>NC_143535.1:21633740-22233740 GCF_031878675.1 Megascapheus bottae
AGAAGGCAGGTGATAAAGGACAGAGGAGCTTCAGACATCTCCTGATGTCTCAAGTATTTACTTTGGTGCTTACTCCACATTTATCTTATTGGCATGGCCAGTGCTACCGAAACAGAGGAAAATACCCAGGCACAAGTAAGAAGTACGTGGACATGTCCTTCTTTATTAGACATTATTAGACAAAAGGAGAGGATATGGAAAGACAAGACACGAAAAGGATGCAGAAAGACAAGGCATTCAGGAACACAAGCTTTACATCCAGGAAGGGATGGTGTCAAACCCTGCCCCCTTGTAGAAATGTGTGTGTACTGTTGTGTATTGCCTTAGTAGTATTGTGTATGTTATTAACGTGGTCAAAGCACCTTCTAGCATTGAATATCTGCTGTTAATCCAGTGAGTAGAAAGAGCGAAGAAAAGGCACATATATTAGCCAGTGAGCTGTGACTTTGTAGTGCATTCACCATTAGAGCACTGACTTGTGCTTTCTCATTGTCAAAACATCCAAAGCAAGCCATGTGCTGGAGGCTACAACCCTAGCTACTTAGGACGCTGAGGTCTGAGGATCACAGTTTGAAGCCAGCTTGGGAAGGAAGGTCGATGAGATTCTTATCTTCAATTAACCACCAAAAATGCCAGAAATAAAGCTGTGGCTCAACTGGTGGAAAGCTAACCTTGAGCACAACAGCTCAGAGGCACTGTTCAATCCCTACACAGTCCAATACACATGCGCACACACATACACATATGTACACATGCATGTGTGCATGCGTGCGTGCGCGCACACACACACACACACACACACACACACACACACACACACAATCTAAAAAGCCCTCCAAAGCTAAATAATTCCAGATATGGGTGCTGGCTTATCCTTCTCCAGCTGTCTCTTTACCCTGACTCCATACTTCCTCTACTTGGTCATTTCATAGCTATCCCTAAATGCCCCTTGGATTCTTCCACTAAGCTCTATGCCCTACTGTTCAGACATGGGAAAATGACCTGGTCTGCCTCACAGAGATACACTTTTCAAGAGGAAAAGTAGCAAATTACCTTATGCAGACAGTATAAAATTCCAAGTAGAAGAATTTATTATACAATATATGTACATTAAGTCTGGTATGCTTTATAATTGCTTTTCAGATGGTACATATGTTTTATACACTCTTCTAGAAATATGATATACTTTACAATGATTTAAAATGTTTTAACAGTTAGCCTCCTCCTCCTCCTCCTCCAAACCTCAATCTACTTCTCCTGAAATAACCACAAGAAATCTTTTCCTGTATGCCCTTCCAGAAACTTTTTGTTCTTTTATGACCATACGCCTCCAATTGTCACTCAAATAAAAGTATGCCACATGTATGCACACACACACACATATACCCACATGCACACCATTTGTCACATGTTTTAATATTTTGTTGATGTCATACTGGGATATGAACTCAGGGCTTTGTTCTCTTGCTTGGCCTTTTCATTCAAGGCTAATGCTCTTCTACCACTTTAACTACACCCCACTTCTAGCTTCTAGCTTTTTTGCTGGTTAATTGGAGGAGATAAGAGTCTTTCAGATTTATCTGCTTGGACTATTTTTGAACCAATTTCAGTCTACTAAGTAGCTAGGATTACAGGCATGAGTCACAGGCTCCAGTCTGGTTTTATTTTTTTTTAACTTAACATTGTATCTCAGAGATGTTGTTTGCCATCAACACAAAGAGAGCTACTTTTAATGGTTGTAAGAGTATTCTCCTTATTTGGATATTTTGTAATTCTATTACCTGATCCTTGTGGAGGAACACTTACATTATTTTGAGTTACATTCAATTCTGATGAGTGTTTTCTTTTTCTACTTTAAGAACATTTGCTGCCGCTGCTACAGTACCTGTATAAATCCAATGAATGCAAAAGTGCTGTAAACTATGACATCATATCAAAAAATGGCACACTAGTGGTTGCTTCTTCTCTGAAGTTCTTCCTGACTGCTCCGGCTGACTGTCTCCATGGTGCCATATATGCATCCAAACTAATTCACTCAGTTTCAACCTCTTGCACTCTTTGTATAAAGTAAAAGGTTTGAATTTATTCTCTTTCAACCCACTGGCTTCTGACTGAGCTCAAGTCTGTGGGTAGGGATGTGTCTGTCTCCCTAGTTCCCTGAAGTGTGTCAGGGTGTTGAACATATCACCTTGTGTTTCTAAAGAGCTCAGTCCATCTCTGACTTTTCAGGGACCTATAATGTATTTCCCTTCACCCAAGAGGCAGGGAAGCAGTGAGATGTTTGCTCTGGACTTGTGTTTGTGTCTTCAGTTTGAGGGAGGAAAAGCAAAATGGGCAGATACTTTTCTTGCTTTACTACAGTAATGCCAGTCAGACCTTATGAGAGAGTGAAAAGCAAAGTCCAAGACCAAGCCCAAACCAGCTAAGCCCAACCATCCAGGATTAACCTAAGCCTGGTAAGCAGCTACTCTTTGCTGCTGCAGGGGGGCAGAGCACTCACTTTGGCATCTCATGGCACATCTTTTAGCACTTCTTGTAGTTGACTTGGCCTGTAGGGAGGACAGGAGTTAATCCAGAGTTTCACAGATTTGGGAAATCTTTTTCTCAAAGGTTCACTAGTGAGAATTTTAAACGCAAAGCAGAAAATACTACCCAAGTCTCAGAACTTGGGCTCTGATGTGCAACCTTCATCTTCATCTCTGGATCTATTTTCTTGGGTCCTAAGAAGAGGAGGTTAGCTTGGAATTCTTCAGAAACAGATCCAATGTGGCTGCCAGGCTCACTGCACTTGTGCCCACTCCTTGCCTTTCCTCTAGGCTGCACCAGGGGACAAGATCACCACCTTCTTTATCAAAGTTGGACAGTGGCTGCTGCTGGGCAAAGACCCCCCCTCTAGCTTATATCGACTTCTCTTGCAAGCAAGGGGAGGTCCAGGTGAAGATTGACAGGGACAACTACCAATAGCAGCACCTTGCTCTCCTTCCAGAACACTGGGATGACGTCAGTGCCAATAAGAACTTCTGCAGCCTTCTCATTTTAATCTCACCTTCCCATAGCCCTCCACCACCACCACCAAGTTCTTCTAATACCTACCCAGAAGCCAGTCATGATATACAAAGACCAGAGTATTTGAGAGGCATCTGAACTCAAACACTACCGTGTCATTTCCCTTCCTTCTCCATTCTGTCCTTAACTCTTCCTTGTTCTCCCTCTCTGTCCACTTTCTCTCCTCTACCTTTTGTTATGACATGCCAATCTCTGACTTACTTCATCTCTCCCCCTCCTTTGTAGCTTCTTTCTCTTCCCACTCTCTGTTCCCTCCCTGTCCCTATTTTTTATTTCTTCTATGCCATCATTTTCTTATTTCCTAAGCATTAGGAGCTGTTGAGCTCCAGGTCCAAAGCAAAGCCTTGTAAACCTTCAAATCGGGAATGAACCTTCAAATAAGGTGTTGCCATTTATGAAAGCAGATTTGATATTAATGCATCTCATTCTCCAGTCTTCCCAGAGACATTAAGCACACAACAATCAGCCATCCTCAAGCTTCCTTCCCCAAGTCTTTCCAGCCTCTACTGTCTCCTTCTTTCGTCTGCACAGAGAAGTCCTGGAAATACTTCGCATTCCCCTGATCCCCCCCCACACACCTATGCTTCCAAAACCTATTCACAGTTGTCTCATGTCTATTCTGGGGTAAGAAATGAGGACCAGTGCCGAGCTTAATGTGGTACACAGAAGAGCATTTTAAAAGACCTGCCCAAAGAGAGAATGTTCTGACTCAGAGTAGAAGGCATTCTCCATCTTGAAGAACCATAAGCCAGAAGATAATTTGCCAAAGACAATCAAGTATCAGAGAAGGAGGGAGATAGGGAAGAGAGGATTGGGTTAGAATCCATTCTAACCCAAGTGTCTATGATACAAATTTACCAGGACCTCTGCTTGATGTGGCTAGCAACTCTGAGAAAGCAACACTTCACATTCCCTGTAGCTCCTCATCAGTCCCAAGAGGAATGACCACTTATTTGCAAACATCTCTGTACATTCTGGCTAGATGTCTATTTCTATAAAAATGCCTGTTCAGGGGCCAGGAGTTTGGCCTAGTGGTAGAGTGCTTGCCTAGCATGCATGAAGACCTGGGTCCAATTCCTCAGTACCACATATATAGAAAAAAGCTGGAAGTGATGCTGTGGCTCAAATGGTAGAGCACTAGCCTTGAGAAAGTCCAAGAACAGTGCTCAGGCCCTGAGCTCAAGCCCAGGACTGGTAAAAAGAAATGTCTGTTTAGTATGGGGCATATGGAAGAAACAGTGTCCATTCTTCTCCCCTTTTTTCCTTTTATAACCCCCTCATCTGCTATTTCATTCTTCTCAAGAAACTGATTGTATAACTTGAAGATTGGGAGCCTCCAGCTCTGCAATAACAACAAATCCCTCCAAAATGGAATAGGAGAAGCTACTGAAAGAGAAGCAATCTGGCAATGGGTAGAGCCTGAGCAAGGTGAAATGACAGAGCAGACAAGACAATTTAGAACAAATTGGCATAGCAGAGTATTCAGGGATTTCTCCTTAGGCTTTTTATAAAGAAATGGCCTAACAAAACTCCTCAAAGAACTTCTTTGTTTTTGTTGTTGTTGTTGTTGTTGTTGTTGTTGTTGTTGTTGTTACTGTGATTTGTTTTACTTTTTGTTTCAGCAGTCTTTGGGCTTGAACTTTGGGCCTGGACATTGTCTCTGGGTTCCTTTTGCTCAGAGCCAGCACTCTACAACTTAAGCCACAACTCTACAAGTTGTTCCACTTCCTGCTTTTTCTGTAATTAATTGGAGATAAGAGTCTCACAGATTTTTCCTGCCTGGGCTGGCTTCTAACCATATCCTCATATCTCAGCCTCCTGAGTAGCTAGGATACCTACGGCTTAATACTAACTGGGAAATGGGTCAGTCACCACCATCCCTCTCCTACACGCTGAAATGCAGGTGTGTTGAATAGCACGCAGGGAAGAAAGGAAAAGAAGGGACTCTCTGACTCTCCAACACTTTCTCAACAAAGACAGTCTTGGGATGGAAGTGAGCGTTTGGGTAAGATTAGGAACCAGTCTTCAGCAAGATGTTCATCCATTGAACACTAAATGGTAAGCTAAAAGCAAACCAATCCATGTCACTTTGTCCTGTCACAGTAGACTAAATTGACACTTTCTTCCATGTCATTGGACTTCCCTGCTTCCAGGCAATGCAGATGCTTCCGTTTTGATAGACAAGAAGATAAAGGCTGAATTCACACAGAAAGGGTAGTATCTGTATAGGCAGGGAAACTGGCTTTGAAGTTGGATAACACCAAACTAAAATATTTTACTCACTCCTACATCTAAAAGAGATTAAGATGAATAACGATGGTAATCATATTTGAAGTACTTTATATAACTTGTGGAAGGGAGTCATTGGCCAATAATCATAAGTTTTAGCACGATAGAACAAGAGTGTATCAGGCAGTTCGCAGGGACTAGGACAAGGCAGAGAGGCCTAGGAATTTTTTTAATTTCCTCTAAGGTCCTAAAACAGACTGAAAGGGAACATGGGTAAAGCTTCAACAAGGAGCCCATTCATCTCAGGGCATGAAATGAGTGGACCATCTCTTTACCTACAGTCTATTAAATAACCTTAAGAAGTTGGTCTTCTAATTCCAGAAATATTTAAATTTCCTTTTACTTCAAAAAAATTTTGAAAGGAAAAGCCAACTTCCAAACCACAAAATGGAAACGGAAACATGGTTTTCAACAAAGATGGTAAAAGTAAATACTTGAGGAGTGTTTAATTAATTCCTTTTCCTCTCCATCTTCACGTAAGGAGATGTATTCTTGCCCCTTGATGTTCAGCCTGCTCATATGACTTGTGTTGGCCAATGGAATGCTAGCACATGCTAGCCAGTAACCAAAGATTTAGGGAACACTTATGTAATTACTCTGGTTCTCTTGAGTTCTCTCATCAGCTAGGAAAGAACCTACCCCCACTGGCCTGCTAATTCCATGAAAAGAATAAGCCATACATGGAACAGAACTGCCCCAGCTTGGTCCAGCCTATATCCACAATTCCAAGAAGCATGCGCTAAATCAACATTCTTGTACTGTATAAGATCCCATGATTGTTTTTATGCATTATGACTAAAGAAATAATTAAGAGACAGAAATGGATACAGTTGACATCGAAATGGAGTGGAGTTCTTATAACAAAAAGTGAAACTATACAGCACTGCACATTAAAACTAGACAGTATGTCAACACTACAATAATGACTATGAAATTATTAAATTTATTATAGAGACCAGAAAAATGATAGCGTGTGTTACATGGTGGCGAATTTAGTAAAGATGTATCTAAAGGGGCCAGGAGGTTGGCCTAGTGGTTAAAGTGCTTACCTAGCATGCACGAAGACCCGGGTTCGATTCCTTGGTACCACATACATAGACAAAAGCCAGAAATGGTGCTGAGGCTCAAGTGGTAGAGCTCTAGCCTTGAGAAAGTCCAAGGACAGGGCTCAGGCCCTGAGCTCAAGCCCAGGACTGGCAAAAAAAAAAAAGATGTATCTAGAAGTTACTTGGAAAATAAATAATAAATCTAACAACCTTGTAAACTTGAACAATGTAGAAAATATAAGTTGGTCTCTTTCCATTACATATGATGCTTTTTTAAAAAAAGACAAAGAGAGGGGCCGGGAGTTTGGCCTAGTGGTTAAAGTGCTTGCCTAGCATGCATGAAGACTGGGTTTGATTCCTCGGTACCACATACATAGAAAAAAGCCGGAAATGGTGCTGAGGCTCACGTGGTAGAGCTCTAGCCTTGAGAAAGTCCAAGGACAGGGCTCAGGCCCTGAGCTCAAGCCCAGGACTGGCAAAAAAAAAAAAGCTTTAAAAAAAAAGACAAAGAGGAAAGACTTGATATTTTCCCAAGTTTGGTAGGAATTGCTAGAAAGGTAGATAGGTAGATATGCTGAACAAATGCTACAATAATTTCTCATGGCAATTTTACTTCTGCAGCAAAGCACACCACCACACATAAGGCAAGAAAGCACACAGAACAAGAAATCTCCAGCGACATCTGCTTCCCTTCACTCTTATTGGCCCACACTTGAGGTTCACATTCTGATTGGCTAATCTGAAACCAGGGAAGAGGTTAACATTGGTAGTTTTACAAGGAAAAGGAACTTAACCTTTCATAAGAATCTGAAATTTAGACAAAATGGTTTCTGCTGAGGTCCTCTTGACTCATATGTCGTGGGTCCAACCTTTCTCAGTGGTGCAAACAGCAGTCTCAGTGGTGAGAGGCACCTGACAAGACCTTCCCTTTCCAGCTGGATCCAGCTCTTCTCCATTCCAGCCCTTGCGCAGGATACTGTCAGCAGGCCAATGAGGACACAGAGGGAATTTGATGGGTACAATCTAGGCTAATAGTACCTGCTGCCTAAGAGGATTCAAATGGAAGAATATAATTCCTAAGAAAATGATCATTCGTCTTTTTTACTTTAACTTTTCTTGTAAAGGCGATGTACAGAGGAGTTGTAGTTACCTACGTCAGGTACCGAGCACATTTCTTTTTGAACAGTGTCATTCCTCCCTCATTTTCCACTCCTCACACTTTCCTCCCCCAAGTTGTGTAGTTCATTCCCAACATAATGTCTGGTAAGTGTCACTGCTGAATTGGTTCGCCCTTTTTCCCCACCATTTCTGTACTTCCCTTTCCATCCCCAAATCAGATAAACTTATATTCAAAACAAAGAGTACAGAAATTTAAAAAAACAAAACAATGACAAAGGGAATAAACTGAAGGAAAAGAAAAGAAAAACTAATCACAGCAAGCAGTATAATAAAAATCCTCTTGGTTCTATTTCTCAGAGTTCATTTCAATAAGCATCATTTTATATGATCGCATGCACATAGCTAGTGAACCATTTAAGTCAAAGACTCAGCCTAGCTAGAGTCATCCATAAAGTATTTCATAAGGGGAGATCCCCAAGGCCTTACAATAAGCAGTTCTAACTCTTAACCACATCGTTGTAAACATTTGGATATTTGTGGTTTATTTTCCATTATTAACTAACTGGATTACATGACACTCTGGGTCTGGTTCATTTTTTCTCCTTTTTCTGAAGGAGGACGTCAGTGGGTACAATATTCCCTTTTGAGACCTTTTTTTTTTTTAAAACAATTGCCATGAAATGGCTCCCATTGTCAGAGTCTATGTTCTCAATGAGTGCAGATCTAGGGATTGCAGTTTCTAATGGTATTTTGACCATACTACCATATTAATATTATCATATTACCATATAATATTACCAAATGGTAATATTAACCATGTTACCAGATAATGGAATGGCTTCGACCCAACTGGCTTAGTGATTCTCCAGGATCCATAAATACTTTAGACAGCCCACCTAGGGTATCTCAGTATAGTCCACCTGGATTCAGGGTCTTTCTTTCAGAAAACTATTTTCCTAAGCCTTGTTCCTGTTACCTTCTTACAGATTAGACAGTCTTCCACCATTTGTTTGGCCAGAGTATATATTCCCATGCCTTCACAGACTCTGAGAATAGTGTCCACATAGATCGAAGGCCTCAATGGCCATCCTGATGTAACTGGTTTTCTAATTCCCTCGTTATAGGCTTGTGGACCTTTGTCATTCTGTCTAGCAAGAGCCATCCCCCCACCATTTTGGTTACACCTGACTCAGTTAATTGTTCTTCTTCTTGAGTAATAGAACTTCCATTTGGAGAGCTGCCTCTTTGGCAGTTTCCTCAGCCAGATTATTTCCCCTGGCTTCTATAGAGTAGCCTTCGTGGTATCCAGGAAGGTGGACCCACACAATCTCTTCAGATAGCATTAAGCTTTCTAACATCTGTGTGAGTAATTCTTTATATACCAAATTTTGTTCTTTGCTATTTTTTTTCTTGTGGGTCATGGAGCTTGAATTCGAACTGGGCGCTGTCCCTGAGCTCTTCAGCTCAAGGCTACTGCCCTACTCTTGAGGTAAGCCCCACTTCCTGTTTTCTAGAGGTTAATTGGAGATAAGAGTCTCGGGTCCTTCTGTGTCAGGGCTGGCTTTGAACCTCAATCCTTAGATCTCAGCACCCTGAGTAACTAGGATTATAGGCGTGAGCCACCACTCCCAGCTTACCCTTTGCTATTCATCAAGCCTCATTCAACCCAGATTTTTCCAAATGTATATACTTTAGGGAAATTCCTCTTCTTACTGGGAGTAGACTCTTTATAAATGGCTGCACTTGCATGATAGCAGGAAAGAGGCATAGAAGATACTCAGTAATAGATGGGGAAATTCTGTGTTATTGAATCAGAAGGTTGCAAAAGGTGCATTTAGAGTCTGGGTAGCTAGTCCCTTGCTTATCCTTCAACAATGTTAAGGCTTGCTAGGCACTAGTGGTTCATGCCAGAAATCCTAGTTACTTAGAAGGCTAAGATATGAGGATCATCGTTTAGAGCCAGCCCCAGCAGCAAAGGCTGTGACCTCCAATTATCTACTAAAAAACCAGAAGTGAAACTGATGTGGCTCAAGTGGTAAAGAACTATCCTTGAGCAAAAAAGAAAAGAAAAAGAAGAAAGGAAGAGAAAGAAAGGAAGAGAAAGAAAGAAAGAAAGAAAGAAAGAAAGAAAGAAAGAAAGAAAGAAAGAAAGAAAGAAAGAGAGAGAAAGAAAGAGAGAAAGAAAAGAAGATGGAGAGAGAAGGGAAGGAGGGAAGGAGAAAGGAAAAGAGAGGGAAGTAGAGACAAGAAAATTTTAAGGCTTGATTTAAGGCAAATAACTTACAAGTTTGAACAGACTAATTAGGCAACCTTCTGATTCAGTAACACGGAATTTTCTCCCAACTATTATTGAGTATTGGTTATACCTCTTTCCTGCTATCACTTGAGTGAAACCATCTGTAAAGAGTCTATGCCCAGTGAGGAGGGGAATTTCCCTTAAGTCAGTCCTAATTTTGGTTTGATACTCAAGGAGGTTTAGGTAATAAGTTCCTAGTGTTTCCTCCCTAGGGGAAATTCAGACAGTTATCAGTGTTTACAATCACATCATCTTTTTCTAACAGGATGACTTCATATTTTAAGATCCCAGAGTCAATTAACCATCTCCCAACCTTTTGTTGGAGGAAGGTTTGAACCTGATATGGTGAATCATTCATGATTCTTGGAAGGTTACTTTCCTATTCTCTTCAGTCAACATGGTCATGGTCAATACAGACTGAAGACACACCGGCAAAACCCTGGTAACAGAGTCTAGCAGTTGAGATAGATAGGATCCAAGTTGTTTACCCCATGCTTCTGAGGAAGAACTATCTTTTTATCCATAGTAACAAACAAATGGAATGCATTTTCAAAAGAAATCAAGGCCACAACAGGAGCAGTGATCAAGGAATGCCTTAAGTTTTCTAGCAACTGTTGTTCCTCAGGTTTCCAGAGTCCAATTCTTCTTGCAAAAATTTGGAGTATAGACCCTTCGCCTTGAGAGCAGATGAATCTACCCACAACCTACAATGTCCATCTAGCCCTAGAAATCTCCTAACTTTTCTTCTTGTTCCTAGCAAGGGCATGCCAGGGAAATTTCTCCTTCAATTAATTCTGGGTCAAGTTGATGCTTCCCTTGTCTGGTCAGGTGTCCCAAATATCTAACCTTGGTTTCAAAACAATTGTAGCTTCTTTTTGGAGTCTTTCGGCCCTTGTTGGCCAAGTAAATTAAGGAGGTTGACTATTGCCTATGGTACTTCCTCTTTGTCAGTCCCAGATAGTAAGGGGGTGGGGATAACTTTTCTAGTACCTATTCTAGGACTTGACCAAATAAGTGAGGGGAACTAGTGAAACTTTGTGGAAGCACTGCCCATCAGCATTATAGTTTTCTCCCTGTTCGTGGGTCTTCCCACTTGAAAGCAATCATGTCTCTATTATTTTCTGATAAGGCACAGGGCCAAAGGCATCCTTTACGGCATCCACAAGAATTATTCTAGAGATATTTTGCTAAGGACGCTGTAAGGGGTTTGAACAACTGGATATCTGCTCTGAACTACCTGTTTTACTGCCTTGCAATTCTGTACCAGCCAGTAGGAACCATCAGGCTTATTTGCTAATAGAATGGGTGTATTGAGGGAAGACATACCAGAGAAACAGGGTATTGTTTTTCTTCTAACTAGCTCCCCCTGAGTTCTTCAACTTGATGTGGAGCAGAGGAATGTCCAACCCACCTCGATTCCCATCCTTAATCTATGCATCAGATGGAATTGTTCCTTTATCCTGGGTGGTTAGCAAGTTTAGGGTAGCCTGAACTGATCTAAGCCCAATCCCTGATTTGGATATTAAATCACTATCCAGGAGGTCAATTCCAGCATCTAGCATAAAGAAAAAGCTATTTGAGCTATGTCGGAAATGAACTTGTATTTTCTCAAAAAGGGGAAGTGTAAACTGTCTCCCTTTAGCTCCAGGCATAGAAAAATGTTCTGAGGAGAGAAACAACCCCTGGGGATCATGGGCTACTCCAGTATCAACCAAGAAAGTTATCTCTTCTACCCTCCGGTCCTACCTCTAAATTTATCAAGGGCTCTTTGTAGGACTCATCTAAGTAGAAGCACCCCTGACTCCTCTATTCTTCATCAGGGCTCATAAGAGAAATCAGCTTCTCCTCCTCCTTCCATTCAGGACATTCCCTGGTAAAATGACATACACAGCTTCCACATTGAGAACATTTCTTCTTCCCTATTCCTTTTAGAGATCCTGAGGCTGACTTCCCTTTTGGGGTCTCCAATTGTGGGGGGCCATTCCTCACCTGAGTTTCATGTTCCATCACAGAGAGCATGATTTTGGCCTTCTGTTTCTGTTTTTCTTCATCCCTCCTTACATACACCTTTTGGGCTTCTCTCAACAGCTCCTCTAAATTTTCATCTTTCCAATTTTCTATCTTTGGTAGCATTTAGAAACATCTGGCCAACTGGTCATAAAATGGAGTTTGAACATCCTTTGGCCCAAAGTATCATCTAAATTCAGTCCTAAATACTTTCTCATCTGATCCTTTCATCTATTAAGGTTCTCAGCTGGCAATTCATTGTTTACTTGCCGAATACCAAAAGTCCTAGCTATGTTCTGAGATCTAGGTACTGATTCTCTAATTTCTTTTATGATCCAATCCCTCAAAAATTTTGCATCTCCTTTGATGGGCCTGATAGTTATTGTCCCACTGGGGTTCTTGGTTGTGGAACTTCATGTCTGTTGACTGCACATTTGGGCCAATTGGATATTGGCCTTCCCAAACCATGATTGCTGCCCTTCTAATTATGGCTGATTCCTCTCCAGAAAACATAATTCCTAGGATAGACATTAGTCCATCTGGGGGCCAAGAAATGGGTCTCATTGGTCATCCACCCCATGGGGTTTTTCAGATTTTTAGGGAAAACAAGACTACAGGCCCTTGCCTCTAGCACAAGGCATAATCTATTTCTTCCTGACTTACTAGACCATTGTTATTAACATATTCAATAAGTAATTGATCCAATCCTCATCTGATACCAATTTTGGCCAAATGACTGCAGGTTTGAGGATCAGTCCTTGGGTCCAAATAAAACAATAATATTTTACTATTTGTTGTTTCTTTTTCCCTTTTCTTCGAGGATTGTCAGTTCAGTAGTTAAGCATTCACCTCAGTAGACTGTCCTGAGGAGTTTTAGCCTTGGTTTTATTTAGGGGTTTTTTTGGCATTCCTTTTACCCTGATTATTACCTATCTTATTCCCCTTGATTGATAAGTTTACTTAATAGAAGCTCAAAGCCACTCAAACATTTAATCTGGAGGTTTCTTGAATGCTGTTCCACACTCTTCGTTTGTACCTAGAGGGAGAGTCCACTTTGTGGTGCTAATTAACAATAAGCTTGTGTGGTGACCAGGATATCTATGGAATTATGGCTCAGGACTCCACTTTCTCTTTGTGTCTAGGACAGGTCTCATTCTCACTCACCCATCTCTGAGATCACCAGACCATCAAGGAAGTACTTCATCACCTTACTTAGCTTTTCTTGCTTCCTCTCTTCCTGCATGAAGTTGCCTGGTCACTGTGGTACTTGCTTGGCCCTTTCCCCAAATTGCCAAGAGACTTTGAAGTCAGGGTCACTGAACAGATCAGGAAGAGACAATTGCCCTGACACTGAGGCCACTGCAAGAAAGCAATGTGACGAGTCTCCCTAAGAGGAGAGGAACCCAAATACTTTCTCCCAGAGTTAATTCAGATACAGAACGAGCTTTCAACTTGCTGGAAATGTGGAAATGCTGAACAAAGTTTCAAATACACCAAAGTGTTTCCACAAGGGAATTTTACTTCTGTGCAGACACACATAAGGCAAGCAAGCACACAGAACCAGAATTCTGATCTGTTTTTATCCCTAAGGCCAATGACATCTGCTGTCCTTTACTCTGATTGGCCCAGATAGTAGGTTCACATTCTGTTCCCCATGAGCTGATTTTAAAACCAGAGGAGAGGTTAACATTTGCAGGGTTTTGTTTTTTTAAAAGGAAAGAAAACTTAACTTTTACTACTGTTGTTATTAAGTAGTTGTACAAAGAGTTTTAAACTCCATAAGTCAGGTTACTAATATAATGCATCTTGGTTAATGTCACCCCCTCCCATCATTCTCTCTAATTTTTTCCTCTCATCGCTACCCTCAAGTTGCTTAGTTCAATTTTTACTTAATGGACATTGAATGCAATGATTGAATTTGTTCATCCTTCCTCCATACATGTGCCTCCCACCCTCATTGGCTTTTTATAAGATTCTGAAATGTAGGTAAAATGGCACCCTACTCTAAGAGCAGTGGCCACCTCTGAAAGAAAAGACTAGCATAACTTCTTACAGAACGTGTGTAACACAATGCTTATCCTCAGTCTCTTTGTCTTGGTAAAAATTTCTCAAATTATACCATAGCCTGGACCAAATTAAGCGATCACATAGACAAAATACAGGAAGCTGCCAATACCAAGGAAGCTCAGTAGAGAACCAAGTTAAAGCTACAGGAGTCTCGTTAAGCACTACTACAAGAATTAAGTGGAGCATCTGAACCTGAGCAAAAACAATTCTAGAATCATGAGGACACATTTCCCACTGAAGTCATGGAAATGTACTCCCTACATATCCAGCTCTTGGGAGAATAATTAATAAATGACATCCCAGGAACTGTGCTCTGAGTTTCCATCCTTACTTTCATGCTTCCACCAGCACATTCTTAGCCAATGACCCAGCATCACAAAGCATTCAAGCAGTCCTGCACCTTGCAGATAAGGGGCATCTCTTGCCTCATATACTTAGAACTTTGCAGTAGACTATGAGGCTGCTAAACCAGCTTTCTTTACCTTGTACCTTCAACAGAAATAAACCTAGATTATAAGTTAAAAGCTCTTCTAACCTCCCTCAGATTTCTGCCCATTTTCTTTTTTTTAATTTTATTTTATTGTTGGGGTGATGTATAGAGGCGTTACAGTTATAATCATCAGGTAGTAGGTACATTACTTCTTGAACATTGTTACCCCTTCCCATGTTTTAGTACCACTTCCCCTCCCCTCACCCCTTCCCACTCATCTTGATTTTCCATTACCTTCCCATTTTCTTTTTTTTATTATTTTTTATTGTAATTAATAAAAGGGTTACATGATATTTGCCAGATAGAAGGTGCATTAATTCACATATATTGATACCCTTTCACATGTCTTGGTACCCATTACCCTCCCCTCCACCACCTCCCCCGTCTTGGTTTTCTCCCCTTCCCTATCCAATTTCAAATAACCAAATACAAATAAATCCAATATATCAGATAACAAAGTGAGATACTGTAACAATATGAGATAACCAACGGACAGCAAAAGAGATGAGAGATAACAGTACATTAAGGACAACAATCATTCATTATATGGCTTTTGTTTCAATATCCTGGAGGTCTTTTCAATTAGCTTCATACTATATGGCCTTATGTATCAAGGTTTTGCACTATTGCAGATCTCTGCTAGTAGAGCCCAAGGTTTCTACTGATTATGACGAATGAGGGAAACCATTGAGCCTAAGTTCCTTTGAGTCTGGCTTACTTCACTTAATATGATTTTTTCTAAGACTTTCCATTTCCTAACAAATGGGGCGATGTCATTCTTTCTGACAGCAGCATAGAATTCCATTGTGTACAAATACCACAACTTGTTGATCTACTCATCAACTGAGGGACATCTAGGTTGGTTCCATATTTTTGCTATGGTGAATAATGCTGCAATGAACATTGTTGTGGTAGTGGATTTAGTATGCCCTAGTTTCTGGATGGTTGGGTAAATGCTCAGTAGTGGAATTGCTGGGTCATAGGGGAGCTCTATGGAGGAAGCCAACAGAGTGGGAGAATATCTTCACCAACCAAACAACGGACAAAGGCCTCATATCTAAAATATATCAACAGCTCAAAAAATTGAATCGCTCCAAAACTAATCTCCAAAGTAACAAACCATCCCATTAAAAAATGGGCCAAAGACTTAAAGAGAGTCTTCTCTGAAGAAGAAACAAAAATGGCCTATAGACACATGAAGAAATGCTCAACATCTCTGGTCATAAAAGAAATGCAAATCAAAACAACTCTAAGATTCTACCTCACTCCAGTTAGAATGGCTAGGATCAAGAAAACGAATAACAACAGATGCTGGAGGGGATGTGGCCAGGAGGGATCACTACTACACTGTTGGTGGGAGTGCAAACTCATTCAACCTTCCCAATTTCAAATACACAAATAAACATATATATAATATACCAAGTACCAAAGTCAGATACAGCAACAATATGAAATAAACCTTAAGGGGAAAGAAGAAAAAGAAATAGCTTCACATAGTACATTAAGAACAACAATCACAAAGATAAACCTCTTGTTTCCACATCCTGGAGTTCATTTCGCTTAGCCTCATCCTATATGGACATATGTGCATAGCTTTTGTGCTATTATGATCCCCTGTTAGAAGAATCCTAAACATATACTAATTGTTACAAATAAGGGAAACCATGGAGCCTATGTTTCTTTGAGTCTGGCTTACTTCACTTAATATAATTTTTTTCCAAGTCTTTCCATTTCCTTACAAATGGGACAATGTCATTCTTTCTGATTCTGCCCATTTTCTCTCCCCACATGTAGCATTAGGTCTCACAGGACACTCCTAACACAAAGAGTCTCAGTAATCCAGGAGAAGAATATGAAGTATCTAGGAGGGAAATCAGGATTTAATCACACTCAAGGAAATCGATGACCCATCAGAAGCTGACCCATTCCTCTCCTGGTTTTCAGGCCAAGAAGTGCAACATAACTCAGAAAACCCAAGCACAACCACCCCCCCCCCAAAAAAAATGAGAACATATGGTGTCTGATAAGCAAGAAAAAAAATAAAACTATGTATTAAAAGAAATAGCCTAATTTACCACTAGGAACTGCAGAGTGATCTTGCAATTGGATATTGAAGGAATTTGATCAAGAGGACCAGAATATTAGATTGGTCAAGGAAATAGCTAACTGACTTCAGCATGCTTTCTCAGATAAATGGAAGAACCCCACAGGAAGAAATCAACAACTGCTTAAATAGCTTGTGAAACCATAGAAAATGATCGTCACTCATCAACTGGAGAAATGCCCAATTTGCCCTGGCAAGCAGTAGAGGAAGCCATGAAGAAGCTCAGGAAAGTAACGGTGCTGAAATGGATACATGTAAGATCAGGGGATGGACAGACACATCAGGAGATGATGTTTCAGTGAAGAACCCCAAAGACCCAACTAGGTTACTACTTGCTAGATTTTCCCAGTCCAAGGTGGTTAGATTTAACAACAACAAAAGACTTTTAGGGTTGTTTTTATGTGTATAGATATATCCCATCAATACACTTATACTTTTTTCTTAGATGCTATTGTCTATTGAAAAGTTAAATCTTAGTCACATCTTGTATCTTATTTGGCAATCCCAGTGGTGACTCTCCACCTTACGCTACGTAGGGAAGGCAGTCACAGAGCTGACCTTGTTAATTGTCACAGGCATTCTAAGGGCTGCTTAAAAGCTGCTTTTGCTTGGCCTATGTTGTGTCACCGGAAGCAGGAAAACACATGGCATCTCTGCCTCCATTTTGTATGTGTCTCTTCTCTAAGCCATTCTCCAAGCAGTCACTCTGTAATCACATCAGGATCTGGGGACAGAAATAATCAGTGCTAATCGATAAAGATATTACTAGCACCTTTAATGGGAAATTTCCCTAAGGAACCTCAGAGCTTCCTCAGAGCATATCACCTACTAGGCCATGGTGACATGTTCATCCTGACCAGTGATAAAAGTGATAACAACTCCAGAACATTTCTCAAAACAAGGACTGAGATAATGATCAACCAGGCGTGTCCTGTGACTATGACTCTTAACCATGCATACTGTTCGTCCTCCTCCCCTAGTTTCTATTTAAGCTAGAGTTCATGCCTATACCCCCAAGATGGTTGAAGAGGTACTGAAGTGTCGTTCTGTGGTTGTTACATACTAACTCTCCTTTCTCCATCCTTCACCATGCCCCCTATTTGACATGTAGGGACAGACAGTTAGACCTGACATGTCAGCCTCCTGGAGTTAGTCTCTAGGGTCTAAAAACTCAGGTTTCAGATCAACAGGGGCCCAAAGAAGTAGGCAACAAGAGTGTTGCTTGATAGTCATAACCCCAAACAGGCAAGAATGGAGAAGCAGAAAGCTGAAGGAAAAAGAAAATAACACCTCAAAAAAAAAAAGAAGAAGAAGAAATCCCTTGCCCATTTTTCCCAGCCTAATTAGAACTTATTGGCTAAAGACATCTGTCTCTGGAATAGAAAGACACTGCTCATCATGGAAAATACCCACTGTGTGATTCCCCAGAGATTTCTGCAGCTGCCTACTCATGTGACTGTACATAAGGAAAGGAAACATCCAGAAGGTCCAAGGACAATTGAACATGGTATCCAAGTTGACAACAGTTCCTGGAGTCATCTCCACTTCTAGCCTTCTAGGGACTCCAGGGCCAAGAAATAACTGAAATCCTCACTAATATGCACAGAGTGAACCAGTGGGTCTAGCGACGCACACAGTGCCCTAGTCTGTAACTGAAATTTGCATTCTATATCATTGGAGTAACTCTTCCATTAGGTCCCTGGGTTATGAGACAAGAGCACAGTAGATGAGTGATTTACACCTGCAACCCTAGCTACTCAGGAGGGAAGGATCATATCGGAGGGTTTCAGTTCAAAGCCTGTCCAGGCAAAAAAAGAGTATCCGTGATAGTCTTAATCTTTAAGTAACCACCAAAAATCCTCAAGTGAAGCAGTGGTTCAAGTGGTGGAGCAAAATAGCTCAAGGACACCACTCAGGCCCTGAGTTCAAGCTCCATCACCAGTCCCCATCCCTCAAAATGATTAATAAGCAACTATCCCTGGAAGTATGACAGGATATGCATAACAAAAAAAAATCTACAAATGAGCCAGGTACCAGTAGCTTCCACCTGTAATCCTAGCTACTCAGGAGGCTAAAATCCAAGGATTATGGTTCACAGGCAGGAAAGTCTGTGAGACTCCTATCTCCAATTAACCAACAAAAATCTAGAAGTGGAGTTGAGATTCAATTGATAGAGAGCTCTTCTTGAGCACAAAAGCTTAAGTTACTGCATAGGCCTCCACATCCCAAGGCTGATACACCTAAAAAAGAAAATCTGTAAATTGTTCAGTGATTTTACAATACAGTTTTTAAAAACAAATGGACTCTGGTTGATGACAGTCTACTATCCTACTCCTGGCCTAAAGAAGTAGCAAACAGACAAAAACATGAGAAAGAGTAGCAATGTTTGTGAAGCAAAGCACCTTCCATCTGGCAAATATAATGTAACCCTTCTATTAATTACAATAAAATATATTTTTAAAAAAAGAAGTAGCAAACAATGGACTGGAGCATGGCTCAGGTAATAGAGTATTTGTCTAGCAAAAGCAGAGCCCTGAGTTCAATTCCCAATATCACAAAAAAGAAGCAAGAAACCTGATGTGTCTGAGGAGATCTTATTGCTAGCCCAGATTAACAAGACCTCAGGGTCTATGACCACTAATTCTGTAAAAGTATTATTTTCCATTCCAACGAAAGAAAAGAGAACCATGAATAGTTTGCTTTTGTGTGGGACATTAAACCCTATGACTTTACAGATTTGTCACGGGGCTATGTAAATTCTCCCTCTCATCACAACATTCTCCAGAAGCTCCAGCTGCTTAGACAGCTCATAAAATACCACACAGATCCACTGCATCTACAACTATATGCTGGTTTGGGAGGACAGGCAGGAGGCTTTGGGAAGGTACATGCACTTCAAAGATGGGCTAGAAACCAGATGAAGATTCAGAGATTGGGCATTTCCGTGGTTTTTAGGGGCCCAGTCATTAGAGGCATATCAGGATATCCTTTCCAGACAAATAGCTCTATCTCACATCCCTTACCACAATGACAGACGCACAGAGCCTAACTTCCTTCTTCAAGTTTGAGAAGGCTCATAGTCCATACCCAGAAATACATGAAGCAACTGAAAAGCTGTTTTGCTAGGTCTTATCAATTAGCTAAAAGCCCCTCGACTCTGAATTTGTGCCCTTTGATCGGAGATATTCTTTGTTGTAGCCAACTTTGTATCATGGGCTCCAAGAAAAACCAGATTCGTTGATAACCATCTTTTGTGGACTAAAAACTGCCTTTCAAACAAGTAATGTTTTATTAGTACTATCCTAAAGCAAACAGCCAAAAACTCAGGAGACCACCTCCCTCCTGTTTATTATTGGGACATCCCAATAATAAAGTGATAACTTCTCCAGAATTCTTCCAGGGACAAAGACTCAAGTAATTGTTGACCAGACCATACCTGGGGCTGTTAAAACAATGCAAGCCTTTCTCACACTATTTAACCTGTAGCTGATGTCTGTATGCATGAATATAATTGAAGATATATGGAAGTGCTGTGTTCCCATGGCTGTTATGCAATGAATTTCCTTTCTCTGCCTTTATGGAATCTTTACTTGGCATATGGGGGTGAGTGGGTGGACCTGATTTGGAACTCCTACACTTTAGATCTCTGGTTTAAAAGCCCAGTTCTAGCAATACCATTCTTCTCCACATGTAGTTATCCTTGACTCCAAGGATTCCCCAAAATCTGAGAGCTCAAATCACATTCATAAATTAGCACAGTATTTGCTTAGGCATACATCAAATTGTATATACTTTAAATCATCTCTGATTACTTACAATGTAAATGCTACTGTGGGAATAGTCATTATCCTATTATTAAGGTAATTTTTAGGGAATAGTGGCAAAACAATCTGTTCAATACAGAGGCAACCATATAGATGATGATCTGGGGAGTGGCTAAACCTGCTGACATGAAGAGCTGACTTTGATAAGTGGCATAGGAAGTTGCTAGTCTTTAGAGGGATCTAGAGTAGAAACTATCTCTTCAGGAGATCGGGGGCATGGTTCAAAAAGTCTTGCCACTTGGGTCATGTGATGAGGCAGATTCCTGGAGCGTAGTAGTAGCATCAGTGCTGGGAAACACTGACATTCTGATAAGCCCACGTGGAGATGTAGGCCTCTGGGTTTCTGGTGCAAGGATCTGGTCTTCAAAATAATTCTTAGCATATTGTTGAACCATGGTAGAGAAGGAAGTCTAGATCACGAGGCACTAAATGAGCACACACCTAGAGCTGCCTGCTCTGAAGTAAATTATGCTCAGCCAGAGCCATCAAGTTAAAAAGCTGATGGGCCCAGTGGCAGCCAGCATAAATGGAAAGGATGCTTTTGGAGACAGCCTGAACAGAAGGCAGGCATAAGCTTCACGAACAGTTAGGTAGCCTAGAATTAAGCCACTGAGCTTGTGGTAATTGGTGACAGTAGGAATACTTCACTCAACTGCTTTTGCACCCTAAGCTACCATACTGAAGGGAAGTCCAGGCCCTATGGAAGAGCATTATGTAGAGGAGGGATGTAAAGCTAACATCCTGCTAACACCACAAATAAGCATCGATGTGAGGCACATAAGTGAGTCATTAGATGATTCTAGCCTCAGGCTTCCAGATAAAACCCCAGTTATGAAGAATTACAGACAAGGCACCCTGCTAGAGCTTGCACAAATTCCTGAACCTCAGAAACCTACTTTATTTATTACAATATTCATTTGGAGGGGTCAGTTGCTCCACAGTACTGTAGAACTGATAGATTACTAATAAAATATTATCCTAAGAAAATAATCCAAGACTGGACAAAACCTTGAGAACAACCTAAATGTTCAGTCATAAATGGATTTTGATACATTAAAAGATAAAGCTAGTAATAACATTTTTGATAAATAATTCATGATGGGAAAATTTTAAAACAACTACTTAAAAATAGGTATATACTAACCTCTTAAAAAGCCAAAAGTATAACAATACTTATTTTCTTATGTGCTCTCTAACCTAAATCCTTTCTGTTTATGAGCTTTACTGAATTTGTTTTTAGATATAGTGTACCCCAGTTTGGCCTTGAACTTGTGATCCTTTTGCTTCCACATCCCAGAAGCAGGACTATAGACAAACACCATTAGATCCAACTGTAACTTGTTTTTTAATTGTATATTTGTTATTTTTCTGAGGTTAAAAACTTTTTCAAATACAAACATAAGCCTTGTGAATTTCTTTTGTGAATCAACTAAAATTTTCCCCTATTTCAGTTGCCATGTTGATACTCATTCTGTGTTCAAGAAACCATTCCTCTGCATACGTGACAGAAATTTGTGTTGTCATGTGCTTTATCATTTTGTTTCTGGTGTTCTTTATGCTTTTTTGATTAAACCCAAATGTTGGAAGCATGCAGAGTTAGCTGCAGAGCACAGCATGGGTATCTTTAGCTCCAGTTCTCTAAGGGTGTAGCTGGCTAGACATGAACCACATAAACCATCAAGTGAGCATACCTCTAACTTGTGTAACAAGTTCTAAACATCAGATTTCATGATTACATAGGGCTAGGAACTATTAAGATAAACAAAGTCCAAAATAGATAGTTCCTATAGGACAGCACAAAATATTTCATATGTTGAAGTGCACAGTGACCTTCATGTGCCTGAGGGCTCAGGAAGATAAAGATAGTGCTGCCATTTGAGGATGAGGCAAGCTTCTTGAAAGAGCTAAAGGTTAACTAACGTGAGCTATGAAAGACATACAAGCTTGTCTTCATAAAATAGGAAGATATTTACAGAGATGGACTCAAGGAGAAGAAAGAAAAACCTAAGACCACCACAAACAATAATTACACCCAGAAAAAAAAGTTAGAACAGACTATGGAAATGACAGGCAGGACTGTGCTATTAATTTTATTCTCACTACCTGTCTTTCCCTTGTGTTTATGTCTTACTTCCTTACAGAAAAAGTGGTCTGAGCCTACTTTTCTGGCTCACATGGTATGCATCCTGGGATCTGTCAGCTCGTAAATGCTAGGCTTTGGGGAGATACCCAAACAGATAAGAGTCCTCAGGGAGGAGGTCCTGTCTCCCATGGTTCTGGGAAGAACTCCTCTGACAGCCTGTGGTTAACTCTCCCTCTCCTCCCCTTCCATCCAGGTTCAGTTGTTGAGTTCTCTGGCATCAGTGCCTCTTAAGTATTTGCAGAATGCTCTCCCACGCCCCTCAGTTGGTGCTGAGGTCAGGCCAGCAAGTTCTTCTCATTTAGGGTTTACTCATAAATCATCCTGTCCCTCCTCCTTCAGTGCTTCAGTAGCTTTTCCCTCCCAGGCCTATAGGGCCTTTTGTGCTCCTTCCAGTCTCCCAGGAAGAACCTGTTCCCATCACTGGCCTCCGAGAAATCCAGTCTGCAAGACCTTCCCATGGAGAACGACTTCATTTCTCTATGCTCTAAACAAGGGCAATAGAATGAGCTTACCAAAGCCCTGACATCACTCCCATTTCTCCAGCGAGATCCAACCCCAGATACTGGGAGAGTGGAGTGGGAGCTGTATCTTCAGGCATGGGGCAAGGAGCTGGGTCCCTGAGTTGCATTCCTGGCTCAGCTTCCATGACTCACTGACTCCTTCCTGCTGGGACCTGACTTTCCTAACCACACAGTGTCCAGCTATAATAAAGTCTAAAGGGGTGGAACAGCCCTGGTAGGCAGTGTCAAGCACAGTGATAAGAATTGACCGCCAGAAAGAACTCATGGATGGCAAACCCCACCAACTTTATCCTACAGATCACATTTATTTGAGATTCATATGCCTTTCTTCCAGACTCCCACATGTAACCAGAGTTTTAGGTCGCTAACAAAACTCTAGGGGCTCCACATTTCAGATCTAGCCACTCACCCCATATACTGAATAAAGAGATAACAAGTGGCAAAGCTCAGAGAAAGAAGAATGAATTAATGCTGGATAGATTTGTTGTGGGGAGAGGTAAGGACACCATTCATCATTCAGTTCATCTCCAGGGTCCATGCATGAGCTTTAAGTTTGAACAGAGAACACAGTTGGGTCAGGGGGAAAGAATATGTTGAATGATTTTTGACCAGGGTGGCCTGGTTGATCATAATGAAGGGGTTCTACAGAGGTTATTATTTCTGTCAGCACTTGAGGGAAGCAGCCTGTTCAACATAAACAAGTTGCCTGGTAGAAGATTTGGCCTGTAGGGCTCTGCTGTCCCTTCACTTGTGGGTTTTCTCCATCCCTTCTTGTTCACAATTAGTTAATAAAATATATATATTTCTATTGTAACAATATATTTAGTATTATTTATCATATATACATATAATATGTATATATAATAATATATATGTATATATAATTAATCAGCTCTGGCCTTTCTGGATCCCAAGGTGGCTGAAAGGTGACTACAAAGACAACAGCTGAGAGCACAAACAACAAATGAAGGCCAGGATATCAAGCTTTTATCCTGCTTTGGACATTTGCAAGCCCAAGTAAAGAATGCCTTCAGTGCCATGCCTGGCATGTGCTGACTCTCCTCAGGTAACCACAGCATCCCTTGTCCACTCTCCATTAGAGTTACAGGCAACTCAGCAGGGGGTGTATAAACAGGCCCAGCTACTATCCAGCTCATCCCCACCAGCCTGGAGATTCTGTTTGGATGAAGAAGTTAATCAAGGATGGCCTCACAGCCACCTGGAAGACACCCTACATTGGGATCCCAGCCTGGCTCCATCACACGTGACTGAAGCCCGCTGATTTAGAGATAGAAGGACTCACTACTTTGAATCCACAGAAGCCCAAACATTTACATTGACCCCATCCTGACCTCTCTTGAGACTGTTATTTGTTCTGCCTTCTCTCCCACTGGTTGGGAATGTTAATGTTCAAGCCAAGAACACAATGGGTATATAAGCTCTCTCTCTCTCTCTCTCTCTCTCTCTCTCTCTCTCTCTCTCTCTCTCTCTCTCTCTCTCTCTCTCTCTCTCTCTCTCCATATATATATATATATATATATATATATATATATATATATATGGCTCAGTTGAGCTCATAGTCTTAAGGGCCCAATACGGCCCTCACTGATTCTATGTACATAAAATCAGTGGGGAATGAAATAAGGATACCAGGTCTAACTGGTGCATCTTGGTGGATGATGGGGAATTGGGTTTACACTGGAGCCATCTTGTCTTCATGGTGGAGGATAGTGAAGGCCCACGCCTAGGTGATGGGTATGCCTCAGCTTCTAGAGGCAGGGGTGGAAACTTGGATAAAAGTGTACTAGACCTGCCAATCCTGTGCCATGAACTTGCCAGACTCTCGAGCTCCCTGTGATCTTGTCCCCTGACCAGGACCCTATTTAGGCCAGAATCAGCTCAGCCACCACTTTTCATTGTGTCTTGTGTCTGCTGACTCTCCCCGGGTCACCGTGGTGTCTCTCTTCAGCTGTCCATTAGAGTCGATAAGGTCTGTTAGGTTTCTTTTTTTGCTCTTTTTTTTTTTTGCTTTACTACTCTCCTGGCTCAGTGTTAAGTGTATTCCAGGCTGCAAGTTTTCTGGGGACAGGTGTCCGCCTGCAGTCACTGGCTTTATAATAAAGATTCCTGATTTGACCTCAAAAAAAAGTAATGCTTTCAACAAAAGTTTTTGAGTAGACTTTAGCAAACAACTATGAGATAATGAGAACCAAACACCTGGATTTTGACTCTGAATCAGTCTCCTCTAGAGATAGTTGTTACAATCACTTCCACTTAGCATACACCTACTCTTTGCCAGAGACTTGCTAATGCTTCTTTCTAAAATGTAGGTATCCTACCTTTGCTACAGAGAAGATCCAGAGAAATTCCCTAATTCCCCCAAAAGTCACACACAAGGAAGAGGCAGAGCAAGGCTTCCAGAGCACAGCAGTGCAGCCCCCGACACTCTGACTGCCAAGGGTCTATCCGGCAGTCATAGGCCATAGATGGTAAGTATTTGGAAAGGTGGATGAGAAGCTATCTGACCCAAACCGTGTTTCTAGAATCTACTTTAAAGATGTCTTCCCATGCTATTGATACTGAGAAGTATTGGGGAAATATCTGGAAAATATTTGGGAAAATAATTGTGTCTACACTGAACATGTGCAGACGTTTCCCCTTTCCTAAACAATATAGTATGATTTCATTACATTAAGGATCATAAGTTACAGATGATGATGATGATGACGACGACGATGATGATGATGATATGGTTGTGGTGGTGGTGGTGGTGGTGATGGTGTGTGTGTATGCCCTTTAGCATCCTTCTGTCTTCTATCACTATGATATCTGAGTCTTGACTCTGACAGAAGGAATCTTCAGTGCCTGTTCTCTCTGCTGATTACAGTAGGGCTCTTCCTCTCTCTTGGGGGCAGCAGACTAAGCCTTATGTCACTATTTTCCTGGCCTCAGGACTAAAGCTATTCACCCCTTCAAGCCCCTGGCTGTGACTGTACAAGGAGCCCTTTGTTCCCATTACACTGAGACTTCTGTTCTACCTTAAGACCAAGAGCTTCTGTATGCACAGGCCATCCTTCTTTTTTCACAAGGTACTTTGATCCTCCTCCCATTTCACATCTTGCTGGCTTTTCAACACCCTCCCAGATAATCAAGTTCTTTTCAATAATCTGGCTGTTTTTATTTCTTCGTTAGTCTCTCCAGCAATTCTGGCCACAAAGCGTTTGAAGGGGCAGATCCCAAGAAAAGAAAAGAAACATGACATTCATTTGGTTGCTAACCAGAGGGAGTATGCAACATCTTCCACTGGGCTCAAAAAAATTTGAGAAATGGAAGAATGACCTCTAAGTGCTGAGGTGCTGAGGGAAAATGACAACATAAGTTGGGGGGCATAAAATACCGTTTCTAAGAAATCATAAAAGGTAATACTAAAAAAGGGTGCCAATGGCTCATGCCTGTAATCCTAGCTACTCAAGAGGATCACAGGAAGACAGCCCAGGCAAAAAATTGGAGAGACTGTTACCTCCAATTACACCCCCCCCCAAACAAAACAGAAGTAGAGATGTGTCTCAAGTGGTAAAATACCAACCTTTAGCAAAAAAGCTAAGAGATAGCACTCAGGCCCTGAGTTCAAGGCTCAATACTATCACAAAAAAATGGGGGAAGGGAAGGAAGGAGGAGGGGAGGAGAGAGAAGAGGAGGGGAAGGGGAGGGGAGAAAGAAAAGAATAAAGAAAGGAGAGAGAGGAAGGAAGGAAGGAAGGAAGGAAGGAAGGAAGGAAGGAAGGAAGGAAGGAAGGAAGGAAGGAAAGGAGGGATGGAAGGAGGGAGGGAGGAAAAAGGGGGAAGGCAAGGGAAGAGAAAGAGAAAGAGACAGATAGGAAAAGTGAGACCGAGGTAATTTCAGAGAAGAGAAAGAGAAAGAGACAGATAGGAAAAGAGAGACAGAGGTGATTTCTTCCCTGGACAACTCTAAATTTCTAGCATTGCTTTGACTTTCCTCACTCTTGTATAACTAACTGATAGTCAAGGCTATCACACATTTTTATCCTCTCCCTTTTCTGACTACCCTAGCTTATTTTATGTCACAGGAGCTCCAGGTCCGTCTATCACCAGCTCTATTATTGCAGGGCCTCCGTCTGACCCCATGTCAATTCTCAGTTCAGGAATAGTCATAGGTTTCCAGTGTTTTATGTACAAACATCTGGCATCCTATACAGGGTCCTCTGTCATCTTTTTGTTTCTTGACATCACTGCCCTGGGATCAGCAGTATGTAATGGAAAATGTACTGGGTAAGAGGTCCTGGGCTAGCATTCTAACACCATCTGCCATTCATAGCCAGATAATGCTGGGTAAGCCACTGGAACTTTATGAATCTAATATCCTCAACCATTAAATGAGGAAAGTGACTTCACTCTCTGGTATCTCCCAGCTTTAACTTTGTGATCTCAGGAAACCTACCACTTCTGACACTCATTCACAAATATCCCTCTTATTTTCCTATGTTCTTTCTTCTCAACACCTCTCCAAACCACATATATCTTCCATTCCTACTTCTTTCCAAATCCCACCTTCTCCATAAAGCTTCTATAGCCCATCAAGAATAGGACAATCTAAGCTGGGTTCTGCTGGCTCATGCCTATAATCCTAGATATTCATGAATCTAAGGATTGAGGTTTGAAACCATCCTAGGATGAACAATTTGAGACTCTTATCTCCAATTAACCAGCAAAAAAAAGTGTTAAGGATTAGCCAGGTGCCAATGGCTCACACCTGCAACTCTGCTGCTCAGGATGCTAGGATCTGAGATCACAGTTCAAAGTTATCTCCAATTAACAAGCAGAAAACTGGAAGTGGCGCTGTGGCTCAAGTGGTAGAGCGCTATCCTTGAACTGAAGAGCTGGGGGACAATGCTCAGGCCCAGAGTTCAAGCCCCACCACTGACCAAAAAAAAACAAAAACAACAACAAAAAAACCCCCAAAAACCACAACTGTGTTAAGGCACCAGTCTTGAGCAAAAAAGCCAAGCAAGAGCATACGGCCCAGCGCTGAAATTCCACTGCCAGCACAGAAAAAGAAAAAAAGAGATTCCCCTCTTGTCCCAGCTCCCATCGCCCACGTAGTACCTGTCACAACTGTCAGAAAATATACTCAGAAAATACTATCAGTCTGCATGTACTTCACATTTTTGGTCCATCCAGAACCAGTATATAGAAAGCAATCCAGAAGATAGACATTTATCTTAGGTTAAATAGGGTCGATTTGAGGTAAGGATGAGAAGGTATGCACTCTCAGAAAAGTCCCAAGTCAAAGGCAGCTTCAGAGGTGACATCATGAGGTATGATAGCCCATTCTCTTGGGATTGCTCAAGTCCAGCCTTGTTCCAGCAAGAGTCATTGATGCCTTGCCGGTAATCTCACCTTCCTTGGATTGCAAAATAAAGTGACTGCAGACGAAAACAGCTCAGGACATAAGACATACACAAGGGAAGAATCTGAGATGCTTAGCCTCTATCCTACTTCACTTTATGTGTGGGCCCATGACAAGAGTCAGTGTTGCTCAGGGGAAATCAAAACAATTTTTAAGCACCTCTTCTAAGAAGCACACTGAACCAGCAATCAGGAAATCTGGACGCTAGTGTACATTCTACCAGTTGAGTTAAGATCTTCATCACTCTACATCTGTAAAGTAAGTGTTCAGGAAAGGATACCATACCATCGAGGAAGTTCTTCCCAGATTTAAGGTCTTCTGAATAAATATATACATATATAAATATATCCATATGTATACCCATATATATATATATATATTCAAGCTTCTTGATGTCCCCCTTTTAGATCTTTACAAAGGCTTTTATCTGGTTCTTGGCTAAGCAATGCAAATTTGAGCTTTCAAATAAATTGCATCAGTTTCTCTTCCAACCAAGGCCAATTCTGGGATAAACTGCAATTCATTTATATTGAAAGTTACACTCTCCAGATCCACTCAGCTAGCCGAGTTATTCCTCAGAAGCAGACAGTTTCCCCAAGAAAGACTGGCGATTAGACATGAAAGAACTTGCATTGATTCTTCTCCTTAAAGGAGCCTGCTGGACTATTTTCATAGCTCTGCCACTAGCATCCTAATGGCAAGGGTTTACTGAAGTCCTAGAATATTCCCCTTGACACATGTGCTAATGATCACATAGAGATTGCAGGGTCTGGTGTGAAAACTAATATTCAGTTCCCATTGGTGTTTCCAGAAACGTAATTATTCCTGTAGCTATTGGCTTCGGTTAGAAGTAGGAAGATGATTGTGAGTTTTAACAAAGCTACTAGTTTCATTTTGACCCAGAAAACAGAAGAAAAGTACAGCATGACAATGATGTGTTTCACCTGTTGGTGGTATAATCAATCATTCAATAAATTCAACTCATAGAAATACCTAACTTAACAGGCCAAGACAACAAATATATTATCAGAATGTTTAGAGCAGCTAACCAACAGCAGTCATGTAGCAGACAGAATAATTCAGGCAAGACACAAACATAAAGATGATAGGAAAGTTGATTAGAAAAGAAATATGGCAGGAAAGACAGCAGTTCAGCAACTCTCTGCCATCTTGGACCATCTTTTCCATCTTCCTTGATACAAAGTTAGGTCATGGTCTGATTGAGAATTGGGTGACTTTCTGATTTAGTCTGGTTTTGCTTTCTGTAAGTTCATGAAGCCGAAGACTTAGTGCCCTGTCCTACTTCCTCAGCCTTTCATCTTCTCACTCTCTCATTCGTGTGCAGTCCCCTGCTCCCATCTCATTTTTCAGTTGGTTTTTGGTATGTCAGCTTATCCAGCCATCTGCAATTCCCTGCCAGCTTCTCTGCTAATCCCCTATCAGTGGGATGATACCATCTAGGTATCCTGGGTTATTTTTTAACCATAAAATAAAAATTATGAGACAGGAAAAATGAGAGCAGAGAATAAATTCATGTGAATGTAAACATAATGCACTAGGAAAACTGAAGCAAGATTCTTTTTTAATATATTTTTATTGTAATTAATAGAGGGGTTACATTACATTCGCCAGACAGAAGGTGCATTACTTCACATATATTGATACCCTTTCTCATGTCTTGGCCCCATTTCCCTCCCCCCACCCCCACCCTCATCTTGTTTTCCCCCCTTTCCTATCCAATTTCAAATAACCAAATACGCATACATCCAATATACCAGATAACAAAGTGAAATACTGTAAAAATATGAGATAAACAAGGGACAGCAAAAGAGATGAGAGATAACATAGTACATTAAGGACAATAATCACTCATTATATGGCTTTTGTTTCTATATCCTAGAGGTCCTTTCAATTAGCTTCATACTGTATGGCCTTATGTATCTAGGTTTTGCTCTATTGTAAATCTCTGTTAGAAGAGCCCAAGGTTTCTACTGATTATGACAAATGAGGGAAACCATTGAGCCTATGTTCCTTTGAGTCTGGCTTACTTCACTTACTATGATTTTTTCTAAGTCTTTCCATTTCCTAACAAATGGGGTGGTGTCATTCTTTCTGACAGCAGCATAGAATTCCATTGTGTATAAATACCACATCTTGTTGATCCACTCATCAACTGAGGGACGTCTGGATTGGTTCCATATCTTTGCTATGGTAAATAGTGCTGCAATGAACATCGTTGTGCTAGTGGCTTTAGTATGTCCTTGTTTCTGGATGATTGGGTAAATGCCAAGTAGTGGAATTGCTGGGTCATAGGGAAGCTCTATGTTTAGTCTTTTGAGGAACTGCCATACTGCTTTCCATAGTGGTTGAACAAGTTTGCACTCCCACCAACAGTGTAGTAGTGATCCCTCCTGGCCACATCCCCTCCAGGATCTGTTGTTATTAGTTTTCTTGATCCTGGCCATTCTAACTGGAGTGAGGTGGAATCTTAGAGTTGTTTTGATTTGCATTTCTTTAATGATCAGAGATGTCGAGCATTTCTTCATGTGTCTATAGGCCATTTTTATTTCTTCTTCAGAGAAGACTCTCTTTAAGTCTTTGGCCCATCTTTTGATGGGATGGCTGTTACTTTGGAGTTTTGGAGTGATTCAATTTTTTGAGCTGTTGATATATTTTAAATTTGAGGCCTGTGTCTGTTGTATGGTTAGTGAAGATCTTCTCCCATTCTGTAGGTGAAGCAAGATTCTTAACTACTGGTAGATTGGTATAATTTCCCAACCAGGACTCCCAGCTGAGAGGATCATCTTATGCACAAATCCCCTTCCTTCCAAGGAAAGAAGAGGACGAGGGCACCACTTAAAACTCAGGGCCTGGGTGCTATTCCAGAGCTTCTTTTGCTCAAGGCTAGTGCTTTACCACTTAAGCCACAGAGCCAGTTCCAGCTTTGTCTGTGTGTGTGATACTGAGGAATTGAACCCAGGGCTTCACGCATTCCAGGCAAGCACTCTACCACTAAGCCACATCCCCAGCCCCAAGAGAGCACAGACTTTTAAGTGTAAAAGAACAGATGCCTGGAAATCAGTAGCTTGCTGTAGTTTTGTGGGGTCCCACATTTCTAGCCCTTTGGGTAGCTTAGCTGCTCTGGCATCTGGCTAGGTCACACTACCCCAAAGTTAGGGGCATGTGGTCTCATGTAGGTCTGCTCCAAGGCTGTCAGGGGCTTTGCTTTCATCAGAGCCACTAACTTTTTAATTTGGCTTCCCATGTCTTCAGGAAAGGGAGAGGGTGTTGTCCCTATGGACTATCCCTATCCCCAAGGATCATAGGAAAAAGAGGTGTCACCTCCCTAGTCACTGCTCTATCTGCCTAATGTTTCCTTTCTGCCTTACCTGCAGGACTGTCACAATTTCCAAAGATCAATAAATGATTCTCTATGTGATACCACATTCTCTCTCCCTTTCCCTCTTTCTCCCCCTTTCTTGCACTCTCTCTCCTCTTTCTCCTCCCTCCTCCCTTCTCTCTCTCTTCACTTGTGCTCTCTCTGTCTCACATGAGTGCTCCTGTGAGCACACACACATACATGCACACCTCACTACACTTGACTCCATTAATGGCTTGATTATATCATTCTGGACATGATACACAGCACTTTTGAGATTTTATAAGCATTCATAAATGTGCTATAGGAGGAAAGACAATGAATGAAACAAATTGCTAGGCTATCTGCCCACACCTTTTCCCTCTCTAGGCAATAATAATAGCTATTATTAGTTGTGTGTATAAAAGCCACCAGGAACCAGGCTGAGAGTCTCCACACAGTGTGTTACCCGCTTTGAAGGATAAATCCTGTCTCTAGAGACAGAAACTGAGGTTACCATCAGGAGATTAACAGCCCAGAACCTGAGAATAAAAAGCAAAGCCAGAAATCAAGCCAAAATTGTTGTGATTCCAGAATCCAAGGTCATAAGCACTTTGAAACACAGCTATATTCGTGCCTTTTTGACCTTCTAGTGTGTTCCAGATCATTGCATCTGCTTAGATAAATACAAACGGCTAGAATCACACTAAGTATGTCTTGGATCACCCTAAATATGGCTTAGATCATTCTAAGCATGGAACACTCTAAGAGGCTGTTCCTCAGAACTTAGCAAGAAATTTAGCCAGGGCTTCTCAAGATCACTTAGAAATATAATCCTTGATTGCTTTCTTGATGTAAAGGAAAGAATTACTTCCAAATTACAATACCTATCTCTTCCCACTTCCTTGCTTTGGTCCCAATCATGAGAAGAGAAAAGCACTGGGTATCTAGGATGGGAGAGAAACGTCCCAAGCCAACAGGTTTAAATACCTCCTGTCTGCTTAGCATCCTGTGAAGTGATAAGGGAAGGCTGGGCTGGGAGGAGGAGGTGAATCATCACACCAAATGTTCTTTTGTCTGCAAGATGAATGTAGCCATTAATTCTGAGCACCTTCCTCTGGCAGAAAGCAAAGGAGTTCTGCTGATTCTGATTCCCTTTCAAGCACCTCCTCTTGGCTGCCTCACCTAGCCCCATAATTGAGACTCACACTGTTGTCCCTGGCTCAGTGACTGGTACCCATGCCAGCCCAGAGAATGGATCTAGTCCCACAGCCTGTGGTTACCTAAGGTACTCTGAGCTCACCCTTTGATGAAGAAACCAGAAAGCCCAGATTTCATGTTCTGGTAATGAAGTAACTCCTGGTGTAAAACAGATAACAGACAGCTCTACCTTTTAGCTATCCTCAAGTTCCTAAAAGATCTCTCTCTCTCTTTCTCTCTCTCTCTCTCTCTCTCTCTCTCTCTCTCTCTCTCTCTCTCTCTCTCTCTCTCTCTCTCTCTCTCTCTCTCTCGTGCACTCACACGAGTTGTTCTTTGGGTGTGTGATCCCCTAGGCATCTCAGAAGGCTTGGCCAAAATGTGATTCTTGAGGGAGGACTTGAGCATTCTTGGGAAACTCCCTCACTATGATATTGTTACCTAACAGTCAATGCAGCTATCTACATCAGTCCTTGCTTCCAATGGGAGATAAGTTTAGGCAAGACTGGAAACCTAGTGAAAGTGATAGGAAAGTCAGTTGGGAAAGGAATATTTCAGATGCAGCCAGTCAACCCCCTCCATGCCAAATAAAGAGCCATCATAAAGGGCAGAGGAAGGAGATTTATTTCATGGCATGGGCAGCCACAGAAAGACTGATCTGTTCATCTTTAGTCATCTTCTGGGTACAGACATGAGCTATAGATTTAAGAAAACAAGAAACTAGAGCCAAGGGTGAAAGGTATGGAGTATTAAAGAGTCCCAGGTGCAGATGGTTGGCCATTATCTCAGTTCTGTTCTCCAGTTCCAGAGAAGTCGTTATTGCTGTCATCACTTGAAGGAAGAATCTGGTTCCCAAGAAGTGATTAACCCTGCTCAGGGTATAGAAGCATCATTATAGGTAATTGTCCTCATTTGGGGATTGGTCTGTCCTGCAAAGGTTTTGCTGCTCATTAAGGGTAATTTTGGTGCTTTGTCATAAAGATGTTATCAATTAGTTCTGTTTTTCCTGAAACCCAAAGTGATTATAAGGTGAATGGTTTAGACAAAGACAGATGCAAAAAAATGGAGGCAGCGATGCCAAACTTTTCTTCTGCTTAGTTAATTTGTGGGACCAAGAGTCAGTGAGTGCTTCTTAACAAAAAGCACTTTAAGTACCTATGACAAATATACCTTGAATAAACTGAAAGCAGTCTCCGATCTCTAAAATTACAAAGACAGAATTAGCCAGGTACTGATAGTTCACACCTAGGTATTCAGAAAGCTGAGATATGAAGATTGAGTTTCACACCCAGGCAGGGCAGAAAAGTCCGTAAGACCCTTATTTCCTGTTTACCAGCTGTGGCTCAAGTGATAGAGCCTGAGGGGGGAAAAAAAACTCTAGAACAGCACTCAGGCCCTGAGTTCAAGCTCCAGGATTAGCAACAGAAAAAGGGTGGGAAGAAAGGCAGAAGGGAGGAGGCAGAGTTAGCCTTTACTGCTGAGTAGCTAGGAACTTGGGGGCTTAAACTCAGTACCTAGGTGTTTTGTCTCTGAGCTTTTTTGCTCAAGGCTAGCACTCTGCCTCTTGAGCCATAGTTCCAGCATTTTGGTGGTGAATTGGAGAGTCTCACAGTTTCTTAGTAGCTAGAATCATGGACAATCAGCAAGCAGGGAAGTTTTAATCATAGGGTTTTCTCAGAGATCTTGTGATCTCATCCTGGTGATCACCATTGGTGAATAGAACCAACATCTCTCTTTTTCCCCAAGAGACTCTCTTGGAAAATTTCCCATTTTTTTTACATGTTCTTTGCATTTCTCTAACATTTCTAACTAGCTTCTAACTATCAATAACATCAATATATCATTACTGCCTTACCTAGCATTCAGGTTGATGCTGCATGGGAAAACGTACCTAATCCAAAACGTAATTCAGAACATTTGGTCTCTAAAGATGAGTATATCTTCTAATTCCTCTTATTTAATTCATTTCACTTATAATTTTCTTTTTTTTTTTGCCAGTCCTGGGCTTGAGCTCAGGGCCTGAGCACTGTCCTTGGACTTTCTCAAGGATAGAGCTCTACCACTTGAGCCTCGGCACCACTTCCAGCTTTTTTTTTTCTATATGTGGTACCAAGGAATCGAACCCGGGTCTTCATGCATGCTAGGCAAGCACTTTAACCACTAGGCCAAACTCCTGGCCCCTCACTTATAATTTTCATATTGGTATATGTAGAAGAATGATGATTTTTAAAAATCAATGTCTAAGTAGGTCTAAGAACTGTGTCTGTGTGTGTTATTCCTGGGGTGTGAACTCAGGGCTTTCGTGCTGACCCTAAGCTCTTTTGCTCAAGGCTACTGCTCTACCACTTGAACCGCAGCTCCACTTCCGGCCTTTTATAGTCATTAATTGGAGATGAGAGTCTCACAAACTTTCTTCTGTGGGCTATCTTCAAACCAAATCCTCACATCTCAGCCTCCTGAGTAGCTTTAAAATAACAATCCTAAACAACAAGAAAAAATATTGCAATTCATAGTTGCTATAAGTTTGAATGTTGGTGCCCACTCCTTTCTTCCCCCCCCACAAATTCATTCATATATTGATGCATAATCCCCAGTGAGATAGTATTCAAATGTGGAGCCTTTGAGAGAAGACTAGTCCTGAAGACTATGTCATCATGAATGGGATGAGCACTTTCATTCTTTAAAAGTCTCTAGAGAGCTTCTATACTCCTACTACTAAATAAGAATACAAGGAGGGGCCGGGAGTTTGGCCTAGTGGTAGAGTGCTTGCCTAGCATGTACGAAGACCCAGGTTCAACTCCTCGGTACCACATACATAGCAAAAAAAAAAAAAAGCTGGAAGTGGTGGTGAGACTCAAGTGGTAGAGCTCGAGCCTTGAGAAAGTCCGAGGACAGTGCTCAGGCCCTGAGTTCAAGCCCAGGACTGGCAAAAAAAAAAATACAAGAAGAACTATCAGCGAAACACCAAGTAAGCCTCCTACTAGTGCTTTGATCATGGAACTCACAGCTTCTCAAACAACAAGGGGTAGATTTTTGTTGCTTATAAATTATTCGATCTCATGGGTATTTTGTTACAATTGGCCAAATGAGCTAAGACAACATTTTCGGCCCAGTCATACAGCTAGCTCATCAATGGAAGAACCAAGACAAGAACCCTGGACTCCCATCTGGCTAAGAAGATCTTTTTGTTCTGGCTCCAGGCTCTTGTGTGGCCTGATCGTAGGTCAGGTATCCTTTAAATGATAGCACCTGCTCAGAGATCTGCTTAGAAGCCTGCCTCAGTATAAAGAATGATGAATGTCTTTGAATATCTGTGCTTCCAAAAGGAAATATTCTCATTCCTCCCTCTCTGATGACCACTTGGAATGACTAGAGAAAAAAAATTAGCAGCTGGCCTGTAGACTACAAAGAAAACTCACCCATCTGGCACAACTCATAAAGCCTGGGGCCCTTCTTTAGGAGGGTGTGAGTCATACACCACGCTGGGACTAGGCAGTGAGCAGATCTCACCTGAGCAAACAGAAGAGAAGGCAGAAGGGTGTGGGAGGAGAACGTGCTGGGTCTCCACCTGTTGACATGCTTCCCTGAGGCATGATCTAGGATGTACTGGAGAGTCAGCCAAAGTCAAGGCTTGAACTCTGCAACCCTCTGGGACCCAGAGATATGGATCCAAGGCTTTGGCTCCAACTCCTATCTTTGGACTTGCCCTACATGTGCCACTGTCATGAATATCTTAGGAAGTCTTCTAAATTCTTTTTTTTGGGGGGGGAGAGATAAAGGATATGAAAAGGAAAGAAATCATGAACAAATATTGCTTTTGAGCCTTATGGTTGGTTGCCTGGAAATACTAAGAAATACTTAGAAAGTTCTGGTGATCAGAGTGCAGAAGTGAAGAGGCTGGCCCACTGGTCACAGAACTTGGTGACAAAATGTTCAAGCCAGGGAACCAGCTCAGGAAAGGATTCTGTACTTTGTAGACAATCTCACAATATGCCCTCAGTTCCTTCATTTAAATATAGAGGTAATAATAAACACTTGGACAGAGTGTTGAAGAACAAAAATGAAATAATATACACAAAGCACTTGGCTCATAGCAGGTGCCCCCTAAATATTTGTTCTTTCTTCTAAGCCTTGAAGATTCTACTAGTTAGTGTTATGTTTGAAAACATCATTTTAAACAATAGAAGCCTTTGTAAGATTGCCAAGAGTTTTCCCTTAGAAGCTGTGAGATTTGCAGAACGTAATCCAATATCATTTTAATAACTGCCTGAGCTGTGTGGTCCTACTGGGTCAGGAAGAATACAGACAGAAGACAGAATTCGGTCCAGGTCAAAGGTCATTCACTCTAGATGGAAAGGACATGAATATAACCTATACAAAAAAAACCCACAAATTCAAGTTAATTCATTTAGCAGCCTGAGTTGGAGGCATAATTCTATGAGTGGCTTGGGATGGGGATACATGGATGAAATTAAGCAGGGGTGAGACCCTAAATTCCTAATACCCAATCCAATGCAGGTCCCAAAAAGCAGAGAAGATGCAACTGGTACACAAGTCTTCAGACATTCCTACCTGTACAAGACTAGTCATCTGTGACAGTGTGAAGTTTCTGGTGTGGACTATTAGAAGGACTAACAAGAATCCTGATGAACCTGGAGTGGAGGCATGTTCCTGTAATCTAAGCACTTAAGAGGTTTAGGCAGGAGGATGACAAGTTGGGCTATATGATAAGATCCTATCTCAAAAAATAAACAAGAAATAAACCCTGACTAATATAGCTGAGTTCTCTCAAAATTGCATGGAATGGCAACATTGTTTTTATACTCTAGAAATACTGAAAATTCAGAATATTAAGAGAAGCAAACCTAAAGGATTAATATTTAGACACTAGGGAGGAATCTGAATATCTATTAGCATTGGTATCTATAGTAGTCAAGAGAAATTTAAGTATAATAAAATAGATCTCCATTGAAATTGTTTTTTGAAATGAGTCATTCAGTGATTTAAAGTGAATTTTCAAATGTAATACTACTAAGTTAATATACAGAATTGGAACCGTTAAGAGTACTTAATCACTATAGATAGAAGTTTATTTTACTGGGCTCATGAGTTGCTTAAGAACTTGAGAAGGTTTATTTTGCTAAGACTTTAAAATGAAATTGAAATATTAAATTTATGAATGCAATTTTAAAACCTTGGAGGTATATATGTCTACAAATAATGACAATTAGTCATCAGAGGCCCTATTTTTATGAAATAGTTGCCAACATTTGCTAAACACAAAGTAAGATTTGTAAGGGGCACCCTAAGGTATAACCTTAATAAATTAAATGCAAATTTTCCAAATCCAGGGAACAAACCTCTAATATTTTCTGTATTTAAAAACAGGGGCTGTTCCTGAGGGGTATAATCCTCCATTGCAAAAAGAAATGAAATCCTAAGAAGAAAAAAAACCCAATAAGTAGAGCATAACATAATTACAAGAGAAGGGCCTGAATCCAGCCATATTAGTCTACCTCGTGACTTCTTGTCCTAATCCCACAAGCACTGCTCCTTCCCACCATGCATACCTGACCTACTCCCTGTCCACCAGAAGAAACAAAGCTAAACACCAGAGAAGGGCAATAAGGGGGAGAGTTATAACAAATAATTTTTAAACCGCTGGCTTTGAATTTGACCTCAATCAAATGCCCTGAGATTCTAGAAGTTTTCCTTAATACCTGCTCTTAGGATCATTGAGAAAAATGTGTGTGTCTGAGCTGTTTCAACTGTAACCACTCGCTGTGAATAAAATACACCCTAACCAAGGGCAGCTAGTGATAACATCTTGTGTGATTATTGCTCAGCCAAAGGCAACTGCCCCTGCGTCTCACCATGATAGGAACAAAACCCACATGGGCCATTAGAGTCAGAAGATCTGGCCTGAAGTCTAGCTCTGCCCCTCACAACCTCATGGAACCATAGACTCGGAGCTCCGTTTTCTCTTGCTCAAAATGTGAACAACTGACTACCATGAAGAGTCGTTGAAGGATGTGAAAAAAAATGCATCATAACACAGAACCTAGCAAAGACCTGACATTCTCTCCACTCCTTATCCTAAAGTGTACATGCCAATGCCAGGTCCTTCTTGACTCCTCTCTGTCAAGGAAGGACAGAGAAGTGCAGATAACCCCAGGTCAGCGTGATGTTCATGGTGATGGGGAAATTCATGGATTTGCCGAAGGGCAGCAAGCTTGGCACTCTCTTCTTTACCCATGGCCTTGACTGACTTCGAGGAGCCAGTCATTAGTCTGGAACAGATAAACTACATCTGGTTCTAGTTAGTTTCTTTCTCCTTAGAAGTTCATACAAAATACTGCAACAATATCTATCCTCTGCCAACATCAGGTTCTTTTTTTCCCCAGAATTTCCTGGTAGAAGCATTGGTCTTGGAGCCCTTTGGTTTGTACTTCCTTTCACTTCAGCCATGAAATTTAAGATCCTTCCCTTGGCCTGAAGTTGAGAGACCTTGAAAGTAAAGACAAAGATAGTCAGTCAAGAACTCATACCAAATCTCAGCAAGATATTCTTGATATGAGCAAGAGTCTCTCCATCTAAGATGCTCCTAAATAAAATTTACTATTCCTGGGCATAGATTATTATTACCCAAGTACAAACAGTTTGAATTCTAAATCTTAAAATTCTCAGAAAAATAAACTTCTGAGAAAGACCCAAAGTCTTGGACTACAGCTACCCCCAAAGCTTCTTTCTCATCCCTTCCTGTTCTTTTTCCCTTTATGTACAAAGCATAATAACCCAACTGAAGTCCCTGGAAAGCTACCCTAGTACCAGAGCACTGTGCACCAGTAAAATGATTCTTCTATCTGAAAACAGATCTCAAAACAGATATTCGCTTTGCTGTTCAGCCTCCCCATACCAGGAAGATCCTTAGAAGAAACAACCCCTTTTACCTTTAGTCCTAGGGCTTGGGATGAAAATTGAGTTTAGCCTTCTCCAGGTCAATACTGGCTAAGACATGCTCACACTCCCCAAACCATAGTGTCCAGTTGGTAAGACAGGTCATGGGCAATGAAATCAAGCACTTGTCCCTTCCCCAACTCACCAAAACCCTGAAGGATGAGGCCTGCACTTGGACAGGTACCCTGGCTTCACGCCAAGGACAGAAGGGTTTCAGGAGAGGAAAGATCATTGGGACCAGTTGCCTGAAGTCTCACCTGTCTTGTCCTGGTGTAGGCTTTACATTTGGTGATGCAAAATAGCCCCTCTTGGCTTAGGCCACTTGTTAAAGATTTAGAATTGTGTAAGTACATATGGAATATAACCACTATGAATGATTAAATTATAAAAATGCTCAATGAAACAAATTACAGAAGACCCTAGACTAAGAAACTGATGGGGAAAACGTCGATAGCACAGATTAGATTCATTAGTGTGGTCTGAATGTCACTGTGGCATAAACACTGGAGGTAATATCCACTGTGATATTCTTCAAATATTTGAAAAAAAAACATTATTTGACTAAGAAAAGACTATTGTGACTAATGCTGTAGCCCGAACCATTTGTCTTCATTCTGAAAAACTAAGAATGAACACAACACCAGATCCTGTTCTCAGGGAGGGAGTTCAGTGATTTGCTTGAGGTCATGTGACATTAGAAGCTATAGCAAAGGATGTTGTACCTGTCATCGAGGTATAATTTATTTATAAATATAAACTGATATGTGTAAAACAAACTAGAACATGTGTGAAGTAAAAGGTGGCGAGTATCTGTTTTGCATGTCTCCACCTCCTTATCCACAGATATACAAATAGGTTCTGATGCTCTGCACTGAGAAGGATGCAGCTCCAGCATCCTGCCTAAAACAGGGCTCCAGACAACCGAGATTGATTTCTTCATGAGCAGCTTTACTCAAGGATACAAATGATGGACTGCCTCAGCTAAAATTTCAGAGGAGACAGCCAGGAGTTTGGCCTAGTGGTAGCGTGCTTGCCTGGTATGCACAGAGACCCAAGTTGGAGTCCTTGGTACCACATACATAGAAAAAGCCGGAAGTGGTGCTGTGGCTCAAGTGGTAGAGCTCTAGCCTTGAGAAAGCCCAAGGACAGTGCTCAGGCCTGGACAGTTCTAGGACTGGAAAAAAATCTTCAAAGGAGAGATGAGCTGGAGCTACAGTGCTCATATGCATACAAAGCCAGGTACCTGGGCTCATACCTGTCACCCTCGCTACTCGGGAGGCTGAGATATGAGGACAATATCCAGGCCCAGAGTTCGAATCCCAAGACTAGCACCAAAAAAAAAAGATTACATATAAAAAGAAGGAAATCCTACCATTTAGAACAACTTGGATAAACCCAAAAGGTATATGTTGAATAAAATAAGCCAAACAGACAAATGCTGCCTCACTTACAGGAGGTCTGTAAAGTAATCAGACTCATAGAAACAATAAAACAGTAGTGAACAGGACCTGAGAGGTCTGGAATGCAGAGTCCATGATGTACTAGACAGTACACAAGATAAAAATGTTCTGGAGATCGCTGTATGCCACAGTGCCTCCAGTTATCAGTCCAGTGTTGTGTACTTTAAAATACCTTAAGAGGATAGATCTAATGTGTCATATTCTTACACACACACACACACACACACACACACACACAGAAACTTTTAGAGGTTTCATATGTATTCTGGTCATGATGATGGTATACCTGTATGCAAAATACTCAAATCATAACATACGTATTAAATGTTTACAATTTTGATAAATCAGCTCTATATCCATAAGTCCAAATATTTGTACATGTTTGAAACGTCAATTTGGATTTAGTTGCTACATGAAAGTATACAGTCATGCATTTTTGTGGTACACCATGTGATGTTGCTATGCATGTACCCATTGTGTAATGTTCAAATCAGGGTAAACATAATTATCTCTTCAGACTTTTTTATCTGTTGTTGATGGTGAAAACCTTCCAAATCTTCTGATGCACACTGACAAATGAGGATCCTTCTTTACACAGCACTTGAGTCTGTCCTTGACAACCATACCATGTGGAAGGTAGGCAAAAAGATCATTTATCTCTCTTCCACAAACCAGAAGAGCAATTTCAAGATATTACAGGTCTTACCCAGGATCATACTGCTAATGTGCAACTGAGCTCTGGCTTCAGCCAGCCAGGTCTCTGGGTACCAGAGCCATGTTATTTCCATCAAACCCAGAGAAAGAGAGACTAGTGATGCTGAGATCTCCCCAGCCCCCCAAGCTCCCAATTTCCTCTAATGGGCTGTGAAAAAAAGGACTTGGAGTGATGACAGCTGCCTGACAGAAGGAAGGTGACTGAGTTTGGTACTCAGCCTTTATATACCCACATCCCTACAAGGACAGAAAGGAACACTTGTGATCCAATATGAGAGCTGGAAAGAAAAGGTACTAAGGCCAGGATTGCTTGGTCAGGCACAGCGATCAAAGCACTCAGCTCATCAAATGCCCCAGCCCAGAGCTGGCCGATGGCAAGAATGTAGAAATTTCAGCCTCCAGTGACCCCGGGAACACAGCCACAGGAACAGGTCCAGGATCCAACTACAAGTGCCAAGGCCCTTTAGGCAGAAAAGATGCAGGTTTTAAGAACTATCTGCATCCATAGCCAAAATCCTGACAGGTCAACCTAGGGTAGTGGAAAGGGCTCTGAGACTTTACAGTGCAACATACGTGGGTTTGACATGAGTCCTTAATCAGCTTTGTGAATCAAGACATGTCCCTGAGATTCCGGTTCCCCAGCTGTAAAATGGGGATGGTCATGTGGAAGAATTAAGTACACAGCATTTGCAAAACTCCTGGCAGAGTCTTTGACCTCCATTGCTCAATAATGTCATTTCTTTCCTTCATTCTTCCATGGCAGTTCTCTTTCTCCATCGCCATGGAGAAAGAGGACTTCCTAGGAAAAGGAAGCCAAAGTGGTAAAAGGAAAATAATTCTGCCAAGGGCAGAAGACAACTTCTAAAACTACCTTCCCGTATTAGATCATAAATTTGCCTTATGTTGAAACCTTACTTGTGGGCTGTTAGCTCTATTAAGAGCATCTTACCGGCTTTGTCCAGCATTCAACACTCATCACACACAAGAATGAACTGCTGTGTAGCATATACAATGTTGAACAAGGAACAACTCATTAGAATTTGTCCAGGAGCGGGGCACCAATGGCTCATACCTGTAATCCTAGCTGAGATCTGAGGAGGCTGGGATCTGGAGATCACAGTTCAAAGCCAGCCCAGGAAGAAAAGTCCATGAAACTTTTATATCCAGTTAACTACTGGAAATCTGGAAGGAGCTGTGGCTCAGAATGGTCGTACACTAGCTTTGAGTGAAAAATCTCAGGACGGCATCCAGGCTGAGTATAAGCCCCATGATTAAAAAAAAAAATGTACAGGATTCTCCCATTCTTAATTAATCAGCAGTTCTCAGGAACCAGAAACTATGGTACACTGCACCCAGAGATGAAATCTTGCCAACCATCTGTGTTTATAAAGCTATAAAGCTTCATTCCACCAAGATCTCCAACCAATCAACCCATATTGATTGAGCCCCTGCTTTTTGGGAAGCCATGTGTGACAAGTGATAACCAGAACATATTTGTTGCCCTCACAGGGCTTATAGTTAGGAATGGGAAGGCATTCACAAACAATCGTAATATAAAGCTAAGGATAGTAAGAGCAGTACAGGCTCATGTCTGTATCCTAACTGTTAAGGACGCTGATACTCAAAGGATCATAGTTCAAAGCCAGCTTCAATCAGAAAAAGACCACCAGACTCCAATTCTAAGTAACCAGCAAAATGCTGGACTGGAGACATGGCTAGTGCAGCTATGAGTAAGCAAGCCAAATAAATGACAGCGTAAGGCCCTGAATTCATGACCCAGTATTATGATAAACAGACAGACAGAAGACAGAGCGGGTAAGATTCTTTAGTTTAGAAAAAGTAAAACTGAACTTACTAGGCATCTCCTATAGCCCAAACACCTGAATATGTATAATGTATAAGGAAATTGTGTACATGTATGTGTGTGTTCGTGTGTGTGTACAGATACTTACAGACTTACATTGGAGCTACATCCTGACAAACCTTTTTATAAGTGAACAGTATAAAGACAAAATGTACCTAAATTAACATATCTCAATCTTACCAACTTAAAAAAATTCAGAATATTTAAATTAGCCTATGCTTGGGGAAAAAATCATCTAACACATAGACCATCTTTATAATAAAATGTTGAAAATTTCATGTACACATGGATAAATGTTTTATAGGCAGGATGGGATGTGAAAACACCAAATATAGTGTCCAAAAACTGATAGCAACAACCCAGTGCACCATACAGTATCAGTCGTGGTTTTTGGCTATACTTTTTGTCTATGCATAGCTATTGTACAAAAGGGTTTCATTGTGGTTTTTCCATACATGCACATTATGTACATGAAGCAATTTCATCTCCTCAATTGCTCTTGCTTTCTTTCTTTATTTTGTATGTGAGTTTGTGGTTCAGCTCATTTTCCTTTTCTAAAAATAAATATGTATTTATTTATTGTTATTGGAAAGGTGATGTGCAGAGGGGTTATATTTGCATAAATCAGGTATTTAATACATTTCCTTTTGGATTTTTTTTACTTATTTATATTTTTTGCCAGTTATGGGGCTTGAACTCAAGGCCTGAGCACTGTCCTTAGACTTTTTTCTCAAGGCTAGAGCTCTACCACTTGAGCCACACACTACTTCTGTCTTTTTTTTCTGTGTATGTGGTACCGAGGAATCGAACCTGCGTCTTCATGCATGCGAGGAAAGCACTCTACCACTAAGCCAAACTCCTGGCCCAATACATTTCTTTTTGAATAGTGTCACTCCTTCCCTCACTCTCTCTCAGTTTTTCCTTCCCATCCCCACCCACAAGTCGCATAGTCCATTTTCAACATGGTATCTAGCAAGTGACACTGCTGCATTTGTTCAGCCATTGTTCTTTTTTTTTATTGTAATTAGTAAAAGGGTTACATGATATTTCCCAGATAGAAGGTGCATTAATTCACATACATTGATACCCTTCCACATGTTTTGGTCCCCATTACCCTCTCCCCCATCCCCCACCCCCCTGCTTGGTTTTCCCCCCTTCCCTGTCCAATTTCAAGTAACCGGATATTGAAACAAAAGCCATATAACGAATGATTGCTGTCCTTAAGGTGCTATGTCATCTCTCATCTCTTTTGCTGTTCCTTTGTTATCTCATATTGGCACAATATCTCACTTTGTTATCTGATATATTGGATACATTTGTATTTGTTCAGCCATTATTCTACCCTTACCCTCCCCAAAACAGACACACAAATAAAACAGAAGGTGAAGAAAATAAAAACAGCAATAAAGGGGGGAAAAAAGCTTTAGTCACAGTGCAGTTGCTGCTGCTATATATTTCTTTTGCACAAGAAATTGATCAACTGAGCCATCACTAAGGAGGCCACCATCGCACATCAAATATATGTACAACGCAGTGCATCTCTTTGTACTTCAAGTTGATTCATGTTCCTTTGTAGAGAAATAGACTCAGACTCTGCAAGGGATCTCTGCCAATGGGAGGATTTGGGTTTTCATGAAAGTCTCATTTCACCAGGTTCTTAAAACTTTGATGGCATTTTAATGAATATTTCTAGTTTTTACTTGTAAGAGTTGAGCATATGCATTGTTTTTAAAGGGCCACCACCCTAATATTGAAAAATAAATTAGCACTTTAATGCATCTCTTTATAAATGTTTTCTGCTACTTATATCTTGTTTTTTAAAATGGGACCATTTGGGCCAAGAGTTTGGCCTAGTGGTACAGTGCTTGCCTAGCATGCAGAAAGACCCGGGTTCAATTCCTTGGTACCACATACATAGAAAAAAGCCGGAAGTGGTGCTGAGGCTCAAGTGGAAGAACTCTAGCCTTGAAAAAGTCCAAGGACAGTGCTCAGGCCCTGAGCTCAAGCCCAGGACTGGCAAAAAAAAAAATGGGACCATTTTTATCCATTTGCATCTCTTAAATAAATTCATCTTATTAAAAACAATTATCAAATGTTCACGTGTTACTTTTCACAAAGTGGTCAAGAGGTAATGTAATCATAAATCGCCTTGTTAAATATCAACTCCTTCAGACAAATACTTAAAGATAATCATAATTTTTTTAAAAAGAGAAAAAAGAAAAATGTGTATTTTTAAAGCCTTATCAACCCCAATAACACATTAGCTTGCCCAAGTCACAGGATGGAGACAAAAGAAACTTCCAGATGCCTGCTGATCCCTGGATGGCAAGCTACCTCCTACATGAATTGGACAAGGAAAGGAATGACTGATAAGTTTCTTTATTTTGTGAATCTGGCAATGAAACCCAGAGACATGTACATGCTAGGCAAAAGCTCTGTCACTGAGCTACACATACACTTCTTGTTCTTTGCAGAGAGGATCTCTCTGTGTAGCCTAGGCTAATCTCACAATTTCCCTACTTCTGCCTCTCAAGCACTAAGACAGCAAGTATGAAACACCACAGCAGCTCAGAGGTATGTGAGTGTGAATGTGGGCGTGGCCAGTACTGGGACTTAACTTCAGGGCCTGGCTTTAGGGGGCTTGAACTCAAGACATTGTACTCTTGCTTTGCTTTTTCACTCTACCACTTGTGCCACACTTTCACTTACAGTTTTTTGCTGTTTAATTGAAGCTAAGAGTCTCTCTGGGCCTGGCTGTTTTCCAAACAGGATCATCAGATCACAGCTGCTTGAGTAGCTAGGGTTACAGGTGTGACCACCATCCTCAATCAGAGGGGCTGTCTTTAATGTTGGACTTGTGACTTCATCTATACCTAGGACATGCACGAGTGGGAGGGGAAAATGTCTCTAGATCACTAGAAAAAAATGAACATTCCACAAATGATGCTAGATGCATAATCTATACAGTAGTGCATGCAACTCCTCCCAAGCAAAAAGTATTTCCTCATTTCAGTCTGGTTCCTGTCTCAGATAGTAGTAAACCAAAGTACCTTGCAGCCTAGCCTCTGTGCTCAACAGACCCCAGCCTGCATCGAAGCAGGAGTACCTCACATAGACCCACACTACTCTTTCTCACTGTAGCTTTTCTGTGAGTGATACCACATTTAGGCTAATGTTCACTCAGGAAAGGTCCTGATCTCACTTCCACACCAAGTGGACTTGATTTCTTCCCTCACAGGGAGGGATGGGAACAAGAAGTTTTTTGCCAAAAGCAAAAAGAAATCAAAACAGCCAGCATACTTCTTCCCTTGGCTGCATGTTCCTGGCTTGCCTTATATCACTTACGTAAGAGATATTATTTGTTAGACTAGCACAGAGAGTCTCAGAAATGCCAGCCTGGAATTTGTGTCCCTGAGTCCAACACAGACAAGGGAAAGGAGTCATTTGTAAGATGACCATCAGAAATGACTTCTGATTCCAAACTCAAGACCCAAACCTCTCCCTTCATCTTCACAGATGAGAAAATGTGACAGCCTAGACAGCAGTATGGGAGACTTTGGGGGACTAGTACCAGGAATGGGCCTATTTTCTTGGCACCCTTGGGGTTCTCAAACTCTCTGAGCATATGTCAGACAAGTCTGTCTTTGCTGGGAAAACAGACTTACCTAACAAATAACTATAGCTCGACTTCTGACCGAACACACAACTGTGACTGCTCACAGGCTTCCAATCCCAAAAGAATTTGCTCTGATTTTTTTCCCCAATTTAATCACTTTCAAGAATTCACTTACAAAGTGCTGAGTTTTTATTAGACTAAAGCTTGTGTGGTTTCATCTTTGTGAATGATGCTGTCAAATCACAGGAGCTCACGCTCATAATCCTAGCTAGTTGGGATGCAGAGACAGGAAGATCTCAGGTCAAGGGTAACCAAGGGAAAAAGCACAAGACTACATGAGACAATAACTAAAGTAAAAGGTGATGGGGAGCATGGCACAGTGACAAAGCAACATTCGCTGGCCTCCAGTATGAATGGTGTTATTTGTACGCCTATCTTCTTCATTTGTTAAAAAAAAAAAATCACAGGAGAAATGCCATGATAAAACCTCTTACTAGCCCCGAGCTAGTGGTTCGCACCTGTAATCCTAGTTACTCAGGAGGCTGAGATCTGAGGACAGCGGTTCAAACCCAGACCAGGCACAAAAGTCCATGCAACTCATCTCCAATTAACCACCAGAAAACTGGAAGTGGCACTGTGGATCAAAATGATAGAGCACTATCGAGCTGAAGAGCTCAGGGACAGCACCCAGGCCCAGAGTTCAAGCCCCAGGACTAGGGGAAGGGGTGGGGGATGGAAACCTTACTACACATAACTAAATAAACACCAACAAAACGATTAGTTGAGACGTTTTTTTTTTAAGAATGAAAATGTATTTCGATCACAGTTCTAATGGCTGAGCAGTACCACAGCCTGGCATCAACTCTAGCGGGGCCTCTGCTGCATCTCAGAGTGACACAGAAAAAGTGTGTGCCAGTTCAAATTTCTCTTCCTCCTTCTATAAGGGCGATAATATCCTTACACAGGCCACACCCTCATGACCTCATCTAATCTTAATAAATTCCCAAAGGCCTCATCTCCAAATACCATTAACATGAATTTGGAGAATAAATTTCCATGACACAAACTTTTAGTTGGACACATTCAAATCACAGCAGCTTTTAGCCCAATACTACTCCCCTGGAAATCACAAATTCTCAGACAAAGATCATCTACATTCATTCTGCTTCTGAAGTTCCTTATGTAAATCAGGAAATGTTTCCAAATAGCATCCTGACTTCTTTCTTTTTTAGATAGACTCTCATCTTCTTTCTATATCCTGACTTTGAAGTTTCTTTACAAGTAAGTCTGTAAGAAGTTCTTAACCCTAATCTTTTCAGAAACTGTAAGTACTTCTCAAGAATCTTATATTTTTCTCAAGTTTTAAAGCCTCCCCTATAAAACAAGCTGTTATTTAACCTAACATCATTCATCACAAAAGAAAAAAACTAAATACTTCTTATAGGCCAGGCACTGTGGTATTGAGAACTATAAGACACAAATCCTGACTTAAGAAATGCAATGAGCCTTTTGGGTCTGTGGGTTCTTCATTCTCCAATTCCATCAACAACTTATAGAAAACAGTTAGGCCTACAATGATGGCATCCAAACTGAACAGGTACAGACTTTTATCTTGTCATTGTACCATATAACAACTATTTACACAATACTTACATTGTATTGGGTATTACAAGCAATCCAGAGGTAATGCAAAGTAACTGGGTAGATATATGTAGGCATGCAAACACTACCTCATTGTATAAAAGAGACTCGCACATCTGTGGATTTTAGAATCTGTGGGGAGTCCTGGAAGCAGCATCGGCTCCATGGACACAGACTCTACATACTTTGATAGCAAGTAGGAAAGAGTTAAGGAATAAAATCATCTTGAGTTTACATTTGAAATGCAAAAACTTTATAATTTACTAAAAGAACTCGATTCTGTGGTCATAGGGCCTTAACCTTCCTATCAGTTAACACATCTATAAAGTGGGGATAGGGGATGTGGCCAGGAGGGATCGCTACTACACTGTTGGTGGGAGTGTAAACTCATTCAACCACCCTGGAAAGCAGTATGGTGATTCCCCAAAAGACTAAACATAGAGCTCCCCTATAACCCAGCAATCCCACTCATTGGCATTTATCCAAAAGTCCAGACACATGGACGTACTAAAGCCACTGGCACGATGATGTTCATTGCAGCACCATTTACCGTAGTGAAGGTATGGAACCAACCCAGATGCTCCTCAGTAGATGATTGGCTCAAGAAGATGTGGTATTTATACACAGTGGAAGTCTATGCCGCCATCAGAAAGAATGACATCGTCCCATTTGTAAGGAAATGGAAAGACATGGAAAAAGTCGTATCAAGTGAAGTAAGCCAGACTCAAAGGATTTGCCATCTATACCTCATTTAGGGTTTTATAGAAATTGCAGTAACTTCCTACCACTTATCCTCATATGGTTTCAGACACTGGAGTCTTTGGACTTGGAGTGTCCTCAGAATGTGTGACTAGAATTTAACTGATTCAATAAAATGCATCATTGAGATACCATGTAACTCTAAGCTGTCACTCATCATAAGACTTCTGCTTTTCAAGAAACAGAGGACAGAATCATATTTGCTCAGCAAGACTAAGCTATGATCCAAATATAACAAATCAGTTTTTGTTCAAAAGTATGTTCAAGTAAGGATTCTTATATAGGTGTCCAGTGGAAGTAAGAAAAAGGACAGACAACATTATCACACTTTGGGGTGTATTTGCAGAATAATGAGTTATCTAGATCTACAGAATGTGAAGATAAAGCACCAAAGGTTGTTGGGTCTCCAATGAGAGAGTATGTATATAACATACCTATGTATATATATACAAATATGTACACATATAAAATGATCCTCTTCCAGAGGAAAATGGAACGCTCTTTAATGTAAAATTTTCAAAATATTGTTAATTATATCTTTCACAAAATGTTTTATCCACTGCATTTTTGGTATTCCTTTTGTCATGGGACAATTTATTATTTCTTCTTCCTTGTTTGTTACAATAAATACTTTCATACAAGAATGCTGTTTTTTCTATCTAGCACTTCGTAAATCTTGCTAACAAATCTAATTTTCTTATGTAATAGAAACAGCTTTCCTCAAACAACAGAATAAATATATTCTAAACTAGAAAAAATAAAATGGGGAAAAGTCTGCCCCCTTTCATCCTTATTTTGTTAATTAAATATGATAAAACATGAAAAATTAATACAGTGCAGAAACCAGGGCTAGATGTAGTAAGTATGTCAGTAGAAAAGACCCTTCAGGCTCTATGAGCAGTTTCATCCTGATGATGTAGGTTCTGATCTCCATGGCTTCATTGAAACCTGTTCAAATTACTGCCAGCTGCGTGTGCACTGGGGAGATATTTGTATATATGTCTTTACCCTCTCACCCTGCTGGTTGAGCTAAGTCAATAAATCGGAGAGGAAGCCACCTTTGCTGAGTTGGGCTCTCCCAGTGCTCAGGCCTAGCCTTTGGACTCTAGCTTGATTCACAGAGGTATTTCCAACAATTGTGTACAGCATTACAAGGGCACTTTCATCCATTTCCGCTTTTGACAGATGAGTAGACATTGCTTAGAAAAAATAAGGTCACCCTGTTAATAAGAGGTAGAACTTAGGCAGCAATTTCAAGAATCTGCTGAACATAGAAAAACAAGATGGAAGCGTTGGGAGTTACTGTATTTGTTCAGAAGAAGAGTAGATAGAGCCACTGGCAAATAATGAATGTAGTGTTTCCCAACATTTCTGTGCTACTATCCACATTTCTAGCTCCTGGGTATGGAGGGGGGCACCTTTCAGAAGGGAAAACATCCTGCCAGGCACTTGTGGCTCACACCTGTAATCCTTGCTACCACCAGGCTGAGATCTGAGGATTGCAGTTTCAAACCAGACTGGACAGGAGAGTCCATGAGACTCTTATTTCCAATTAGCCAAAAAAGCTAAAGCTAGCGACAGTGCTCAAGCCCCTTAAGTTCAAGCCCTAGAAATGGCACAAAAAAAAAAACAAGAAAAAATAATACATAGGTCCAAGGATTCTATGCCATTATGAACTTGGCTTTCTTCCTCCCTCACTCCACGCTTGCCCTTCTCTTTCCATCATGGGATAATTCTAAAAGATAGTTCTCTAGATATAACCCTTCTTTCTTTTCTAATAGGATTTGGGGGTGTTTATTTAAGATAGAGTCTCACTCTGTAGTCAAGGATAGCCTCAAAATCATAATACTTCTTCTGCTTCTCAAGCGTTGAGATTACATGCCTGTACCACCACACCCATCTGAACTTTGAACTTCTCGGCCTCTAAAAGTGTAAGAAATCACTCTGTACTTTTAAATCGCTCTATCTTTTATAGAGGCACAAAATGGACTAATGCAATAAAAAATAAAATTGATATTTTGGGGTCATTGGGAGGATCTGGAGTTCTGCTGAGTCTGCTCATTTCCATTCTTTCCCCATCTACCTTTCTGCCTGAAAAACACATGGACATCCATCTTCAAACCCATCTTCCAGTGCCAAATGATAGCTTTATTTTTGTTTTACATAGCTCTTGCCTTCAAAGAGTTTGAAACCTGAGGAAGCAGTCCACAAAAAAAAAAAAATTGGAGATCAATCCAAAAGTGCTCATAGGTGGGTTCAAGGATTAGGAGACTGCCATTCAAGAATCATGTGACTATGGGCAAGGCACAGGTCCTTGTTGGATTATTTCTTCACTCTTCTTTTACTCATTCACACAACTCAAAAGTATTCATCAGATTCTTCCTGTTGCAAAGCTCTCTGGGAGATATTGGTACAGATCTCTGCATCACAGGTGCTGAGAGTCCAACATCTAGACAACCCCAAATCTGTAGCAGATTCCTCTTCTCATTTCCATGACCAATCACAAACCCATCTATTTTACTTCCAAAACATAATTTGCCTCCTTCACTCCTCAGTCCTTTTCATTCAGGACACAGCCATGGCTGTAGCCTACAAACCACTGCTGTAGACATGATCCACTCATCTGATGCACTAGGTTCAATTGACTCTGTCCCCTAAGAAGGAACTTGGTGAGTTAGGAATGACCTCTCTTGTCATCATTCTGCCACAAAGCCTGGCCTGCTAGAGCAGAGACATCAAGCATTTTCACCAACAGGCACTTACTGTGCAAAAACGGGGAGGGGCCTAAGGCTTCAAAAAAGCAGTCTGTGAGGCTCAAACATCACATTGGCATTCCAAACAAACCACAGATCATTAAAAAGTACATTGTGCACATAATTGTTTCAAACAGAGGAGAAACAAAAGCCAGAGAATTTGAGTATCACAATAACAAAGTTATATTTCCTGCAGGAATTTTAATCATAAAAGTGTTTTTAATAGCTGTAAGTGTTTAGCCCATAAAATCAGTACATCACTTAGTAAATCCAACCTTTGATGATTTGAGCTTTTTAGCTCCAGAAGAATGGTGATTCTTTCCATCACCATCCACCCTCTCCAATGCTATCATACCACAGATTTTTAATATCAACTCACTCTAATAAAGTAGTTGAGTTGCATATCATCTCCCCAGTATGTAAGACCAGGTCCTCAGCAAATCTGGCTATCTGATTCAATTTCCTTATCTGTAAAATGAGGACAGGGCTGGGAATGTGGCTTAGTGGTAGAGTGCTTGTCTAGCATGCATGAAGTCCTGGGTCCTATTCCTCAGCATCACATAAACAGAACAAGCCAGAAGTGCTGCTGTGGCTCAAGTGTTAGAGTGCTAGTCTTGAGCAAAAGAAGCTCAGGGACAGTGCCCAGGCGCTGAGTTCAAGCCCCAGGACTAGTGCCCGTGTGTGTGCATGCGCGCGTGCACACACACACAATGAGGGCAGTAGTAGAGTCCACTTCAAAGAGTTATAAACAGGATTATATCTACTAATGTTTGTATTACACTTGGAACAGCATCTCGCACACTCCATTGCTATGCCAGTGGTGTTAAATTAAATATATTACCAAAGAGATGGCTCAGTGTAGTGCATAATGAACAGTTTAACAAAATGAATACCAGAAGCTGAAGTATATTTTCTTGGGGGTGGAGAGAAAGGGCAAAGAGAGGAGGGAACAGATGAATGGGGAGAGGAAGGGTGGAAAGATAAAGTCATTCTACATTATATCCAGTGTACATTATGTAAGAAGTGAGCTATGAAACTTGAGGATATGAATGGGATTGGGAAAGATGGGGGAGAAGAATGGAAAGGATGACAGTGATCATGAAACATTATAGTCATAAGCTGACTTGTTGAATTGAAATCCCTTTGTACATCTACTTAAATTTTTTTAAATATATATATATGTAGTCCAGAATAAACACGTGTATGGTGCATGCTTGCTTATATCTACATGCATAAAAGCATGTCGCCCAACTGTCCCACTCAAAATCCAGAGCCTAAATCAGAGGTTAAAATGAGAAGTTCATTCATCATGCCCTACTTCTCTCTATAATAACACACAAGAGGTTACAAACCTCAAATTGGGTCCAGTCCCAGAATTTGGTCAGTAAATTGAAAACAATAAGAACATAAAATGACTGAGATTCTCCATCTGCAAAAATAAACCACTCAGGAGATGGTTGTAAATGTGCTATGGATGGGACTATGATTCTCCCCACTTTCTGTCGAGGAGAACAGGATGTTGAACTGATTCAATTAGGGGCACCAGAGTCTCCCCTAAGCCCAATCAGGGTGACCTCAGGGTGTCTCTCCAGGAAAACATGTTGGAATGTGGTTTATGGTAACCTATTCAGTTGAATTGCAATGAATCTGAGATAATGTTTTGCTTCATAACAGAGGGTGGGGGTCCATGGGAGTCTGGAAAGGGAAAGCTCAAGTCTCCATTACTGCCAGGATTCTGTTTCTAGATCATCAGTCCTGTTGTGATAAAGCATCCATTGGAGACAAATTTTTGTAAAGTCTCCAAGGACAGTTTTATCTGTCTCTTGGTGTGTTTAATGATGATGCTGATCAAGTCTTGTGAAGATGGGGCCCTCACTTCACTCTCCTTACCCATTGTAAATTAGCAAATTGGTTTTCTGGCATTTCATCAGTGGATGAGCCAATTCTGCAGCCTCACTTGGGGTTAACATGAGAGGCAGGTCTAGCCTTTATTGACTGGAAGACATTGAACAAATCAGTTAGCATCTCTTGGGTCTCAGTTCCTCACTGTCAAGGGGGTAATAACAGCATCTCTCTTATGTGCTGTTGTGAAAGACTAAAATAGAATGAATGACCTGGAAAAATATTTTGTTCTTTATGTGTACAATAGCTGCTAGCATTTTGCTGTTCCGTTCTGTTCTGTTTAGAACTGGACTCGCCGTCATTATCATCATCCTGTTTGACAACTCTATGAACCATGAGATCTGAACTTGTCCAAGCACCTGAACCTTGACCAATTTCACTGAAGTTTAGTTGGCTTGCTTAGGCAATCACTTCTTCCTCAGAACCGTTAGAAAGTTATGCTAGAGTTGATTATGTATACCCTGGAATAAATAATGACAATTAAAAATAAATCCATGACTGTGTAAACCAGAATAGCTAAATGTTATAGCACTGTCTTACTCTATTCAGGTTGCTATAAAAAATACCTTAACCTAGGTAACTTACAAATAACAGAAATTTATTGTTCAGAGTTCTTGAGGCTGGGAATTTTGAGATCAAGGCAGCAGAATGATAAGGGCCCTTCTCTGCTTCAAGGACATGTCTGTCTTTCAAATGTTTAAGGGAATCCCTTTTAGCCTCAGCCAGTGCAACCACTTAAGAGACAATAAAACCAGGAACTAAGAAGTAAGTGCTCTCTCCAACCCCCTCACAACCCTCCCCTATCCAACACCCCCTCCCCAACCCTGTCATGTTTGTCCTCAACCATTTTGATCCACAACTCCCCTTCTGTCTTTTGGCTTCTAGCTTCTGGCTTCTGGCTTCTGGCTTCTGATTGTGTGTGTGTGTGTGTGTGTGTGTGTGTGTGTGTGTGTGTGTGTGTGTGTGTGTGTGTGTGTGTGTGTGTTAACTAGAGGTAAGGATCTCTTGGACTTTCCTGTGCAGGCTGGCTTTGAACCACAATCCTCAGATCTCAGCCTGCTGGGTAGCTAGAATTACAAGCCTGTCCATTTTTTAGTTAATGTTTTTAGCTTTGTTTAAATATATTAAGAAATAGGAATTTGGGATATGTAAGTGGTCAGCTTATTTTGATGGAGGTATAAACTGAAACTATTACCACAAGCAAGCTAGATAAAACACTCATCACTCCTACAGTACAGTACAGTATAGTTATTATGTGTACACACAGATGCATGTGTTAAAAATACAATGCAGCTGGGTACCTATAATCCTTGACAATCAAGAGGCTGAGATTTGGAGGATCAAGTTTCAAAGCTAGAAAAGCCTGTGGGACTCCATCTCCAATTACCCAACCAACTGTTGGACTGGTGGCCTGACTCAAGTGGTACAGCACCAGTCATGAGCAAGCAAACAAGAGAGCTAGGCCTCAATTTCAAAACCAAGACACACACACACACACACACACACACACACACACACACGCACGCACGCACACACACACCCCTACAATCTACCTTCATAGCAAATTTGATGCAGCACAATATTGTTAGCAAAGATCACCAGGCATTACATATATTCTCTCCAAACTCTTGTGTTACAGTAGAGAACATTGACGCCAGAAACAGCTTGTTTCTCTTTCTGATTCATAGCCTCCATGTTCACAAATTGCTGTCAACACCTGTGAACATAAAGTGAACTCCTAAGCCATGGGTTTGAATTCAGAAGGACCAAGCTTTAACCCCTTCCATAAGAGTGACCACAGTCAAGTGTTACTTTTCCCTTGGCCTCCATTCCCTTTCTTGTATATAGGAAACAGTTACAGTAACTCTAGCCATTACTACTGCTTGGGGGAATGATGGGACAAAATGAAATGGAAGGTGCTATGTGAACTCTCAAGTGTCATATAAACAGAGCGAGCTGCTTTGAGGTACATTCCAGAAGAAGACTTCACCATGTCGATTTAATTAAGTCTGAGCCAGGTGCTCAACTGGATGACATTGGATTTGGAGTGCAAACCAGAAAAATAATAGGCACATTGGACCTCTGAATGGATCTAGGAAAGCTTTCTAAAGGAACAACAAGAAATTTAGTCACTTAGACCATGCATGCCCTTGCCTCCTCTTCCCTCAACCATTCTCCAGACATTCAAGAGAGGAGAACTGAGAAAAGGGGCTGCTTTGCTTGGGAAAACAGGTGATAAATCACCTGGCAAGGGAACCTGTTCCAGACAATGAGAAACACATGCAGGGCCTTCTAATTAGCTCTTCAATCTGTTGCCTGGGGTTGGATTCCAGTGTTTTACATTTGGCTTGTCCCAGGCCGCTCTTTCACTATGGCAACTCAAGTTTACCAGAAAGTAGAAAACTCTGCATTTGAGGGAGTTAAAGAAAATAGACAAACTTTTACTCCGTTCAGCTAACTATTTAATTTAAGGAAAAAAAGAAGGAATTACAATAGCCAAATATGTTTCTGAGAATATCCTTTGAGAGATAGTCTCCTCACCTTTCCTATCCACCTCCTTCTTCACTTCCTCCCTCTCTCTCCACCTACCGCAAACTTTGATGTATTTGTTCTCACCAACTAAAGAGATAGAAAGAGATAAAGAAAATTCAGTCCAAGAAAGCTCTCTGCAAATATCTGCTTCAATGAGCACCAAGATCTTTTATAAGCCCAGATGCTTCTCAACAAAATTTTTTGAATAAAGGAATTCTTTCTTCCTATTGCTATGGACTGTGAGTCTTCATTTGAACTAAATTCAGGAGACAGCAGGGTACAGTAGAAGAAATCCTAACTGTACTGTCTTTAGACTCAAGGCCAGAAGTTTAAGTTAATCACTCACATCTCATTTGCTGCTCTTGGAAACAAGGGTCATTAAACAAAATATTCTTTAAGGCATCGTCACAGCTCTAGTCTTATTTGAGTTTTTTTTTCCTAATGAGCCTATGAAGATGGTTTCTTTATTGATGAATGAACCAAGTTCAAGCTGTTTAACTCTTTTGGCTAAAAGATGAGCCAAGCCAGGTGCTGGTGGCTCATGCCTGTAATCCTAGCTACTCAGGAGGCTGAGATCTGAGCATAGTGGTTCAAAGCCAGCTGGCCTAGTGGTAGAGTGAGTGTTTGCCTAGCATGCACAAAGGCCGGGGTTCAATTCCTCGAAAAAAGCCGGAAGTGGTGCTGAGACTCAAGTGGTAGAGCTCTTGCCTTGAGAAAGTCCAAGGACAGTGTTCAGGCCCTGAGCTCAAGCCCAGGACTAGCAAAAAAAAAAAAATAGGAAAACCAGATTATCCCTCACAAACTGTCTGCCCATGCAAATTCAGTTCAGGTCCCATTTCCATGACTCTTCATTCCATTTTAGTCTCATAGACAAAATAAAACTAAAACAAAGAAAATCATGAACTCCAAAGACAGTATATCACAAGCTTCTCCAATGAATCCTAATCACTACAAAGGTTTCACATAGAGAGGAGAGTCAATTCTACTCTAATCCATCATCAAGGAATGTTTGGTGACTTCTCCAGAACTGGTCCATTTCCAGGCCAGGCAATGAATCAAACCATCTCCCAAGAATGAATTATAATAGACATTCTCCATGACATATATCAGAAAGCCACCAGGATATTCTTTCTCAGATTTGCTGAGAAGACCCTGGGCTTGAGATTTGGGAGGCTCCCCAGCAGTGGCAATTTCTCAGCTAGAATAATGGGACAGGAGCCCAGAGAGCTTGATTGGTTTCAAGCTCTGTCTGTGATGCCTTTCCAGGGCTATTCATTCATGAGTTTCCTGAGAAATCAGGGTTATCCAGTCATGTGTATTTAACTGTGAGGCCTAGCATCCATCTGAACTCATGTTCTCTTGGTGTGCTGAGTTGAGGTGGGAAAGACCTTTCTTGTACCTGTCCTATTTCCATGAACTCCAAACTTTGGGGAAATTGCTTTAGACTTGCAAAGATGTTTCAAGTGTTTCATAAATAGGTAGTTTGTAGGCCAAAATGATAAATGTAACTCAGACTTTCTTGCCTCCTAACATCCATTCGTAGAGGGCATTAACCAGTCAGTGGATCATTAAGAGAAGTAGAGTATACTCTCTTTGCAAAGCTCCCTTTCCTTCAAGGCTCCTTTGTCCCCAGAGGTTTCAACTCCCTCTGAAAACCTCAGTTCCTTTAATAAGAAGTGTTTAGAAGTATATGGAAATTAATCCTACTTAATCTGCAAGCAAGTCCATACAAGTTCCCAACAATTTTGCACAACAACCTTGAACATATTGCTCCCTTTTCAAAATCCTGGCTTCCCTTTCTGTGATTGGTTAATGATCTTTGATCTTTCTAACTGCATGAGATTCTTCAAGACATGCTAGGGTGGTGTAGAAGAGAGGCTTTAAAATCACACACAACTGAGATGGAACTCTGACTTGTGTATTCAGCACGTGTCTAATGACTTGGACAAGTGACTAATCACACCTCCATTTCCATATCTGTACAGGAATAAAGCACTGCATGTGGCCCAGTACATCTATACAACATTGGTTTTGAGTGTTTTAGTAAATTGCCCAAACTCCATGATATTTCAGTCTAGTGTTTTTTTAAGGTTAAGTGTCCATGAGTTTTCCAGGAACTCCGAGATTACTCAATCCAAAGGCATCCTATCCCCAACCAAATGTCTCATGGTGTTCACAGGATGCTTCTCCTCTGACTCCCTCTGAAGTCAGCCCCCAGTGCATTCCCTGGAGCCAAGATGGATCTCTCATTGGCATTAGCTGGGAAACAACACATGGGCATCAGTGCTGAAAGACTTTTATCACAGTCCACGTTCAAACCTTTGCTCCTGAAATCCCAGTCCTGCTGAACCAGGCACACAGGCATATGCAATGAAAATCTCAGCCCTACTCACAAGTTCAGCCTTTGTCTTGAGTTTGCATGACAAATCCAATGATGGCTAGACCATTTCTTTTTGACTTTTGAGATCAGATTTATTTCCATACTGACTACCCCCCATCTCCCTATTGTCTAGGTTTGTATACCAAAACAACTTGTATGCCAATTTTTAAGCCATTTTTCAAAAATGTGTACACACACACACACACACACACACACACACACACACACACACACACACGCATGCATATGTAACTGGAAATTTTCTTTTCCAGAATTTCTAAGGCCTGTCCTGCTTACTTTTTCTATATCTACACACAGTCGTTAAAATAGAGTAACTTCTCCCCAGAATTTGTTCTTTGCCTTCCTGGAACATCAGTGTGTGGACAGGAATATAAAGTACCAAGCAGCATAGAAGGCACAATTGGTTTTATAAAGGGATAGTGAATACCTCCAATGGCCTAAATGGAGGGAGATATTTAACAAGCCTTACCAGCTCTCTGCCATTTATAAAGCCATATTTACTAATCCCCACCTGGGCAAAGTAGGAAGACTTTTCCATAAAAGACCAGGTAATAAATTAAGACTCTACAAGCCACATTTTTTGCACCTCGATTTTTTAATGTTCTATTTATATACTTTAATGTGTAAAACACATTCTTAACCATTAGCTACAAAACACACAGGACCCAGACTGGATTTGGCCCAAGGGCTATGATTTGTAGATTACTAACAAATGACTCCATGAAGCTGGATGCTAATCAGTCTCATCTGGCAATACTGGGAAAAGGACTTGAAAATAGACTGATAGGCACTAAAATTTGTAAGCCAGGCCCTGGATCACAATTCTTGGGTAAATTTGTAAGTACCCTAATGGTGAGACTAGCTCTCAAGGCTTGTCTAGAAAATCTGACCCATCCCTTCCTCTTCAGCATCTGTCCAGTGTCTGCCCTTCATGGTGATTCCTCTACCTGACCTAAATTTATTGTGGTACAACTTTCATTGTGTTGTCTCCCATCTCCCCATGTGCTGCTGTAACATATACCTGCGATAAATCAAGAAAAGGAGGAAAGGTTAAGAGCTAGGGATGTAGCTTAGTGGTAGAGCGTTTGCCTGGCCTTGGATTTGATCTCCAGTACTGTGAAAAAAAAGAAAAGTTGATTTCTAGTTCATAGTTTGGGAAGTTCAATCCATAGTTAATTGGTTCATTGCTTTTAGGCCTGTGTTGAGGCAGCACATTAGCGTGCTGATCAGGAAGGAGAGGGAGAGGGAGGGGGAAGGGGAGGGAGAGGAAAGTGACACTGTGCCAGTATTCCCTTTAGGCGAATGTTCCTTCCCTACTGGCCCATTCCTTGTGGGTCCAACCTCTTAGAGGTTCCACCAGTCCCCAGTAGTGCCACAGGCTGGAAACCAAGCCTTAAGGTGGTTAATTGGAGACAAGAGTTTCATGAACTTAACTTGCCCCCGCTAGCTTAAACGCTGGTCCTCACAGCTCAGCCTCCTGAGTAGCTAGAATTAGAGGTATGAACCCCCAGCATCTGGTACACTTAAATAAGCCTTTTCAATAATCCCCTAGGGTTCAAGTCATATAATGTCATCCCTATTCAGCTTACTAGAAAGAGAAATGTTTGTTGTTCCTATTAGAAGAAAACCTTTAGGTAAGTTTAATCAGTTTGCTTCTGCAAACAGCCCTACTTCAGGCAGCAAAAGAGGCCCTGACGGCTTTGCATTATAGCATCATACATGGCAGCTTTCGCAGGCTGAGTGTTGAAGCAAGGTGATGACTTGATGAGCATTCGTCTTATGATCTGCTTCGAAGTCTCTAGTGCAATTCTATGGTGATTTCTGGTTGGTTTCTGGTCTGTTTCCATTGAGCTTCAGTTTACCTACCTAGGAACCTAAGACCCAGACACCTAATAAATTTGTTGTTAAGACACCAAAGCACTGCCTTCCCCATAGCTACATCCTGGCTGACACCACAAGTCCTTCCTTATCTCCATCCATCAGCCTTAACCTCTAGGTTAAGGAAGACAACAGTTCCCACATCTCCAGTCTTGCTTCAGGGAGTTGAACGTTCTGTTCTTTAAAGGTTTCCATGTTGCAATAATAAGTTTCTGGGTCATTGGAGCCATCGAACATAAACAGGCAACTTATCCATAAGAGCCAAAGTTTAAAAATGCTCGGTCCTAAAATGAAAAGATCTAAAGTACAATACATAGCGAAAGAAAAGCCAAAATTAAAGACAACTGGGAGTGCAAGCCAATTTTCTCCGGTGTAGGAGGTCAGCTGATGATTTGGAAAGAAACTGGCATTTGGCCTCCAGATGCAAACTGGACCCAAACGCAGCTGACAGCACAGGCATATGAAGCTGGTGTGGGACAGATGGGCTGGAGATGGTCATTCAGTGCTTGTTCTCAGTCTCTTCACAATGTTTTGCTGGTACATAATACACCTTCAGTTCAACTGTAGCCATTTCCAGAACTTCATTCAACTTCTTAAAAGTACTAGACAAAAAGTACTTGACCAAAAGGGTCCAAAAGGCAATTCCATCTCACTCTATTCTTGACTTGGAGTAGGAGAGAAGCCAATGGTAAGGCTGGGGAAGAGGGAGCAGACATAGTGATACAGAAAAACCTCCCAGAGATAATAGGCAATTCTGATTAAGACAAACAAGAAAAGGGCTGGCCTGTTGGCCTGGGTCTATTGAGACCTCCCGGCAGATGGAACTATGTTCCCTTTATCTCTGTTATATGTGCTATTATATGATCTATGTTTGTCTGTGATTGGGTGAGATGAAACATTCAAGAGGAGGTAAGCTGGGCATGATAGCACATACCAGTGGTCCCAGAATTCTAGAAGATGAGGCAGAAATATCACAAATTCAAAATTAGTCTTGGTTTGCAATCTGGTACATGACAAGGCTTTGAAGGAAAGAGGCCAGGAATTTTACCTAGTAGAAGAGTGCTTACCTAGCATGCACAAAGACCCAGGTTCAATTCCTTGGTACTACATACATAGAAAAAGCTAGGGGCCTGGGTCTGGGTAACAGCACTGCAGAACCCACGAAGCAGAGTTGCGGGATGTGGTCAGGAGCCAAGTGCTAGGTTTGGATCTCATGGGACTGTTTCTTCACACGATCCCCAAGCCTCTGCACAGTTACCCACTACATCTAGTCTGCTTTTCCTTATTTATGTCTTTATTCACTGTGCAGGTCCTGTCTCTAAGTTTTTTTGCCTCAGGGCTGGCACTCTACCACTTGAGCCACAGCTCCAATTCTGGTTTTAGTGACACTAAAACCAGCCAGTGGCTTACACCTGTCATCTCAGCTCCTCAGGAGGCTAACTGAGGATCACAATTCAAAGCCAACCCAGACAGAAAAGTCCATGAGATTCATATCACCAATTAATCACAGAAAAAGCCTGAAGTGGTGCTGTGGCTCAAAGTGGTAGAGCACTAGGCTTGAGCAAAAGGAGCCCAGGGACAGTGGCCAGGCCCCCTGTTCAAGCCCCAGGAATGGCAAAAAAAAAAAGAAAGAAAGAAAGAAAAAAGAAAAACAGGGGAAAAAAAGAAGGAAGGAGAGGCTGGGGGGGCGGGGAGCGGGCAGGAGTATAGCCTAGTGGTAGAGTGCTTGCCTAGCATGTACAAAGCCCTAGGTTCAATTCCTCAGTACCACATACACAGAAAAAGCCAGAAGTGGTGCTGTGGCTCAAGTAATCCTATTCAGAAGGCTGACATCTGAGGACTGTAATTCAAAGGCAGCCTAAGTAGAAAAGGAAAAAGCCTAAACATTCTTTTATCATACAACACTACTATTATACCCCTTGTTATGTGAGCTGAAATGGGTTGAAAACTTGCATCTGTAAGGAAACTTGTACAGAGATATTATGATTAGTTTATTATAATTACCCAAACTGGGAAAAACAGGCATCCTTCAATAAATAGATAGGTAAATAATCCTGGCATTTCTGGACAATGGAATAGTATTTTATACTAAATCAGAATAAATCATCAAACCATGAAAATAATAGAGAGGAACTTCAAGTGTCTATGACTCAATGAATGAAACCAATCTGAAATGGCTACTGCATACAATATAACAGAGTTGACTCTAGAACATTCTGGAAGAAGCAAGAATATAGAGATCATAACAAAGAGAGATCACAATAAAGGTCAGTGATGAGTGGAAGGACAGGGTGAACAGGTGGAGAAGAAAGGGTGTTAGGGCAATGAAAATAATGTTTGTGATACATTAATGATAGATGTACATCATTTTACATTTTCCCAAGGGACATTGTACAACACCAAGAATAAAGTTGAATCCAAACCATGGACTTTGGGTGATTACCAGGTGCCAATGTGCAATTATCTTTTGTAATAAATGTACTTATCAGGCAGGTGATGTTGATAATGGTGGGACTATGTATGCATGAAATGGGAAAGGTATATACTGGAAAGGTCAATAGCTTCTTGTCAATTTTGATGTTAGACAGAAATTGCTCTAAAAAGTAAAGTCTGCACTAAATTGGAATTTAATTTAATTTTCTTTTAGTATTTTTTATGGTACCGAGGGTTAAACTCAAGGCCTTTCACTTCCTAACTATGCACTCTGTCACCTAAGCCATACCCCAAACCATCCCTTTTTGATTTGGTCATTTTTTGCCAGTCCTGGGCTTGAGCTCAGGGCCTGAGCACTGTCTTTGTGCTTCCTCAAGGCTAGAGCTCTACATCTTGAGCCACAGCACCACTTCTGGCTAGGCTTGAGCTCAGGGCCTGAGCACTGTCCTTGGACTTTCTCAAGGCTAGAGCTCTACCACTTGAGCCTCAGCACCACTTCCAGCTTTTTTTCTATGTATGAGGTACCAAGGAATCAAACCCAGGTCTTCGTGCATGCTAGGCAAGCACTCTACCACTAAGCCAAACTCCCAGCCCTGATTTGCTCATTTTAAGATAGAATCTTGCCTTTAGTACCTGAATCCCAGTCCTAATTTTCACAGGTATGTGCTACTACCATCAGCTTTTTATCTCAGAAAGAAGTCAGGTCCTAATATGAAATAAATTCCACCTGGACAAACATCACAAAGTAGACCGGGTTCAGGCATGCAGGTGAGTCAGGAAAGTGAGGCAGGGTTGAGAGGTTAAAGCCAACTTTGGCTATAGACTGAATTTGAGGTCAACCTGAGCTACATAGAGAGTCTCTCTCTCTTGCTCTCTCTTCTCGCTAGCTCGCTCACATGCTCTCCCTAAAAAAAAAAAAAAAAAAAAAAAAAAAGGCTGGGGCCAGGAGTTTGGCCTAGTGGTAGAGTGCTTGCCTAGAATACATGAAGACCTGGGTTCGATCCCTCGGTACCACATACATAGGAAAGAAGCCGGAAGTGGTGCTGAGGCTCTAGTGGTAAAGCTCTAGCCTTGAGAAAGTCCAAGGACAGTGCTCAGGCCTTGAGCTCAAGCCCAGGACTGGCAAAAAAAAAAAAAGAAGAGGTAAAACATACACCACCAGCTAAAAACTGTGTCCTAACAGACATTCTAAGTATCTGTAGAGTGAAATCTGACCTTGTCCCTGTGCCTGTCCCCATCTGGACCCGCAGCATCATTTGGCAGTCATCTTGCAGGAAAGAACATTCCACACAAGTCACTGAATAACCTGAGGCCTGGGATCATTTCAGTTCTTATTTACCAGGGGAGCAGGAAGGAAAGAAGGGGAGGCAAGAGAAGGGAGAGGATAAGAGGAAATTTTGGGAAAAAGAGGAAAAGTCAGAAGGGAATGGGGAAGGGAAAGGAGGAGCCGTATTCTACTGTGTACTCGTCATTTGCCCCATGCTCATTTACACTTACATTTGTATAATCGTTTCTGGATGTGAATAACACAAAGAAACCTTTGCTCTCTTTGTCATAAGAATCTCACAGCCTTGTGAGAAGTGAGAAAATACACCCCCCAAAAGAGCTGTGCAAATACCAAAATAAAGTGTTATGCTAAACAAAACTCAGCTATAGAAATACGGTAGACAAAGATAGATAGATACATAGATACATAGATAGATACATAGATGATAGATAATCAGAACAGAATATATATATATATATTTGAACAAAGATGAATATTGTGGGAGCCAGAAAAGGTAGAGCTACCTGGAAACTGAGCATCTTCATAAAAACTCAACTGGTCAGACTTCTCTGGTCCTACAGAAAGTGTTGCTTCACAAAGATTCAAAATACCCTTTATTACCTCCTCTGAGTCTATTCCATAGAAATGGACTCCAATGTACATTTTCCAAAGTTTCAGGGACAGCAATGACCCCAAGTTCTCGGGGCTCCCTTGTCTTCTTACTTGCTGTCATTGTGTGGGCTTGAAATCAGTTCTCCCTCCTTCTCAGGGAGAGCAGGGACAAGGTCACTTCTGGGCCTTGCCCCCAAATATCCATCCCCTCCCATCCAATCCCAATACTCCATAGTCCCTCTCTTCACCTATCACCTATTTGCAATCTTATTTTTAATTATTGTTACCTTTAAGTAATTGGATAAAGGAGTTTCAGTTAATGAATGCAATATATCTTGATCAATGTCACACTTGTAATCTTATTTTCCTCCCTAGCAGTCTCTACTCCATCTTTGTGTCCTTATTTCTTCTGGATTTTCCTTCGTGAAGGAATGCATTCATAGCTCACCTCATTGCCACATTTTTAATAACCAGGATGTGTCCTTGCCAAAAGCATTGTGTTACAGAAAAGAAGTGCATTCCATCATCTCCCTCCACCATCCATGTGAGGTGAGAGACTCACCTAGTAAATCATTCCATCTGCATTCTCCTTGGCCAAACCAATGGCAGTGGCCAGCACAACATTGTCTGCAGGCCTCTCTCCATCCAGCTGTGTTTCCTGCCCCCAACTCAACAGCCTCCACACTCTAGGAAGGATTTCTTTTTTCTTTCAGTGCTGCAGATTAAACCCAGGGCTCCTTCACTAAGCTATACCACCAGCCCTCAAGGAAGGATTTTAACTCAGTTCTATTCCCAACGGTTGGCACGTGGGAAGGAATGTTCTCCTGGCAGTCATAATGTACCTAGAATTAGATTAGTTTGCAACAGGCAGAAAAGTTGGATCTCACGCCTTCTCAGAACACCCTTCTCAGAAGGGGATCCCCTATTTCCACACCCACGAGTGGGTGTAGGAGAGGCCCCCACATCTGTCTTCCACCAAATAAAAATGCCAAGAGGCCACAAATATAGGGGAGGAGGCATCCATGGACCTGTGATCAAAGGCCGCAGGACTAGGTTAAATTAGGAAAAAATCAAACCAAGTGAAACCCCTGTAGCTTTTGTTCAACTCTGAGGCATTCGATGGGAGAAATAATGCACTTGTTAGAGAGGCAGCTGGTTTTCATTACAGTCATAAGAAGTTTAAAAATAAATACACCCTCTTTATACCCACCTCAACTTCAGTCCACATTCAAATTCTAACCAAACGGACACCCAGACTCAAAAGTCAACCCTTTTACAGCCCCTACCACCTTGAATTGTTGCTAGTTCTCATCTTGTAGTTCAAATGGTTTATTCTCTGGGAAGCCAGGAAGGAAAATAATGATGACTCTCATGTCAAATTTCAGGAAAGAAAAGCTAGACAATTCTGAAAGGCTTTTCATTATTTCCTCCCCCTACTCCCAAATACAAACAAACCAATTGGTGCTGAAGGACAGAAAGGGAGCGGAACAAATTAAGCCAGATCTCTTCCCCCAGCGGCCTGTCCCACTGAATAGCTCCTGGTGTGTTCTCTGAGGACAGTTCAGAAGTGGTCTAGATGCTGGGAGGAATATGTAACAATAGACATAGGCCCACCCAGAAGACATGGGAGCTTGTCATAAGGAGGATGACAAACCCTGGCCTGGAGCCAAGAGCTGCCTCCCTTCCCCCAGCCAGAACAGAGGCAGAGGAGCTAACTCAGACCTTGTGGGCCACTTACTCCTTGGTTTTTCATGCAAGAATAATGCCTGCCATTGTCTTTCCTAAACCTTTGGTTGCTAACTACATGTTTAAATTATTTCAGTTTTCAAACCCACCCTTCATTACCATATCAGATTGTCTCAATCAGTTAGGGGCATTGCCTGGTAAGTTCCATGTACAATAAATATTTGTCGTTAAAATTAATTAACTGTGCTAAAGAGGCCCCAGGCCATGGATCATTATGTTACAAGCTTTTTGGTTTCTCACAGAGAAAAAGGTTATTCTTAAGCCCCAGTCTTTGCTCTCAACTCCAACAATGCATCTAAAAAAGTCACAAATGAGTTAGGATGAGATGGCTGCAAATGACTTACGGCATATATATATATATATATATTTATATATATTTATATATATTGGTACCTGCACCAGAACTGGAACTTGACACTGGAACTTGGGTGCTGTTCCTTTGCTTTTTCACTCAAGACTGGTGCTTCATCATTTGAACCATAGCTCCCCTTCCAGCTTTTTGCTGGTGAGTTGAAGATATTAAGACTCTCAAATGCATCTGTCCATATTGCTTTTGAACTATGATCTTCAGTCTTCAGCCTCCTGAGTATCTAGGAATACAGATGTGAGCCACTGGCATCCAGATTGCAATGGCATCTTATGACCGTTAATACACTTCTGATAGCTGAAGTACAGACTGAGCTGAAGTTCAAAGACTTCTTCAGAGTGAAAAAAACCCAACAGGATTATCCAGGATGCCACCAAAGGCAGGGCTAATTAGAGTTGTATTACAACTCAGGACTTTCAACTCTCCAGTTAGAAAGCAAATAGTTTTCTTCAGTTCTGCCTATGAAATTCACTTTCTGGGAATCTCTTCCCTATGCCTGAATAAGGTCATCTGGGAAATTGTCCTGACTTCCACATATACATAGAATGGCCAAATGAGGACAGAAGGCCAACGGACCTGAATGGTCTCAGCAATCAGCCAGTGAAGCGGAGGGGGAGGGTTCTGTCTCCCTACAAGACCATGGCTATGGGGGTAGAAGGTTCACTGGAAGGAGCTAGGATGAAAGTCAGTAGTAAAATGAACAGATCATTAGACTTACAAAATATACTTCTGGAGGTATTGTCAACGACCTGAGGACTTACAAATCAGCACCTTTTCCTGTGATTTTTCTGCAAAGTTCTAACAGCAGCACATCTGAGGCTATGTCCAGCTTGAATTCATCCTCCTTCTTGGTGCACTCACCCCCTTTCAGGGGAGCTTTATCATGATCCATTCCCTTCTGTCTTATGACCTTAAATCATCTGCCCCTTTGCATTTCCTGGGGCACAATTTCACAATCTCCCCCAAAATCTTTCTTCTGTACAGTTTGCTTACAGTTGTTCTACCCAGCTAAGCACATAGAAGATACCACGGGAAAAATGAGATATTGTTTCATCTGTAAACAGTTGTCTAGATTAGTGATTTCCACACTCTCTCCTGAAATCTTAAAATTACTTGGAGATACCTGAGAAGATCAAGGGCAAGTGTGTTCAGTCAGCTTTCCTTTCCTTTTCTGTGTCAAAACAACCGAGATAACTTAGAGAAGAGGTGTAGTTTCCCTCACATTTGAAGAGATTTCAGTCCACAGCTGCTTGCCCATGTTGCCTTTGGGATGTGGTGACACAGCACAGCCTGGCAGGAGGATGTGGTGGATGAGAGTGGTTTACCTCATGGTGATCAAGAAACAAAGAAAGAGAGGGTGGAGGAGCCAAGGAAAGGTCTTAAGACCCCTTCAAGTACACAGCCCCCAGCCACTCAACATCCTCTTAAGGTTCTACAACTTCCCAGTAGCGCCACAGGCTGGAGGAACCAAGCTGTCAACACATAGGCATTTGAAGGACACTGAAATTCCAAACTATAAGAGAAGTCCAGCTGGCAAGGAACTCACACAAAGCTTTTCTTCTGTCAGATCCACTCTGGGTTCATCGATTTTCTGTATTTATTTGTCATACCTATTTTATCATATGTAATATATATATAATGCATAACTGAATTTATAATCAGAAAATATTATAGAGAAAATAAAAATTCCATTGCTAACTACAAAGCTGGAAAACCATGATTTAGCCATGTAAAGTCCGTTTATACCAGTGACAATGGCATACAATGTTCTATCACATAAATTCTTTTGTTTTTGGTCAGTCATGACTTGGTTCTTGAGCCCACGGCCTGGGTGCTATCCCTGAGCTCTTTCACTCAAGAATACCACTCTAACACTCTGAGACACAGTGACACTTCTGGTTTTCTGGTGGCTAGAGGTAAGAGTCTCATGGACATTCCTTCCTGGGCTTTGAACAACTGTCGTCAAATCTCAGCCTCTTGAGTAGCTAGGATTACAGGTGTGAGCCACCGGCACCTGGCCTATCCTATCATCCACCACAGAGGAGCTTCCCTGGTTGAGGCAAGGTCCCAGGGACAAACTTCCCCACTCTTGTCCTGCCTTTCACTCATTTGCCTGTTCCTTATCTCCTGTCACCCTTTCTGAAAGAATAGTTTATGGCTAGAGAAATAAATGATTTGTACAGTTTCTCTGACTTCTGTGATAAAAGATTCTAATAAATTTTTTAACACTTAAATAATTTGTTATGGTTTGAATGTCTGTTCCCTACAAAACTCATGTTGAAATTTAATTGCCATTATGATACTGTTAAGGGGTGGGGAGCTGGGGTGAAGCTCAGTGGTAGAATGCCTGCCTGGCATGGTCTTGGCTTTAGGCTTAATCCCCTGTACCAGAAGAACACTATTTTTAAAGAGGTAGGGCCATTAAGAGGTGACTAAACCACGATAGGATTACTGTTGTCATTATGGGAACGGAATGAATTTCTTTTTTCTTTTCTTTTCTTTTCTTTTTTTTGTTACAATTTTAAAGAATTTAGTAAAGGGAAAGTGAAGGCCACTCAGAAGTATGAGCAGCTGAACCTGGAAACCAGTTGTCCCACTGTGTTAGCAGAGACAGACTCTGGATTTCTCATGAAAGGACAAGTCTCTCTCTCTCTCTCCCTCCCCCATCCCCTCCCTCTCTAGCTCTCTCCCATCTCTGTCCTGTTCTCTATCTCTCTTTCTCCCTCCCTTTCCTCCTCCCTCTCTCCTCTCGCTCTCTCCCCCTTCCATGTTTTGTGGTATATTATGTACTCAGCAAAGGGCCCTCCCAAGATGCCTTCATAATGGACTTTGCACACTCCAAATCTGTGAGCCAATAGATTTCTGTTCATTGTAAATCACTTAATTTGTACTCTGTCACATCGGCACAAATGTACTACAAGTTCCATGGCTGAATGGAACAGATGAACAGAATTAATGATTCTTACACTCTTGGCGGTTGCAAAATTTAGAGGATTCTCAACAATTTTTTCAGACCATCACTGGGGAAGGGAATCTTTGAGTAAGGTATTAGGATATTTTTGGAATTATATTTCATTATACAATTACATGGATGAGCCTTAATTTTCATTTTTGACTGTTGCTTTGATTTGGCCCCAATGTGGTGATCTGACTTCTTGAAGGCCAAATAAGATCTTTGCAGTTCGTATTGCGACAGAATTTCTAGCAGGGGATAATGATGGTGGAAATCATAACACCGATGACAGCCAAGTCCTTCATTGACCTATCTGTCTTCCCAAACTCTCCCACTTTCAACATTTGAAGAAAACCCCTTGTTTCTAATCAAAAAGTATAATCAAACATCCTTAACTTTAGATAGATAGATAGATAGATAGATAGATAGATAGATAGATTCCCAATTCCTCAGAATATATAAGTTAGTTCCATTTGTGTTAATGTCACCTAAATAATATTAAAATATTTTGAGTGCTTATTTAAAAAGTAATATACAGGTTACAAGTAAGCAGAGTTCTTAATGGAAATCTGTTTCCTTTTCTTCTTGTTGTCTGGCTCAATTTACTCATCTAATAAATATGAAAAGGGCATAAAATACTCAAGAGGGGGCATCAATTTGCCAAAGCTCAAAGTGTGATGTACACGTTGGAGCCATAGCAATTGAAGCAGAATGGGTGGTTTCTGGGAGGGTACCCCAAAGCATTGCTGTGTTAATATTATGCTAATGTTCTTTAAGGATTCCTCCAAGTAAAAATCTTACGATTCAACTCCCCATGCTAGCTAAAATTGAGTAAGAAAAGGAAAGAAGGCGATGAAGATTTAAGGGCAGTGTGTGTGTGTGTGTGTGTGTGTGTGTGTGTGTGTGTGTGTATAATGAAATCCACCACAGGGCTGGGAGTTTGGCCTAGTAATAGAGTCCTTACCTACCATGCACAAAGACCCAGGTTTGATTCCTAGGTACCATAGAAAACTACAGAAATGGTGCTGTGGCTCAAGTGGTAGAGTGCTAGCCTTGAGAAAACCCAAAGACAGTGCTTAGACCCTGAGTTCAAGCTCCAGGACTGGCAAAAAATTTTTTTTTTAATTTTTAAGTAATGAAATCCATCAAACACTGTAATAGTAAAGAGGAGGTAGGTACCAGTGGCTTATACCTATAACCCTAGCCATTCAGGAGATTGGAAGCTAGACTGGGCAGAAAACTGATCTCCAAATTAAGCAAGTTTTAGCTCAAGTCATAGAGCCAGCCATGCTAGCAAACAGAACAAGCCTAAGACTCTGAGTTCAAACCTTGGTATCTTCAACAGAAAGAAAAGTGGGGAAGATCAGAGAGGGAGAATGGGAATAGGGTGGAAAAAGTCAATTTGCTCAAAGTGTAATATGTGCATGTATGGAAATATCACAATGAAATCCTTTCATGCTTGCAAATATGCCATTTCAAAAACAAAATAGTTGAAAAGAGAAAGAGAAATGTGGTGATAAATAACTAAATGAGGATTCAAAAATGCACATCCCAACTGTTTGGTTGAAGCCGCTGTCTAATCACGTTTCCATCCCTGAATCTGTGTTCAATATCTGCAATGGAAAGGTATGGGACAAGCAAGGATCGATCCAAATGTATTCCTTTCTCTTACTAGCTTTGCTGTACCCTTCACAAAGCCTCTCCCACCTCTAATACCAAAACATATGGGCAGAGTTCATAAAAGAATGAGAATGCACGATGAATAACAGGAAAGGCAGGGTGAGTTGGGGACAGAAGACAGGATGGACAGAAAGCAGAAATCCCAGAACGCAGTAGGCAGAAATAGTGGGGCAGTGCCAAGCCATCTCCCCAAACCTTCCATGAGCCAATTTGATTGGATACAGTTAAAAGACAGGAAAGAAAATGTTGATTTTTTTAAATGAAGATAAAGAACAGCTTTTCCAAATGGATGGGCGGGTATCCAGGCCCTCTCACAGGAGTGGTGGCAACAGATCAGGGATACAGGCCATGCCCAATCCAGTTCCTTCTACTGCTTTCAACACCTTGAATCCACTTGAGATGGAGAAGTAATAAAAAAAAATTACTTCTTCAGCATTGAAAAATAAGTGCTTAATTCTTTTTAATTTAGCCAGACAAAGAATCTTCAAACTCCAAGCAACCATAAAATCAGTTCCCATGCCACCCACATATTACATGCCCCTCCATTCTTGTTGGGTCAGATGCATCTATCTCTCACGCACCTTCTCTTTCTTCCTGCAAGTATCCATATAAAGTAAACACAATGACCCAATAATACACACTTCCTGTCTCACGTGTACATATCTACACATGTGTGTAGCTAACTATGTCCCTTGTCTAATATCCAACAGAGTCCACTCTGACACCTAACTTGATCCACACCCTCTTCCAGTGAATGAACACAGCCCTTGCTTACAGGTGATGACTAATCCATCTGATGACCCCACCCAAGCTACAATTGATTCACCCCTAATAAATGATAGTGAGGGTGGCTAGTGGGATTTTTGTGGGACATTTCCACTCCTCTCTCACAGATTGTAGGAGGGGGACTTGGGGCATGTTCATTTCACCACCCTCTGATCCCTGGCATGAGCAGAAATTCTGGGTGAAATTGGCTCTCTCATACATACTTGCATGGCCTTTTTATTCCCCTACCCAAGGTTTTTTTTTGTTTTTTTGTTTAGAGCAAGTGCCAGAAGATAAGCCTCTGAAGCAAGTCAGACTGTTTCTGGGAGTGGCATTCTCACCAGCCTGGAAAGCTTTCACAGAGATTGGTGTTCTGGATATGGCCTGTCCAGTCTATGGAAGGAAGTGTGAGAATGAAGGAATGTGGCTCTGGGTCACTGCTTCCCAAGGGAAAAGGGCAGAGAGGAAAAGCAGCTCTAAGCTTATGCTGAACTACTCCATGGTAATACCATCTGCTTGTGACATGGAAGTTATGCACAAAAATCAGGCTTTAACAACCATTAGGTTCTACCAAACTTAATAAGTCTTGGGCAGAAGGCTAGCTGCAGTACTGGCTTTAGGTGAAGAAAAACATCTCCTGTAAGACAAAGAGCAAGATTATGCTTGCTCCCTTTCTCTAGCTTCTCCAAGGTCTGTGCCTTCCCTTGTCTGAACTTTGGGACTGGGTTCAAATGTTGCTTCTCCTCTCCCACCCTTTATAAAGTAAGTTTGATTATATAAAGACTACAGGATTATAGGGTGTTAACTCAGAGCTCTGAAAGTTTGGAATGTTTAAGAACTTACCTTGAACAATGAAAAAGGGGGTTACCTGTTGATGAAATTTCAGGTCTAAAGGGATTTCATAAACATTCCATAATCTTGACTTTGGCAAGATTCCTAGACTTTAATGAAGAGATTTCAGGGAGAGGAAGAAAATTTGGAAGGCAGCTGGAAAGCATGGATAATAAACCATGCATAGATTTCATTTTAACTTATCACATCTTTAGCCATCCCCATCAAAACTTTGCCTGGAGAATTCATAAAATGTAAGAGCAATGAAATGAGTTTTGTCTTTCTTTTCATTTTCCAGTGGTAGACTTAGGAAGCAGTGAACCAACCAAACAACCCAAAGCAAGAAGAAAACCAAAACAATGCAAATGTCTCCAATATCCCCTCCTTACATTTTCCCAGTACCCTTTTCTCAGCCAGAGATAAATTTTCTGGTCTAGATAAATCAATAAAAGTGGTGATTGAATTCCAGAGAGATTCAAAAACTGAAATCTCCAGGATTCTTCCATCATCTCTTATGATTCTCTATACAGAAAATCTAGGAAGAAATCCCAGGCAACCCACATGAATGTGACAAAGAATCAGGGGGAAAAATGATCTATGGTATTTTTCTTTTGCCATTACTAGGGCTTGAACTCAGGATCTCACATTTTTGCTTGCCTTGTTTTGCTCTAGGTTGACACTCTACCACTTGAGCCACACTTCTGCTTCTGGCTTTCTGCTTGTTAATTGGAGATAAGAATTTTTCAGATTTGTCTGCTTCAACCCAAGATGTTTAGATCTCAGCCTCCTGAGTAGGTATGAGCCACTGGCTCCTCAGTATTTCTATTTTGAAATTGTAATTCTACCTGTGGAGTAGACACACACACACACACACACACACACACACACACACACATACACTAATTGAAAATGGGAAATGGAACAGTTATATTCATTCCCATGACTGCTGTAGGCATATTAATGATAGTCAAGTTATGGAAATGAACTTAAATTACCATTAATAGATAAAAGAATAAGGAAAATATGATATAGACAGATTTGATGGCTCACATTTATAATCCTAGTTAGTTGCTTGTCATCCTAGTTATTCAGGAGACAGAGGTCAGGAGAATTTCACAGGTCAGCCTGCAGAAAAGAACTAGCTAGACTCCTCTAGCTGGATGTGTTGCTGTAAGCTTGCCATCCAGCTATTCGTGGTCCAGACAGTCCCACGTACAAAGCAGGACCTTATCACAAAATTAGCCAAAGCAAAGAAAAGGCTGGAGGGGTGGTTGGTTGCCTAGCAAGCAAAAGGTCCTGAGTCCAAATCTCAGTACACAGTACATGATTCAGCCTTTAAGAACAATGAAATGCTAACATGATTGTCTAGATGGATGAACCTGTAGGATACGTACTAAGTAAAACAAGTCAAAGAAGAACAAATGCTGCATTATTCCATTTATGTACCCTATCTAAATTGTCATATCTATAAAAGCAAAGAAAAATGTCATGGTTACCAGGAGCTAGGAAAGAGAAAAATGAGTATGAAGTTATAGTCATTCAAAATGAATTCATTCTAAAGATCTGCTGCACAAGATAACACTTATCCAAACTATTGTTTTATGGATTTAAAAGGAAATCCTAGCCACTCAAGAAGCTGAGATCTGAGGATTGTGGCTCAAAGCAGGCAGTAGCCAGATGCTATGGCTCACACCGGTAATCCTAGCTACTCAGGAGGCTGAGATCTGAGGATCACAGTTCAAAACAAGCCCAGGCACTACAAAGCCAAGAGACTTATCTCCAATTAATCACTAGAAAATGGGAAATAGGGCTATGACTCAAAGGTAGGGCAGTAGACTTGAGCTAAAGAGCTCAGGGACAGCGCCCAGGACCAGAGTTCAAGCCCCATGACCCAAAAACCAAAAAAGCTATCACAGACAAGAATGTCTGTGAGACTCATCTCCAATTTACCATCAAGAAAGTCATAAGTGGAGCTGTGACCCAAGTGGTAGAGTGCTAGGCCCTGAATTCAATCTATAGGACTGTAGGAATGGAGAGCGTGCGCGCACACACACACACACACACACACACACACACACACACACACACACACGGGAATACACACACAATTGTAGGAGGAGGAAGAGGAGGAGAAAGAGGAAGAAAGGAAGGAAGGAAGGAAGGAAGGAAGGAAGGAAGGAAGGAAAGAAAGAAGGAAAGAAGGAAAGAAGGGAGGGAGGGAGGGAAGGAAGGAAGAGAAGGAGAAAGAAGATACAATGAAAGTTTTGGAGGCAATATCTATGATTTCATTCAGATGATGTACTACGGGTATATACATATGTCCAAATATGCATCAATTATATGCATTAAATATGCAATGTTTTCTGCAGCATTTATGCTTCAGTAAAACTACTTTTAAATGCAATAAAATAGAAAAAAAGGAATGATTAAGCTGGAAGTGGTACTGCAATGGTAGAGCATTATCCTTGAGAAAGCTCAAGGACAGTGCCCAGCCCTGAGTTCAAGCTCCAGGACTGGCACAAAAAAAAATAGCATCAAAACTGAAGGAATAAAAGCAAAGAAGGAGCCAGGTGAGGTGGCTCACACCTGTAATGCTAGCTGCTCAGGAGTCTGAGATTTGAGGATCGTGGTTCAAAGCCAGTCCAGGCACTAAAGAACATGAGACTCTTATCTTCAATTAATCACTAGAAAAGGGAAAGTGAGGCTGTGACTCAAGGGGTGGGGTGGTAGCCTTGAGCTGAAGAGCTCAGGGACAATGCCCAGGCCCAGAGTTCAAGTCCCATGACCGACAAAAAAATATAAAGAAAAAAAGAAAAGAAAAGAAAGGATTGTCCAAATGTCTAACTTGAGCCCACATAAATAACAATATGATTTGTCCAACTCACCAAAACAGGAGAAAATGGAGAAAGTCTCACAAAGTGACCCCCAACTCGTTGTCCCTGTTGCACACAATGTGGGCAAGAAGGGACTGTTGACAGAAATATCTCAGAGGAAGTCAGAATCCCCTTCACTATAGCTGATATTCAGTTATCAGGAAAGGACTAGAAAAGAGCAATCAAGAATTTATAGACGGCTTCTCCTAAGAGTGGTCCAGAAAACTCCTGGGCCTTCTAATTGTAATGAAATCAGGTAGGCAGAAAACGTCTCCAAGAACTGGGCTGGAAGGTTAAAGAACATGATAGTTATTTGTCATCTGGGGTCCTTCAGCATTCAAGTACTCTCCTACAAGGAGAGAAATCTCAGATCCGTTAGGAGATTGGGTTCTTTTGTGAGAAGAGCCAAAAGCAACACAGTTTCTCTTCTCTGGCTCCTTGGCCCCTGAAGGAAAGGTCTATGACCTGATCTTGGCTTCTACTCAACATATAAGAGACTAGGCAGCAGAGTGAAGAATCGGTAGAAGATTATGAATTTATTTGGAGGCTGGTAAGTTTCTAGAGGCAACATGTGTTACCAGAAACCATATCCCAGGCCCACAATTCCCATGGTGGGATTTGGGGATGAGCTTTTCCTCTCTTTGTTTGTGTGACAAATGGGCATACTATTCTTCTTCCAGATTTCAAGAGCTGCCAAATAACCTTCCCATTAACTAAATTCTGCTTAACTTAACCAGTTACTGGCCTCTCTTTTCCAGCAGGAACCATGGGTTGGAAGATAAAGTACCAGAAAAGAACCTTCTGCTTGTTATGAGGTAACTACATGGGACTCTGCTCATAGGACATAGTAGTTCATCTCACTGCTTCTGAGACACACAGAATGTGCAGACACACATTCTGCAGAAACACAAACAACTGGGTTCACTGAGTGGAGTGTCCTGCTTCCTTATCCTTTCCTTCTCATGCTTTTTCAGCAAATATCTGCTGGGAGATGTGAGATCTCTTATATAACCTACAGGGAAGGACCTGAGGAAAGGGGCCAGATCTCACAGCCCATTGCCACTTGAATCATTTCACATGCACCATGTAAACTGTATTGCTTCTTCCTTCAATTCCTCACTCAAGAGGGAAACTTCCTCTGCCACTTCCCTTTCCTTCTTATTTTTACAAAAGCCTGCCCCGAATCTCATTCTATGAAATCAAGATGCAGATCAGGAAGCCGCTTAGTTCTCTGGAGACACCATGTTTGTCTCCTTCACCAGAAAAAAAGATAACCAAACCCAATCTATCCAACACCCAACAACCTCTCTTATCCTGACCAGCTTCTATGCCTTCAAAATTGATCTCAGGTCAGGCACTGGTGGCTCACATCTGGAATCCTACCTACTCAGGAGGGCTGGAGATCTGAAGATCATGTTTGAAAGCCATTCTGAGCAGGAAAACCTATAAGAAACTCATCTCTAGTTAACTATCAAAAAAAGTCAGAAATGGGGATGTGGTGCATATGGTAAAGCACAAAAGAAGCTCCAAGACAGTACCCAGTCCCTGCATTCAGCTCCAAAACTGGCAAAAAAACAAATCTAAGCCCAGATACAACCAACATCTAGAGTATTCATTGACTCTTCAATGGTATAAGAAGGGCCATTCTCTATACTCTCCAAGTGTCTCATGCTTTGCTGTCCTGTTGAACCCATGTCCCATACTCTATCTATGTCACTGTGTCCCCAAGTAGATCATGAGCTTCTTTTATAGTTGGAATTATACTTTATATATCATTCTATGCCAACATTTGGGACACTGTTTGGCATATAGTTCTGATTTGAACTCATCACCAAAGTCTCTTGTGAATCCTCAAGATTTCGTGAATCAGTTATGTTTTCTTTCATAAATCCCATTTGACATTAACAGCAATGGCTATCACTACTGAAGGGTTAGCAAGCCATCTACCCAGTGACGCTAAGCACAAAGGTCCCCTGAACCAAGCCTCTCAGGCCCCTTTCTTCAGGTCTGAGTGAAGATGGATGATCCCCAAGGGCTGAAGCTCCAAGGTGACTCCAGGGTGATTAGATGAGAGTGCAGAATGACTGGAAACGGAGACAGGTACTTCCGGGTGGAAAAAAAAGGGTGGGGAAAGTGGATGTGAGTTTTTTACCACGATAAATGGTTAAGCTGGAGGAGACATGAGAAGCCAAGTTAGAGTCCTCAACTTCTGTGGGTTCTTGCAAAACTCTGCACCAAGACAACAAAAATCTTACTATAGGGAATAATCCCCGGATCCTCCCCCCTTTCAGAAATATCCCAGAATGCTTCTACATGTGTGTACACATATATATATATATGATGAACAATCAATTCACTAGCTCTGTGAAAGCACGCCTTGCAACTTCTGAGCCTCTGACATGATCTAGACCAATGTGTCATGAGGTAGGAAAGAGCGCTCATATCTGGAATCCAGAAATGAACGGAGCCGTCACAACTGTGTTGGCTAGCACTCTTGGGATTCTAAACACAATAGAGTACTGAACAAATAGTACAAATTGTTGATGTGGGTGAGCTGAGAATCCTGGCCTTCATACACAGTCAGATAGGATCTGGACCCAGATGTTCATTTCTTTTGAGCGTATCAGTGGCTTTCGAAATAGACGGCATGTCTCAACTAAGCCTGACACAACCTCTGCAAGAGTCGCTGGCCTGTTTATTTGTTCTGAGCATCTGTTTGACTAGAGAAGCACAGCCAGACCTGGAAAGGCAACGTCCCTTGCCTGCAACCTCTTCATCAGCCAGACACGTGGGCCAGCCAGCAGGGCGAGCAGGAGGAGGGATGTTAAACAAGACCCGGATAGTAACTGACCTGGCCAGTGGACTCGACAGACTCCACATGCTGGAGGTTGAGTAACATCACAGACAGCTCCCCCACCACCACGATCCTCACTGCGCTGACCCTGCTGCCAAAGAGCTGATGGCTAGGATGGTATCACTGCTGGGAAATAGACTGGCTCCAACCCCACCCCCAACTTTCCTCTCCCTCCCTCCCTATCCTGGCTGCCTTAGCACTGTAATCATCAGGAAGAAGGACTGGATTACAGGCAGCTGATAGGAGCTTGGCATGTGTGGGGGGCCTTAGCCTTCCTGATGTGCTATGAGAGGACTCCATCTGAATGGAGAGGCTTTGGGCTGAGCTGAAATCAACTACTTTTGTCCCCTTAACACTCTTGTGCTGAGCAGTTCTGATTTCTCCCTTAAACAGCTACCACTGTACCTACTGCACAGAGATACATCACAGCCTGGGTCTCTGATATCCCTAGACAGCTCCTCTTCTTCTCTGGAGCCTCTCCTGGGTCCCTAGAGAAAGTTAAATGGGCTTATCCCTCATCTCCTTTTGCACCCTGATTTTACCTCTATTGAGAAGCTATGGAAAGACAGACAGCATATGCTGAACCCAGTGATGTGACTTGCTAGCAGAGGAAGATGTAGAATTAGAAGACACAAGTGATATTGGTGCAGTCCTTCAAGTGCATTCAATAGCTAAAAGTCCTTGACATTTCAGTCAATGCAAAATCACATAGACAATACGGTCCCATAAGACCATATGAAGCAAGAAATTTCCCATTGCCTTGAGACCCCATCGCCATTATAAAGTCATAGGACCACATATTTCTCACATGTCCGCAGTGATATGTAGTAAGCAAAATAACGGCACTATTTGTTGTATAACAATATAGCATCTAAAATTAAATACAGTTTCTATACTTGATAATGACAAACAAGTAGAAGTAAAGCTGTGGTTTGAGGGGGAGAGTGGTAGCCTTGAGTGGAAAAACTAACAGTGACAAGGCCCTGAATCCAAGCTTCAGTACTGGTGCACACACACACACACACACACACACACACACACACACATTATATTTACTATCAGATACTTTTTTGAGCTCTTATTGTAAAAATAATGAGTTTCAATATGGTATTTTCATACATGTATAATAGTGCACTTTGATCATAAAAAACACCCCTGTTACCCTATCTCATCTCCTACCTTACACATACTTCTGCTGGTCCCTTTCCTCACCCATATATTCCCCATTCTTCTTTTATATCTACTTTTAAAATCTAAATTCTGCATATGAGAGAACATTTTGTCTTTCTGAACTGGATGTATTCCGCTTAGCACAATAATCTATCTATTCTCCTGAATATGACATAGTTACATTCTTTATGGCTGAATGGAACTGTGCATGCGTGTGTGTGTGTGTGTGTGTGTGTGTGTGTGTGTGTGTGATATTTTCTTTATCCATTGATGCCAAGACTGATTCTATAACTTGCTATTACATATAGTACTGTAAGTTGGGAGACAATAACTCATTCCTATAGTTTTAACTACTCAGGAGGCTGATCTGAAGATCAAGATTCAAAGCCAGACAGGGCAGAAAAAAAAGATCAGATTCTTATTCCCCATTAACCATCAAAAAAACTGAAAGTGGAGGTGTGCCTCAAGTGAGACAGTGTCAGACTTGAGTGGAAAAGCCAGGCAAACTCTCAATGACCTGAGTTCAAGCCCCAGTCAGTAATGGCACAATCAATCAACAATACTGCCATGAACATGGGTGTAAAAATACCTCTATTTTATACTATCTTACATAAATTCAAGTGGCTTACTTTTTGAAGAGGAGGGGAATTTATTTTTTTATTATCTTTAAGTAGTTACACAAAAGGGTTTCCATTCAGTCTATCAGTTTAAGAATGCAGTGCATCATGATCAATCTTATCCCTTCCATACTTCCCGCTTCTCTCCTGGCTTGATTTGTATTGCTATTCAGGTATACACTCCTTCTAGTAAAAAGATATTACATTTACTATAAAACAGAAAGTTATATCTCACACATATGTGTCCTGTGTGTCTTGAATGAACCCAGAGACTGTGTCAGGCAATTAACTGATGTCACATAAGTTTGTGTACATACCCTCTTGTGATGTTTTCACAGTGATCAAATCACTTAAGTCTGCACTTTTGTCCTTGAGCAATGCTTGATTCGAAGTATGTATGTATGATCGTGCTTATATATGTAACGTACATATTTGTATGCATGCATTTGTGTGTATATGATTTATATACATTGTACCTGTGTGACTCTGTGTGTGTATATGTACATATATGCATGCATATATACACATATGTGTGTGTATGTATACACTATTGTGGATGAATTATAAATCGATAGCTATAATATCTTGGGAAAATTCAATAAATAGCACACATACATATGCATACATGTGTTCACACACAGACATCTCTTAGTATATCAGTAGTGTGAGTTTATATACTGTTGACATTCTCCAGCATGAATTACTGGAAGATGCCTGAGCATCATATCCTCATCTGTGTATTTTCCTGAATTCTCCACTACACTGAGAGTTCTTTAAGAAGAGAGACCATGATTTCCATTTTATATATCTATAACCAAAGGTCTAGGATACCATACACATTCAGTTATTCATTGATGACTAAATAAATACCAAAATGCTGCATTTTCCAGCCCAGCATATATACTATTGATTAAGGCAACAAGACTAACTCACCACCCACTCCTTCACAATCTTGTGAATTTCCCAGCAGACTCCACAAATGGAACGTTCCAAGACAGGCCTGGCTTTAATTTCAAGAGATAAAGACAGCCAAGTGCTGAAGAACTGCTTTATCCCAGTTTTCAAATCCTTTTCTCCATATTCCCCCAAGAGTCCCATGTCTGCCTCCCTCCATGACCCCTCCCAGGCTACACCGTACTGTCCCAGGCCCCACCCAGGGTGGCCCTCCTTTCCCACACAGCTTGCAACACCACAGCCCACTCCCAGGGACACAGAGGAAAGCAGCTACCTCAGAGGCCAGGCAGGCTGGTGCCATTCCCACAGCCATCAGCCACGGCCCATCAACACCACCCCGTCTCTGCTGGAAGCAGCCCAAGAGCCTCCAATACCCCGGGACTCAAAACCAGAGACTCCTGTGCACTGTGAGGCCAGAAAGACCACACACGGGGTGTTTACTCCCCACCCTCAGACCCCCTCCCTACCTAGGCCCCACACAGACGCTCACATGGCCACACTTCATGCACTGGATTCACACAACTGCCTCTCTTATGGGGTATTAAACTGCCTGTACCCTTAGGCAAAAACAGTGCTGCTGAATCCACTGTGCATTTTACAGTGTCACCCTTGAGCCCTCAGAGTCTCTTGTTTATCCTCCAGCATCTTCAAATGTGTGGCGCTGCAGTGGAAGAGAGACTCAGGAGCCAAAAGCAAGAAAATCATCTTTACGTTACATAACCTCACAAAAGGATGGATATTTGGATATGTGCAGAATGTTGGTCCAGTCCAGCGAGGCATTTTATGATTAGGAGATGCTGGTATCCCTCCTTTGGGAGAAAGAAGAATGGAGTATGGGAGATAAGGAAGTCTGATCATATGCTAGATGGCGCTCCCACATATTTCCCCATCACCCAGTACAACTCTACCTGGATTTATAGGGGGACAATTTTCTAAGTAAATTTTAATTGGATGGAAGAATGGAGCTCCACACCAGTATGCATAGTTTCTAGATGTCTCTTTCCACTGTATATCTGAATTTATGGGGTCAACCTGGATCTTTTGGGGCCCGCCTTCTCTATCTGCTCCTGTATCCCTCTCTACACGCTTACCCACTCTCTTGCACACACTCGTAAGTGCTATCCGTCCCCCATTCTTGGCCAGGACAATGTCACTTGTAGTAATGGTCAGGGTGAATACCAGTATTGGCTTTGGAGTCAACATCTTGTCCATGTTTAAAATCACTTCCAACATCAGCCTCCCAAATGATGCAAGACAACTTCTTGTGCCTTGCAGACCCTGAGGTCTACCTCATCTTTGGCTTTCTGCCACTCTTGAGCTCCATGTTGGGAAGAGTAAATGCAACATTGAGGATTTGTTGGAAAACTGTAGACTGTGTAGAAAACACATTCTTCTTTGCTCAAGTTTGTCTCCCTACAAAATCTTTATTTTAAGAAACATTTCTTGGTCTTTTATTTTGAACTTTCACAAATATTATTCAAAAGGATACTAAATGTAAGAAAATTTTTTTCAAAGTTCCATGTTCACCAGTGGGCAGAAATGTTTCTAAATGAAGCAGATTCACAATCTATGAGTTCAACAACTGGAGAAGGAGATTTCGTTCAGGATACAACCTGCAAAAGGAGACTCAGTCAAGTGCAGAGCTATTAAGTTTCTTTGTAATTCCCCTCCTCTGTTACTGGAAAACTTATCCTTGAAAAGCCATGAGAAAGTCAGCAAAGGAAGCCATTTTGTATTTGGATATTCTTCTAAAACTCTTGTCTCTTAAGTATACCTGTAAAAATGTAGAAAATTAAGTGTCAAGTCAATTATTCATGTTAATAATAAAAGAAATTATGAGGTTCTTGCTTGAATACATGAATGGAGGCTGCATCTGACATTCTCTAGGAAGTCAGCTACCACTGCCTAAGAGGCCCAGACTCAGACACACAGAGGGAGGTAAAACGAGAGATTTCTGTCCTGCAAGGATCCAACACTGTCCTGAAAACAAAAAGAGCACATCTACCCTGTGGAAGGCTCGTGTTAACTGTGAACTTGGGGATGGACCTGGGAAATCATAACTCGGAGATGAAACCCAAGGAAGCTTTTCTGCCTAGACAGGAAGAAAACATGGGCAGAAAGCATGCCAGGAAAATAAAAGTAACTTAGAGAAGAAGTGGAAATGAAAAGGAAGTACTTAGAGGGTAATGAGTAGAACAGCAGAGCTACAGAATGGTTGGACACTCATCAGCCTATCAACAGCTGCCACTGAGTGGTACCAGTGTTAAAAGTGGGGTTTTAGACCCACACACAAAGCCCAAGGGTCCCAAATTAGATCTGGCCACTCCCTCCCTCCCTTGTGCCAATTAAATAGACAGGGTAAAAGTCAGAGAAAGGAGATTTATTACACAGCCACCATGAGAAGATGGCACCCCAGACATCTTCATTCATCTTTGGGGTACAGACATTGGCTTCAAGTTAAATGGGCAGAGAGGGGGGTGAGGGATAATAAAGGTGTATATAGTTACAAAGAACAGTCACAAATCACAATTTTCAGCTAGGTTGATCATAAGCTAAGTCTTTGTCTCTAAGGAATGATTCCATATTTGTTAAGTACTTTACCTTTGGGACAGAACTGGCACAAGTTACCTAACAGGAGACTTCTTGAGTTTTAGGCTGTTTTCTTTAAGATGATAAGAAGGCATTTCCTGTTTAAAGGGAAGTTTACCTTCCACACAAGATAATTATTAGTAAATCTGATCTTTCAAGGTGATCGCAAAGGGAATAGCTCAGGTCAAAAGCCACAGATGCAAAGTTGGACCCAGCAAAAGTATCTTTTAGGTTGCCTATCACACTGCTATCAATTTATATTGATACTATTCCAATATTTAGGCCAAGAGTTTGGCCTAGTGGTAGATTGCTTGCCTAGCATGCACAAATAGCCAGATTTGATTCCTCAGTACCACATATATGGAAAAAATCCACAAATGGTGCTGTGGCACAAATGGTAGAGCACCAGCCTTGAGAAAGCCCAAGGACAGTGCCCAGGCCCTGAGTTCAAGATCCAGGACTGGCAAAATATGAACATTTATACATTTAAAAGAAATTCCAATATTTATAAATACCCAGAGGGTAGGGGTAGTGTGGTCTCAATTACAGAGAGAAGGAAGAACCTTAGAGAGATTCATTTTCCCAAGGCCTCATCCCCTGCTTCTTCCCCCACAAATAGCCTTAGCTTTCTCCTCTCTAACTTCCTGTTTATCTGGGCCCCCCTTTGCAGTTTCTGCAGTAAGGAGAATTATTTCTTCTACTAGATCTGTTTTTCCTATTCGTTCCTGAAAGCAGCAGTCTCTCCACAGCACACAACACCTTTAACAAACAATTTTTCTATTCTTCTCATTCATGTGGTAACGACACCTTCTAAAGAAAGTAGATGCTAAGTCCTAAATTTCAATTTAGCACCGACTTCATCAAACCATAATTCTCCAAGAAAATGAAGAGCTGCATTGGGACAAGAGAAACAACTTGGCTCCCTCCTCCACCCCCAATTCTGGCTACAGGTCTAGATGCTGGAATCTGGTGTCTTTATCCCACCCCCTGTGACAGAGGCAGGATAGTTGAAGGGAGAGGGGAATCCTAGAAGTTTCTGTCTTCTGTTTCCTTATTCTCCTTGTCTACCCTGCCCACCACCTCAATTGCAAGCAAGTTCAGTGTAAACCTGATGGATAAATGAATAGGGGAAATGGGATATCAAACCTGCACTTGTGAGAGTTCAAGGAGACATTGTTAATATGCTACAGAAGATATCCTAATTCATAAAAATGAAATTTGAAACAACAGATTAAAATTGGAACTAGGCCTATAAAGATATATTGATCAATCTAGGCTGGATGGCACAGGGCAGTTTTTTCAGGTCTAGCTTTAAGAACTTCGCCTTTTAAGGAAAAATAAGTTCCTCTTTTTTTCTGAGCTACTGCCTTACCCTCGAGTCAAGCCCCACTTCCCATTTTTCTAGAGGTTAATTGGAAATAAAAGTCTCAAGTTTTTTTGTTCCCTGGGCTGGCTTTGAACCTTGATCCTTATATTTCAGCCTACTGTGTAGCTAGGATTACAGATGTGAGCCACCAAGTCTGGCTAAGTTCCTTTTTGTTGTTGCTTTGTTTTGTTTTATTATTACAGGTAGAGGCATGCTTCTAGAGAACTCCTTGGAGCCACTAAGGTTTTCTCTTTCTGCTTTCTGAATGAGGAGTAAAAGCAGGTGGAAGAGAATTAAAAACAAACTACAACCTAGAAACTCACATTTGGTTGTGAAACCAGACCTCTAAATCCCAGATCCAAACTCTCAACAGACACTCAGTTTCATGCACCAAATAAAGAAGCATGGTGAAAAGCAGAGAAAGATTATGTGGCAGCTATAGAAGAGACCACTTCAGTATATCTTCAGCCATCTTCATGGTACAAATATTTGCTTTGGTTAAATAGGAAAAAGTTGGGGATAAGGAGGGAGAAGATATGTATAGTTAAAATAATCCCAAGTCACTAATGTGTTCAGAGGTAGCCTAAAAGTGCCTGAAGGTGGTCTGACAGTCCATTGTCCCAAGAGTGGTCATATAGGTGTTTTCTCTGTACCCTCTCCTTGCTCATTTAGAGCTAACAATGGTTGCTTACAACAATCAAAGTCATTAATGACTGGCAGATGTCTCCTGTTCACTTCTTCATGGGTTCCAAGATGGTTGCTAAGTGGCTTTAGGAAAGAATGGCTCAGGGAAAAATGGACACTAACACAAAGTGGAATCTGAGATTCCTAGCCTTTATCTTGCTTCCGAAACTGGACCCAAGTAAGGACTGAATGTTTTGTCCTGTCAACCCTCAGCTTTGCTGGAGCTGTTTCCCAGAATGCCCTTCCCTGCCTGCTTCCTGATTAGAGGTATCCTGGAACCTGTACAGCTTTGCAAGCAGACATGATACACCAGGCTGGACTCTATCATGGCTACTGAGATTCCATGTAGTGACAGATGGGTGAATCATAGTTTATTCTCATCTTCTCTCCTCCTCATCTAACTCTTTTCCTGAGTATTGGTGATTTCTTCTAACAGAAACTCAGAACCATCGCCAAGCACTTGGATTCCTGTCTACTTCCCACTAGCTCCTACTTCCTAATGCCGGAGTGATTCACCTTCTCAAATTGACTCGTCCCCGACTCTACCCAGCCCTAGCCACATTGTACAAGGATTCATTGCTTGGGAAATCTCTTATCCTATAACACATAGTGAAACTAGAGACTTTGACCTCAGACCCAAACTCCCAAAAGTTCCACATATCAGGTCCAGCTATTTACCCATATATGCCAAATAAAGAGACATAGTGAAGGGCAGAATGATCAGGTGGCAGTGACAGGAGAACAATACTTTAATGCATCTTCAGAGTACCTACATGAGTCCTGATTTTTATAGATAGAGGACTGGGGGGGAGACGTGTGAGTAATTACTACTCATTTCTAATCGAAGTATGGCCTGGATGATCATTATTTCAGTCCTTGATTTTTGGTTGTTGTTTTTTTTTTCCTTAGTCGATAGTGGGGCTTGAACTCTGGGCCTAGGCACTGTCTCTGAGCTCTTCAATTCAAGGCTACCACCCTACCCCTTGAGCCACAGAACCACTGCTGGTTCTCTAGTGTCTTTAATGCTTGGGCTGGCTTTGAACTGTGATCCTCAGATCTCAGCCTCCTGAGTAGCTAGGATTACAGGCATGAGACACCGTACCTGGCTTTCAGTCCTTGTTTTAGGAGCACTTCTGGAGAAGTTATTTTTGTCATCACTGTTCCAAATAAACAAGTCATTATTGCCTGGTAGGTGGTCTTGCCTGAGGAAGTATTTTTGTTCCCTAAGGGTAGTTTTGGTACGTAGAAGACATTATTGATGAATCTGGGAACTGATAGATTCCTACCTATAATCCTACTCTAAGGCTGAGATCTAAGAATCATACTTCAAATCTGGGCAGACAAATCTGAGAGACTCATCTCCAGTTTTCCAGAAGAAGCCAGAAGGAGATGTGGTTCAGGTGGTAGAGTGCCAGCCTTGAGCATAAAAACTAAACATGAAGGCAACATCCTAAATTCAAGCTCCAGGGCCAATATAAAATATAGACAGACAGACTGATTTATATAGTAGATGATAGATAGATAGATAGATAGATAGATAGATAGATAGATAGATAGATAGATAGATGATTGCAAAGTGCCTGCAGAGAATTACTTAGAGCAAATAAATACACAATGGAGGTCTCTGCTTTTAATCAGTTTGTAGGTCCAGCTTTCAAATATTTCTTCTAACAGTGGATCTGCTTCCCTGATTAAAGCCTGACAGCATGCAAAGAAAGCCACTGTTTATACATCAACACAGATGATAGCTACGTGTATGGAAAAGCATGACAGCCTGGGATTATCCTTGCAGGCTCTGGGAACTCTAAAGAAGCTTCTTCGGACAATTCAAGTGAGCAGAGTTATTCTAAATAGAACAAATAGAGTTCTTGGAGTGAAGTTCAAAACTGCCTTTCACAGTGGATAACTTTTCCCTTTCTCAGTTTTTTTCTCTGACCTTTCTCCAGCTCTGCCATTCCCACAGACAGCAAAAACAAACATGCGACATGACTAAGTGACTAGTTTCCTCCTTCCTCTCTCCCTTCTCCTCCCCTGTCCCTTTTCCTCTCCCTCTCTTCATCATTTTACTAGCTCCACATCCACAGGGGTGGTGGCAGCTAGGGTAAGAAGAATAACTAGAGCCCAACATATACATTGGATAGGAACAGTGAGGCATTCAATGGAGCAAAGACAGAAGGAAGGGAAAACTGGTGCAAAGACAGTGTCCTCACATGGCCTCCTAAGCTGCCTGGCCAACAGGCTTCCAATGATGCATTTTAGAGCACAATGTCACTTTTCAAGATGGCCATCTCTCTCAGGGCCAACGTTTCTGGAGCTGTCACAATATCAGCAGCTGACTCACTGTCCCTTACCAAGGCCCCTCCAGCTCTGCTCAAAGATAAGATTTCCTCTCCTCTTCGCACAACACTGATGCTTCAAGTCACTGCATCATCTTCTCAGTCTCAGCTTGAACTATACCCAGCACCTTTCTAAGCAAGTTTCAAGACCACAAAAGCCCCCTAAGAGCTCAAGATCTGAATAACATACCAGACAGCAACTCATCACCTTGACAAGCCCTGAGTCTTGGCCAAGAGCTTGCAGACTGGATTTTGGAGTAGGTGCTCATGACATGGACCTTTGTTGAAGATAATAATGGAGAAGCAGAGCTTCTATTCATTCCATGGGAAGGGAGAGATGGGGGAAGATATTGAACGGTAGAAAAGGTTGAGGTACCAGTGCTGGTGTTCCTCAGCCTCTCCAGAAGAAAATCCTTCCATCAGATGCTTCAACATCTTATCAGGAGATTGTGAACAGTTAGTTCCCATTTGCCCAAAGGATTCCACCCAGATAGCACAGCAGGTGGGGCCATCTGCCACAAGCCAAATTCTGCTTCTGCTGTTGAGTTCATGGACTGATCTACAGCTGATTCTCACACCAGTGAGGGCAACTTATTCCAGTCTATTCAGAACCTTAACTAAGCCCATTCAATCTCTGCCTAGAACACCTCTCAAAGGCTTCGCACCTATCTTTCCTCTGCCTAAGCCAAATAAAAAAGTCCTCCACTTCAATCCTAGAACTTGTCTAATTTTCTTCTTTGGGAAGAAGAATAAGAAAGGTTAATCTTGAGCTAAAGAGCTCAGGGGCAGTGCCCGGGCCCAGAGTCCAAGCCTCATGACTAAGCCAAGAAAGAAAGAAGAAAGGAAGAAAGAAAGAAAGAAAGAAAGAAAGAAAGAAAGAAAGAAAGAAAGAAAGAAAGAAAGAAAGAAGGAAAGCAAGCAAGCAAGCAAGCAAGCAAGCAAGCAAGCAAGAAAGAAAGAAAGAAAGAAAGAAAGAAAGAAAGAAAGAAAGAAAGGAAGAAAGAAAGGTTAAAACTGGGCACCTCTTTGGGCTCTAGGACTGGTCAACATCAGTGCTTCTCAGTGTGGCTCCCAGACCAAGAGAATTAGCATCATAGGGGAAATTATATTAGAAATGCAAATTTGCCAGGCATGGATGGATCACATCTATAATCCTAGCCACTAGGTTGAAATTTAAGGATGACAATTCAAAGGCAGTCCAGGATAGAAAGTCCATGAGTCTATTACCTCCAATTAACCACCAAAAGTCAGAAGTGGAGCTACGATCTAACTGGTAGATCATTAGCCTTGAGCAAAAGGATAAAAAAGCTCAAGGACAGAAACTAGTCTCTGAATTCAAGCCCCAGGACCAATACAAGAAAAGAAAAGGAGGAGGAGGAGGAGGAGGAGGAGGAGGAGGAGGAGGAGGAGGAGGAGGAGGAGGAGGAGGAGGAGAGGGAGGGAGGGAGGGAGGGAGGGAGGAAGGAAGGAAGGAAGGAAGGAAGGAAGGAAGGAAGGAAGGAAGGAAGGAAGGAAGGAAGGGGAAGAAGGGAGGGGGAAGGGAGGAAAGAGATGGAGGGAAGGGAGAAAGGAGGAAAGAGAGGAAGAGAGAAAGAAAAAGAAAGAAAGAAAGAAAGAAAGAAAGAAAGAAAGAAAGAAAGAAAGAAAGAAAGAAAGAAGGAAAGCTGGGGATTTAGCTCAATGGAAGAGCACTTGTCTGGCAAGTACAAGGCCCTGACTTCAGTCCTCTGTCCTGGAAAAAAAAAGAGAGAGAGAAAGAAAGAAGAGAGAGAAAGGGAGAAAGAAAGAGAGAAAGAGAAAGGAATGAAGGAAAGAAAGAGTAATACACTCACTGCCTTATGAATGTAACTGTAACCCCTCTATACATCACTTTGATAATATAATAAAAATTTTAAAAAGAAGGAAGGAAAGAAGGAAGGGAGGGAGGGCAGATTCATGTCCCTTACTCTAAACCTACTAAATCACAAGTTCTGGAGATAAAGCTGAGCACTTTGTGTTGTCATAAACCCTCAGGATTAAGAACCACTGGTCTAGATTTATAATCCCCCCCCCATCAGAACCAGAATGGCATGGCAGATACCAGAGGCCAGAAGGCCAGGCAGAACCCAGGACCTGTATACTAACAGGCAAAGGCTATTTGCACTTGGATAAGGTGAAAGGGATCCTGGCCCCACACAGGCAGCTGAGGTCTGCACTTTTGTTCCCCGTGAGCCTGAGCTATTACCAAAAGAGTCAACCATATGTCCCTTCGAACATCGCAGCTTGCCCTACTTCAGAGCAGATGCTCCTCAGAGCTGGATCCTTTTAATGGAGTTAATGGGCAGCCATAAATTGTCAGTCGGTGGCCTAAGGTGGCTGCAGGACCATGTGGCCTGAGCCCCAGCCTGACAATGAGATGTGTGCCAGCCCAGGTGGGGAAGATAAACAGGGTTCCTCCCTGGGCCAGCTCATAGCTCCAGCTGCTGCAGACTCACCCAGAGACTTCCTAAGCTAGCAACTGGGGGACTGGCCAGGGCTCCATCTGACTGCTCTACTGGGCAGTGTAGCAAAAGGACCACGCTCACTCCTTCTTACCCCCTCCATGTCTCTTATCGGATTATCCCCTTTGTGGTTCTAAATGGTTCTTCCACAGTCATGCTCCAGCTAGTAAGAAAAGAGAAGTCCAGACAGCAAATAAGCCTGAGAATTCCAGGACTGGAGGGGAAAGCCAGTAGTCTCCAAGATCACACCAGGACCACTCAGCAGCAGTCCCCCTCCAGTTCTGACCTGACCAGACATCTTGCCATCCTCTGAAAGTGCCTCTGTCCTAGCCAGTGACGACCAAGTCATGATGCAGGGTGCAAACTTGTCTGTCTAAGCAGCTCTTTGTTCTTCCCTTCCTCCATTCCACCTATATCCTTAGAAGGCATCCACCTGAATCTGAGTCTCTATCTCAGAATCCTTACTGAAACCAGAACTCAGCACTGAAGGCCACCGCCACTTCTTTGAGACAAGTTCTGCAAAGATTTTGAAAACAAGTCTCAAAGCTGTATGCTCTCGGTGTCAAAGTATAATCCTTGCTACACAGGAGGCTGAGAATAGGAGGTACATAGTTCAAGGTCAGCCCACATAGCAAAGTTCATGAGACTTCATCTCAACAGAAGGAATCTGGGGATAGTGGCTCATTCCTTCCACCCCAACTATGACAGGAAGGATAAAATAGGCAGACTTAGGCCCAAGTATGTGTCTACACAGGAAAAGAGGTCCTATTTCTAAAATTCCCAGCACAAAAAGGACAAGTAATTGTCCAATAGTAGAGCATCTGAGCAAGAGAAAGACCCTGAGTTCAAACTCTAGTCCTAGAAAAACAAACAACAACAACAACAAAAGAACAAAGCTTCATGGAGAAGATCAGGCTTTATCAGGCTAGGCTTTGTCAGGAGATCAAAGAGAAGAAAAAGTAGCCAGAATTGGGCTGTAAGCACGATTGTAACTAGAATATAAAAGGATTTAAAATTAATATATATATAAGGATTCAAATATTAAGCCTACTTATAAAAGGACTCTAAAATCAAAGAACCTATATCACAAAAATTAGTACAATGTATGGTCCCTGAACAAATGGAAGCTCTCTGAAGTTCTAAGGCAGATTAGTGATACAGGAGGCTACAGAACTGTGAGGAGGTATTCAGGAAGAGACTTCCATGGAGGGAAACAGTCCCATTCAGGGTTCCCTTCTAAACCCAGTCTACTAAGAAAGGGCCTTTATAAGATTTCTAGGCGCACCTATAAAGAATTCTTGTGCTGGGAGGCAAAGACACAGGGCATGCAAGTCTCTCCCAAGAGAGTAAAGATGTATGTAGATGGCCCAGACAAGGGAGAATACAGTCTCTCAAGCACTGAAATCTTAACTCAGGATAGACAGAGTGGGCTTTTTGACAATTTGAAGAATTTATCAGACTGCCTACAGAAGAGAGTTTTGTGCACATGCTCTTGCACTCCCTCCTACCCTCAAACACATATATACAGAGACAGACACAGAGAAAGAAGGCAGAAAAATAGAGATAGAAAGCCACTTGGTTTCTTTCCTGTGCTCTCTCCCACTTTCTGCTTCTTCTTATTCATACTGCCAAATATACGCACATACCTTCATCCCACTACTGGCTCCAGGAGCTTCCCATTTAAGGCTTACCTACCAAGAGGAGGATTGGAGACTTAACATTAAATCAACATGAGAATTTGGCTTAATATCTTGGATCGAACATTATAGTGTCTGAATTGAGGCTTTTAGGGACTTAAAGTGTTCATAATATGTACCCAATAGTGCCTCCTTCCAAGTCAGGCAATATTGTTCCCAATGAATCCTCTTAAAGTGATCATGAGACACATGACAATATTAACATTGATCATGCCAGGGACTCACAAGAATGTAGCATAGAGATGGTTAATTTATGTGTCAACTTGATTAAGCTAAGAGATGCCCAGATGGCTGGTAAAACATTATTCCTGGGTGTGTCTGTGAAGGTGTTTCTGGAAGAGATTAGCAATTGAGTCAGTAGACTGAGTCAAGAAGGTACACCCTCAATAATATGAGTGGTCTTTACAATCCTTCAAAGGCTTAGGGAGAGCAAATTTTCTCTATCTTTTCTCGAGCTGAAACATTCATCTCCCACTGGCCTTTAACATATTACCTTTAGTTCTCAGGTCTTCAGATTTGGACTGAATTACATTATTCACTTTCCTGGTTCTTCAGCTTGCAGATGGCAAGTTCTGAGACTTCTCAGCCTTGATAATAGTGGAAAGTCCATTTCCATAACAAACCTTTTCATAGATATCAGTGTAGTGAGAGATGTGAGTGTATAAGTGGTTCTGTTGACTCTGAGAGCCATTCATAATTATCCTTCTTAGGAAACTGAGTCATGTGGGTAGGTGCCCATTATCTGAGTGGATGTGGAAATGGGCTTTTATATTTAGGTTAAGATTCTGGACTGGAGAATGGACAGTGGGCCAAGCTAAGGGAACATTAGTGAGTTATGAGAACAAAGCAAATTCCCGCCAACCTCATTTCACAGGTAAGGAAACTAAAAGTCAAAGAGGTTAAGGAATCTTCTAGATGACATGGAGTTACAAGTGGAGCATCTGAGATTGCCTCAGATCTTTGATCCTAGGCCCCTTGTTTTCATCATCTCAAGTTCAGTGTGATATGTTCATCACAAATTTCAAAACATGGAAATGAGAGAGCAAACCCATAGTGGTTTGCCTGTGGCTACCTTTCCTGGGGACTTGGCAATTTTCAACTCCAGGTCCATGACACTAGTAGAGGCTCTAAGTGTGGTACAGGAAAAAGCTTGGTCCCTCTGCATTCACCAGCCTAAGCTGGCTCCCCAAAGGAGCAAGCCCCATACAAGGAAAGGAGATTCGCAGCTCCAGCCAGGAATAGAAATACAAAGCATGAAGGGTGCTCCTTATTTTCTGACCACATACTTTGGAGTCCCAACTGTGTTTTCAAGAGCGTGTCATATTGGTGAAGTTGGTCAACGCCCAAGACAAATGTTTGATGTTTGTTTATAATCCAGGCCTCTTGAACTGAAAACTCAGCAGGAGAAAACCTCCCTTTACAGACATTCCTGGGCACAAACAGAGCTCCTTGGATGAAGGAAGATTTTATTCCTTCTGTTTAGAGACTCAGAGGTACAAGCTAAGTCTAGTTCAAATAATCTGAGCCAAGCTTTGAATCAAGTCCAAGTTCCTATAAGGTAGGCAGACAGGACAGATCCCTTCAAAGGGAAATGATTCATTTTCACTTAGCAACTGGACAGGAGGGAAGAGGGCCCTGAGATCCTGGCCCCAATTCTGACTCTCGATGAATTGTTCCCAAGTACCTTTCTGGGAGAGCAGGATCTTGACAGGTACCAGTGACCACAGAAATTAAGATGCTGGCCAAACTACACAACCCTTTGAGTCAACATCCCATCAATATGCTAGCCAGGCCTCCCAAACAGAGAACAGAGAACAGGATGCTTAAATTCTTGGGCTTTGAATCAGGTGCAGGCTGGGAGCTTTCCCCTCCTCCCTTGACAGCTATGTGAACTTGGTTAAGTTGCATTCTCAGCCCCAGAACCTGACCTGCAAATTCTGAGTAAGAGCCATGCCCACACAAAGCATGATTGTGAGCTAAATGAGCTTGCTATTAAATCTTAATAGCAAATGTTAAACATGTGTATGCTTAATAAAGTTTAAAACATTAAACCTAAAATAAATTGTAAAACCTGCCTTGCCCCAAAATTCCAGGCATCAATATAGATCACTGTGACAACTTTGGTGAGAGTTCTTGTGACAGTCGACTTCTGAGAAGGCATACTTATTTTCCTCATTTCTCTCACTAAATGCAACTAAAAGTCCTGATCTGATATAGTAAACAAATATAACATATGAATACTGGAGAGAAGAGCAAAAACCAGCTAGAGGTCAAAACATATTTTGTTATGTTTCTTAGCTGAGCCCCCAAATATAACCTAGTGATGACTCTCTTGGACTGAACAAGAAAATTCATAAGATTTACTTACCACCAAAAGGCTGGAAGTAGAACTGCAGCTCAAGTGACAACCTTGAGCACCAAACCTAAGACAGTATCAAGGCCCTGAGTTCAAGCCCCAGTATCAGCACAAAAAACAAATCCTATTAAATCCTCTTTAATCCTATATTAAAAGTGAGCATGACAGAGAGTTTTCATAAATAATGAAACTAAACCAGAGATTCAGAAATCTCAGAGGCTGCCAAACAGAATAAATCAGCAAAAAAGAAAATTTCTGTCTTGACATCCACCTTTCAAACTGCAGAGAATCTACGATAAAGGAAAAAATATTGAAAGAAACCATAGAGTCAAAAGACCTTACTTATAGAACAGCAAAGATAAGAATTACAGATATCTGCCAAGTGTGGGCAAGGTGGCTTATGCTCGTAATCCAAGCTACTCATCTGAGGATCAAGGTTCAAGCCCGGGCACAAAAAGACCTGAGACTCTTACCTCCAATTAACCTCTAGAAAATGGGAAGCGGGACTTGGCTCAACAGTAAGATGGCAGCCTTGAGCTGAAGAGCTCAGGGGCAGTGCCCAGGCCAAGTTCAAGCCCCATGGCCAACATAAATAAATAAATAAATAAATAAATAAATAAATAAATAAAGTAGACATCCCAGAAACCAATCAAGCAACAGAGGATAGTTAACTGTTTAAAATATTGAGAATTAAAAAATACTCACATAGGGGGCCGGGAGTTTGGCCTACTGGTTAAAGTGCTTGCCTAGCATGCATGAAGACCCGGGTTCGATTCCTCGGCACCACATACATAGAAAAAAGCCGGAAGTGGTGCTGAGGCTCAAGTGGTAGAGCTCTAGCCTTGAGAAAGTCCAAGGACAGTGCTCAGGCCCTGAGCTCAAGCCCAGGACTGGCAAAAAAAAAAAATACTCACATAGAATTCTATGAATAATTTCTGTGAAATTACCTTTCAAAAGTGAAAGAATAGTCAGGTACTGGTGACTCATACCCACAATCCTTGGACTCATAAGGCTGAGATCTAAAAAACACAGTAGCTGGGAAAGAGTGCATAACATATGCTTATATGTGTATTTGAAAATGTTACGCATAATGCATATTTATATATTAGTAAAAGGAATGATAGTAATGATACAAAGAATAGCAAGGAGAAAGTTTGTATCATAACGTCTTACCCTACTGCTCAAGCAGTGCAGTTATTTAGAAGCCGACTTGTACTAATTGTGAATGTATATTGCAAATGTTGGGATAACTACTTAAAAAAAAAAACAAAGCAGAGCTAAGCTGCACATTAGTGGCCCATGCCTGTAATCCTAGCTACTCAGGAGGTTGAGATCTGAGAATGGAGATTCGAAGCCAACCCTAACTGGAAAGTCTGTAAGACTATTATTTCCAATTAACCACCAGAAAACCGGAAGTGGAGCTGTGGTAGAGTGCTAGCCTTGAGAGGAAAAAAGCTCAGGGTCAGCACGCAGGTCCTGATTTCCAGCCCCACAACTGATAATAAAATAATAATAATAATACACAGCTTGCTACACCAAGAAAGGAAAGAAAATGGAACAATATAAAACATTCAATTAAAATCACAAAAGGCAAGGCCGGGAGTTTAGCCTAGTGGTTAAAGTGCTTGCCTAGCATGCATGAAGACCCGGGTTCGATTCCTCGGTACCACATACATAGAAAAAAGCTGGAAGTGGTGCTGAGGCTCTAGTGGTATAGCTCTAGCCTTGAGAAAGTCCAAGGACAGTGCTCAGGCCCTGAGCTCAAGCCCAGGACTGGCAAAAAAATAAAAAAAAAATCACAAAAGGCAGACAAAGAGTACATGATAAGGGCTCTTCTGGTGATCTAAATCCCCAACCTCCAGAAATAGATTATTTTTTAAAAAAGACAAAATCAACCAGGACAGAGTACACCTCAGCAGCCAGTTGGATATAACGGACATCCAAAGCAATGTTATATGGAAGCTCACAGCCTTTACTGTACATATTTTTTAATATGTAAACTCAATCATCTGCGGGGTACCAGCAGCTCACCCCTGTAATCCAAGCCACTCAAGAGATTGAAATCTGAAGATTGCAATTCAAAGCCAGCCTGGCTTTGAAGTTTATGAGACTCATCTCTCCAACCATCAGAAGAGCCAGAAGTGGAGGTATGAGTCAAGTGGTAGAGTTCTGGTCTTGAACACAAAACCTCAGGGACAGCATTGGGCCCAGAATTCAAGGCCCAGGACCATCACCCACCCACCCCTCCAAAAAAAGAAATTAGTAACCTAAGTTCCTTCCCTAGGAAACTAGGGAAACAAAGGCAAATTAAATCAGAAATATGCAGAGGAAAAGAACTAATAAAGTTAGAGCCAAAGAGCCAGGCACGGTGGCTCATGCCTGTAATCCTAGCTACTCAGGAGGCTGAGATCTGAGGATCATGGTTCAAAGCCAGCCCGGGTACTAAAGTCCATGAGACTCTTATCTCCTATTAACTACTAGAAAACCAGAAGTGGCACTGTGGCTCAAGGAGTAGGGTGGTAACCGTGAGCTGAAGAGCTAATGGACAGCACCCAGGCCCAGAGTCCAAGCACCACAACTGACAAAGGAAAAAAAAATTAGAGCCAAAATCAATGAAATTGAAAGCTGAAAATCAATAGAGAGAAGTTTTTAAAATTTAAAAAAAAGGTTAATAATGTTACTAATCCCTTAGCCAGGCTAATTAAAAAAGAGAAACAGAGAAAACACAATTTAATAATATAAGAAAAACATATATCACTACAAATCTCATGAACATTAAAAAATACTATAAATCACTATATATGTATATATACACACACACACAAACTGATTCGTAAACACACTGATGCCATCTACAAAAACTTATGCAGAAACATACAATTTAATAGACTATTTGCTGGGCACTGATGGCTCACACCTGTAATCCTAGCTACTCAGGAAGCTGAGATCTGAGAACTGAGGTTTGGAGCCAGGACTGGCAGAAAAATCTTATGACTCTTGTCGCCAATTAATCAACAAAAAGCAAAAAGTGAAGGTATGGCTCAATGGGTAGAGAGCCTGTCTTTAGTAAAATTATCAAGTGAGAGTTTCAGGCCCTGAGTTCAAAGCCCAGTACTAGCACAGGTAGTTCAAAGAGTTCCAGCCCACAGTTTGTTGAACCTATGCATGACAGGATCTGTAGGAGAACCAGCCAATTTGAGCATCACTTAAGAATAAATACACGCCAGCCTTCAGTTGTAGAATGCTGTAGAACCAGCCTTCTATGTAAGGAAGCATAAAGGATGATTATGATAGTAATAACTCCTAACTTGGTGAGCATAGAAAGCTTTATTTTTCTTTCTGTATTATCTTCTGTCAAGTGAATGAAAGGCTCATATCTCTATACTCTTCCTCTCTTGCAAAAAGCAGCTTGAAGGCCAACCATCTACACAAAATCTATCCACATTCCTCCTTTCCAAGTACTGTAAATTCCTCCTCTTGGCTCTAATAAACTTGGTTTAAAACATTCCACCACTCTTTATCTTACAATCAGATGAACATTTCTAGTATTCCCTAGTAAACTGTCAATTTGTTAAAAGATAAGCATTTGTTTTATCTTTATTGGTCTATCCATAGTGCCTCCTATGATACAAATAAAGTGAAAGGAAAGTATGTGTTGAAAGAATAAATCAAGAACAAATTGAGACAAGATTCAAGGAAGCTCTCTTAAAGGTTTGAAGCATAAATTATAAAGCATAAATGACCCATTGGCCCTGCTCTTTAGTGGTTATGTGATCTGGGACTTGTACTTTAGCCTCCCAGGGTTTCTTAGGAAGGAGACTCTATGAACAGGGTTCAAGGGGAGGTGCACTTGCTTGCTGTTTACTTTTGCTTTTCATATTCTACCACTCCTAATTTTAAAAAAATAAAAATGAAGCTTGGGTACAATAAAACCTTTGTGACCTAGGTATATAAAGATAAGAGAAAGAAATCGGAAATCATATGGAGGAAATACAGGGAGATAATTTAACCGAAATCAGGTGAAATAGTCACTGAACTAGCTGAACTCTATGGTTTGTAATAAGCTTCCTGATAGCCAAGGCAAAACGCCAAGAACAGTGGTGTTCTCAATATATGCATGTATGCCTTTCCTGGAGCTGCCTTCTAGAAGGAATTCTGTTGTCATTCCTTTCTCCAAAAGCTGGCAAGTAACTCTGGGAGCCACATCCTGGACTCCCCCGTCACTGAAGCACTAGGGCTACTGACCAACTTCTAACTTACAGAGGCCTAGCTTCTGGTAGAAGGTTGGAAAGGGCTGGCAGCAAAGAGCTCATCCCTGGCCAATGCCTCACACCGAGCAGGGGCATAGAATGGCCAGTCACTTCATTATTTGATGCTATCTGATGGGCTATAGCAAACACCCTGACTAAAACCACTATTTCTCAATCTAGCACTAAGACAAAGCGAAAATTTACATCGGATTAAGTTCTTCACACACACACACACACACACACACACACACACACACACACAGATGATAACTCCTGAGTATAAAAATTAAACCATGGTAATAGCACTGGCTTATTGTAGCAGAGCGGAATGTGCCAAATTCATCTCAAAAGCCACCTATTGTGTGAAAGTTAAAGGGAAAGAATCAACATCGTGAAAATGACAATCTTGCCAAGGGCTATCTACAAATTCAACACAATACCCATCAATATCCCAATGTCATTCTTTAAAGAAATAGAAGAGGCAATCCAAAATTTCATATGGAATAATAAAAGACCCCATGTAGCAAAAACACTTCTTAGCAGAAAGAACAGCGCTGGAGGAATTTCAATTCCAAACTTTAGACTCTATTACAGAGCTATAATTCTCAAAACAGCTTGGTACTGGCACAAGAACAGACCTGAAGACCAATGGAATAGAACTGAGGACCCAGATACTAAACCACAGACCTATGGCCACCTAATCTTCGACAAGGGAGCCAAAAAAATAGAATGGAAGAAAGACAGCCTCTTCAACAAGTTGTGCTGGCAGAACTGGTTAAGCACCTGCAGAAAACTAAAGTTGGATCCTTCTTTGTCACCTTGCACTAGAATTAACTCCAAATGGATCAAAGACCTGGAGTAAAAGCTGACACACTGAAAACTTTACAGGAAGGAATAGGAGATACATTATTCCTCCTTGGCACAGGTTGAAACTTTCTTAATAAGGACCAAGAATCACAACAAATCAGAGAAAGGCTGGATAAGTGGGACTGCATTAAACTGCGGAGCTTTTGTATGGCAAAGACATAGCTAGTAAATTAATTAGGAAGCCTACAGAGTGGGAGAAGATCTTCACCAACCAAACGGACAAAGGCCTCATATCTAAAATATATCAACAACTCAAAAAATTGAATCACTCCAAAACTAATCTCCAAAGTAACAACCATCCCATTAAAAAATGGGCCAAAGATTTAAAGAGAGTCTTCTCTGAAGAAGAAACAAAAATGGCCTATAGACACATCAAGAAATGCTCAACATCTCTGGACATAAAAGAAATGCAAATCAAAACAACTCTAATATAACGAATGATTGTTGTCCTTAATGTACTATGTTGTCTCTCATCTCCTTTGCTGTCCCTTGGTTATTTCATATTGTTATAGTATCTCACTTTGTTATCTGATATATTGAATTTATTTGTATTTGGTTATTTGAAATTTGATAGGGAAGGGGGGAAAACCAACACGGGTGGGGGGTGTGGGGGGGGAGGGAAATGGGTACCAAGACATGTGAAAGGGTATCAATGTACATGAATTAATGCACCTTCTAACTGGCAAATATCATGTAACCCTTTTACTAATTACAATTAAAAAATGCAAAAAAATAAAAAAATAAAAGAATGGGAAAAAAAAACAACTCTAAGATTCCACCTCACTCCAGTTAGAATGGCCAGGATCAGGAAAACGAATAATAACAGATGCTAGAGGGGATGTGGCCAGAAGGGATCACTACTACACTGTTGGTGGGAGTGCAAACTCGTTCAACCACTATGGAAAGCAGTGTGGCAGTGCCTCAAAAGGCTAAACATAGAACTCCCCTATGACCCAGCAATTCCACTACTTGGCATTTATCCAACCATCCAGAAACAAGGACATACTAAATCCACTAGCACAACAATGTTCATTGCAGCACTATTCACCATAGCAAAGATATGGAACCAACCTAGATGTCCCTCAGTGGATGAGTGGATCAACAAGTTGTGGTATTTGTACACAATCGAATTCTATGCTGCTGTCAGAAAGAATGACATCGCCCCATTTGTTAGGAAATGGAAAGACTTAGAAAAAATCATATTAAGTGAAGTAAGCCAGACTCAAAGGAATTTAGGCTCAATGGTTTCCCTCATTCGTCATAATCAGTAGAAACCTTGGGCTCTACTAGCAGAGATCTGCAATAGAGCAAAACCTAGATACATAAGGCCATATAGTATGAAGGTAATTGAAAGGACCTCCAGGATATTGAAACAAAAGCCATATAACGAATGATTGTTGTCCTTAATGTACTATGTTGTCCCTCATCTCCTTTGCTGTCCCTTGGTTATCTCATATTGGTATAGTATCTCACTTTGTTATCTGATATATTGAATTTATTTGTATTTGGTTATTTGAAATTTGATAGGGAAGGGGGGAAAACCAACACGGGTGGGGGGTGTAGGGGGGAGGGAAATGGGTACCAAGACATGTGAAAGGGTATCAATGTATGTGAATTAATGCACCTTCTATCTGGCAAATATCATGTAACCCTTTTACTAATTACAATAAAAAAAATATTCATGGTAACTCAAAAAAAAAAAAAAAAAAGACGGTCTAGGAAAGAAACCCTGCTGTGACTCCAGAACTCAGTAACCCCTCCAGCCAGCAGCAGCCAGCCCTGCACTTTCCCTCCCTTTGAAGAAAGCAGAGAAAGAACATGCTTTGATTTTCCTAAAGCAAACATTGCAGTGGGCTGAGAGATAAGGCCAGTGGTGGGTTGGCTCAGGCCTCCCTGGACAAGGGAAGTCACACTTCATATTTCCAACGCGAGAGTCCAAGAAAGGGCAGGCCTTGTCCACAGCAGAAAGCTAGAGGGGCTACGAGCTCACTTCTGCTCCAGGGAGGGAGGCTTGCTGTCATCCGGGTAGCTGTGGCAAATTTTCCTGTTAGCCTGCCAAGCCAAGAAGAACAACATGGGGGAAAAAAATGACCTTGTTAGAAGCACAGTGCCAGCCACGAACTGGCCGACATCACAGGAGACTTGCAGGCAGGATGGGAGGGGCTGGGGAGGACTTCTGCCTGCTCCCTTCCAGTCTCCTGCCCTAGACCTCCTACCTGCCACCTCTTAGCAGCAGACTACAGCTAGGCATAGGGGATGTTCTTAGCTTTCCCCCTCGTTATCTCCCTTAATCCCCTCAGCAAACTTATCAGGCAGGTACTGCCATACTGCCATTAACCATGTACAGATAAGGAAGCCAAACACGGGGAGGAGCTCGGATCACCCAAGGTCACAGAGCCTGGGAACCTGAGCTGAGTTCTTGGTCTGGGCCTCTTAGTCATGTCAGCCCTTCTCCCTCTCCCAGGCCAGGACTCACCTGCCCCTGCCCCTCCCCCACTCCCTTGAGTGTCTAATTGCTTATTTCCATGGATGATCACTTTATAGGCCATATTCATGAGCCCCACATTCACTCCTTTTCAGCTCACTCCCTGGGGCCTCCTCTCATAACACTCTCATTATGGGTTCCCCAACTCCAGTGCCTCTGTGTTCAGCCAAGGACGGACCATATACAGTGATCCCAGAAGATTATAAAGAAGTTATAAGATTCCTAGCATCTCATGAGGTTAAAAAAAATGCCAGGCATTGGTCATGTTTTTGTGGCGATGACGGTATAAACAAGGCAGCTGTATAAAAGTAGAACACGTACAATTATGCACATTACATAAGAACTGATCAAAGAGGACTCTGTGTTTAATATCCTACAAGTTTGTCATTAGTTTAGAGAGTACTCCTACTTTACCAAAAAAAAAAGGGGGGACTCAAATGGTACAGCACCTGCTACAAGCATAAGACTCAGTTCAAACCCCAATACCACAAAAAAGGGGAAAAAAAAGTTTCCCTTCAGTATACAGTATGTGCCAAAAACATCCCCTGTTAGTGTATCTTTAGAGTCTGAACTCCAGGTCTCACAATTACTGAGTAGGTCCTCTTACCACTGAAACACCCCTCCAGCCCTATATCATGCTGGTTATTTTTGAGATATATTATGGTCTCCTGCTTAGACACACAACTGGTTGTGAAGCTCAATCCTCTGATCTCAGCCTCTTGAGTAGCTAGACAGCAAGCATGCCAGCTTTCAATGAAAATGGGTCTCTCAAACTTTCCTGCCCAGGTCTTGTCCCAAACAGTGAACTCTTGAGCCATTGGTCCCTGGTTTTAGTCTCTTAATTGAAGTATCCTCCTGGTGTTTGATGTCAGCTCATGTCATGTTGTTCATCATGGCCTTAGGAGCAAAAGGTTAAACCAATCGAATACGTGTAGATCCTGAGTGTGAAGTAGGCTACGCTATCTACATTATCATCACACTATGATTTCGCACAAAGGTGAAATCATTTGACACTTTTCTCAACATATATGTTCGTCATTCGTGTCATATGACTGTATACATGTCACTTTCTTCATCACGCTCAGGAAACTTGCTAGTTGCCCATGACTTCCTCTGAAGAAAGAGAGAAGGAAGGAAGGAAGGAAGGAAGGAAGGAAGGAAGGAAGGAAGGAAGGAAGGAAGGAAGGAAGGAAGGAAGGAAGGAAGGAAAGAGAAAGAAAGGGCTGCCAGCATGGCCTAGTGGTAGAGTGTTTGCCTAGCATGCATGAAGCCCTGGGTTCTATTCCTCGGTACCATATACACAGAAAAAGGCAAGAGTGGTAGAGCACAAGCCTTGAGGAAAGGTAGTTATCACTGGAGTTCTAACAAACTAATACATAACTCCACATGGTTTGGTTTTTTTTTTTTTGGTTGGTCATGGGGCTTGAACTCTGGACCTGGGAGCTATCCCTGAGTTCTTCATTTCAAGACTACCACTCTACCACTTGAGTCACAGCACCACTTTCAGTTTTCTGGTGGTTAATTAGAGATGAGTCTCATGGACTTTCATGCCCGGGCTGGCTTTGAACCTCAGTCCTCTGATCTCAGCCTCTTGAGTAGCTAGGATTACTGGCATGAGCCACCAGTGCCTGGCTCCATATTTACTTTTTATGGCTACTTAGAATATCACTTTATAAATGAACCATAATTGATTTAAATAATTTCCTTTTGGTAGGAAGATATCCAAGTGCTCTCTCTTTCCCTCTCTCCCTCTCTCTTTTTCTCTATCATTATACACACTGCTCAAGTTAATATTCTGTCTTATATATACATGCTTACATATTCTTTATTGTTTCTATTATTTGATCTCATCAGAGAGGCGTTCTCATGTCAAGTAAGACTTGTATAAATCAGTATTTATTATCTGAGAGCTTTGAGCTTACAGGCATATACTTTGTTAAGTAACTCAACACTAAAACGTCTTTCTGCTTGTCACATTTTTAAAAATCTCCTTTTTCATAGAGAGGTCACTAAAAAGAAGGAGAAGCCAAACACAGCAGGCAATTGGACACTCCTGTGATCCCAGAATTCAAGAAGTTGAAGCTGGGGCTGGGAATTTGGCCAAGAGGTAGAGTGTTTGCCTAGCATGCATGAAGACCTGGGTTCCATTCCTCAGTACTACATACACAGAAAAAGCCAAAAGCAGTGCTGTGGTTCAAGTGGTGGAGCTCTAGCCTTTAGAAAACCCAAGGACAGTGCTCAGACCCTGAGTTCAATCCCCAGGACTGGCAAAAAAAAAAAAAGTTGAAGCTGAAAGATTGGGAGTTTGAGGCCAACATAGACTGCATAACAAGAGCCCCTCCCTCTCAAAAGGATATATAAATAAACACAAGGGGGAAGGAAAAATGCCATTTATACTTCACTGCAGAATATGACAGAATCTTCGGCTCCATCCATGAAAGTCAAGGCACCTGTTCTGTCTATATTTTCAGTACAGGCTCATCATTCCTTAGTTCCTTAGAGGAATGACCTAACAGAAAGGTAATGCAGCCCTTGCAACCACTATTGTGTCATTGCTAAGGCTGTCACTATTCTCATTGCTAAATCCTTCCAGAAACAGTTCTGGATGTAGACAGGTGTGACTGTGACAGTGTTGGAGAGTTCTCCGCAGTTGGTTTCAAAGAGTTCAAAGTATTAATCCAGTTCCTTGCCCAAAATGTCTTCCTCTCTCATCTCCTCATTTCTCTTACCTAAAGAAGTGAGTGTCACCTGGCTTTCCCTTGTTTAGAAATCAAATTCCTCCATAGCAGGTAAATTAATTAGGAAGCCTACAGAATGGGAGAAGATCTTCACTAACCATACAACGGACAAAGGTCTCATATCTAAAATATATCAACAGCTCAAACACATTGAATCACTCCAAACTAATCTCCAAAGAAACAACCATCCCATCAAAAGATGGGCCAAAGACTTAAGGAGAGTCTTCTCTGAAGAAGAAACAAAAATGGCCTATAGACACATGAAGAAATGCTCGACATCTCTGGTCATAAAAGAAATGCAAATCAAAACAACTCTAAGATTCCACCTCACTCCAGTTAGAATGGCCAGGATCAAGAAAACTAATAATAACAGATGCTGGAGGGGATGTGGCCAGGAGGGATCACTACTACATTGCTGGTGGGAGTGCAAACTCATTCAACCACTATGGAAAGCAGTGTGGCAGTTCATCAAAAGACTAAACATAGAACTCCTCTATGACCCAGCAATTCCACTACTTGGCATTTACCCAACCATCCAGAAACAAGGGCATACTAAACCCACTAACACAACGATGTTCATTGCAACACTATTTACCATAGCAAAGATATGGAACCAACCCAGATGTCCCTCAGTTGATGAGTGGATCAACAAGATGTGGTATTTATACACAATGGAATTCTATGCTGCTGTCAGAAAGAACGACATCTCCCCATTTGTAAAGAAATGGAAAGACTTAGAAAAAATCATATTAAATGAAGTAAGCCATACTCAAAGGAATATAGGCTCAATGGTTTCCCTCATTTGCCATAATCAGTAGAAACCTTGGACTCTTCTAGCAGAGATTTGCAATAGAGCAAAACCTAAATACATAAGGCCATACAGTATGACTCTAAATTGAAAGGACCTCTAGGATATAGAAACAAAAGTCATATAATGAGTGATTACTGTCCTTGCTGTACTATGTTATCTCTCATCTCTTTTGCTGTCCCTTGGTTATCTCATATTGTTACAGTATCTCACTTTGTTATCTGATATATTGGATATATTTGTATTTAGTTATTTGAAATTGGATAGGAAAGGAAAGAAAACAAGATGAGGGTGGGGGTGGGGGGAGGAAAATGGGGACCAAAACATGAAAAAGGGTATCAATGTGTATGAATTAATGCACCTTCTGTCTGGCGAATGTAATGGAACCCTTCTATTAATTACAATAAAAATTATATGAAAAAAAGAAATCAAGATCCTCAAAAGCACAAAGGTGCAAGGCCTAAATGCCTCTTCATATTCATAAAAAATAATATGCATACTGAAATAAACTCCTAAGACATGGAAACATTACTATCTAGTAACAATAAAGTGAATTTTGTTCATCTTTTTTTTTTGCCAGTCCTGGGCTTAAGCTCAGGGCTGAGCACTGTCCTTGGGTTTTCTCAAGGCTAGAACTCTACCACTTGAGCCTCAGCACCACTTCCAGCTTTTTTCTATGTATGTAGTACAGAGGAATCAAACCCAGGTCTTTGTGCATGTTAGGCAAGCACTCTACCACTAGGCCAAATTCCCGGCCCCAATAAAGTGAATTTTTTTTTTAGATTTTTTTTTTTTGCCAGTCCTGGGCTTGAGCTCAGGGCCTGAGCACTGTCCTTGGACTTTCTCAAGGCTAGAGCTCTACCACGTGAGCCTCAGCACCATTTCCGCCTTTTTTGTATGTATGTGGTACCAAGGAATCGAACCCGGGTCTTTGTGCATGCTAGGCAAGCACTTTAACCACTAGGCCAAACTCCTGGTCCTAAAGTGAATTTTTGAAAGAATAAGAAATTAAGCTCTACAATGGCTATGGGTCAGCATCAGGCCCAGACTTTCTGAACGTAAGGAAAGCCTCTCACCCACCCCATACCTGCCACCTTATCACCTGCAAAGAGGTCCCACATGTGTGTTTCTGCTCCATGCTTCTGCACATGATCTCTCCAGTAGACATTGAGCTCATAGAACACAGATCTTACATCTCATTTCCACACTTCCAGAATATAGGGAGGAAATAATAAATATTGAAAAGGGAAGAAAATGGAAAGACATCGCCTTTTTCCAAAAGACACTTCCTTCTCCCTCCTCTCCCTCTTTTCCAGCCTCTGAATTCAACCAGTGCTCCCGTTATCTGTCTCAACTCCCCCTTCCTTAATGACTTCTTGTACTATTCATTTATTTCCTAAGAATATGTTCAACCTCCTGATGTAAACTACATATCATTCAAGGATAGAAACCATGCTTTGAGCCTCTTTCTTAGTCCCACAGCTGCAAGAACTGAAAATACCCTCCACTAGATAGACATTCATATCTCTAATACCCGAGGCAGAGATTAAGACAGAAAGTCATTTTTGAGAACTTTTGTGAGGCCAGAGACCCAGGAGAAATCATCCTCACCGTTTCTAGCGTAAGGCTCTTGTCACCTACCAACGTTTTTTATAAAATGTCAGTTTTCTCATCTGCAAAATGGGGAAACAATAATACAACAATATCAAGATGCTCTGAGGACAAACAGCAGGAAACTTATCAATGCTTCCAACCACCTGCAAACATGCAGAACTTATGCAACACATGGATGTAGAAACTTCTCTCAGTAGCAATCAGGGGCTAATTATTATCCCACCTCCCTAAAGGAGTCTAGGTATCTCTCCCCAAGGCCAGGTACAAAGAGAATGCAATGGTAAGAGGTATCCACTGGGGGGCAGCACAGAGCTCAAAAATGAATTTTTCTGCTGAGGTTTGGGTACAATAAATAAGTACAGGGAAAACTATAAATAAGTAGGCATTATTTTCCTGGCTGCTAGCTTCTAAAACTACTTTTAAAGATAAGAGGGACTGAAAAAAAGCTGCAAACTTATCTAATGATATTTCCCAACTCTCTATGTTCCTAAGGAAGGCCACCTGGAGGTTGAAAAAGCCGGCCTTAAATAAGGAATTTTAAATGGAGAATGGAGAATCATGGAAATTTCTGAGGAATCATGGAAACATCTCCTTATGTTTCAAAAAAAAAAGTGATAGGTAGACATTTTCTAAAAATGCTTTAGAGCTCAGATTTTTCAATTTATGGATGGAATGAGTCTTTGTATTTGACAGAGAGATTTCAGGTAATTAATAATCAAGTCCAAAACCTTCATTTAACAAATGAGGAAATGGACCCCAGAAAGAGATGAATCACTGTAAAAGCTCACTGGGACAATGTTAAATACACTAAACAGAATCCTGTGTCTCACCATTCTAGGGCTGACATTGTATTCATCAGGCTTTTCTATTTTGTGGCAACATACCTGAGAGAAACAATTTAAAAGAGAAGAAAGATTTGTCTTGGCTCCGTTTCAGGCCTTGGTCATCTGACTCCCCCGGGCTATGATGAGGGAACACATGTGCAAGCACTCGAAAAAGCAAGTAGCAAAGGAGACTACTCACCTCATGGCAGCCAGGAAATAGAGAAAGAGTAAGCCTGCCACAGCCAGTTTCCTCCTCCTTCTCCTGTCATCCCACTCAGCCCTCCATCTATCAGAAGGGTGCTTCATACATTCAGGCAAGATCTTATCCCTTCACCCTTTCTGATGCTCTCGGGAACATCTAGAGATAGGCTGTTTTACTAATACACTAGGAATCTCTCAATCCCATCAAACTGTCAATCAAAATTAACTATCACAGTAGTTTTTCATGCTACTTAGAGATGCCTAAGAAGGTAGCTTTGGGAGAAATAAAGACAAAATGGCTTCCCACTGTACTCGTGGGAACCAGGAGAAACTTTTCCATGCAGTGACAAGTGGTTACCTAATGATCTCAAAGGCAATTTGTATGTGTCAAACTTTCCCAGGGTGGAAGGGATAAAAGAGCAGTGACCTAAACCATGGGAAATCTCCACGTCAAGTAGAGATTGGGTAGTGAGGGCGTTTAGCCAGGTCACCTCAGGAAGGTCTCCTGGCACAGATAGACCACATAATGCTACTCATTGAGAAGATGTTCATTTTTCTCAGCATGACTCCAGTCTACATGCCAATCCAGACTGTGTTTCAATGAAAGCCCCAGGATTCCTTATGGGTAACATATGTTGCTGAAATATGGTGCTATAATATCACATAACCCAGTGATATTATCCTAAGAATTAATATAACCCAGCTAACATATGTTTCTGGTATTCTCCTCCTGAGATGTGAGTACTGAAATCTATTATACCCAATGTATGGTTAATTGAAAGATACAGGGGGTATATTAAAAAATAAAGTTGTTTATATGACCTATGATGGAATACATCTGAAATACTATGTAGTTGCCTTCATATTGATGTATGTAGACTGTCTCTACCACTTCCACTGCTCTCTCTATCCCCCTTTCATTCAACCTCTCACAGTTTCTTGTACATTCTTTTGGTGCCAAGGAAAGCACAAAATACTAAGACTAAAGCAGGCACTAGTGGCTCTCATCTGTAATCCTACCTACTCAGGAGGCTGAGCTCTGAGGATCATGGTACAAAACCAGCTCGGGCATAAAACACCATGAAACCCTTATCTCCAATAAACTACTCAGAAAAAGCTGGAAGTTTGACTGTGTCTCAAGTGGAAGAGTGCTAGCTTTGAGCAAAAGAATCTCAAGGAGAGCACCCTGAGTTCAAGCCCAGGCCCAGCACCAAAAAAAAAAAAAAAAGAATACTAAGACTACAGATAGGGAAGGTATCACACCAAAAACTAAGGCAATAGGAAATTACAGGAAATGAGGAGCAACCAGTAAAAAAATGAGCCACTCCTTCCTTCTGAATCCTGCCTGGCAGTATTCAAGTTTAGGAACTTAGTCCCTAGAAGGACATCAAATATTATCTGTCATTATTCTGTCTTTGTTGCATTATTGCATCTATGTATCATGAAATTATATATATATATTTATATATACTTCTTTTGAAAAGTAAGAAATGCACTGAAATGGAGTGGGGGAATTAAGCCAGTTTCCTCTCAGGCTCACTTCTTTCATTGACAGACCCTGTGCATGGCTAGCTCCAAGACTGCTCTGGTCATTTTTTAGAACTGGTGTCATCTTTTCCAATCTAGTTATACTGCCCTAGTCCAGGATTTTGTGGCTTTAAATCTGGATTATTGCAGAAGCCTCCTACTTGGTCTTTCTTTCAACTATCTTTTCTTAACCCAGTCCATGCTTAACCAGAGTGGTGAGCTATTACCAATCTGATGTGAAATTTTGATTTAAAACTCCCATGTGGCTCTCTGTTGCCTACCAAACCAAATACAAACATGGCGCAGAAGGCCTTTATGATCAAATTCCTGCCCAGCCTAGCCCTCCTGCTCACCCCTGTCTCCCAAGCATTGGATAGTTCAGCCATACCAAGCTTTTTAAATATCTGACTTCCCAGGGCTGGGAATTTGGCCTAATGGAAAGAGTGCTTGCCTAGTATGCACGAAGACCCAGGTTTGATTCCTCTGTACCACATACATAGAAAAAAGCCAGAAGTGGTGCTGTGGCTCAAGGCATAGAACTCTAGCCTTGGGAAAAACCCAAGGACATTGCTCAAGCCCTGAGTCTAAGCCCAGGTCTGGCAAAAAAAATCTGACTTCCCTTACCATGATAAATGCCAGTTTTGCTTTTCAAAATCCCCTTAATTACTCAACATTTCTATTCATTCCCTTACTCTCTGACATCTTCCAAAATCTGCTCAGTGAGTCCTGTCGTTTCCTCTAGCATCACATAGATTTGTGTTCACAGCTCTTCTCTAGTCTTTCTCAGTCTGCATTATTGTCCTTTGCCTGGGTGTTTCTCAGTTTCTGGAGGAACAGATCATTAGTTTTGTTGTACAGCTCACTCAGTGTACATAGATCTCAGGGTCCTGACTCTCCCACTTACAAATTGGAGAAGCATATACAAGGTCCCATAACAAATATGTGTGTGTGTGTTATATGTTAACATATATATATATATATATATGGTAGGGTAGAAGACAATTCCTAACATAGTTTATCAATGGTAAATATATAAGGTAGGTAAATCCTTTAATAAAAGATTCATATATAGTTAATATTGTGTCATGTTTGTTATCATTACCATTATTACACCATTACTGCATTTTACTGTGTATCAAATACTTATATACTATAGTAGGTCTTAGCCAACAGGCCAAGAAGCAATTGTATCAAGCACTCAGAAAGTACAAGAATTCCCCCTCAAGGTTCTAGGAGTAGAGCTTAAAAGACAGACAAATGATTAAAGTAAGGACACTGGGTGCCAGAGAGCCCAGGGTGGGGCATCACTCCCAGGAAAAAAGAAGAGACTGAATTTGGAATCAGAGAAGACAGTCGTGTGTTATGATGAATCCAGGTGACAGGACCCTCGCCTGTACCACAGCAGGAGTATAAGAAAGGCAAGAGTTCAATGAGATTCTGAAGATGGAACCAAATCATTGTGGGGCAGTCGGATGAGGCCATGTTGGTGGCCCATGCAGAGGATGGGGCTGGATGAGCAAAGGTGGATCAGAAGTTAGGCATGCTGGCTCAGGAACCACAGATACATTGGTTTCACTGAAGCAAGGAGTGAGCACTGGATCCCCAAGCCACAAGAGAGCATATGGAGTGAGCTGCTCAGTCTTCCTGATGATATTAGAGGGTAACAAAATAACTGACTTTCATCTTAGTGCTCCAGATGGAGCCCAGAGCCTCATGGGTTCCATCACCGAGCAATACTCCAGCCCTAAAATTACGGAATTTAAATAGCCTACTTAAAACTGAAGGCCAGCCAGGCACTGGTGGCTCACAACTATAAGCCTAGCTACTGAGAAGCTTAGATTTAAGAATCGAGGTTCAAAGCCAGACCTGGCAGATAAATCCATAAAATACTTCTCTCCAAAGAACTAGTAAAAAGCCAGGCAAAAATCCTAAGCTCTAAATAAGAGCTACACACACACACACACACACACACACACACACACACACACACACCAATATAAATATGTGAAAATGGAAGCAGGTAACTGGAGAATGTGTAAGGATAGAATGAGGTAACTTAATAGAACATGTGAGGGTAGAATCAGTGGGGAGGAAAGTATGACATGACAGAAGGGGTGACATTGATGAAGATGCATTGTAGTCATATGTTCAATGGAAGCCCCTTTGCACAGCTAAATATCGGACTAGTTAACATCAAAGTGAAAGAGACCTGGAGTTTCAGAGGATGTGCATACTTTATTCTCAGAAAAAGTATGCTGAAGTATTCAGAGATGGAGATAAAACTTCCAGTTTGAAAAGGAAGAAGAAGAGGGAGGAGGAGGGGACAGGAAGAGGAAGGGTTAGTGGGAGGAGGAAAAGGAGGGGAAGGAATGGGAGGAAGAGAAGTCTGATAGAGATGAGTAATAAAATTGTTATCATGGCTGAGTGCTTGTGGCTCATGCCTATAATTCTAATTGCTCAGGAGGCTGAGCTCTGATGATAGGGATTCAAAGCCAGTCCAGGCACCTAAGTCCCTGAGACTCTTACCTCCAATTAACCACCAGAAATCCAGAAGTGGTGCTGTGGCTCGACGTGGTAGAGCGCTAGCCTTGAGCTGAAGAGAGAGCTCAAGGACAAGGCCCAGGCCCAGAGTTCAAGACCTATGACCACCAAAAAAAGGAGGAGAGAGAGAGAGAGAGAGAGAGAGAGAGAGAGAGAGAGAGAGAGAGAGAGAGAGAGGGAGGGAGAGAGAGAGAGAGAGAGAGAGAGAGAGGGAGAGAAATCTTATGTGGATGGTATATATTGTCCATCATTCTTTCAAAATTATTTTTTAAGGTTTGATCTGGTATTTCCTATAATAAGCATTTGATTACAGAATGAGAAATTTACTCTCGAGAACATTGGAGATTCATCCTCCCAAAAGCAGTTGAGCACCTTCTAGTCAGAGTGTGGAGAAAGTGAGTTGTACCCAACAGAAAGGTGAGCTAGAGGGAGGAGAAAGCAATTGGCAAACACCTGAGCATGGTATAAAACCATTCTGGAGAACAATTGGGAAATAACTAGTAATAAAGTTACAAGTGCCAATACTAGAGACCAGAAATGTCATCCACATGAAGTGTATAACCCATACATAGACACAAGAATTTTCACAACAGTGTGTGTAGCAAAATACTGGAAATAACCTGTCTTCAACTTATGTTCATATCCACAGAGTGAAATATAACAAACCAAAAAAAAAAAAAAAACTGGGGCCGGGAGTTTGGCCTAGTGGTTAAAGTGCTTGCCCAGCATGCATGAAGACCCGGGTTCGATTCCTCGGTACCACATACATAGAAAAAAGCCAGAAATGGTGCTGAGGCTCAAGTGGTAGAGCTCTAGCCTTGAGAAAATTCCAAGGACAGTGCTCAGGCCCTGAGCTCAAGCCCAGGACTGGCAAAAAAAAAAAAAAACAAATGAGTTATACCTACAACTGCCTGTATCCACACAAATGACACCATTTAAGGTAATCTAAGGAAAAAGTAATTCAGAAAAGAAGCACATGAAGGGCTACCTTGAATACACAGTGTCAAGGCATGCATTGCTTAGGAATACACCAAAGTAGGAAAAGACTGAAGGAATGAATGGCTTGGTTGGCTAAACACCAAATAAGGAATAATAATTACTTACGGCATATATGGAGGCACAGAATACAGGGATCCATGGATATGTTAACTCTATATTTCTAATGGTTTTTTATTACATAGGCTTTGTTAGTCACATGATTTTTATTTTATTCCTTTTCTTAACCTTTCAGATATTTCATAATAAATTTTAGGAAAATAAAGGGGGTAAAGTACAGAAATTCCCAGGAAAAACAAAAATCTCTGTGCCAAGGATCTGACTCTTTTGTTACCCTTTGCTATGCCTTTGATATTCACAGTATATCAAACCATGCCAGGTATCTGGATTCCTTTCAATTCAAGGCTCATCTGGTGGTACAGTGGTTAGTAGTGGTTCCACATGCCAAATTCTAACCCTGAAAATGTCAGAAGACATCCCATTGGGAAACATGACAAGAAGCCAATTAAAATAATGGATTTCCTATGAAGAGAAAGCCGACTAAGACAATAAGTTTCATACTGGGACACAAGACAAGAATTTTGGACAAACTCAAATAGTCTTTTAGTAGTCAAAGCAGATTAGCTCATACCTGTATCCTAGGAACTCAGGAGGCTGAGATCTGCGCATCAAGGTTTGAAGCCAGCGCAGGCAGGAAAAATACACACACACACACACACACACACACCAATAAAAAGCAGGTAGTATAGCTGTGAATCAAGTAGTAGAACACTAGCCTTGCACAAAAGAATTCAGGGACTTGTTCCCAGACCCCAAGTTCAAGCCCCAATGCCAGCATCAAAACAAAGAAGGGAGCCGGGGGAGGGGGGAGGGAGACAAGCGATGTCTCCTTGTCATTTCAAAACACAACTGACAAAAACTCCTAAAGTCCAGTGGACAACAGCTGGAAGGAGACCCAGTCCAAAGGGGGAGCTCAAAAAGACCCTCATCCCTGGGGCTCCTAAAGGATCCCTCTCAAAAATCTTCAACAACAGCAAAATCAAACCACATCAAGAATGTGTGCTCAGTCACCCTTGATGTGGGGGGAGTGGAGGGGGAGGCCTAGAGTCTCAATGTCGTGGAAATAAGGAGACTGGGTCTAACTGGAGCCAACTTGTCTTCATGGCAAAGCAGGGAAGTTCTACCTCCAAGTAATCCGTGTGCTTGAATTCCTAGAGGTATGGGCAAGAACTTGAATGATGGGTTACTGGACCTGTCAGTCATGTGCCTTAAACTCATGAGTTATACTCGAGGTTTCCTGGGACCTTGCCCCTGACTCTGAACTTATTTAGGCACAGGCCAGCTCAAACGCCATTTCAACAAGCCTCTCATCTCATGTCTCCTGGCTCTTCTTTGATCACTGTGATATCCCAACTTGCTCTCCACCGGAGCGCATTTGTTTTGTTGGTATTGTTTTTCTGCTATTTCCTTTCTAACAGTGCTAAGTGTATTTGTGGGGCTGCAGGTCTTTGTGACAAAAGTCCACTTGCAGTTGTAGGCTTTCCAATAAAGGCTCTGGACTCAACCTCTCCTTTTCTTGAAAGGGAGTTCCTGTACAACAATCTACCAATTGGTCAGAAGTCCAGGACAACAGTGGTCAAACTCCTATGCACTGGCTGGGAAAATGGCCTGGTAGCAGGAAGATGGAATTGTTTAAGGCAACTTGGAGCCCCTGATCATATAAAATAAGACCTATTGAAATGAACTCCAGGAAACTGAAAAAGGGAAAAAAAGCTTACAAGTAGAGCTACAATCTCTTCAGCTTCCAGCCAGTCACAGGCCAATGTTTTCACCATTCCCCCTAACTGAATTCTTTTTTATGAGATGATTCCCTTATCTCTCCATCTCTCATCCCTTTATCTTGCCCTGGTGCCAAAATTGCTGTCTTTGGAAACAAACAGTTCTGTTTCTCCTTCGGAATGCTTCCTATCTCCTCCAGGACCACATTTCCCTCCGTTCTTGGAATGTGATTTACAGAACAAATCTATGACAGGGGCTCCCAGCTGTGCACCAGGGGAAGAAGGCTGGGTAGAGCCTCTGAGTGCCTGGAGTGCAAGGGAAAGGGTGAAAGCTAGATTTCTGCCTACTGCTTAGTAGAATCGGGAATAGCATGACTTTCAGTGCAATCTTCTCACAGCTCCTGGAGACTAGCAGGTGACACAGTGGCATCTGAAGTGCCTAAAGGAAGATGGTTCACTCTTCTGGGATTTGTTGCTGGGACTGCAAGCATCAAAGCTGACTCACCCAGTGAAGGCTGGGCACAAGCCAAGGAGCAATGGAAAGACTCTAGGGTCACACATGCTGCCCTTGGCCCTGCCAGCTCAGCCTGCTGGGAGCCGGCCAGGACTTGCTAGTCAGGCGGAGCCTGACCCAAGGAGTCAAGACCTTTTTGCAATTATGGATGCTTTTATTCTCCACTGAAGCAAGAATGCATTCTTTCCTGTAGATGCATTGCACAGCAAATTGTTCCTGCTTTTTTTCAAAAGCCAGAGGGGCTGGGAAACTGTTCCTCCCTAACTGAGGAAACTTAAAAATATGTGCTAGGTAGATCTCTCTGCTCCTGATGCCAGCTTCAGCTTCAGCGAGAGCTGTTACCTTTGTGATCTTGACTGGAGTGTTCCTGAACCTCCAGGCCAGGTTGCTGAGTGGGACCCAGCCTCGTCTACTTTTTCCTTTATTCCCTTGCCCCCAAACAACCCCACAGGTCTGTTATCTTCAAAAGGAAGCCATAAGACAAAAAAAACAGCAACTCCAAGAATGTGACCACATTATGGGATATTTTGTTAAGATTTTATAGTTGTTGACTGAATTTAATCATCAACCCAAACCCCTCTAAGTCCCTTCCAGGCCTCCAGCTAAAATCACATGGACACTTCTGGTTGATCTTCCCTTTTTCCAGGATCTTCTCCGCAAGCCCTTGTCTCTGGACCCCTTATCCACATGCTTCAAGGGGCTCTCTGAGCTTATAAGGAAGTCATGGCCTCAACAGAAAGGCAAAAAGACAAACCTGTCTGTTAGGAAACTGAGTCATTAGGATATTGAAAGGGAACAGACCAGATCAATGCTAATGGGAAGTTCAAGAAGGACACCATGGTGACCTGAGTAGAATCAGGGGACCGTGAGGCATAATGGCAGCAGAGGCAGAGGGACTTAGGTCAGGCAATAGGTAAGGGCAGGGTCCCAGGTGGCTGGAGGGTTCAAAGAGCTTGGGGAGTTTATGGTGCGGGTCTAGCTCAAGAAACCCATGGTGTGGGCAAGTCTCAGGTGTCCAACACCTGAGAGAGCAGGGGAGTAGATTTTCATATCTTGATTAAGATTCTGGACTGGTGGGGAGCTAGAGGGCCAAATCATGGAAGTTCTATTGAGTTATGAAAACAAAGCAGAGTCCCATCACTCTCCATCTCTGAAGCCAAGGGTCATCCACCAAAGGCTAAAACATAGCTGTGCCCAGAAACCACTCATTCTGGAAGGAACATGAAATGGACCTTTCTCACTTCGCAAATGAGATTCAAAGAAATGATCACCTCTAGGGCAAACATAAATTTCTAGATATTCTTTAAAATGCATCACATCCCATTCACGTGGCATAGTTGCAGTCTTAAGACCAATGTGGAACTAGAGAGACAGAAGAATCCTCCAAACAAAATGAAATGTTCTCTTAAGAAACTTGAGGGTTTCCATCCAATAAGACTCTCTGACCTGCTGCTCCATACCAAGTGCAAACCCAAAGGTCCCCTGTAAGACCCCACCTGGACCCACTCCTGTGTTGAAAAACTCCTGCCCACTTTTTACAGGCTACTGTCTCATCACAGCACCTCAAGTAAGCCGTCTATTCTGAGAGACTTACCCTGGTTCCTCTCCTCCTCCCAGGCACCAGGACCCATGTTCCCTTTCTCAGCATTGGTTGACTTCTTCCTGCTTGTGTCACAGCCTCTCAAGACTCTGTCTCATTGTTTTTTGACTGCAGCTCTGCCTCCCTTTCACCTTGGGAGCTATATAGAACAGATTGTGCTTCCCTTGTATCTCCATAGTTCCCAGCACCATAGCTGGCACAAAGCAAGTGCTCCTTATCTATAGGGAATGTGTGCATGGAAGATATGCAATGACAGAGGCAGGACATGAGTCTTAAATACTTTTGACTTTATTAGGAGTAGCTGTTGTCAGCTCAGCAGCCAGCTCCCATGTATACACAGTATACACGCCCCCAGCAGAACCCAGGGCCTCCCATCCTTTCGCAGTACATGGAATGCAAAAGAACCAAGCACATGAGGGTGGGGGAGAGGGGGTTCTATCTATGAGTATCTAGTGTTTCCAGGCTAGGGATGCAAAGTGTCCTCAGATCCTCTCAGCCCCCTCTCTAACACGATGAGATCCATCAGACTGCTTTGAATCACACTCCTCCAATCAGTGAACATGATAAGAAAAGAGACTGGGGGATCTTAAGCCCAATGCCGTAATGTCTGCACCCCCACTGAAGTTCCTGGAGGCCCCTCACAATGGTTCTCTTCTTCCATAAGCATTGAGATCCCACCTTGATTTGTTTTCCACCACCAGAATCCTGTGCTTTGAATCTCATCTCTGCTCAGTCAATCCTGTGGACTGAGGAAAATATTCAAAGACAAGATAAACTTGCCAAGTTGTTTTCATCATACTGCTTTAAAAAAAATTTTTTTTAAAAAACATTGTGACAGAATAGACCATGGAAACATGGCCCATGTCAGGAGCAAGAGTGGTTATCCCTCCTCGATAAGATCTATAAAGCAACTGATGGTGAACACTGTTCTGCTCAGAACCAGTCACCTCAGTGATCCCTCCCACTGCCTCCCATCCCACCCACCCCTTTCCATGCCCTTCCACACAGCCCCTGCACCATCCTCTCGTCAACTAGTAGAGAAGGCTCCAAGCACTGGAGTGTCACTGTCATTGTCTGGCAAGGCCCCCAGGCCTGGGGCTCTTTTGTCTCTGGAGCTTCTCCATGCTCACAGGTACAAGAAGCAGATTGGGTTCCTCCTCCCTCTATCCTTCCAGGGCGACTGCAACCCTGTCTCCGAGAGCCTCATGACCTCTACCCCATGTAGGAATCTGGTCCAAGCCCATCCGCCTGGGATGAGAGCAGGATTGGAACACCATTCCAAGGGTTTGACTGGCCAGTTTGTGGATCTTGACAATTAGGGAAAACCAAACAGAAAGACTGGACCCCCTTTTCAGGAAAACATGCATATCTTATCTTAATGGGTCCTGAACTCATCACCCAGACTTTGAAATAGAATATTCCCTGGGCATCTGCCCCTTATAAGAAATACACTGCCTGGCCAAAGGATCCCTAACCCCAACCTCACATGGCACTATAAGAAATGCCTGGGCTTCTATTCCCTTGCCAATAAATACCTACAAGACAGGTATGTTTCTGGCAGTGCACTAGTGGTGGGTGCAATCAGGTCCCTGATTTTAGGTGCTCTTGAAATCTGCAGCCAAAGAAACCCGAAGAGAAAAACCCTTGTCTTCCTATCTGGAGCCACAAAAGGGGGCCTGGCTGTGGAGAACATGTGCCCTGTGCTCTTCTTTATGGCTGGGTGTGGTAGAAGCACCAGATCATTTCTGACCCTGGAGAGAGACAGGGTGGGTTTTCCAGAGAGCATAATCTGAGGTAGCAAAGAGTGAAGCACATTTATTAACTGGACCAGCAAAGGCCTGGAGATGCAATATGATGTGCCCATGGCAGACTGGCAGCAGGAGCTGCTAGGGTGAAGACTAAATTATAGGCACATGGATATTCAGCACCCCTTGCCCCCCAGGCCTGCATATTCCAGGACTATGGCCACATTGGAGGTTCTCTAGAGCAATGCAGTGTCTTCAGCATCAGTCTGAAATCCTCAGGAGGATGTATTCCTCTGGGTGTATTCCCAAATCCAACCCCAAGAGCTCAGCTCCCACCCCAAATGCAATGTCAACAGAACCTCTTCTCCCATCCCCTGCATCTTCTAAGTGACGGCATCTGTTTGCGCTGACCAGCTCCCTCTTAATGAAAATGGACTCTGTAGGTTTTGATCAGCTGCCTGCAAAACCCCAGAGGACACTTCGTTAGTGGCCCTCTGTTAATCTGCCACACTGGTCTTCAGGGCAGAAGAGGAGAGGCTATTCTTTCAGGGCAGGTTATCAGAAGATGAGGAGCCTCAGGACTCCTGGTCCACTCCTACCTCTTCCTAAGTGGAGGGACCCAAGCCTAGTCACACCCACTCTCACTGTCCCCTTGGCTACTGCCTACTCCCAGGGTGGATTTTATGATTCAGTCCATATGTGTCAGAAAAAGAAGGGGGACTGAGAGCACCACAAAATCCCTGCCTTGTCCAGAGACATGTCACAGCCAGATCCCTGGAGCCTCCTCAGAGTGGTGAGCTACTGGGCCATGGCTCTTCCAGCAGCCTGTGGTATCCCTTAGGAGTTGAGGTCCCTGAAGTTCTGACTGAGAAGTGGGTGGGGGATGTTCAACCTCCAGGTCTCTGGGAAACTGGGCCTCCCTCAGCACCTTCTGCCCAGCCCCGCACCTTGTAGCCTCTCCCTGCAACTGGGTCCCCCAAAGGAGCAGGGCATGAGGTAGAATGATCTCTTCCCCCTGCCTAGTCCAGGGAGAAGGAAAGCTCTCTCCCCAACCCATGGCTCTTGTCCTGCAGGTGAGTCGCATCATGACACAGGCCTTGCCTACAGTCTTCTGCTCCAGCTGGCCAGAACACCAGCACATCAGCCGGCCAGAAAATGAGGGGAAGAAAGGGACAGTCCCACTCAGCAGGGCCTCAAGATGCAGAAGTCCAGTTCCTGAGGCTTGCGGCGTAGATTGCACTGGTCCCTGGCCAGCAACCGCCCTCCATGGCTCACACACTTGAGGGGACGCCTCTTAAATCCACGACCGCAGCTCTTGGAGCAGGGTGACCAGGTCCCAAGCTCCCAGATTGGGCAGGGCTCCCCGCAGGCTCGTGTCTCCACTGGCCGATGGGCTGTATCACAGGCAGAGGCCCCAAGCTGTCCTGGTGGGGAACCCCGACAGTCCACTGATCGCTTCTGCAAGCCATTGCCACAGCTTGCTGAGCAAGGCCCCCAGCTGCCTGCTACCCAGCGGGCGTGGGCCCGCTCATCCGACTGCTCCACTTGATTAGAGAGGCTGAGGACGCTGTTGTGCAGAACAGAGGGTCCCCGAGGGTCCTTGGGATGGGAGGACTTGTCTTCCCGCGGCTCTTTGGGCAGATAGAAGGAGTAGCGGACCCGGGGTGGTGTCATCTTGCCTACGGAGAGGACCTCCACCGTCAGCGGCTCCAGGATGGGCCGTGAAGCCTGCAGGCTCTCCACTGCTGTGCCCGTGCCACTGTACCGAAGCAGGCTGCCCTTCACCACCAGGTCCCGCTCCACGGCGGACACCACGAAGTGCCCATTGAGCAGGTACTTGCCTTGGCTGTTCTTCAGGGCCAAGTAATTGTCATCCCCAATAAGTCCCCTGTAACCCCGCTGGCGGATGTCTATGCTCGAGGCTCCTGCAGGGATGGACACCACGAAATTGTAGCCATGCCTGGAGGAGGAGACGGGAACAGCTACATTAGACACATACCTGGATCAAAAGACCTCTCTTTCCCTTCAACATCATGGTGGATTCCTTGTGTGCAAACCTTGGGGCCCCAGTCACCAAGATAGCTGCAGAGTGTGAAGACTAACCCACACTGCCAGACACCAGTGATTCACACAAATAATCCTAGCTACTCAGCAGGCTGAGATGGGAGGAGTATCTGAGGATTATCAGTCCCCCTAGGCCGTAAAGTCCATAACATTCTTAACTCAAATTATTCACTAAAAGGCCAAAAGTGGAACTGTGGCTCAAGTGTTGGTAGAGCACCAGCCATTCTTGAATTAAAAAAAAAAAACTGAGGGACAGTGCGCAGTCCCTGAGTTCAAGCCCTAGTACTGGCTCGCGCGCATGTGTGTGCACATGTGCACACACACACACACACGCACACACGCACACAGACTAGGCAGGTTACTTAATCATCATCCAATACACAATGAAAGTACCAATCTGAAAGCTGTTACATGAATTATTAGATCATCTAAAACTCAATGCCTGTTCTTCAGATGCATTCATAATCTTTCCTCTTCAGTTAAGTGTATCTGTTGGTGGATTCTGGGATGGGGTAATAGCACAAGTCTTGGAGTGACAGATCCACACCCCTTGCTTTGCTGTTGGTCTTGGATGGAGTCTCTGCTTCCCTAAGCCTCTGTTTCCTAAACTCATAAAACCGAGCCTCATAATCACACATACCTCATTCAACTGTAGGGATTAAAGAAGCCACAGCATATAAATCACAGAGCTCAGTGTTTGGCACAGAGAGGACTCAATAGATAGCAGCCATGAGGAGGATGCGGGGGGAAGAAACAATACTACAGTGCCCAAGTTCAAGGCTGGCAGCTTGACCCAGTGAAAGAAGAGGACTTGGAGTTGGAGGCGGAGATTGGTATCTGACTCAAATACCTTTAAGTAAGCCAGCCCAGGTTTTCTGAGTTCTGGTGTCCTCATCTGCACACTGAGGTAGGTAAATGAGATCAATTTTAAAGCTCCCTCCTGCTCCCAGTCTCTGAAATGGGCACTTGCCATTTCATCGAAGCTACATCTAGATATAAACTTCCAACTCTTCATACAATCACACGCCACAGGTCTCTGTGAAAAATGGCACTTGGAGTATTCAAGATTCCAGCAAAGAGGCCAAGATTCACCCACCCAAGGACCCAGGGCCAGGAAGGAGGGTGGTTTGTGTCCACAAAGGACATTGAGAGTTTAGGACAGTCACCTGGTCTTTCCATCATCAATAATTGGGTTTCCATGCCAACTATACATAATATTCCCAACGGACCTTCAGTGCTCTGCTTCTCTCAGAATATGGCTCAGAAGCTCCAGTGGGAAAGCCACAGACACTGGAATTGGGACTGAAGAGGCCCTGAGATAATTCCCCAGCTGACCCAAGAAACTATTTTCCAAGAAATGAAAGCTACTCAGGCCCAGCCACTGGCTCAGTTCCTTCCTCAGTCCCTTACTGCCATTCTCACCTCAATTTAATCCCTCAAGCCAGAGAGAAGATAGCAGCTGTAACTCACTGCCCTCTTGTTATGATCCTGTGCTGAGCATTTATTAGATACTGGGTATTACATTAGCCATTCTTTTAATTTAATTATTTACTCTTCATAAGAACACACATGAAGTATATTAGTATTATACCCACTTACAAATAAGGGTTATATCATTTCCCCCAAGGTCAGGAAGAAAATGAGGAACTGAGATTTACGTGTTTGTCAGTCCTATTCTAGACCAATAGACAGATCCCACCATCTGCCTGAATGTCATCTCCCATTGAAGGATGTCCTCTTGAAGCATTCATCCTTGTAAAATAGATAGCCGGAAAGACAGACAGTGTAGATGCATGGATGGATGGATGGATGTAGGAATGGAGGAAGGAAGGGATGGAGGCACAGATAGAAGAAGGAATGGACTAAAAGCATCTGTGGAACCGCTACAGCAAGGGTATAGCCAGGACCTGACATTTACCCCCAATCTAACCCAAACTTCCAGTCCATGGGGTAAATTCTATTAACCCATCTTCCTCTTTTCTCCCAGGCTTTACCCTCCAGGGTTCAGAACTCACATTGGCTTGGTGAAGAGTCCTGTTACCCTCTTGCAGCTTTTGTTGTCTCCACCACAAACCCCACATTTGTCAAACTTCTTCTTGGAGCCCAAGTTTCCATCGCAGCCAGCTTTGATGCATTTGCCTTGGACACACACTGAGGTGGAGTCAGGACTGCACAGCGTACCATCAACCACCTGTAGAAGACCCAGGAGGAAGAGAAGAAGAAAAGGAAGTCTGCATCAGCTGGATGCTTCCCTGAAAGCCTAGCCCTAGCTCTGACCTCCCATGCCCAGTCCACTCACCTTGGGTGCTAGCACATAGAAATAGCCAGTACCATTGGCTCGACAGATTAGCTTGCACTTGTCCCGGGGTGACACACCTGAATACTTGGGTACCCATGCCACAGCCAGGGTGAGGCGATTGGTGCTGTGATTATAGCCATTGAAAGCCTCACATTGTTCCTCCCGGAAGCTCTTGCCAGAGGCTGGGATGGAAGGAAGCACACAAAGGAAGTTAAATGGAGGCAACAAAAGTCACAAGGAGCCCCTTTGTAACTCTAAACAGCCCTTCTACCCACCCTCCTCAGCAGAGTGATTCAGCTCATCTCCACCTCAAGCAGTTCAGTACCTAAAATATTGAAGTTCAGTACCCCAGAAGCAATATGCCGCTTGGCTAGATTATCTAACCTTAAGTTCACAGTTTAGATTTAGTGGTTAATAAAAAAAAAAAAATGCTGTCAGGTCCCAGTGATTCATGCTTGTAATTCTGGCTATACAGGAGGCTGAGATCTGAGAATCATGGTGTCAAAGTCCATGAGACTCTTATCTCCAGTTAATCACCAAAAATCTAGAATGGAAGAGCATCAGCCTTGAGCAAATAAAGTTAAGGGACAACAGCAAGGCCCTGAGTTCGAATCGCAGTACTGGTATCAAGAAAAAGAAATTTCTAATATTCAGTTTTAGATAGAAAAAATAGTAAAAAAAAAATTTTTTAAATCCACTACATCTTGAATTTCTGCTTGAAAGAAGGGAGTACTTAACTACTATAATTTCAGTACCTCATGCACTGGGTCTATTTAACCTCCTACTGTAACCCCTAGCAAACACTCTTGCCAAATGCAAATGTCCAGAGGAATGGATTCCAGGGGAGAACGATGTCTGTCCACTTGCAGCCTCTCCTCTGGGGGTGGAAATCTTGACTGCAATCTCATGTTGACCACAAATGACTCGAGAAAGCACCTGGGAGGCAGCACCCTCCAGGCTCACCTTCACAGAGCCTCGACCACTCATCACCTTCTGCATCTCACCTGAGTTAGGGCAGGGCTCCAGATTGCAAGACCGGTACTTGACTCTCACTCCTTCACAGTATTTGCCCCCATTGGCAGGGGTGGGGTTGCTGCACTGTCTCCTGGCCAGCTGAACACCCCCACCACAGGTGCGAGAACAAGAACCATACGGTTCCCACTTGGCCCAGGAACCATCCACCTGTAAGGAAGCACGAGTTACATTGCTGCAGTTGCTGCTACCCGTACTGCCTCCAAGGCCCCATCCCACTCCACTGGAATGAACTCCACTTTGCATCATGAACAAAGCATAAGCAAATAGTCTGGGTGCACAGAGCCCACACAGCCCTTCAACCCATTACTATAGCAAAACAACAGCTCCCAGTTATAAATGGGGCCATTCAGAACATGGAGACCTCTTCTGGTTTCAGAGTGAGACAAATGAGCAGTTTCATTATTTCACTACATTACCGAACTACTCGGGCAGCTGAAACCTAAAGATCACAGTTTGAAACCAACCCAGGCACAGAACTTAGTGAATTTCTTCCGCTACAATTAACCAGCAAAAAAAAAAAAGCCACAGGGTGGGGATGGGGGGGGGAGGGAAATGGGGACCAAGACATGTGAAGGGGTATCAATGTATGGGAATTAATGCACCATCTATCTGACAAATATCATGTAACCCTTCTATTAATTACAATAAAAATATATGAAAAAAGCCACAGATGGAGATATGGCTCAAATGATAAAGCACCAGCCTTGAACAGAGAAGTCAAATGAGAGAGCAAAGCTCTGAGTTCAAGTCCCAGTACAGGCAATCAATCAATCAATTAATCAATCAATAGTAGGCTTAACCTGATGGCCACACATGTTTTGCTTGCAAAAAATGGAGCAAGGGCTGCTGCTGCACGATCGAGACCGGGAGCATCTGAGTAATAGCTCATCAAGTCTACAATTAAAAATGGCCTCTAACAAAACTACATTGCAAAAAATAAGAAAGAAACAATGGAAAGAATAAAAAAAAGTTGAAGAAGCAGAGCCTGAAGAATTTGTTGTGGAAAAAGTACTGAACTGATGTGTAGCAAAAGAGGCAAATATGAAGTATCCTCAGATTATAATTGCTTTTTATGAAAAGAGACTAACTTGGCATTCTTGTCTAGAAGATGAAGCTCAATAATTGTTTACATTGTTTTTATATATATTTATACATATATATAAAATCTGAGTCTTGGTTTTTTAATTAATGGTGTGAAACAACTACATTCTAATGAAAATCAAGTTTGATATGTTGGTTTTGAAAGTAGTATTGGGAGTTGTTGAGTTTGTTTGGTTTTTTCCCTCAATAGCACTGGTTACTTTGAACAAATATAATGAAGGCTTTCTGTAGTTGCTTCCTTTATCAGAAAAGAATATTTAATACCATAGTATATTTCCTCTGTATTCTGGAACAGATTGTTTTTTTTTATAAGGCAACTACTTTTGGCCATTACTTAATCGGAACAACTTGTCTTTAACTGCTATGTTGAAGGACCATCCTGAATTTTTTTGTGTGTTTGTGTGTGTGTGTAAACAAAATACTTACGTAGGTACTTTTTTGTTTCAGAGATTTTGCTTGTTTAGAGGAGTTGGGCATCAGATCCAGAGCCTTGCATATGTAGGTAAATGATGTATCACTGTGTTACATCCCTGGCCCTTGTTTTATTTTGTTGTTGTTTAAGATAGGGTCACTAGGCAGCTCAGGCTGGCCTTGAACTTACCAGGTAGCCAGGCTAGCCTCAACTTTAGGTCCTCCTGCCTCTGCCATAGATAGCAAATGCAATACGTTTGCAAAATGTCTTGAAAGGAAAAGTATCTATCAACAGCTTCCCTCCCCCAGAAGAGACAACTAAGATAAATTTTGATTTCCTTTCATTAAAATTTTGTGTAATGAGCATTCCTTTACAGAGTATTAGAATCTGTATACTAAAAGCTCATAGATCATGAGCTATCTAAGACTCTGCTCATGGAAATGTAAAATCAACTGATTAGAGATTTTGACTATTTAAGACCTGCTGGCCTAAGTGAGTGGACAAAATTTTATAATTGTTGATCTGCATGCTTTTCCTTTACCCTCATTCCTAACATGTAAGCTCAATTTTTTTTCAGTATTGGGTTACTGGTTCCACAAAAGTCAGAAAAACAACTTTGTAGTAATCAGAATGTTACCCAACTGTATATTGTTTACTTTATTGTAAATAATGGTGAACAGTGGTCAATAAAAAGGTTTATATTCCTTTTAAAAAATGGAGCAAGGTCTGAGGTCAGTTGTAAGATTTAAATGAAGTGACGTATTTAAAAATTCCTAGGCCCATCCAGCCTTTATAGAGGAGTTGGAAATTTCCCCCTATCTGTGTTAGTGCATGGACAAGAGTTTAAACATCTGGCAAACCAGCCAACAGCTTTGTCAGTAAACAGTCTTTCTATAGATATTTGAATACTTGCATTTGTAAATGTTCTGTAATTTGAACTTTGCACCACACTGAGAAGCATTCAGAAAGTATATGTGAGAAAGTTTCATTGTCAGCAATGCTAACATTTGTGATAAGAGGACATACAGATAAGACACCATTAAGAAACCCTAAAACTAGCTAGGCGCAGGTGGCTCATGCTTGTAACAGTAGATACTTGGGAAGCTGAATCTGGAGATCATGTTTCAAAGCCAGCCCAGGCAGGCAAGTCACTTTTACCTCCAAAAATTAACCACCAAAATCAGCCACAAGCAGAGGTATGGCTCAAGTGGTAAAACATTAGCCTTGAGCTAAAAAGGCTCAGGGACAGGACTCAGACCCTGAGCTCAAGCCTCAGAACCCGCATGAAAAAAGAAAGAGAGATGGCAAGAGAGGAAGAAAGGAAGAAAGGAATCCCTAAATCCCCATTTGGCTTTAGTGTAACTTATGTAGTACATGTTTAAGAAGAGAGAAATATATCTCTACATAAATTTAATATACTTATAATTCAATAATCATATTTTAATAATGTAATATCATTATCTATATAAATTTAATACAATTATAATATAATCTTGTTTTAAATTTGTAATCTTCAGTATGTGTTTTTAAAATGATCATCCACCGCCTGAACACATGTCAGCTGGACAAATACCCCAGTTGTATTAGTGTGGGAGTAAAACAATCACATATCACCCATACTGAATCAGGAACTGCTTACATGCAATGGAAATACTGTAATAATTGTAAATATTCAGCATATTTATTCAGTGTGTGTTCCTATCAGATAGTTCTTTCATTCTGTCAACATGTCCCTTTTATGCTATTGAAAAACAACACTGTCCCTTAGCTCTGCTTTCTCCCAAACTAGTGGCTCACCCTACCTCTCCCCTTCTTTGCATCTGCTCTTCCCATATCCTCACCCCTCAGAGCCCTGCAGTGTGGATTTTGTTCCTGTTATACCATGGAAATCACTGTCTACAGAGCCAGCCATGGCCACCTAAAGAATGAATGAAAATGAGCCCCAGTCTTACTATCTCCAACTTTTCTTCAATATTTACTTTTGTTGTAGCAGCTTTTGAGACAATGCTGTTTAATGTTTACCTAGTATCATTTCTTCCCCACATTCACACAAAAACATTCACTTGTGCCCCTAAAACATCCTATTCATTTACCCAGTATTTACTGAGTTCTTCAGAGGCCTGACACTATGTATAGCAAGTCTTTACCCCCCCCCAGATCCATTGCATTTAGTAGGAAAAGACAAATAGTAACAAGCCAGTGCACAGAAAGGTCAGACGGGGTTGGAGGTGGTTGGGATGTGGGTACTCGGTAGGCTGCTCTATATTTGAGGGGTCAACGCGGCCGCAGGCACACATGGCCTGGAGGAAGGATGAGCATGAGCTGTGCAGCTGCGAGGGAAAGAGCATTGCAATTAGAGGAAACACCTGATGTGCCTGAGGTGGCGTGTATGGGGAGGGTTCCTGTGCCACTGGGTCAATGTGACAGCCAGAGTACAAAGAGAGACCAAGATGGCTCACTCTGGGTTCAGAGGTCTCTAAGCAAGGTATAATCTAACCTCTGTTTTCAGAGGATCTCTCTGGCTGCAATATGTGGGATAGTCTGGAGAAAGGAAGCTCAGAATCAGGGAAGCCCAGGGATCAGGAGCTCAGCCCACTAGACCTGGCCACTAAGGAAGCTGAATTCTGAGGATGTAGCCCAGGCAGGAAAGCCTGTGAGATCTCATCTCTAATAAACCCACAAAACCGGAAATGGAGGCTTGATTCAAGTGGCAGAATCCCAACCTTGAGCCAAAAATAAAAACAAAAAATGTCAAGGGACAGTTCCCTGACCCTGAATTCAAGCTCCAAGACTAGCACAATAAATAAACAATTTTAAAAGCAGGGAGATGAGATGGGGAACAATTGAACAAATGTTATAACCCGGAAGAAAAAGATAGCATAGAGTGGTAGGGACTATTTTGAAGAGAGTCCATAGGACTCACTGAGCTATGAGAGGGAAAGTACTTGTGAGAGGAGGCATCTGGGCTCTGGCAGAAGGAAGGCAAAGTTGGCAAAGCATGTTTGGGGATGTGATCAGGAGCTCAGCTTTGCAGTAGTCAAGTTAAACGTGCTTATTGAGTGTCCAAGTGAGAATGGAAAACTCACTTGGTATCCAAATCTTCAGGAGGGAGCCATAAGTTGGAGAACCTTCGACCTCTGAGTGATGAGTAAAGCCACAGTCTAGAAACTAGGAGACTGTGGATGGGGCTGAGTGGGGAGTTCTGAAAATGAGCAGATGAAGAGAACGCATGGAAGAGATGAGGGAGCAAGCCAGGTGGACACAGAGTGCCCTGGGGAGAGGGAGACAGACCTCACTCAGCACTGCTGTATGCCACATGGAGAAGGATAATCAACTCCGGACTTTAGAAATAGGAGGCTATTTGGTGACCATAATAAAAGTTATTTGGGAAGAATGTTGGGAGGGAATGGACTCCAAAGAGAAACAGGAAGAAAAGGATTAGGGAGAGCATGTTTTACAGCCCATTCAAAGAACTTTCCTGTAAAAGGAGTCAAGAAACAGACTTTGAGATTTTGAGAGGACAGGCCACAGTATAAGAACTTCCTTTGTGTGTGGGGGTCATGGAGCTTGAACTGGGCCTGGACGCTGTCCCTGAGCTCTTCAGCTCAAAGCTACCACTCTTGAGCCAAGCCCCACTTCTCATTTTCTAGAAGTTAACTGGAGATAAGAGTCAGGTCCTTTTGTGCCCAGGCTGGCTTTGAACCTTGATCCTCAGATCTCAGCCTCCTGAGTAGCAAGGCTGACAGGCATGAGCCACTTGGCCTGGCAAGAACTTTTGTTTAAGATGGAGGAAATCACAGGAAGTTTGTATCCTGGTAGGAATGATTCCGCTCAAAAGATGGACTGGGTATGGATAGCACATGCCTGTAATCCGAGCTACTCAGGAGACTAAGATCTGAGGATCTGAGTTCAAAGCCAACCCAGGCATACAAATCGGAGACACTGTAACTCCAGTAAACCAGCAAAAGGTCAGAAGTAGAGGTGTGGCTCGAGTGGTAAAGGGCTAATTTGAGAGAAAAAGCCAAGCAAGAGCATGAGGCTGAGTTCAAGCCCCGTACTGACACAAGAAAGTGGGGAGGGGGTGAATGACTGATAGTTCAGGGGAGAAAAGGGAGACTGGGTAAGTGTTCTTGACAAAACAGGAGGGATGAGAAGCAACACAAAGCATGGCTTAGGGTTAGAACACAGGCAGTGTAGTCAATGGCAAAGGGAAAGGTAGAGGATACAGCCACACTGAGCAGAACAGGTGACAGCTGCACTGATGGGAAGTGGTGAAAGTTCTCTTCTCATTATTTTCTTACTGATTGGGATAGAGGGCTATGTGGCTATGTGGTCTGTCTCTCAAGAGTTCACATGTTATAAACTTGGTCCCCAGGATGGTGGTAGTAAGTAGTGTGACCTTCTTAATGAGGTGAGATATTTAGATGGTAAGATTCTTGAGTGGCCCAACCAGTGGGATGCAGTTAGATCATTAAGGGTGGAATGCTGGCCAGTCCCAAGAATGTTAGATGTTATAAAAATCATGAGTCTAGCCCTACCCACATTCTGACCTCCTATGTCACTGTATGAGCTCCCCCTCTAGCATAGCATTTCTACCTGAGGCCATCTGCCACAGTTCAGGGAGCCCTGGCTTAGAACCTGCTTCCTTCCATTTGTACTGTCAGCCTCCAAAAGTGTGAGCGAAATAATCTTCTTTTCTTGATAAGCTTCTAGACTCTAGTATTTCATAATAGTCACAAAAAGTGGAATTATAGCAGAGGTGAAGGTATAAGTTAAGTGCAGGAGGTGGAGAGAATATATGAATTTTTAAAATGAAGCTATAACCACTTATTAGCATATGGCCCTACTTGAGTTTCCAGGTAGACCCTCAGCTCAGTAGGGAGAAGGCAAGAACATGAGAAGGAAAAGATGGCTGTAATGACAGACTGTAAGCCTAGATGGGACTGAAGCATGGTTGGAATCCAAAAGCTGGAGAGGAGAGAATGGGATGTGGTAGTCCAGATAGATTCTTAATTAGGGATCATTGGGAGCTTTTAACCTTGGCTGTCCCTCCTTACCACCCCCAAAAGGACAGGGTTCAGTTCAGAAAAGGAGGGTATAGGTAGATGTTCATGATGATAATTCTAGAAAGTATATGGAAAGATTGGGCTGCCAGAACCCATTTCCTATACCCAGCATCCTCTTTACAAGTCTTTTAATCATCTGTCTTTTTTTCCTAAGAGAAGAAGCTCCCTTGCCTATTCTTAGAGTCTTCTAGTCTGAACCCTCTGGCCTAGTCATGGAATGTGCTGTGATCTGGCCCCAGACTACTTCCCCAAAGACATACAGTGTATCCTTCTGCCACACACACCACACCCCCACACACACACACTCTAATTTACCCATCTCCCAACCTTGTTCTATCCCCACCTACTGAGATCCTATTCATCCCTCAAAACTCTTCAAATCCCATCTCCTCCTCAAAGGTCATTTAGTTGCCTTTGATCATCATTAATTTACTGTCCCTGCCCTCTCATAATTCATTTTTACACCTCTATCCTAACACATATCACATGACTATCTGTGTCTTGATTTCTTTTAGTGACATTTCTATGTCCACAGTTGTATCTTCCCTAGTTCACTGTACATAATAAGTTATTTCCCAATACATAATTGATGGCTTAGTTTTTTATATATAGATAGTTTATATATTATATATTTATATAGTATATATATCCCTGAGTCACAGAAATACATTAAAATTTCAAGTAATTCTATACCACATTCATCTCAAAGCCACTGCTCAGATACCTGGTGATTGCTTTTTTTTTACTAATAGTTTCTGTGTGCATAAAACCCTCTACCAAGTCCTCCTCAAGCTGGAGAAGAGACAGTCATCTCCAGGATTGCGGATGTGGGCTTCTGATCCTGCCTGGAAAGATACAGAAGCCTCCACTACCCTAGCACATGGCTTAAAGAATACTAAGTTTGTATTACAGTTGTGTTCAGATGTTCTGGTTTGACTGCTAGTCTTATTTATCCTGGGGGATGGAGGACACTGTTGTTCAACTATGTGTCAGCTTAAGGAAATACAAAGTAGAACCCAACAACAATCACAACAGAAACTAAGACTAAGCCGAGGATATGTCGAGTTACCAATCTGGCCCTGGGCTGGGCTTCATCTGATTTTTAAGTTTTCATCATCTTTGTGATTCCCCAGCTCCACATGTATAGAACATGCTTAGCTTAGTTGAAGGAATAAAGGAGAGCATGAGAGAGTAAGCCACTCAAGGGTTTGCCTCTGGGCTCCTCTCTACCTAGAATGATGCCCAGGGCTCAGGGCTGAGGCCTCAGTCCTACCAAAGGCCTCACCCCTGGCATTTAAGGCCTGGCCAAGTTCCATGAACCATCAGTGATTCCACCCCTAGAATCAAACAGAGACAGGACCCTAGACAGGAAAGAAGGCATGGCATAGCTGTGTGCCACCGCCACTGTGTAACAAGCAACCTCCCATTGAAAACCAGGACAATGACGGCCTACCTCCAACACCCCAGCCTCCCTTCCCCACCCTCCGGCCCACACACAACACACATGTTCTCACCCGGTACTTGTTGAGGTTGTGTCTCTCCACACAGGCCCCCTTAAGACAGAACTTGTTTTCACCACAGCTAGTGCCATCTGCCCAGGGGAAGTGGCGAGTCTGGCATACCATCTGTCCCTTGGCCTTGCCAGTGCACCACAGCTTTGTGCAGTACTGCATGTAGGGGCAGGGTTTAGAGCCCACACCAAAAGCTAGCTCGCATTGCTGGCTCAAGGTGTAGCTTGTGCCTGGCAGGTCCTCGGGTAGGGAGATGGGCTTGCTGGGCTGGTCCAGAAGACAGTCACCTGCAGAGAACCAAGAATGCTCATTAGGGCCAGTGGGGAAAAGTCAGGCCTCACTGGCTTAGAATCTAAATGGTGGTGAGAGAATGAAGCAAGGAGCAACTGGAATGGTCCCATATTGCAACCCAGCTCGTTGGCACTGTCATACCTCAGGTAGATGGTGGGCAGTGCCACCAGGGGCAGCCGTGAATTGCCCTTCAGGTCAGCCTTGCTCGTCTATGCCACCCTGGCTTACTTACCATGCCCACTGTCTAGGAAATCAGTGATGATAGCAGCACTGCAGGCTGACCAGGGGTTGGCTCGGTCGATCTGGATGAGTGTCGGGGACATCATGTGGTTGGCGCGGAGCTTTCCAAACACTTCCTCACATATTTTCACATTGTCATGGGGCATATTGAACACATGACCTGCGGAGTCAAACGCCAGGATTCAGAGGGCAGGCAGAAAGCGCTTCTCAGAACAGGCACAAGGGATTGAAGGACGGGTGGGCTAAGCTAGAAAATTCTGTAACCATTTTCAGACTGTTCATTTGTATCTATGGATGGATCACTCTGCACATGTCACCAAGACCTCATGCTTGGGTCACGTGTCCCCTCCCTCAGGCCATGAGTTCAGTGGGGGCAGAAGTGTGTCTCCTGGCTTTAAACATATTTTTCCCTATAGTACCCAAGTGATGTAGTCTACAGAAGCACAGAGATCACTGGGCAGCTAGACTGGGATAAATGAAGAAAAAGATACCACAAAACCACTGCCCAAGCCGAGTCTAGCAAGAAAGGATCTTTGAGGCTTCCGAATGGGGCACAGCATTGACAAATGTCTCTTCACCGCCACCCGTTACCCTCAGAGCACTCAGCACAAACCCAGAACCACCACACCAGAGACCCCTCCCTCCACTCCCCCTCAGGCTTACCCAGCTCGTGGGCAGTGGTGAAGGCTGACGGGAGCCCATCATCCTCAATGACAGAGCAACTTCTCTTGGGGTCGCACATGGTACCCACATCAGCCATGCCCAAGGTGTCACAAGTGGTGGCCCCACACAGATCCTGCCAAGTAGGGAAGAAACAGAGTCAGCCAAAAGTCACATAGTGACAGAAGGGACCTGAAGGGAACAAAGAGCATTCCGTGGGGGATTCCAACTTAACCCACTCCATCTCATTCGGTCCCAGCCTTCCTTTCTTAAGGTCCTGGAGTTGTCATGGAACTGACCCACACTGAGGCCTCAGAGAGGAAGCTGTGTGGCTCTCTGAGGGACTGAGCCCAACCCCATCTGGGGAGGTCCTGTGGTAGGAAATTAGGAGGAAGGAAATTAAACTGCAAAGCCTATTGATTTATCTAGAGATGGACTTCTAGAGGAAAGAAATAGCAGCTCCCACAGTAGGGTGAGATTCTGGTCCTGGATTCCTGAGGCAGGTGGGGGTGGAAGCCAACCACGACCTCCACCCATAGTCAGCCATCTTTGTTCAATGGCTGCCTCTTGGACAACTATGAATTAAGTTGAGCCAAGAGCCCACCCAGGCCAATGCATTAGCTTTCTTGGGCCAGAAGGAGGCAGAACGAGGTGGATAGGATACAACCCACCAGCTACATAGTTTAATTAGCCTCAGAAGTTCAAGAGGACCACAGACTCAAAGGCGGCTGGGAAAGAAAGGAAAATGAATGATTATCTAAGCAGGAAACTTGCTGCAAGACCTTGGGCTTTCAATGGGATTTTCAGGGAATGTTGGGGGTGACGCAGAGCTCTTGGGGGGTTTCTAGAACTTATATGTGCACTCCAGGACAGTACTTAGAAACCCAGGAGTTGAAAACAAGCCAATCATGCATATTCTATCCCCTCTGAGAAAACAGGCATTGAATCAACGCCACTGGCATTCACTGCATTTTGTCTCTACCTTTAATGCTGAGGACATGAAACAGTGACAGGGGTCACCTAATTCTGTCCTCACAATGGTTTCATTTTTTATGAGCCATATTTGTCAGTGGTAGAAACTGAGGCTTATGGTCCTAATTAACCGCAGACATGATTTGCTAAACCTTGACACCATGCATGCCTATGACTTACAGAACACCATCTAATCCTCACAACAGTCCCCTGAAACAATGGTCAGCTTCTCCAGGCAAAGAAGCCAAAGCTCAAAGAGATTCAAGCCACAGAGCAGAAGTGTTCACTCAGGGTCTGTCTGACTGGGGACTCAGTCATAGCCAGTCGCCCAGTAAACTCTTGGATAGAGAGCTTTGTCATTCCCCCTGTGGGCACCAAGAGGTTAACATGAATGTACACAGAGCACAATTCTCCATCTTGTTTCCCTTTCTGGCTGTGTGGATGTGGCGGCTGGATGCACAAGTGCACCTGGGCTTGGGAGAAGGCAGCAGCAGTTAGTGGAACAAGGGGCAGAGGGGAAGACTGGGCATAGTACAGAAAACCAGCAAAATTTAATCCAAAGCACTCAGAAGTTTACCATCTGAGCAGTCAGGTGATAGTCACACTTCCTAATGAGTGAACAGTTCTGGCCAGAGAGCCACGAGGGTGACCAGGCTGAACCCAGGGTGCCAGGGCAAGTGACTGACACCAGGTACCTCACCCCACCTTTGTTCAGCTGTTTGGGTTGGCACAGGGCCCTTTATCGACTTCCAGCCATTCCCTTCCCTTCACAGAACTCTTCCCTGTTCAAAAATGTACTCTCTTCAAAAGTTTTTCTTCCCCAGAGCCCTAAACCCTAAGAAGCAGCTGCTATGAAATCCTATTCACCCAGTGAGCAGTTTAGAGAATGGGGCAACCAAGACCAGCTCGTGGATGGAGGGGAGCATGCATCCAGGTGTGGGCCTGGAGACTGGGTCATAGCCAATGGACACACTATGGGCATAGTGATAGAAGGAGGGTAAGCAATATGGGCCTATGACCCTAGACTCTAGATCCCAACCAGCAAAGGCTGGCTGATGTAGGCTAGGCACATTCCATGGCTTCCAGGACACCCAGAACTCACTGCTCCCAGCATCTCTGCAGCTGTCTCTGCAATGGGAGGTCCTGAGAGCTAAGACAGCCTTCCTCAGGGAGGATAGATTCTCTCTGGAGAGACATGCAGCTGCAGGCCCCTCCTAGCCAGGTGCAACCTGTTCTTTCCATCAAGAAATCCCTGCTTTGCTGGATCAAACATGAAGAACAAGAAAAGCCAGCAGACTTCCTGTGGGTCAAGGATGCAGCACAGAAAAACTCCCTGCTGTGACAGACAGGTGACTTCAGTATGGGAAGATGCCTCTGTGGGGGTCAGAAGCTCTGCCTGTTTGTATGTCCCTCTTCCCCAAGCCTGGGATACAAATGAAGAGTCACTGGACCTTGCTTGGTGCTTTCATCAGCCACAGATGCTTCTTCAGTGGCCTGGTTGTGCCTGAGTATCTCCAACCTTCTGGAATGAACTCAGAAACACTTAAATTGTCTTAACCTTTTTAACTGCTCTTCAGAAATTAGACACTGTTCTGGTTCTTTCTGCCTGGAAGGTATAGGCATTTCCCATCCCAGACCCTACCTGTCTTACTACTTCTGGCAATATGCCATTACTCTTATGGTCACAGCTGCTTTTCCAAAAATCATCTTGGCTAAGAACCTAATCTTCCTAGACTTTTCTTTTCTAATGGCTCCCTTTTGTAAAGCAATTTAGGATTCGAGTTGCCAGATAAATACAGGCCAGGTACTGGTGGTTCACATCTTAATCCTAGCTATCCAGGAGGCTGAGATCTGCGGATCCAGGTTTAAAGCCAACTCAAGTAGAAAAATCCCTTAGACTCTTATGTCCAGTTAACCAGGAGAGAACAGGAAGTAGAGCTGTGGCTCAAAGTGACAAAGCACTAGCCTTGAGTGAAAGAGCTCAGGGACAGCACCCAAGCCCTGAGTTCAAGCCCTGTGATTGGCAATAGATTACATACAGCAAACCTTTACCATGGTCTGACTACTGTTTCTCACAAATCCATGTGTTTGCAATTTGACTGCCAGGACTCCCCCCCAGATACCCACTCTGTAGCTCTTTACATGCCTAGGCATGTGCTGGGATATTCTCTGTTTTCCAGCAGCACAGAGGGCAAGGGACCCATAAGAACTGAACACATTCACTTTTTATATGGCAGAAAAGAATGTTTATGTAACCAAATTCCTGAAATCCAAGGCACAGAGCCATCTTCAGAGTTATATCACAGGGTCCAGAGCCACTACAGAACTTCAGAACCATCCTCTTCATTTTGCAGATGAGGAAACTTGAGGTTCACAGTAAAACTGTGGCCCCTCTTGCATCCTGCTAGCACTTACAGTTCTAATCCCCATCCTGTTTCTCAGAAGAGGCAGGACCAGGGCAAGAATTCGCATGATAGCCCAGCTTAAAGTGAAGAAAGGGATCCTGATCTACACCATCTGACTGCACGCTATTAGGATACCGTATGTACTGATGTAAAGCACCCTCCATTTAAGTATTAACAGTTTTCCATCTGAATCTCTGCCATGTTCCACTACGTGTTCCTGGCCAAGGACAAAACATACCGATCCATGTGTTTGCAATCCTTGAGAATGGGATGGGTTTTGCTTTGCCAAAAAGTAAAATGAAATCCAGCAAGCGAGTGCCTGGGCAGCATACTAAGGCTGCATGGTGACAAGGAAAGAGGCAGTATATCCCAGAAGGTTAGTTGCTTCTATTAGCAGATTCAACTTCACTGGCACATAAAGTCTCCAGATGTACAAAATGCAAGAGACTGAAGTAAGCAAAACAGCAAGAATTCCCTCAATGAGGAAGAAGAAAAGCCAAAGCTTTCAGACAGATTAAACCTTCTAAGAAGTGGGTGCTATAAGAGAGTATGCCGGCCGGGAGTTTGGCCTAGTGGTAGAGTGTTTGCCTAGACCCGGGTTCAATTCCTTGGTACCACATACATAGGAAAAAAAACCCAGAAGTGGTGCTGTGGCTCAAGTGGTAGAGCTTGAGAAAGCCCAAGGACAGTACTCAGTCCCTGAGTTCAAGGCCCAGGACTGGCAAAAAGAAGAGAGAGGAGGAGCTACCAAGTGTAATGATGATGGCTAGCATTTGTTAAGTGACTACTGTGTGCCAGACACTGACACAAGAGTTTTACTTGGATTAGTCCATATAATCCTCACCACAGCTTTAGGATAGATGCCATTAGTAGGCCCCATTTTACAGAATAGACTTAGAGACCGGAAATAGCCTCTCCAGGATCACATAGTAAGCCCTGAATTAGACAGAAGAAGCAGAATCAGGATTGAGACCTAGGGTAGTACAGTCTAGGAACTCTAACCAAGCTCTCTTCTGCTTATGGTACACACTCACCTTAAAAGTAAGGAGGCTAAGGATTCTCAAGAGGGAAAGCCAGCTGAGCACTGGTGATTCTCGCTTATATCCCTACCAACTCAGGAAACTGAGCTCTGAGGATCACAGACCAAGCAGGAAAGTCCCTGAGACTCTTATCTCCAATCAACCACTAAAAAGCTGGAAGCAGAAGTATGGTTCAAGTGGTAGAGTGCTAGCCTTGAGTGAAAAATATGAAGGGAAAATGCCCATTGGGATTCAGTGCTGAGAGTGGTTCCTGCTGCCTGGCTAGTTGAGCAGGCTCTTGGCTCCTCTCCACACCTGCCTTGACACACTGACCCCCCCCCCCCGGCCCTATCACGCACCCTGTCTGCTGACTCCAGAGTAGATTATCATGCACCTCTCTGGGCCCCACCTTTCTCCCAGACAAAGCCTGATGGCAGAGCGCCAAGAAGCAATGCCGGAAGAACTGATGGCTCCCTCTCCCAACCCTGCAGCCTGACAGCCTAGAAGTTGGATTAATGATCTCCACAGGGAGGCAACTAACTATCTGAGCCCCAGGCTTTCCCATGCTTCCATGCATACTTGCTGAGCCACAAGGTCCATAAGGCTGTGCAGGGGCTACAAAAACATAAAGGGATCCCTACCCTAAAGGAGCTTACAGGCAAATATGAAGCAAATGCTGGCACCGGTAGTTCTTTTACACAACAGGAATGTTTATCAGCCAAATGATATGAAAAGACAAAAGATAGCAGCAGCATTCTCTGCAAGGGACCGAATGCTTTAAGCCAGAGAAATCCCAAATTTACACTCTGGCAAGAATGGTTAACTATTCAGTAAGTAATCATTTGAAAACAAAATATATTTATATACAATTTCTAAGGTAATGGGAATAGACTATTAGCTGCTGGTTTCAACTGCCTCTTCTTGGTGATTTAGTAACTTGTCCTTGAAATAAGCCCAACAGTTAGAGGTCACCTTGTCATTGTAAACCTCAGTGTAAGGATGATAAATAAGGAAAATGAAATGCAGGGCGCTAACTCATTTATGGTCCTAGGGTTGAAAGTTTAAGTGCTAGGACTCAACTGACTCTTTCCCTTGTGTCATGTGATCAAGTCAAGGTATCAAAATGAGGTGGGTGAAGTGTGAAGGGATGGAAAGAGCAAGAGAGAGAAATAACCAGAGAGAAATTCAGAGGAACGAAATGGAAAATCTCACTGGCTACATTTTTTCATTTATTAGTATTATTATTATTCACAGTACTTAGGTTTGAACTCATGCTTGCTAGGCAAGTGATCAATTCAAGCCATGCCTCCAGTCATTTTTGCTTCTGTTCTTATTCAGAAAGGATTTTGCACTCATTGCCAGAGCTAGCCTCAGACTTCAGTCCTCCTACCTCTACCTCCCGTGTGGCTGCAGTTATGGGTATACAACGCTACACTCAACGTATTCTTTGAAATAAAACCTTAGTAACTTTTTGCCTAAGCTGGCATGGAACTTCAGTCCTCCTATCTCTGTCCCCCATGTATGGCAGAATTGCAAGCATAAGCCTCCACACTCAGTGTCTCACTGGCCTTCTTAACTAAATCAGTGATTTATCTTTTTAATTAAAAACAGAGAAAAGGAAGGGAGGAATAGTGAGGATTACAGGCATGAGCCCACTGGCACCTAGATTATGTGTGGTTATTAACACTAAATCCATGGCCCCATTTCAAGTGCTTCATTTCTATACAGAAACCTATGACATCTTTGTCACATGAGGTTCTACACACCATTCTGCCATGCATAGTACAGAATATCCCCACAAACCACAGTCCTCCACAGTTATCAACAGTAAGTTTGTGAGAGCGGAAAGGTTAGAGTATCAATGAAGAAAATAAGACAGAAAGCCGGGGGGGGGGGGCGGAGAAAGAAGCCCTGCCTATATGGATAATCCCAAGAGAAGAAAGAACAGGGCCAGAAGAAAAGGGGAAATGGAGAGAGAGAGAGAGAGAGAGAGAGAGAGAGAGAGAGAGAGAGAGAGAGAGAGAGAACATGAAAGAATTAGTTATGATTCATCTCATTTATTACTGTATCTGACTTTGTTACCTGGTATATTGTATATACGTTTATTTGTTTATTTGAAATAGGGAAGGGAAGGGTGAAAAACAAGATGATTGGGAGGGGGTGGAGGGAGGGAAATGAGGACAAAAACATGAGAAGGGGTAGAGCTGAAAGAGGAGAAAGAAAGAAAGAAAGAAAGAAAGAAAGAAAGAAAGAAAGAAAGAAAGAAAGAAAGAAAGAAGGAAAGAAAGAAAGAAAGAAAGAAAGAAAGAAATGAAATGAAAGAATTAGCAGGTAGAGAAAAAATAACTTACAAGTCTTCATGCAAGAGAAGCAATATCATAGTGGTACCAATGGTGAAAAGAGTCAAGATTACCTACCACATGGAAAACAAGTCTCCTTTGCCATCTCCCCAGGCAGAAGTAGCCTCTCTGCAGCTGGAACTCTCAGAAAGCATCCTCTGGCCTCCAGGAGACCCCTCTGTCCTGGCACTTTGCACCCTGTCTTGTGATTAGCTGCTGCTTACCACACAGTAAATTCCTAGGGCCACATCTTACTAATATGCCCCAAGAGTACCTTGAAATAATAGATGCTCATAAGCATTGAAAGAATGTGTAAATAAATGGATGAAAGCCAAAGGAGAGGGCAATACCTAGTATCTACTGCTGGGTACAAGAAGTCCGAGGAACATTTTCTATAGAAGTAAATGGCAAAGACTATCTCTGATTGTGTCCAGATCCTTGTTCCAGTCCCAGCCTGATCTCTCTCATCCTGCTGTTAGGAGCCTGGAGGCTGACTGATTTTGCAAACTCAGTTGTGTACTCTTGGTTCATGAACTCCTTCTGAATCTTTACAGAAACTCTTCCAATTGTCAAAACACTTGCCGTATGATCAATGTATTCTCTCCTCTGGATAGTCAAAGTTCTTGGAGACCACATCTGCCTTGGACTAGAAAGAGCAGCTGTTTGCTCTTGTCCTCATCCAGTACTGTACCTTCCCCCAGGGAGCTCAGGAATGAGAGGTTTGCTAAGACTCCAAGAATTCAACAGGCCCCAAAATCTGTGCTGGCAAGGAGGTGTGAGGGGGATGTTTACCCACAGCATAACACACATACCTTGATGACAGACCTGCCAACACAGCCTCCTGCCCTCTGGCTTTGCCTAAAGGGCATGCAGCTTCTAAAAGGCACATCTTGCATATCAACTCCTTCTGACCCAAGTGGTCATGCATCTTGTAGCCATTATACACAGAGAACATAGCTCCCTGGGAAGCTAGCACAACACTGACAGACAGAAGCTGTCATGCTGTTTGATTGCTTCTTCTTCAAAGGGCAGGATCCTTGTGGTGGCAGGGCCCAGATTCCCCAGCAAGACTCCACTTCCTAGGGCTGGTCCCAAAAGTCATCCTTGAGCACTAAACAGCAGAGACAGGCCTGTTATTTTAGAGCCTGGGAGTGACTTCCACCCGGGCATCCCGGGTAGCAAATAGAACAACAGCTGCTTTGCCCATTAAGATATCCTGTTCTTGGCCTTTGCTTTCCTCCCCCTCTCTCCCCTATCCCCAGCGGTGGGACTGCAGGGCTGTGTGCATGCCGAAGTTGAAGCCATCTCTCTTCAGTTTCCCCATGACTCAGGCAGAGCTTGTAGGAACTGGGCAGCAGCCGCTCCACAAACCTCAGTTGGAAGAATGAAAACGAGGAAGCAAGACTCAGGCCAAAGACCTCCCTAGAGAAACCAGGTGGTGGGAGGAGAAGAGGCTGGGAAAGAAGGAAGTTCCAGCCCCAGAAAAGGACGAGGGTGTGCCAAATGGGTTATTGTGGAAGACTCCAGCTCCAGCCCGCGACGCCAGACCAGCTTCAAGTGGCCATTTGGAAACAGAGGAGATTGAGAGCCCCAGAAGTAACCCAAGATTCTGTGCCATCGCCAGATTACTGTAGTATTGATTATGACAAAACCAGGACATGACACGGATCCAAGTCGCAGCCCCCAAACTCAGACAGAATGGGTCCCTTTTCCTCCCAGTCTTCTGTATCTGAGAAATTTCAAGAATCTCAAAACTTTACAGTTTCCAACTATGTCAACACCTATGAGTCTAAACGTTCACCGATTCATAGCTTCTTTGAAGATGACTATCAGGTAAAGACCTGCAAAGGGCAAAGGTACTTTTCCTGGTCTGGATCCGGCTCTCTAATCTCCACACCGGGTACCTTTCCAATCCTGCAGCTGGAGTCCTCCAAAGTTCTTTACTAATCTCACACTGTTTCCACTGTGAGCCGGACTGTGGAGTCCTGCACCCTAGTGGGGTCATTGGAACTTCAGGGAGTCCAGAATATGAGTGACCTTACCTGTTCTGCTCTGCACCATACTTCTGGGCGGATAGGTCACCTCTGCTAACAAGGATCTGGGAAAATCGGAAGAGATTTTCTCAGCTCCCTTCCAAGTGAAACTCTACTTGAAACTCCAAGTCAAACAGTCCCTGCACCAAACAGGTGCCTTTTGCCAAACTGCCCCTCTGGAACTCTCTGGACAAGACCCAACAGAAAAGAGGAGGAGGGCGTAGTTTTCGCTGCAACCTACAAAATACTTCAACGATTCCCTTCACCCCAATACAGGTTTTGGGGTTTGTTTTTTTTTTTTTTTTCTTTTTCAGGCCGAAGCCAGAGAGAGGAAATGTAGAATGCTAGAAATGTAGCGGGCACTGACCTTGGATCACCTTCCACTTCTACAGCCTGTAAAACAAACCCTCCTCCGGGGTGACAAAATTTAGATTTTTCCATACCAGAAAGACAGAGGTTCCCACCCTGTACAACACCATCCTCTTAGCGCCCCCTATCGGCCATTAAGACAAACCGCAGCTCCGGGGCGGCAATTTCCTGGGTTCCAGCCCCCTGGGCACCGGCTCCAGGAGGCACTGATTGGCTGCATCAGGCCAACACCTTCGGAAGAAACCAGCTCTCCTCCCACCACCCAGATGCACGTGAACCGGAGCTCTGCCGAGCCCCCGCAGAGGGCTAGAACTCAAAGTTCCAAAGTGGAAGTGAGGAGACCCCCCCAAAAAAACCCAAAGGGACTTTGGCTAGCTAGGGGAGGTGATTCTTCAGAGAACTGGGGCTAAACAGATCCACTCACCTGCCTGGTGAAGAGGATGGCGGTGTCCCAGTACTCTGGGTGCTTGTCGCTCACTTTGTTCAGCTTCTTTTGCCAGGCGCAGAAGTTGCGTAGGGTCATGGCCGCGTTGCCCGTGACTTTGGGCCCGGAGTCACGGTCCCCAAGCAGCAGCACCTTGACGACCACGATGTTGATGGGGTTGAGGATGCTGGGATGGCGGTAGAGTCGAGCTGCCGTGGCCAGCAAGGTGAGCAGGTAATGCTCCAAGTCCGCCCCGTGGAACTTGACCATGGACTCGTCCGCCACTACCAACGTCTCCACGTACCGTGGAATAGACACAAAGCGCTTGGCGCGTCCTGACCTGCGCCGGCTGTGACTCTCCCCTAAACCCGTCCTCCCCGGCTTGTAAGGATCCAGGGCCCGCAGGATAGAGGGGTTCCAGCCTGAAGCCACCCCGCAGCGAGAAGTGGGGTCTCCGGAAAGGCCGCCTGGCGCAGCCCTGCGCTGGAGGAGGTGTGAGCCCTGGCGGTTGCGCTGCGCCGCCGGCGCGCTGGCGTTGGGCAGCGGGCGGATGACATACTCTGCGCCCCTATAACCGAAGGCTCCGTGGAGACCCCCGCACAGGCTCACGGCGACGAACGAGGCCGGCTCCGCGTTCACGTCGCCCGAGTAGAAACAGCGTCGCAGATCCCGAGAGCTGCCGCCGAGCCCCTGGAGGGGGGCACCCAGAAACTCGGTGGCGAAGGCGGGAGCCAGGAACTGCGCATCGGGCGTCAGGTGGAGGTAAAAGTCCTCCTGAAACGCGGTGATCTGAAAAATCAGTCCCTCCTCTCCGGAGTCCTCGGGACCCCTGCGGTAGTAGTGGCGGCCGTTGAGGTCCGGGTCCAGTCGGATGGGAACCACCACCTCCCAGTCTGGGTCCGAGCTGCCAGCAGCGGCGGCGGCGGTAACAGCAGCAGGTCGCCCGAGGAGAGCCAGCGCCAAGACGCCCAGCAGAAGCATGGCGCCGGGGCCGCGCACCGCCGCACTCTGGGAAGGGGCTTGGCCTGGCTTCCCGGCAGCCTCACACCGGGACACCGGCGCTCCCCCTCTCCACCACCACCACCTCCCAAAAAAAGAGAGAGTGAGAGAGACCCAACCCAGGCTAGGAGACTCCTCCCGGAGCAGCCAGCGCGCACCCGGCAGCCCGCGCCTCCTACCTGTGCCTTGGCCAGGAAAGCGCGCCCCGGCAGCTTTGGGAACAATTGCTGTCAAGTGCAAAGAACCGAGACTTGCCGCGGGGAGAACCGGCGGGAGGTGCCCCGGTGGCTTCTCCGAACCGCAGCCACTCGTTGAGCTGCAAAGCAGGCTCTGGGCGAGCCTATTAAAGGGCCCCCTCCTCTTTGGGCTGCCCAGTCAGCGCCGATCTCTCTTCTCCCCTCCCAACCTCCCAGAGCTCACAGCCCCAAAGCCTCCAGGGGCCACCGGAGAACTCGGTCCCGCCTCCACAGCGAGAGCCACTTGGCAGGGAGGGGGTGGCGTTAAGCTGAGGCTGGAGGCGTGGGCTGGCCAGAGAAGCCAGAACTGGAGCCTCTCCTTAGCGTGTTGCCCCAGTGCAGGGGCGCATCGAATTATCCACTACCAGAGTGGACAGCCTGTCTCTCAAGGCAGCCGGTGTCAGGAATGAAAACACTACTTCCCAGACTCTGCTCATCCTTCTAGTCCCTGCTGTTTCTTCATCCCCAGATCCCCTAAAAGACTCCAAACCAAAATTCTCACCCCTATAAATGTCCCATTTCAGGGGTGGGGAGGGGGGAGAAGGAAACAGCTTCCAAGAAACACGGGGAGCCCTATTGGAACTCAGAGCTAGCCTAGCCTACTATATTTTTTCATATATTTTATTGTAATTAATAGAAGGGTTACATTATATTTGCCAGATAGAAAGTGCATTAATTCACATACATTGATACCCTTTCTCATGTCTTGGTCCCCATTTCCCTCCCCCCACCCCCACCCCTCATCTTGTTTTCCCCCCTTTCCTATCCAATTTCAAATAACCAAATAAGCATATACATAATATATCAGATACTAAGGTAAAAGACTGTAACAATATGAGATAACCAAGGGACCGCAAAAGAGATGAGAGATAACATAGTACATTAAGGACAACAATCACTCATTATATGACTTTTGTTTCTATATCCTAGAGGTCCTTTCATTTAGCGTCATACTGTATGGCCTTATGTATCTAGGTTTTGCTCTATTGCAAATCTCTGCTAGGAGATCCAAGGTTTCTACTGATTATGACAAATGAGGGAAACCATTGAGCCTAAGTTCCTTTGAGTCTGGCTTACTTCACTTAATATGATTTTTTCTAAGTCTTTCCATTTCCTAACAAATGGGGCAATGTCATTCTTTCTGACAGCAGCATAGAATTCCATTGTATACAAATACCACATCTTGTTGATCCACTCATCAACTGAGGGACATCTGGGTTGGTTCCATATCTTTGCTATGGTAAATAGTGCTGCAATGAACATCTGTTGTGTTAGTGAATTTAGTATGCCCTTGTTTCTGGATGATTGGGTAAATGCCTAGTAGTGGAATTGCTGGGTCATAGGGGAGCTCTCTGTTTAGTCTTTTGAGGCACTGCCATACTGCTTTCCATAGTGGTTGAACGAGTTTGCACTCCCACCAACAGTGTAGTAGTGATCCCTCCTGGCCACATCCCCTCCAGCATCTGTTGTTATTAGTTTTCTTGATCCTTAGCCTAGCCTACTATCTTATCAACTTGGGGCCAGGGGTGTGTTGTATATATTGAATGGACTGTTATGTTTTCAGTTACACAGTCATTATTTATACTCTATAAACTCACAATCAAATAAGTTGTCTTTTTAAACAGTTGATAAATATCTAGAACCCATCACCAATTCCTAATTATTTGGTTATTGTCTATGATTGAGAGCCACTAGAAGTTCCAGCCCTTCTTTCCACCCCCACCTTCCCCCATCCCCCAAGAGCCTCTAGGCTTGTTCTCCCAGTAAAGATAGCAGTTGTGAGGGAAAATAAAATGGAGACTCTAAATGGCCTGCTGTTCTGCATCTCTCCATTCAGGAGCAACACATGTTGACTATTTGAAATAGGTCCTGGTAGGAGTACAGGGAATAGTGCCAATCAGGATTTGAGGAGGGGAAATGAGCAGACATTTACCAGCATTCCAGTACCTGCAGAGATAGAGCAGGCACTGAGGTTGCAGGGATACCAGAGGGGTTATCTTCTTGCAAGAGGCAAACTGATGGACTGACATTTGAACTCAGGACATGTGTGCTGTCCTTTAGCTTTTCTGCTCAAAGCTACTGATCTACCACTTGAGCCACAGCTCCACTTCTGGTTTGCTGGTTAATTCTGCCACACTGGCTTTGAATCACAGTCCTCAGATCTCAGCTTCCTAGATAGCTGAATTACAGGCATGAGCGCAGTTCAAGTGTTAGGAGGCTGAGTATAGATCAGGTGGAAATGACACAAACATCCAGTTTAGAAAGGAGCTGGACGAGGGGCCGGGAGTTTGGCCTAGTGGTTAAAGTGCTTGCCTAGCATGCATGAAGACCCAGGTTCGATTCCTCGGTACCACATACATAGAAAAAAGCCGGAAGTGGTGCTGAGGCTCAAGTGGTAGAACTCTAGCCTTGAGAAAGTCCAAGGGCAGTGCTCAGGCCCTGAGCTCAAGCCCAGGACTGGCAAAAAAAAAAAAAAGAAAAGAAAAGAAAAGAAAGGAGCTGGACGAGCCTATTACTTGCCTCTAGATCTCAAAGCTTATTTCTCGGCAGAATCAACATCCTTCTCTAACAAGGAATAAAAGCTGAGAGGAAGCAGATTTGCTTAGTCTCACTCAACATCTAAAAAATTCTTTCAAGAAGCAAAGGCCTCTGTGTTGAGTTTGTGAAAGGAGAAAAGGGGAATGTGTGGTGATTTTAAGTACAAAAGAGGTAGTGTAGAAGAATTTTGGAATTGTCTTAGAGAAGGGACTGCTTAAGTAAATAACTCTATTGTCAAAGAAAGAAAGCTGGAACTTGTCCATTAATGAAAAGTACTTTTTGCCTATTATCTTCTCTCCATAAAGGATTCCCTCTTAGAAGGGGTCCCTGCGGTTTGGGGACAGAAAGATAGTGAAGATGCCCATAATTCTGAGAGCCCCTCCTTAACTGAGACACAAGGAGCTGAACTTTGTTATATGAATGAGTACACGATGTGTGTTTATACTCTGTAAATGAAAGGGAGAATGTACATATGGAACAAAGACCCTGTGTGTTTGAATGTCCAAAGAAGGTCTGTCATTCAAGAGCATATTTGCAATGGTGAGTCACTTTTTTAGTGTAACTAATTGTTTCCCTACACCCAGAAGCTTTACTGGTGGGATATTTTAATGGTATTTTATTGTCAGGATAATGAATAGAGGAGTTAAAATTACATTTATCAGGTAATGGGTATATTACTTCTCAAACCTTGATACCCCTTCTCATATTTTTGTCCCCCCTTCCTTCCCCTCCCTTCCCATAGTGGGTTTTTTTTAATATTTTTATTGTAATTAATTGAAGGGTTACATTATGTTCACCAGATAGAATGTGCATTACTTTACAAGCATTGATAACCTTTCTCATGTCTTGGTCCCCATTTCCCTCCCCCCACCCCCACCCCTTATCTTGTTTTCCCTCTTCCCTATTCGATTTCAAATAACCAAAACTCATACATACAATATATCATATAACAAGGTGAAATACTGTAACAATATGAGATAACCAAGGGACAGCAAAAGAGATGAGAGATAACATAGTACATTAAGGACAACAATCACTCGTTATATGGCTTTTGTTTCTATATCCTGGAGATCCTTTCATTTAGCGTCATACCATAGTGGGTTTTATACAAGGTTTCCTATCACATTTTACTTTCACTATGGTTGATGAATTTAGGCAAAGCCTGAAGCCTATTAATCAAGACCCTAGGCCCAGAAAGACCCCAGGCCCTTTCACACTGAGATTTCTATTTCTCCAGTCACCTGCAAACCTCAGCCCTAAGCATAGATTTGGTCACATGGATTCTATCAAAGGCACTAACATGTTTTGCAAGCTTACTAGGTGCTAAGCCTCATACTGAAATTTTTATGTGCAATATCTTATTTAACACGTGTCTTTCCCCTCTTGGGAACCCATTGTTCTACCCAAGCACCTTTGCCAGAGGTTCCTAAAAAAGAAGTGAGGATAAAAGTATATGCTGAAGTAGAATATGGAGAATGCTTGAGGGGAAGTTGGAAGAGCTCAGAATCTACACTATTCATTACCAATCTGATTCTCAGGCTCTGAATGTCCCCAGCTGTCAAAGGGGAAGAGAGCATCTTAGGTCACTGGCCTTTAGCCAGAGGGCAGCACCGGAAATCTCTGACCTCAGGAACATCTAAGGTCTCTTCTAGAGCAAATACCACATGTCTGTTTGTGGCCTAGGGAAGGTTTACAATCTGAGAGCCTTATCTGCATCCTCCATCAGATGTGAGCCTTGTAGTCTTGAATACATTACTATACCGCCCCTAAATCTCCCATTTTTGATGTTATAGTAGAGGTGACAATACTCCATCTTCTATCATTAATGTGTCGATTAAATGGTTAATGTTCCCAAAAACCTCAGCTGCATTTGAGCACACACATACACACACACACACACACACACACACACACACACACTTCTTAAGTGTGATCTAATAGTATAGGCAATGTCCTTTCCAGATGCTGCTATTGTTGTTGCTGTGTTACGACTTGCCAATCTTTAGCTGGCCCTCGTTGTCTTCTGAAGTTTTCTACTGTTCCTTTTGGAACATCCTCCCTATCTCAATTTAGAGACTTCCATGAGGCTTCAGCAAGCTTACTTCCATTCCCGAACTCCACAGCTACCATCCTCTTACTTCTTCCCTTTTCTCCACAATCCTAATATCCCTGGCAGCTTGAGAGGGAGAAACAGGAGGATCATTGTTCTAGGCCAGCCCAAGCAAAAAAACAAAAACAAAAACAAAAACAAAAAACTAGCATGTTGCGAAAACAAGCCAGGTCTGGTGATACATGACTGCACTGTGATCTAGATGAGATAGTAATAAAAAAGGCAATGATTGTAAGAGCCTGGATTCCACAGATCAGATATTATAAACTGCATCAGGTTGTAAGCCAGATTTTCCAGAGCAATACAAAAATAGATTTACACCGTGTGTGTGTGTGTGTGTGTGTGTGTGTGTGTGTGTGTGTGTGTGTGTAATTGACCCTTTTTGCTGTCTTATCATTCTTTGTCAAAGATCCCCTGGTGTGTTTCACCTGTTCACAAAACCTGCACAACAGAGATGGGCTTGGGTACACCGGGCCTTCGGAAGCCTGTGTAGAAGCGCTTTGGAGCTGCTATCATGTGCTAGGTTCATAGCCACTGAACCCTGGGCTACTTCTTCCAATGTAGAGACAGCTGAGCAGCTAGATTCATCAAAGATCCTATAAATTACAGCTCTAGGCTTAAGTCTCTTCTTCATTGCTGGGAGGAAATATTTAACTCTTGTTATTTCCCTCTCAGCTACCCACTCTGTTTTGTCTCTGGGGTAAAGTATTCTGTTACTTTACTAGACTTGTTCTGTTGAACAGGGGAAACAGAACAAAGGGTCTTGATTTGACTTTGGTATAATTCAACACATGATTCCAGGCCCCCTCCTACTGCTGCCCTGAATCCCTTTATACAATGCCAGCTGCCACACTCGCTCCTCAGGTTCCCCAATTCAGTCATTTATTCTCTAGTTTTAGATATACATACTTCAGTGACTATTTGAGATCGAACTTCACTTTCCACCTTTGACTGGTGGAGGAGGAATGCTTAGAATGGACATGAAATAAAACTCTTAACTCCTACCTAGGGATTTAAAAACAATTCCATTTTTTCCTGCCAAATAAATTTCTATCTCTTCTCATTACCATCAGCATCTCCTTTGAGATGTCCTCAAAGACCTCAGCATGTCTTTGAGATTGAACTTTTCCTCAAGCCTCTGTTCCACCCCAGTCAGTAATGGACCACCCCCATACTTGTTCTTGTTAGATGAGGCTCCAACATAAAATTCATCATTTTCCCTAGTAACATGTCTTCTTCCATAGGCCCATTCTCCTTCCTAATAAAAACAGCTTGGCACATACAAATTCCCCTATAATTTGTATATGGGTTCATGCATACTGTCTTACCTTGACCCCATGAAGATTCTTGGTGTGGAGACAGATGGGACACTTATTCACACCTCATATGTGGATAACTAAAATGTCAACTGCTTGTGGCTCACACACATAAACCTAGCTACTCAAAAGGAAGGAATCTGAGGATCTGAGGATCATGGTTTGAAGCCAGTTTGGGCAGAAAAGTCAGTGAGAGCTGACTGGTGTGTGTTGGGGGGTAGGGGGAAAGTGTAGAGAAGGATAAGTGGGACAAAAAAAAATGAGGCAGGGGTAACAGTGTTTAAGAGGAAATGTACTCATTACCTTACTTGTGTAACTGTAATTCCCCTGCTCATCACCTTTTCAATAAAGATTTAAAAAAAAAAAAAAGACTCCTCTCCAATTAATCACTAAAAATCCAGAAGTGGCAGTGTGACTTCAGTGGCAGAGCTCCCATGTGACAAAAAGCCAAGTGAGAGTACAAGGCCCTAAGTTGAAGCCCTAGAACTAATACAAAAATATACCAAAAAAAAAAACAGAACCAAGACTCAAATCAATATTTTGTCAGCAAGCAGCATGATGAAGATTTGACGGTTAAAGCCACCCATCTGTAAAGTTCTTTTTTTCATATATTTTTATTGTAATGAATAGAAGGGTTACATTGTATTCACCAGATAGAGGGTGCATTACTTCACATACATTGATACCCTTTCTCATGTCTTGGTCCCCAGTTCCCTCCCCCCATCCCCACCCTCATCTTGTTTTCCCCCCTTCCCTATCCGATTTCAAATAACCAAATACGCATACATCCAATGGATCAGATAACCATCTGTAAAGTTCTATCCCTGCCTAAAGATTCCTCAGCACAATCATCCATTTCCCTTTCATTTCTGCTCCTCACTATCCATCCTCTTATATTCTCCTAGCCATACACAGATTCTTTTTTTAATTGATCCTGCGGCTTGAACTCGAAGCCTGAGTGCTGTCTCTGAGCTCTTTTTGCTCAAGGCTGCTCTGTACCACTTTTGAGTCACAGCACCACTTCTGGGTTTCTGGTGGTTAGTTGGAGATAAGTCTAAAGGACTTTCCTGCTCTGATCTTGATCCTAAAATTTCCGCTTCCTCAGTAGCCAGGGTTATAGACATGAGCCACCAGCTCCAGGCCATACACCATCTTCGTATTCCACACTCTGCACAGTTTTATGAAGGTACATCAACTAGCTTAAATCAAATTTGTAAGAATCCTGTGAGTTGCCTTTAGTAGATAGACCTTTAATTGCCTTCAGTAGGGTCAGCAATTAATATGACATCCATAGAGTGATACAGTCTATTCCTGTCTTTGAATAAATCCACACAAATCAGGGCTGGAAGTGTGGTCTAGTGATAGAGTGCTTGCCTAGCAAGCATGAAGCCCTGGGTTTGATTCCTCAGAAAAATCCAGAAGTGGCCCTGTGGCTCATCTGGTAGAGTGCTAGCCTTGAGAAAGCTCAAGGACAGTGCCCAGGCCCTGAGTTCAAGCCTCAGGACTGGCAAAAAGTATTTTTTTAAAGGAAAGTCATCTGATTGTGCTAGTGGCTCACACCTATAATCCTAGCTACTCCATAGACTAAGAAGTGAGGGTGGAGGCTGGAAACTCACCTGGGCTGGAAAGTCTGTAAGATTCTTATCTTCAAAATACTAGAAGTTGAAATGTGTCTCAAATGATAGAGGGCCATCCTTTAGCAAAAATAAGCCAAGGGACAGCACCCAGTACCCACAAAAGAGAAAGAGGAGGAAGAGAAAGGAAAGGAGAAAGAAAAGATGGAAGAAGATGGACAAGGGAGAAGAAAGAAGAGGAGAAGGAGAAGAAGAAGGAGGAAGAGGAGGAGGAGAGGAAGAGGAAGAAGGAAAAGAGCAAGAACAAGAACAAAAACAAGAAGAAACTTGAAACTCACAAAGGACTCTGCCAGGCCCAAGCTAGATCTACCATACTCTGTACAATGTCATGAGCAGGAGTAGAAAGCAGGCCAACCCACTACCCACCTGCAGGTTGGCAAGCTGGGGCTCAGTCTACTCTGACATCAGGATATCAGCTAAACCATCCAGACTCTTGGAGTTTTGAAACCTTTATTCATTTGAGAGAAAGAATATTCTTATTATCATGAATACACATGGAGTCCATGAGTGAATACCATTATTTGAGACTCTTGTAATTGAGAATATAATGATAATGTAATACAATTAAGAATGTAATGATATAATTCTCACTTGAGGAGTTTGTAATTGATTTGATTTGGTCTGCCAAGAAAATCTGAAGTTGACTTGCAAGCTCCTTGCTCTTCATTTAGGGGAAATTAAGGTATGGACAGGTAGCTTGTGCAGACGCAGAGGCAGTAAGTCCTGTCTGTCCATACCTTCTTCCTCCACTCTTGTCTCCCCTGGCACACCCCGCACTCCATCACTGCCATGCTTCATGCTCTTCTGTCTAATTCTTCCCCCACAGTCTCACTCCCTGTCCTTAATACTTGCTGCCAGCATTTCCTTCACACCAAGGTGAAAGTAACTGATATCAGCTCTAAAATGCTTCCCATTCGTGCATATTTACACCTGCAAAAGATCAAAGACTTTTTCAAAACCAAATTCCAGGATGGTAGACTTTTAGGGGGTCAGCCATCAAGGCCAAGTCTTAAGAGAACAGGAGAAGTGGAGATCTGGGCTCTCCTCTGCAATCCTAAGCCACTCAGGAGGAGGCTAAGATCTGAAGGATCGAAGTTTGAAGCTAGGCCAAGCAGACAAGTCCTTGAAACTCTTAGCTGCATTAACAAGCAAAAGGCCAGAGCTCTGCTGAGAAGGAAGACTTCATCTGCCATTCCTGCTTTGTCCTCCCTGCCCTGCTGGGCAGCCCCTGCCTCCCCATGGAGAGTTAGTAATGTCCCTTCTTAGTCAACCTGGCAGGAACAGCCTAGCAACTTGTCTTCAGTACTTTCAAGCCATGGTTGGTGGGATTCCAACATTCAAAGCATTCTCAGTCAAGATTCTTCCCACTCTGTCTCTCCTGTTTCTCTTCAAACTAGCCAGGAATCTGGTCCTTCATCTCTGAATGCCCAGGGTCTGACATATGGAATCAGCTGACAGAACAGCAGGAAGACAATGTATAGGTCACTGAGCCCAACTACCATACGTCACTGCCTCTGGAAGCACTCTAGGTATGAGGTGAAAAGAGACAGCAAAAAAAAAAAATGTGAGTGGATGGGCAGATCTCACACCTGCTCCTAGAAATGTGACCAAAGAAAGTGGGGGGAAAGTGGAGACAGAGAGAACACCAGAAAGACAAGGAGAGGTTTGGTTGTTCAAGTGCTCTGCCACTTGAACCACAGCTCCACTTCTGGCTGTTTGCTGATTGATTGGACATAAGAATCTCATAGAGGGACCGGGAGTTTGGCCTAGTGGTAGAGTGCTTGCCTAGCATGCACGAATACCCTGGTTCGATTCCTCGGTACCACATACATAGCAAAAAGCCAGAAGTGGTGCTGTGGCTCAAGTGGTAGAGTCCTAGCCTTGAGAAAATCCAGGGACAGTGCTCAGGCCCTGAGCCCAAGCCCAGGACTGGCCAAAAAAAAAAAAAAAAAAACTCATAGATTTTCTTGTCAGACTGGTTTTGAACCTCAGTCTTCAGATCTCAGCCTCTTGGATAGCTACAATTACAGGAGAGAGCCACCAGCACCCAGCTCAGGGGAGAATTTTGAAGAAAACAAAAGACCAAATTTCAACTGCAACTTTCCCCTTGCCAGCACTTGTCTCCCAAAACCCCATGCTTAACCCTATCGTGACCTGTGCTTCCTTACACATGCTCATTTCCACTAGACATCCCAGATGGTACCTAAGCATCTTCCTACGACCCCCTGTGAACACACACAAAACCATGCTCAGATCTGAATGAATGAATGCATCTTCCCCATTCTGCTTTCCTAAGGAGGCCATCAGTGCATCTCAACTCTGACCCAGTGCTAACTCCAAGAGGCTCTGGCCTGTCTCTCTCTCTTCCACTGCGAATTTGTCCATTCAACCTAGTGTCCTCTCCTGCAGTCATGACCCAATAGTTCTGGTTCATCGATCTGTTCCTTCATGTTCCTGTCCCACTTATTGCTGAAATTGAGTGTGATGGATGCGATCGTGTTACTTCTTGTCTTAAAATATCTTTAAGATTTTTGTGTGAAAAGTCTTTAATGCATTTGCATTGCTTTCTGAAGTGAAGTTCACAGTACTCAGAGCAAGAAATACAACTTTTGGGGTTTTTTTTATTTTTTATTTTTAGGTGCCTAGCCTGGGGCTTGAACTCAGGGCCCAGGCATGATCTCTAAGGTTCTTAGCTCAAGACTAGCACTCTACCACTTGAGCAACAGCTCCATTTCCGGGATTTCTGATGGTTAATTGGAGATACAAATCTCATAGGTTTTCCTGTCCAGGCTTGCTTCTCAGATCTCAGCCTCCAGAATAGCTAGGATTAGAGGTTTGCATGAGCCACTGGTGCCTGGCTTGTAATACAGAATTTTGCACATCACTCCAACTGACTTTACCAATGAGGTTTCCTGCCACTCCACTGCAGGTCAGCCAAGACCCACTGAATTCCTTTCTTTTCTCCCTTTCTTTTCCCTCAGATGTCTTTCTGCATGCCGAGCCTTTGTGTATGCATGCGTAATCATCTCTGCCTTTCTCCAATTTCTCTTTCTCCTGTGCCTGGTGAACTCCTACTCATTCATTAAATCCAACAAAAGCATCACTCAAGTAGAATCTTTCTCAACCTTCTTCCTGCCCATCAAAACACAGCTATTGCTACATTCACCTTACTACTTAATTCAATCAATACATGTTCACTGAACAACTCTGGACACCAAAGTCTTCTCAGATAGCTTTGTTCTTGCACTGGCAATATTCTGTGATTGCTTTTTAGATATTTCACTTGCTCTTGCACCAGAGTAGCAAGTGTCTTGATGTGGCAAGGTCAGGACATAAGATCTGTCTTGTATTTCTTTGTTTCTGTATCCAGGTCCACTTCTGGCCCATAGTAGATTTACAAAATGCCTAAAGGTGACATGACAGGAAATAGGAGGGGTGAAGGGAGGGAGAGGATAGCGAGAAAGGAAAGGGGAAAAAAATTGAGGAGGAGAGAAAAGGAATAAATCCAAGGAGAAAAGAGAAGACTGCTCTGGAAATCAGACAGACAGAGCAAGGGAAGAAAATGAGAAAGAGGAGAAGTAGGAAAGCGTTTCTTATCAGGAGAATAAATGTGTGTAGGTGAGCAGGTGAGGTATCACGCTGCCTTCAATCTTTGAAACCTCCATAGTAATTAACACAGATGTACCACATCTGTCCCTCCCTTCTCCTTCGTCTTCTGCCACATGCCTGGCCTAAATCTTTCCTAAGTTCTCAGGCCTGTCTTCTTTCTCCACGAGAGTTAGAGGTAACTGGTCACCCAAGGTAAAAACAGTCCTTCAAAAGTCACTAAATGTGATTAGATTCTGAAGACTTTGAATTCTTCCATAACGTAAGATTGTCTTACGGAAGGAAAGCAGACATCCACAGGAAGAAGTCTGCATAAAAACACATGATCTATTGGATTAGGGAACAGGCTAGAGGTTGCCAGTCACCCAGACTCTACTGCCTGGAGATGGTCCCAGGTCCTCAACCAAGCTCATGCTCAGAGCTACAGGGAGACAGTGAAACTAGACACAACATGGGGAGAATCTGAACCAAGCACTCAAGGTCTGGCCCCAAGTCTCCTGTCACCTAGCTACCTGGATCTGGTTGCATGACATCAGTATCTTAATTCCACATCAGTAAAGCTAAAAGTCAGAGAAGAAGATTCTCTAAGATCTCATTTCTATCTAATATCTCTGTCCTTCTTTAAAGTTCTCTAATTACAAGACACAGAATGGGACGCCAGAGTGAGGATTGGTGGGGGTGTGTGGGGGAATGGAGAATCCATGTAATCTAATCAAGTAAGGGAGTAGACAAGCTGAAAATTTTGCTCTAAGCATATCTAAAAGCCAAGCCAAATTCTCTCTCTCTCTCTCTCTCTCTCTCTCTCTCTCTCTCTCTCTCTCTCTCTCTCTCTCTCTCTCTCTCACACACACACACACACACACACACACACACACACACACACCTGAGTTTCTTATCCAGAAGAAAAAAAAGATCCTCCATTACTCAAAAATATTTGAACATTAGAACAGGTACAGCCTCGAAAGTTTTTATAGAAGCATCTCTCTCCCACTCCAGGAATTCTCTTTTCTCCCAGTCATTTCTTTCAAACACTTCCACTGACAGAAAGCTCCCCCTGAAGAATCTGACAGAAGTGAAAGAAAAATAATAGCCCATTTCTTGAGTGCCTGGCGTGTGGCCCTGGGCCCCCCCTTGTTCTAGAATCATGGCATTTCAAGTTATTCACTCCTCTTCGTTCCTCTTCCCCGGGTCTCACATTTTGAGCATTCTTTGAAGCTAGGTAGTAAGCCCAAAGTTCTCATGATTTATTGGGTTCGCTTCCATTTCTGATAGCTGAAGTCAGGTGAGAGCCATGGGCAACCCTAAAAGGTGGTAGACCTGAGGATAAAAGGAAAATCAGTAAGATTAACTCTAAATGCTTCTCCCCATTTATTCTTGCTGGCCAGGTGGGTGGAGTGGCTGGTGATGGTGATGATGATGATGATGATGATGATGATGATGATGATGATGATGATGATGGTGGTGGTGGTATGATGATGATGATAACAAGATGAAGGAGAAGGAGAAAGAAGAGAAGGCCACAATGATATAAAAAAAAAACCAGCAAACACCTCTAAATGCATAACTGTGCCAGGCACTGTTCTTAGCACTTCACATTCTAACTCAGCACTTCAAGTCCCTGTTAGCCTTCCCAAGGGCCTTGCCTGCTCTGAGAAACCGCTTTCAATCTTGAAGAGCTCAGCTCCTTTCTTTTCTCTATTTCGCCTTCTAAAACAAGGCTATGTAAGTGCAATTCTGCACACTGATTTTGTGTGTGTGACGATACACATCCCCGTATATGAAAAGTAAATGCAACAAGACCTCCATCTGGTGGTTAGAATCCATAGTGAAGATTTGGGTGGCAATGTACTGTTCGTATTTAAAATGAACTGAGTTACAGAAACCAAGCCATTCTCATGATTCAAGTAGTCCCAGATTTGGAGAACATGTGGACTTAGGCAGCTCTCCTGGGCTGCCTGAACGTTGAGGCTAGTCTTAGGAAAACCAGAAATCAAGGTAAAAGGACATTGCCTAATTTTAAGCAAGATGATGACATCATACCATCTTCAGTGACTGGCTATGAGAAAGCTAATGAACATTCAGGGGGGTTTGTTTTATCTCATGTATCTTTATTGTAATTAATACAAGGATTACATTGTATTCACCAGATAGAGGGTGCATTACTTCACATACATTATACCCTTTCGCATGTCTTGGCCCCCATTTCCCTCCCCCCACCCCAGCCCCTCATCTTGTTCTCCCCCCTTCCCTATCCTATTTCAAATAACCAAATAAGCATATACATAATATATCAGATACTAAGGTAAAAGACTGTAACAATATGAGATAACCAAGGGACAGCAAAAGAGATGAGAGATAACATAGTACATTAAAGACAACAATCACTCATTGTATGGCTTTTGTTTCTATATCCTGGAGGTTGGGGGGGTTAACAATTTTTAAGAGCTATTTTATTTTTATTGTTATTATAAAGGTAATGCACAGAGGGGTTGCAGTTACATAATTCAGGTAAATTGTGCAAGTCTTTTTGGATAATGTCACCCCCCTTCCCTCCCTCTCTCTGTTTTTCCATCCCCATTCATAAGCTGTATAGTTCATTTTCAGCCTTGTGTCCAGTGGGTGCCACTGCTGAATTTGTTCACCCTTTTTGTCCCTCCATTTCTGTGCCCCTCTCCTTTAGCCTCCCAAAGTAAGATAAATGAACAAACAAGAACAAAGGTGAAAAAAATTGCTTCCATTCCCTGGAGTTCTTTCCAATAAATATTATTTTATGTGATCAGAGACACATGGGCATTACACCTTTGTGTTCCTCTCCAAGGTTGGTCTCACTGTGTGTGAAGACCTATAGTCCTGTATAATTGACCATGCCCCTGTGTATTTTAGATCTAGCTTCTGCATATGAGAAAAACCATGCATCAATTGTAGCTCGAGATTTGTTCTAGGTCCGTCTATTTTCCTGCAAATAACATAATACTATTCTTTCTAATGGCTATGTAAAATCTCGTTGTGTATAGGTACCACACTTATTGGATCCACTCACCCATTATAGTGCAATTTGATTGTTTCTACAACTTGACTATTGTGAATAGGGCAACAATGAGCCTGCATATGCAAGTGTATTTATGGTATCCTGACTTGTGATGTTCTAGATAGATACCTAGGAGTGGTACGGCTGGGTAATAAGGAAAGTCTACAGTCTACTGTCTAGAATGGCTGTACTAGCTTATATTCTCACCAACAGTGTAATAGGGTTTCCTTTCCCACATCCCCTGCCAACATTTGTTGTTCAAATTCTCAGTATTGGCCAATCTAACTGTTTTGATTTGCATTTCCTTTATGGCCAGGTATATTGAGCATTATCCCATGTATCTGTGCCATGCTTACTTCTTCTGAAATTCCATTGTCCATTTAGTGATTGGTTTATCAGCTTTGTGAGGGGTTAGTTTCTTGAGCTCCTTGCATATTTTGAATATGAAACCTTTGTCAGATATATTATTAGTAAAAAAAAAACTTCTTCCAGTCTGTTGGCTGTCTTTCTAGTCTATGAACTGTTTTTATTTTTGCTTTTTCTATTGTTGTCTATTGTTGTTTGCTTTGTTTTTTAATTTTACTTTGTTGTAAAGGTGATGTACGAGGGGTTATAGTTACATAAGTAAGGTAACGAGTACATTTCTTGTTGAACAGTGTTACCTTCTCCAATTTTATTCCCCTAATTGTAAAGTTTATTTCCAACCTAGTGTCTTGTGAGTATCAATTTTGCATTGGTTCACCCTTAGTCCTTGTTTCATCATTTTTCTATTCCCCTTCCCTTCTCCAAATCAGATAAATGTATATACAAGACACAGAATAGCAGTAATATGGTCATATGTACATAGCTATTGCACTACTGTGATCCTCTTCTAGGACTATCCTGTATATATTATTACAAATGAGAAAAATCATGAAGCTTGTGTTTCTTTCAGTTTGGCTTACTTCACTTAATTTTTTTTTCTAAGTTTTTCTTCTTCCTACAAATGGGGTCATGTCATTCTTTCTCATGGAAGCATAGAATTCCATTGTCTGTCTGTCTGTCTGTCTGTCTGTCTGTCTGTCTGTCTGTCTGTGTATCACATTTTCTGGATCCATTCATCTGTTACATGATATGATCCATCTCAGGTTTTTTTGGTTTATTGTTTTTTGAGAAAGTTGCCTTGGAGGTAAATACCAAGTTCCAACAGTGTCCCCTTCTGGCCAGATGTGGTACAACAAGTAGAATCTACCTTCTATTTCTCCTATCAGTCAAATATAAGTAACCTGTTTACATAATAGTAGATTGTAATCACAAATTCATTCCACATAAAATCCAAGGCAGCTTTTGACCTTGCCCGTATGCCCTTCCGTTCCTCCATTAAACTATAACTTGGAAGGCAGGAATCATCTTTTATGAAACTTCGGTGGACAGTTTGAAATGGTGCTAGACAGCCACTAACAATGTAAATTGTAAGAGAAAAAGATATTGTTGGTACTTTCACTTCTCAGTGCATTCAAAATGAGCTAGAACCTTGTTAGCAAACAAGTCAACGTCAATATTATGGTAAGATTTGCACGTCTGCTTCACAATGGTACAGGCAACAAGTTTGGGAGTATGCCCCACCCAGTCTATGTCTCTAAACACCAGAATCCAGTCTATGAATATGAAGTCCAGAATAACCAGATGGAGATAGAAACTGGCCGTTTGCAGGATGTTAACGTTAGGTTGACTTCAAAAAGATGAATGAATAGTTTTCTCAATGACAAGTGATGTTCCTATGGTTTTGAGTAGACAGACTATTTAGGACCAGGGAGGCATTAAACAGATTTTTTTAAATGCACAGGAAAGCTCACATCTGTATAGGTAGCTATCCCAGAAAGCTGTGCGGCAAAGAGAATAGAAAATGAATGTTAATACAAAAGTGATGATAAAAATAGTACTCAGTCTGCCTGGGACATGTGCAGTCATCCATGATATGAAAGATAAGGACCAAGAGTTCCCTGAGCTCTTTTGCTTAAGACTTAGTGCCTTACCACCAGAGCCACAACTCCACTTTCAGACTTTTTTTTCTAGTTCATCGGGGGTAAGAGTGTCATGGACTGTCCTACCTAGTTTTGCTTCAAACCACAATCCTTAGATGTCAACCTCCTCCTGAGTAGCTAGTATTATAGGCATGAATCATCAGTGCCTGCCTTCCTTCCTGAGACTTATGGAAGAGTACATTTTCTCTGGAAGAAAGAGATTTCTTCGCCCCCTTCCAAAGAAGGAAGTATATGCTAGTTAAGCACTCTACCTCCAGGCCAAACTCCCATCCCAAAGCTTCTTTATACTTAGCCAAATAACTTTTTTTGTTTTGTTGTTGGTCATGGGGCTTGAAATCAGGGCCTGGGCACTGTTCTTGAGCTCTTCAGCTCAAGGCTAGCACTCTACCACTTTGAGTCACTTCTGTATTTTTGTGGCTAATTACGAGATAAGAGTCTCAGGTCCTTTTGTGCCCAGGCTGGCTTTGAACCTTGACCCTCAGATCTCAGCCTCCTGAGTAGCTAGGATTACAGGCATGAGTAACCAGCACCACCTAACTTTGTTTCTTCTTAAAAGAGCCAGATAGTAATTACTTTAGGCACCCTCCCTGCCCTTAGAGTTCACAGGCAGCCATGTGCTCATGCCATGTGCCAGTAAAACTTCATTGTAGATGCTGACATTTGAGTTTCAAACCATTTTCAAGTGTATTGAAATAGCACTAACAATTCTAATCTTTTTTTTTAATTTGCCACTTAAAATGTATAGCACACATACACACACATACATTCTTAGCTTGTAAATTGCAGAAACTAGATGTCCTATACTACTTAGCCCATGGGCTATAATTTGCCAGTTCCTTGCTAATAATTACATATTTAGGAAAAGAGATATAGGAGATCCAGAATTGTCAAGATGCTCATTTGGACATTTTTACTGGTTAACATGTTGATATTGGTCTTTATATCATGGTAGTGGTTTCTTTTTTTGTGAATGCAGTACCTTGGCATATTTTTGCTCAAGAGTACAGCTCTACCACTTAAGCCTCAGCTGCACTCCTGCCTTTTTGCTGGTTAGTTGGAGGTAAAAAAAAAATCTCAAAGATATTTTTGCCCAAGACTGGGTTTGAGCCATGATTCTCAGATCGCAACATCCTGCATAGCTAAAATTACAGGCATGCACCCCTGGTTTCATCTGTTTATTTTTATTAAAAGATTTTATTAACACTGATTTTTTTACATCCTCTTTCAAATGTCAAGTTTAACAAACAAGTATTCCAGAATGCAATGCCTATACGCAATCACCGGCACACAAATTTAAGAACAAAATTTAAATTTAAGCTGAGACTTTGTATGTCATAGATACATATTTATGTCTATGGAATATATATCATCTGCTTCATTTTTTAAAGGACTTTCCCTAGAAATCCATCAGTCTCTGGGGCACCAAAGGCCTGGGGCTGAGCATAGCTAGGGTAAGCCTGACACCTTGTGGTCACTGTGCAAATGACAGGTGTTTCCCTGAAAATTACCGCCTGGCACATCCTCTGGGGAAGACAGCACTGAGGGACAGCTTGCCAGCCAAGAGTTGTTTGTGTGGATGTGGTTATAGTTCAGACTGTTGAAATGAGGCAAGGTGAAATCCATATCTGATTCTCCCTTAATGAACTCCCAAAAGTCGTGCTTGGGTGTGTTTCTACTAAGAAAGGGAAGAAAGAAAAAAAGGTTTTGGAGTCTTTGCAGCTAAGGTTTCAGGAACATTCAAGATGTTCCCTGGTCTGCTTAAACCTCTCACTTCTAGCCATGTAAAGACATCCAGGAGGGAGGATACCACGAAGATAATCACAAAGGAGATAATGCGGAAGCCTTAATAGCTACTATAAACCCAGAGTTTAAAGACTGGTATGGGGATGCATACATGTCATCCTAGAAAATTAGGAGGCTAAGGAGCAAAGATGGCAAGTTCAAGACCAGCCTGGGCAATACAATGTTTCCAGGCTAGCCTAGACTTTATCACAAGACCCTATCTCAAGAAAGAACCAAAAAAAAATCAAGAGTTGTACTCAGGGAAATGACAAATAAGGGGTTTCAGAGAGACAAGAGACTTGTGATTGAAGTCTTCACAATCACCCCAATGCAAAATGGGATTAGTCATCGTTGGGTCAAGCTGTCCTGAGACTATTGACTACTGTAGGACAGAGGTTTATGCTCATGTTTGGAAAAGAATCGAGAGAGACAATTCTGTCCATCCCTGCCTACAGGAAGGGTCTCCCCAAAACAAGCTATCTTGTAAGAGAGTCTGCATTGTGCTTAGTTGGGAAGTTTAGCTTTCTGTCTAATTCATAGCCATCCCTTTTATGCTCCTGGAAACCAGAGAAGGACTTGGAGCAGGGAGTTGGCAAACTTTCTCTGGGTTTTATGGTCTCCAAAGTAGTTTTATCACTGCAGGATCCTCATAGCTACAGAAAGCAATTGGTGGACTAAAAGAAGCAGGGATGGTTTCCATTGTTGCTAAGCCTGGTATAAGCAGAAGGCGGGATATATTTGGTGAGAAGGTGAAGGACTATAATGAGGCCTGATTCTAGGGGTCCTCCATGCTCAAACTCTGAGAAAGGTCAGAAGGTGGTGGAGTCCAGAGCTGATTCTTCAGAGAACAGGATTCTGAATCCAAAGTAGACCTGAGCTGTAAGCCTGGATACAAATGTTGAATGTGTGGTCCTGTAATCCACAGTGCCACCACTGGCTTCCGGGGGCTCCACCTGTGCCTATTGTTGGTGTGGAATAAAATGAATCTACCTCCTTTGCTTGGATTCTTAGTGCTGGGGAGAGGGGTGCTGCCCCCCCCTACCCTTTTGCCAGTCCTAAAGCTTGAACTCAGGGCCTGGGCACTGTTCTTGAGCTTTTTGGGCTCAAGGCCATTGCTCTACCACTTGAGGCACAGTAACACTTCCGACTTTTTCTGTGTATGTGGTACCAAGGAATGGAACCCCGGGCTTCTCCCATGCTACCCAAGCATTCTACCACTAGGCCACACTCCCGGCCAACTGCCCCCTTTTCTTTAAGTCTCTTAACTAGCAGTGTAATCTTGCACAACAAAAGGCCAGATTCCTTTCGGAGGAAACACTGCCTCTCCCTTCGGGCTGGCAGCCGGGTTGCTGGTCACTCCTATTGGCTGGGATGTACTGCACCACCCCTGGCACAGCAGTGGCACAGGTCGTGGAGACCTGGAGGCCAGTGGTTCTCTCCAGGGAGAGTAGGCTCTTAGCGACCTTTCCCACCTCCTTCTTGTAATTTACAGTTGAAAAGCCCCGGAACATTCTCCGAAGACCTCCCTCCTTACACGATCGGATCTTTGCAAGGACTTGAACGCCATCTCTGAGACCTGTGCAGGAGCATCTTGCTATGATGTGATCTGGCGCCCGGACCTGGCACAAAGGAGAGCGAGGCTGGGATGCTCCTGAGGACTGCATCCCGGGGGTGGGCGGGGGAGGGGGCGCCCAGCATTGTAGGAGTTAACATGGCCTTAACGTGGGGCCTCGTGGAAAGGGAAGGGGGGGAGGAAGGAGTGGAGTTGACACTTCGCGGGGTGGGGGGAGGGGCTCGCTGACTTCTGATTGGTGTTACATTTCATCCCAGTCCCCCCCCTCCCTCCTTCTCCCTCCCTCCCCCCCCCTCTGACCCCAGGGGAGGGGAAACGGGAATAGTGAGCGATCAAAAATAAACCTCTTATGTCAAAGCTGGGGAGGAAGTATAAATACGAAGAGCTCAGCAACCCACTCGGTGCTTCCCAGGGCTTGGGAGGAGACCGGAGCCGGCCGCGCGGAGCGAGCGGAGGGCGAGCGCACGCGGGCCGGGACGCCAGCTGCCTGCGCTCGGCGCGGAGGACGCGCGGGCTGCGGGAACCCGAGGCGCCGCCAGCCCTCCTGCAGGGGACTCCGATCCGGTGGCTCGCACCTGCCCGCGCCGGGCGAGTTCCTTTCCCGGTTCCCGCGCGCCGCCCGCCCCTCTTCCCCCCGGAGTCCCCATGCCCCCGGCGCTCGCCGCCACCCCGTGGCCGCCGCTGCTGCTGCTGCTGCGGCTCCTGCTGCAGCCGCCGCTGGCCGGCGGCGCCCCGGCGGGGCCGGGAGCTGGGGGGCAGGCCTCGGAAGTGGTGGTGCCCACGCGCCTGCCGAGCCGCGGCGCCGGCGAGCTCGTGCTCCACCTGTCCGCCTTCGGCCGGGGCTTCGAGCTGCGCCTGGCGCCTGACGCCAGCTTCCTGGCTCCCGAGTTCAAGATCGAGCACGTCGGGGGCTCCAGCGGGGAGGCCCGGGGCGAGCAGGGGCTGCGCGGCTGCTTCTTCTCCGGCACGGTGAACGGGGAGCCCGAGTCCCTGGCCGCCGTCAGCCTGTGCCGCGGGCTGAGCGGCTCCTTCTTGGTGGCCGGCGAGGAGTTCGCCGTCCACCCGCAGGGCGCAGGGGGCTCCCTGGACCAGCCGCACGTCCTTCAGCGCTGGGGGCTCGCGGGGCGCCGCGGGGATCCCGAGCTCGCCCTGGATGAAGCCCTTCCCCTCCCTCAAGGACCCGAGTGGGAGGCGGAGGTGGGGCAGGATCAGAGTCCGGAGAGAGGCGACGGGGAGCCCGAGGACGAAGAGGAGGAGCGCCAAGAGGCAGAAGCCGTCCGGGATCCGCCGCCACCCTTGCGAAGCACCAGCAGAACCAAGCGCTTCGTGTCCGAGGCGCGCTTCGTGGAAATTCTGCTGGTGGCTGACGCGTCCATGGCTTCCTTCTATGGGGCCGATCTGCAGGTAGGATCCAAGAGCCTTCCCGGGAGTCTGTCTGGAAAACCCCTCGCTCTCCCAAGCCTACTGCCAAGCAGATTCTCTGTCCTTGCTTCACTTCTGTTCTGCCTTCCTCTTTCCCCAACGCTCGCCCCCGAAACCCCTTCCAGATTTTAGAGTGCAGGATATTTCTCTCACCACCCCCCTCCAGTCTCTCCCAGCACATGACCAGTGTGCCACTAGGAACTGAAGGTGGGTTGGCCCACAACCCACTAGGCACCTGTCTCTCCCAACAGAGATAAAAATTGAACATTCTGGAAGAGTAACACACACACACACACACACACACACACACACACACACACACACACACACACACACACACACTCTTCCCTCTGCTGGCTACTGCCTCCTGATCTGAGATACTTCCAGGGAGAGACAGCTGAGCTGGGAAGAAGAGTGGGTTTGATTCCACTAGGTACCCAACTGAGGTTGAACTGAGTACAAGTCGTTGCCTGGAGAGACCTGAACTCGGAAAGGGGCTGCTTCACTTCTGTGTGCCCAGCTGGTTCTGATCAAGGGGGAATAGACTTGACTACCTTGCCAACCTGGCTCTCAGCCCCGGTAGAACTTGGCAATGCCAGTATCCAGCCCAAGAAGGGAGGGGAACAAAATGTCTGCCTCAGGGTTCAGCCGGGATAGCTGCCGTATCACGAAAAAGGGAGGGGGTAGGTGAGGATGAACAGGCACTGTTTAATGTCTCTGGAGGAGCCTGAGCTGAGCTCCATCCACCCAGCTGAGCCTAGACACAGCTTTCCCTGGGAGAGAAAAACTGAGCGGACGAGATTGCTACCATAGCTGGACTGTCTAAGTGGATGCAAAGATGGTAGTGACTTGGCAAGAGGTTCCAATATTCTCTGTAATGACTGGACAAAGATCTCCCCAAAGAAAAGAGATGTGGGTTCCAAGAGAGAGCTGTATTTTTCTCTTCCTCTATTCTTTCTTTCTAGGGAGCCTGAGATGTGCCAGCTAGACTGCTGACCTGCTTAGAGGTCATGGTTTCCTGAAACAGGGATTTTGGCACCACAGAAGCTCAGTTAATTTTTGAAGTGATGGCATCATTGGCCAAGAACCTCACTCTAGGCTCGGGCTTGCACTGTTGGGTATAGTAAGGGCATCAGCCTCACACAGAAGGCAAAACCCTGATCTTTCCACCTTCTATGACAGAGAATGAACGCTTCATAAGAAACTGATGAAGAAGCATGATGGGAGAGAGGTCTGTCTCGTTCCTCCAGCCCCGGCGGGCTCCTCTGCTTGCTTTTGTGATATTGGCTTTTCCCAGAGCACAGCAAGGCAACTCTGAGCTATCAGAGCAGATGGCTGAGGCATGGGTCTACTTTAATTTCCTCTTTGCTTCTCTGTCCTATTCTGTGAGCAGAAAGAGCCATTTGCCCAGGCAAGTGCTAGAGAGAGGGTGCAGGAGAAAGGTGAGGAAAGATCTATGGTAATAGGACCACCACACCTGGCTCTAGGAGGCTCCTCCAGAAAGAAATTGCAAACCCAGAGAGGAAATGTGCATTTGTTACCCTGCATTAGACCAGTTTCTGGCATCTGCCTAAGAACCAAGGGGTGAAAGAGCCAACAAGAATGTGGGGAAGTGGCAGAACACGTCAGCTTGTCAAGCTTCCGAGCCAACATGTCCTCCCTAACGTCTCACTCTGTCAACTCATCACCTGCACACTGGAGGTGCCAAGTATTTCCCTCAGGGACACCCTTGGCATCTCCAGACACCACAGCTGTCCACAGCCAGCCCTGCTCCAGATCCAGGCTCCAGGATTCCCAAGCCACTGAAACAGGACCGTTGGTTCCTGGGCCTTATTTGGTTCACTTCTTGAGATCCAGGTTTGTGGCGCTATGGTATACTTCTGTTCTCTTGGAAATTCTAGTTCCTGTCTAGTTCTAGACAGCCTGGTTCATGCTTGTCCAGTCCACTCCCCCTCTACATAGACAGGTTTCTGGACCATTCACTGTCACCACTTACCTGGCCAATTTGGAAGGGGAAGACATCAGGAACAGGTACCAGACATATAAGACACCTGTGTTCTTCCCCAGACGGTCTACTCTTCACTCAGGTAGACCATTTTGAAATTTTGAAGTCTTCCCCTTTGGTCTGATCATGTCCCAGCTCATCTGCCCCCTTGTTTATGCCTTCTTGGATAAGAGAGCAGCTGAGGCACACAGCTGTTCCTATGATTATCCACTGGCCCCTCAGAGCAGCCATTGAGATTCTCAGCTCCAGTCCCCTAGGCTTCCTAAAATGGGTCCATGAATTAATCAGAGAGAAAAGTAAAAATCAAGTCCTGGTGCCCCAAGACCTGGCAGCTCTTTGCATGTTACTTAGAAAGAGTCTCCTGGGGATATCATTCACACAGATAGAAGGCACTTTGGTGTGTCATAGACTAATCAGGGAAGAAGGTAGTGATAACAAAAAAAGACTCTAACCATGTAAAATGTAGTAAGTCACCTGGATCAAGTTGCTTCACAAGGATCCTATCTGCTGGAAGATGCAGATACTCTCAGAATGTTCAATGCACAGAATAGTTTTGCTTACATGAGGTCAATGGAAATACCTGAGAGAGACGCAGAGAGAAAACACAAAGCTCACAGAAAACATGTGGCTTCCCCAGCTAGTCAAAAAGCTAGTATGTGATGGGCTGTATTTGCAACCCAACGTTGAGTCCAACATTCTTTGTTATTGTACCATGCTGCATGCATCTTTGCACAAGGAGGATCTCTGACTATTTCCTCTCTTGTATCTGTTTATATTGTAGATATCCAGGGGTTCCAAAATGTCCAACCAAAGTATTGAAGCCCTATTCTGGGAAGGGACTATCTTTGCCTTCAAGGCTGCAAAAAAGAATTAGCTATGCTTGAGGCCCTTGTCACTGCTAAGCAACAGTGAAGTTTTCCAGAACTCTACAATTGAGTTCACTTAATCCCTTCACAAAAGAGGCCTCTGCCTTCTACCTTCTTATCTGGTGTCACAGTTAAGGAGTTCAGACAAAGGGGGCTTTTCTGAAAGGAGAGACCACCTTGGAAGCGTCCATTAACTCAGTCTACATCTGGCCTCTGCTAATTGTCCTCTGAGTGAACCTGGAACAGGACAGAATGTCAGTCTGAACAGTTCCCCGGGCTTGGTTTCTTTCCTAATATCCCAGCCGTGAGCAGAGCTTTAAATCTTCTTAGCACAGAGGGCTGAAGAGTAGCAGTACATCTTCCCCAAAGCAGACTGGAACATTTCCAGATGTCAGGTTTCTGGGGTTTCATTTCAGGGAACAGCTGTCACAGTCATCCCTCCTTACCGCTGTCCTTTTACAGGCTTTCTGACTGCAGGGATCCTACAGCCTGGTGTCCCCAGCATTGTCCCAATTCATGATTGCAGCATAATTCTTAATATTGTCATTTTTCAGTGCCAAGAGTGTCCTAGATTGAATGATAAACATATATATATAGGCCCCTCTAGTTGTGTAGTTGCACTACCTCTGTTCATCTCACAAGCAAATGAGTCCTTTGTATCTTCCACAATCAAGATGACAGTCAAGAGACACTGAGTATTCCCAAAGAAAATGCCCAACTATTCTAGAGGTGGTATGTACATAGACAATAATAGGGACAGCCTTGCTTACATGCTTCGGGTTTTTGGCTCAACTTCACAGATAGTGTGATGATCATAAGCATAGACTTTGAAGTAAAATAGAAGAGAAAGAAAAGAGACAGGCAGACAGAGATTTACCTATTTCTTTGTACCTCAGTTTCTTTGCCAGCAAAATAGAAGTTATACCCAGATCCTACCATTTTGTTGAAGACTTCGCAAAGCATGGAAGGCACCTGACTTTGTGCCTGCTTTTAACTGCAGTTACCCTTGGTGATGGAATCCATTTGTTAGAATGGATGTCACCACACAAACTGAAATGCCAGCTATTGCTTTTTAGCCTTGCTGTCCTGTGTATCAGAGAGACCTTTTTGTTGTGGGTGGTTGTGGTAGTGGTTGTAGAGCTTGTACTTGGGAACTCGGGGCCTGGGTACTGTCCTGGAGTGCTTTTGCTTGAGACTAACATTCTACCACTTTGAGCCACGGCTCCATTTGTGGTTTTTGAGTGATTAACTGGAGATAAGTGTCTCATGGGGACTTTTCTGCCCAGACTGGCTTCAAACTATAGACCTCAGATTTCAGCCTCCTGAGTAGCTAGGATTATAGGCATGAGCCACTGGTGTCAGGCAAGACTTTCTTCTTCATCTTTCCCAGCTCCGGTGTTTAAGGCTGACTTCTTGCAGTTCCATGTCAGTGTGTGTATTGGAGAGGTGGCATTGCCCTTTGTTGTGTGGAACACAAGGCAAGGTAAAGGATTGCCAAGTTGCTCTTGCTCTTTCTTCCTCTCACCACTGTCCTCTTCCTTTGCTTGTGGCTCTACCTTCTCCCTATCACCATCCCAGGCTTTAAAGCCATTCCAGGAAGAAGAGTTAGGGCACCAAGAGCTTAGCTCATTGCCTTCTGGCAAGGGCAAAGCCTCTGGAAATGTACTTGGCTCAGGCTTGGCCGCCCCGAGATTTCCCAAGGTAGGCTTCAGATACCAGAGGAGCCTGGTACCTTGGAGGGAATTCTTCTAGTTCATAGTTCAAATTATCAAAGTGCCATTTTTTTTATATTCTAGGGGACACCAACACAGGAAGAGATCCCTTAAAGAAAAAGCCATCTTTTCCTAATGAAAGTTAAGGACTTGAGATCCCCAAGAGCAGGGGTGCTTGACGACCCTTGCCTGTACAGATCCTAGGTTCCCACCAAAACAGATGCCATTTGGGACGCTTGCCTGCTGTGTGGGATTCCATTTACATTCTGGAGCACAGAGCCTGTGCTTATATAGAAAGCAAAGAGGGAAAAATAGGTACCAAGTGGTAGAGCAAGCCATCTGTCCTTCTCCTTGACTGGCTCCTGGACCTGCTGTCCAGATGACTACAAGCCCAGGGAATGGGTGGGAGGTCAGGATTTAGAGGACTCGAGTTCATGTACCTGGCCTGTCCTCCCTGGTCCTTCTCACTAGGAAACCGAGCATTGTTCCAAGGCAAAGCTCCTAGATGTCTGTTTCTCAGAAGAGCTAACAAGGAGCAGGTGAGGGTAAAAGATAGCAGGCTTCTGATCAAGACTACTAGAGATAATGGGGGATCAACTGGAGTGAGGGTCTGAAAGGAACATGAGACCACAGAATCCTTGTAGCCCTCACAACACAGATTGTCTCCTGAGATAGTTGGTGATTAGGAAAAAACTTCAGATACCGTCATGTCTAATCATCCCCTTGAAGCAAATGCCTGACCAGCCAGCTTAGCCTGACGACTGTGTAGTATCTAGAGACAATCCTATGAGTTCCCTAAACTGCAGATGGAGGCAGCTCCCTAGAAAATTTAGTGCTGGGAACTCCTTAAGGTTAGGATGTCTCCTCCTGATCTTCATGCAGCAGTCCATACCAATTCTCTTTGCTTTCCCCTGAATGACCATCACCTGCTCTGTCACTCAGCCTCTGTCTGACCCGGTCAGTGTGGGCCTATAGACAGTTCTCAAACCTCAGGCCTTCACTTCTCATGATGAGCTTCCTCCTTCCAATCCCTACCAGCTAGCATCTCTTAGTTTCACATGGTCTTTGAAAAGACTTAATTTATCCCAATTTTCAGATTTTGAAATCAGGACTCAATAGCAAGAAGTTCTGTGAGAGTAGGTTTGGTTTTTCAGATTGTGAGCTGGCAGGTCAATCTCAGAAGAAATTTCAGGGGTTGGTTTTTCTGTCTATCAGATCATGGCCTTTTCTAGACAGACCAGAAGACTTTAGCCTATGGAAACAGTTTAAAAAAAGGAAAAAAAAAAAACCTAGCCAGGAATTTGCCTTGCAAGCTACTGTTCCTCACCCCTAGTTGCGTAACATGTGATTGCTTTTGCTCCCCTCTGGAATCCGACTCCAGGAGCAAATGCCAAGTTTCAACTTTGCTGATAAGAGGTTTACATCAGCCTAAACATGGCTGGAGTTCGTGATGGGCCAAGTAACCTGCCCTTAGTAACCCTACAACTCCTGTTTGTAAGACTAACAAAATGCCTGGCTTGTTGCCTTTGAGATAAACAAACAGGTCCCATTCACAAATAATGGGATTCATCTGGGACTCCCACACAGGACCTCCTCTAATGGAATGTTCCCCCCCACACACACAGCCTTTCCTTTCCTTCCACTCCCACCTTCCAGACTGCAGGAGGACAGAGAGAGGCTACAGGAGGTGGTGCCCCAGGGAGCAGAGGCAGAGGGAGAAGCCATGCTATATAGGCTCAAGGCTAGCCTGTCTCTGTACCTTTGTCTTTACCTCTGCCAAAGAATTCAAGAAGGCAACTTCGTGAGGACCCAAGGCAGGAATGTGAGCTCGCATCTGGCCTCCTGTCAAGACCTAGGAATCGATTAGGGGAGTATTTGGCAGCTTACAGACAAGACAGAGGCCAAACAGTGATGTAGGCTCCTTTAGCAGGGCTGGGTGGAACTGAAAACAGGTGGCACCCTAAGCATATGGATCTTATTAGACCTGTTAAACGTCCAAGCCCTGGGCAGAAGGCAATTAAACCCTTTGGGGCTATCCAGGAAACCAAACTCTGAGAGACTTGATGAGAAGAATGTAGACCTCAAGCAGACACTTGGGCTTGCATCCTGGCCTTAAGAACAATATGACCTTTGACAAGTTACTAAGCTTGCGTGACCCTCCATGTCCTTCTTGATGAAACGGGGATTGCGATGCCTGCTTCACAGGGTTATTGCAAGAATTTAATGATGTGTCAGATGTGGCCAGTAGCTGGTACAAAATAGCTATTGCCAAGAATGGTTATGAGTGTGAAATTTTCAGGTTAACAGTTCCCACACTAGAAAGTAGTAGCTGTCCTAGCAGACATAGCAGGAACAGGAGGACTTCTAAAGGAATATTTCTCTCACCTTAAACATTCAGAACACTACTTCTGGGCTCAAGCTAGACAAAGAAGGGACAGTGAACAAGGAGACAAATGATATCCAGAGCTCAAAAGAACTTTCTGTCTGCTTCCAATACAGTAGCCATAAGCTATATATGGCCATTGGTGGCCAATGTGACAGCAGATCTGTCTATTCTGATTCTTGTGAATTTGAATTCATTGGAATTCAGATAGTGTAGCTGATCTGGATGTCAAATGTACAAGCTTTACAGGCAGGCAGATCTGGGCTCCAGTGCCCATAGTAAACTCTAGCTTTCTAATCCTGGGCCAGTTACTAAACCTTGGGTTTCTTCTCTGGGAAGACCAAGCCCCTGAGGGTTGATTTTTTTTGTTTTGTTTTGTTGTTGTTGTTTTGTTTTGGGGGGTAGGGGTAAGGTATAGAGGGATTACAGTTACACTCATTAGGTAGTGGGTAATTACTTCTCGAACATTGTTACCCTTGCCCTCAGGGTTTTGAGATGCTTCAAAGCTAGTGCTCAGGCTGGAGCATCCTATGAACAAATTAAATGCCTGGTAAGAAGAGATGTTGACAGTGGACAGTCAAGGGCCCCAAGAGTAACGCTTTGCTTTGCCTCCAAACAGAACCACGTCCTCACCCTAATGTCCCTGGCAGCCCACATCTACAAGCACCCCAGCATCAGGAACTCCATCAGCCTCATGGTGGTCAAAGTACTGATCGTGGAAGATGAGAAACAGGGCCCAGAGGTGTCAGACAATGGTGGGCTGACATTGCGTAACTTCTGCAGCTGGCAGCGACACTTCAATAAGCCCAGTGACCGGCACCCAGAACACTATGACACTGCCATCCTGCTCACCAGACAGGTATGTGAGCTGGAAGAATGAGGGCAGGAGATAGAACACATAGCTCAAAGGGAAGGCCACAAGGACGGCCCAAACATGGGAACTGTCTCCTTGCTGGCCTCAGCTGGAATGGAGAGGAGGAGGTCATGTGGGAGGAGGACAAGTGTGAGGTATTTGTAAGGGAAGGAGAAGAATCTCATAAGGGCTCTTTTCCAAACGTTTGTAACCAGCTGTCTGCTGAGGTCATAATACATGAGAGGAAATGGCTTGAACCATCCAGGGAAAGAACAGAGTTGGAAGTGGGAGACGGGTTCTGTCTCCAGTCATTGTTCAAGGGGCAGGTAATTAGGGGAATTCCCAGAGTTTCTCCCACAGTGAGAGGTCATCCCACTTATCTGGTAAAATTTCTTCAGACAACTTCTCAAAGACATGGGCATATAGTAATACAGTCCAAACTCTGTCTAACCTTTGAGTAGCACAGGCAACAACAGCTCTCCAGGGAAATGTGATATGATTTCCACTTTACAACAGAGATACAAGAAGCACACAGTGACAGAGCCCAGAGTTGGTCTAAGACAGCCTGGCTGCTGGGCTGTGGAGTTGTGCATTGTAAAGTCCTGGCCAGCCTGGAACACTGAGGTCAGATGAGGAAAAGACTTCATTACATGAGCAGCCTGTAGGAAGTCAGAGGGAAATGTTATTTTTTTATTGTTGGATAATATATAGAGGGGTTACAGTTACATTCGTTAGGTAGTAGGTGCATTACTTGTCACACATTGATACCCCTTCTCATGTTTTTGTCCATTTCCTTCCCCCCACTACCTCCCAATCATCTTATTTTCCCCCCTTCCCTTCCCTATTTCAAATAAACAAATAAACATATATACAATATACCAGGTAACAAAATCAGATACAGTAACAGCATGAGCTTAACCAGAAGGGCGAAAAAAAAGAGAAATAACATAGTACATTAAGAACAATAATCACACAAGATAAACCTCTTGTTTCCATATCCTAGAGTTCGTTTCATTTAGTCTCATCCTATATGACCTTATATACATAGGTTTTGAGCTATTGTAATCAAGAGGGAGATGTTTATGTCACTCAGAAATTCCTCCCGAGTACATGAGTGTGTGTGTGTGTGTTATTTTAATAAAAGTTTATTTCATGGGTCACTTTCTATATTTCAGAAACACAGAATGAGTGAACTATCTTGAATATAACCAAGATTAAAAAAAAACCCTAGCCCTGCAGAGATCCTAGATGACATATCTATAAATGATGAACCCACTGCTGCATCCAAAGTCTTTAAAAAAAAAAATAAAGTTCAGTTACTTGGGGAGATAGAAAGCAGGGGCAGTGACTCATTCTTATAATCTTGGCTACTCAGGATGTTGAGATTTGAGAATGCTGGTTCAAAGCCAGACTGAGCAGGAAAGTCAGTGAGACTCTTACATTCAAGCAAAAAGCTGGAAGTAGAGGTATGATAAGGAGAAGTGCTCTGACCCCAAATTCAAGCCACAGCACTGGCACCAGAAAAGAAAAGAAATTCAGTAAGCACAAGCCCAGCAGGTAGTATCTCACAGAAGATTCTGTGGGAAAATGTCACGTATGAGATGACATCTCCTTCTCATCCTGATTATGGTCCTCAAAACGATCTTTTCTCTCTCTACCAAATAGAACTTCTGTGGGAAGGAAGGGCATTGTGACACACTGGGAGTAGCAGACATTGGCACCATCTGTGATCCTAGCAAGAGCTGCTCTGTGATCAAAGATGAAGGGCTCCAGGCTGCCTACACCCTGGCCCATGAGCTAGGTAAGATTTGTCATGCCAAAGCCTGTTTTGTGGCCTCAAAGGGAGCTAGATGCTGTCCAAAATGACCTCATCCTAAAAAGGGATGGAGGGAAAAACAGAGGTCACACTTAGCCATTATCTGCTCAGAGTTTTGACTGCAGTTATATGAAATACTGTACGTGGTGTTGCTAACTAGTACTTCCCTGGGCACAAGAACAAAACACTCAAGTACTGTCCTGGCCAGGAGTATGGTGCTACAGAGTACTCTGGAAACATGATGCTGTGCAAACCTAGCAATAAGGACCTGGGGGGAAGGAGAAAGGAGATGGATTTTGAAGAGAGTACCATGTTAATGAATAATAGAGGTGTGGGTTTCAGACAGACAGGGTAGAAAATAGAGGGGTAATGATGCTCTCCTGCCACCTGAAAAAGCCTCCTAGAAGAGAAAAGCCCAAGATGGGGCCAGAAACAAAAGTCTCAGCGAGTCAAGCTGTCTGTACCCAGAGCTGGTGACCAGGCAAGCACTGCCCTAGGCCATACCACCCCTGGCCCATGTGAGTAGCACTGGGGCAGGACAGGTGGTTGGAAGAGGGAGAGGGGCAGTAAACCAGGGTCCTTGCTTCCGCAGGGCACGTTCTCAGCATGCCCCACGACGACTCTAAACCCTGCGCGAGGCTCTTTGGGCCCATGAGTAAGCACCACATGATGGCGCCGCTCTTCGTGCACCTGAATCAGACGCTGCCCTGGTCTCCCTGCAGTGCCACATACCTCACGGAGCTCCTGGACGATGGCCACGGTAGGCTCTGCTCTGGCCCTCCCTGCTTCTCTCCAGCCAGCTGCTATGGGGCCTCCCCGGAGGCTACTGGCACCTGCTCTGACTGGGGGGGACTCCCGGCAGCTGTGCTTTCTCACAAAGCTTAGGGTGGGGAAAGACTTCAGAGACATGTCATTCTAGAAAGGCATTCCAAACATCCGCCCTACCATGCCCCATCTGTGCCCCATCTGCTCTGGGATCATCTAGATTTATTCATCACAAAGCAGGTGGAATTAGTCTGAGAAGGTTGTCTGGAAGAGGTGAGTTTGAACAGAGCTGAACAGAATGGAAAAACGTAGCATTTGGGAAGAGAAGGGAATGTTCCAGGCTAGAAGGATGGACCCATGATAGCTCAGAAATAGCAGAGGCACTGAGAAGGCCATGCGAGAACAAGAAGTAAGCAGTGGGGGCTGGGGATGTCTGATTAAGGCAATGAAGTGCTTCCTTTTTGTTGAAGGAAGCAGACATGCGCGGTTATGCCAGTGTACGTACTTATGGTTTATCTGCATGGTTTTTAAGTGTCAATTTACATCCCCACCCAAAAACTGATTTTGTGATGAGATTTATTAGCGGGCATTCTCTAAAGTAGGTCACAGAGATTCCATCCTAGATGTTCTAGGTAGAAAAGTAAAAGCAGTCCAAAGAAAAACATTGCTATTATTAGTCAAAATTAAATACTTATCTAGGTTGCTGATTGAGTGTTGACAATGTTTAGACTGAGACCAAAGAAGTCCTGGTGTCTGTATCTTAAATTGTTTCCTAGCCAGGCTTGGGTGGCCCCTATATAATCCTAGGTACTCAAAAGGATGAGATTTGAGGATCACAATTCAAAACCATCCAAGGAAGGAAAATCTGTAAAACTTTTTTTTCATATATTTTTATTGTAATAAATAGAAGGGTTACATTATATTCACCAGATAAAAGGTGCATTACTTCACATACATTGATACCCTTTCTCATGTCTTGGTCCCCATTTCCCTCTCCCCACCCCCGCCCCTCATCTTGTTTTCCTCCCTTCCCTATCCGACTTCAAAAACTTTTAATTCTAATTTTGTAGCAAAAACTAAAAACCATAACTAAAACTGTGGGAAAGTGAATGACATTGTCCAAAAAGAGTTCTCATTATCTGACTTAGGAAACACCTCTGTACCACAACAAAATTATGTATTTTTAAAAATCCAGAAGTAGAGCTGTGGCTCAAATGGTAGAGTACCAGCTTTGAGCGAAAACAGCTAAAGGACAGCCCACAGGCCCCAAGCTTAAGCCCAAGCCAGCATGCACACATGTACACACAGACCAAGTCATGTCCTATGAAATTAGAGCAGAGTGTGAGAGGCTATGAAGTGCTGAAAGGGAAGTCTTGGGCCAGGAATATGGCCTAATGGTAGAGTACTTGCCTAACATGCACAAAGCCCTGCATTTGATTCCTTGGTACCACATATACAAAAAAGGCCAGAAGAGGTGCTGTGACTCAAGTGGTAGAGTGCTAGCCTTGAGAAAGCCCAAGGACAATGCTCAGGCCCCAGGACTGAGGGAAAAGAAAAAGAAAGGGAAGTCTTTTTTCTTGTTTTTACTCTTCTGCTTCTCTATTCCTAGGGGACTGTCTCCTGGATGCTCCCACCTCAGTTCTGCCCCTTCCTACAGACCTGCCAGGCAGCAAGGGTCTCTACGCACTGGACCAACAGTGTAAGCAGATGTTTGGGCCTGGTTTCCGCCATTGCCCCAACACTCCTCCGCAGGACATCTGCGCCCAGCTCTGGTGCAACACAGAGAGTGATGAGCCCCTTTGCCACACGAAGAACGGCAGCCTGCCATGGGCTGACGGCACACCCTGTGGACCTGAGCACCTCTGCTTAGATGGCAGCTGCCTGCCCAAAAAGGAAGTAGAAAAGCCCAAGGTGAGGGAGAAGGAAGGGAGGGAAACAGGAAAAAGGAAGAAGGCTTCATCAGGGACTGTCACATTTGTGTGTGTGTGTGTGTGTGTGTGTGTGTGTGTGTGTGTGTGTGTATTGGTACCAGAGTGTAAAATCAGGGCCTTGTGTTCTCCCTTAGCTTTTTTGCTCACAACTGGCACTTTACCACTTGAACCATATACTTGTGGCTTCTTTGCTAGTTAATTGGAGATGAGTTGTAGGCATTTAACTGCCTAGACTGGTTTTGAACTGCAATCCTCAGATCTCAGACTCCTGTGTAACTAATATGCGCCACTGTGCCTGGCCTACATTCATCTTTTAACAAACAAATGAAACTATACAGTGCAGTGGGATACTGCCACTGCTCTGGGTGCTTCTGTGACCCAGCCCACCCCTTTTCTTTGTCAGTTGTAGGGCTTGAACTCGGGGCATGGGTGCTGTCCTTAAGCTCTTTTGCACAAGGCTACTACTTTGAGCCATAGCTCCACTTCCATTTTTTTTGAGTCATTAATTGAAGATAAGAGTCTCATAGGCACTTTTTTTTTTTTTTTTTTTTTTTTTTTTTTGCCTGGGCTGGCTTAGAACCGCAACCCTCAGATATCAGCGCCTTGAGTAGCTAGGGTTACAGACAGGAGCCACTGGCATCTGGCTACTCCCTTTGTGAACTTATTTGGAGCTGACCAAAGGCTTGCACAAACTAACAAGTCTGAAGACCAGTGTGAATTCTTCTTTGTTGTGTTTTTTGTTGTTGTTGTTTTTTGCCAGTCCTGGGCTTCAGCTCAGGGCCTGAGCACTGTCCTTGGACTTTTCTCAAGGCTAGAAGAGCTCTACCACTTGAGCCTCAGCACCACTTCCAGCTTTTTTGTATGTATGTGGTACCAAGGAATTGAACCCCGGTCTTTGCGCATGCTAGGCAAGCACTTTAACCACTAGGCCAAACTCCCGGCCTGAATTCTTCTATTAATAGAGTGACATGGGATCAGAACATTTCACCAAGGATTGAATGAGAAACATTCATAGCCTACCTACATCTGAAATGAATTCCTAATTAGAGATCAGGGAATGAGAGTCATTGTAGGAATCTCAGACTACTCCAAGAGGAGGAGGAGAGCAGGCATCAGAACTGCCTCTGTCCAGGCAGAGAAAACTTGGCCCAGTCCAAAGGAAACTTGCATGAAAATCCAAGGCAATGCCAGCACGCGTTTTTAAGTGACTCACTTCTGTGCCCTGCTCTTAATATGTGCAAACTTCAAGGCTGATCACATTTCTCTTATTGCAAGTCACTGAGCCATTGGAATGAAATAGCATCCACTGAGTTTTGCGGCCTAGTCCCTGCCCAGCACTGAATCATGCTCCATAAAGCTGGCCTTTTACATGAGCCTCAAGAATCTCCTTAGGCAGGATCAGGCATACACTGTCATCCTAAATTGAGCTGGCACAAGATTCATAGATTCCTGCCCAGCCAATTCCCAATCTCTTCATAATTCAAGCGCAAGGACAAGGGTCCAACCACTCATTCACTTACGAGTGGCCAAATCAAGCTAGCATCAAGGAGAGAAGCATGGTCGATCATGACACAATCGTGTTTCATCATTTGTCCCCAGGTACTGGGGCTTGAACTGGGGGCCTGGTACTGTCCCTTAGCTTTTTCACTCAAGGCTAATAAGGCTAGCACTCTACCACTTGAGTCACCAGTCCCAGCTTTTGATGGTTAATTGAAAATGAAAGTCTCCTAGACTTTCCTGCCTGTGTTGCCTCTGAACCATAATCTAGACCTTAGCCTTCTGAGTAGCTATGATTACAGATGTGAGCCAATGGCACTTGGATTCTTGGGTATTTTTAAGGGAAAAAATGTAATTTTTATATACAGAATCATGGCTTTGTAAACTGAGAAAGCTCCACATCTTCATGATTATATGAGAATAGTGGCAATGCTTTTAAATGGGCAGCAGTATATTTGCAAAGCATTACTTCTTTTTTTCTTAATAGTCTTCCGTAATTTTCATCTTTATTTGAATGAATGTTGCTTTTATCATTTTTTAACTGTGAAATTTTTATTTTATTTTTTATTATAGTTACACTCATTTCATTTCTAAAATAGCACATTTTTATTAAAAATGCTTTTATCATTTTTGAAGTTCATCTTGAACCTTTCTCAATAAAGCAACCAAAGGAAAAGCTTTATTCTCTTAAGTCAATTGTAAACTTGAGTCTCTGCTTGTTTCTCAGCATTATTCTAGGAGACACCAAGTGTTGGTATGTACTGGCAGCACCTAGTAGTGATATTTTGGGGGGCAGGGGAGCTTAGTTGTGGGACTTGAACTAAGGGCCTGGGTGCTGTCTTTGAACTCTTTACTCAAGGCTAGCACTCTGCCACCTTGAGCCACAGCACAACTTCTGGTTTTCTGATGATCAATTGGAGATCAGAGTGTCACAGATTTTCCTGCCCGGGCTGGCTTTGAACCATGATCCTCAGATCTCAGCCTCCTGAGTAGCTTGGATTACAGGGATAAGCCACCAGTGCCTGATGCCTCAACATTGGCATTAGTGACTTGGAGGTAGGGGTGAGGACTAGAAAAAGGTTTTACTGAGGGCCTGTGCATTCTTGAATATTTAGCATCATTCATGATCTCTGCATACTAGTGACAGGTAGTACAGACGCTACCCAGCTAGGATAATCACAGTCTCTCCAAACACTGCCAAATGTCCCACAGAGGACAGGGTATGGCACCCATGGAGAACTACTGTATTCAACCCAACCTTATTCTGATTAGAGACTCATTCATTCAGCAGACTGTCCATTATCTGGCTAGGTCAAGGTACTACTTTAAACATCAGGCAATCAGCAGTGAAGGAGCCCAGCACAGGCTCTGTGCTCCCAAAGCTACTGCCAAACAGGCTGCACCACCACTATACAACAGATTAGGTGAACTCTGTATCCCTAGAAAAGAGTAACTAGATGAGGAAGTCAAGTTCACAGTCACTGGGTAGCACAGACAACCACAGCTCCCTCTCCTTAACTCCTGATTGAGCGCCATTATGTGTTGCAGCCTGTGGTGGATGGAGGCTGGGGCCTGTGGGGACCCTGGGGAGAATGTTCTCGGACCTGTGGAGGAGGAGTCCAGTTTTCATACCGTGAATGCAACAATCCAGAGCCTCAGAATGGAGGAAAATACTGCCTGGGCCGGAGAGCCAAGTACCAGTCATGCCACACGGAGGAATGTCCCTATGATGGTAATTACCACTTAGGGCTATTTATGTCAACAGATCTATGGAGGAGAAGAAGGGTGGGTCTCTTGAGATGTCTGTGATGCAAACTTAAGTGGGCAACAGCAAGACACCAAGCTTGGAAACGTCATCAGGGACCCAGGGCAGCTCTCCCAGGTAAAACGATTAGCCTTGTCTTTAGAGATGTGGAGACACCCACATGTCACTTCCAACCAAACCTACTAGGAAGGGACTTCTGCACAGGGATAAAGTTCCAGGTTGTAATCCTCCCAGAGGCATCTGAACCCTGGTCTGTGTGCAGAATGGAAGTGTTTTGCACAGCTAGTCTCAGTGCCAAACCTCCAAGGTCTTTCTAGCCAACATTTGGCCCAGGGAGAAGGGAAGATGTCTGAGTCTGATTCCTATGCACATTCCTATCAAGAAGAGTTGCCCTTCTTCCCTTAGGGCCTACCAACAGAAACTTCCAGGAAACAGTGTCACTTTTACCTCACCTTATCCTCTTCCTATCCCCTAGGACAAGCCAGAAAGCAACACATCTGTCATTGCCATCAAGTGTTAGCACCTCTGTGTAATTAGAATGTTATAAAGGACATTAAAAAATGCACAAGAGATGGTCCCTTTCCTCAAGGATCTTGTAGTCTCTCAACCCTTTTACATAGCAATTAGGGCTTAATCTACAAGGCACAGACCCAGGGCTAGTGAGTCAATTAGGGAAGTTGATGAGACTGAGATCCCAAATGCCTGAGGTAGTATTAGTGTGAGAAATGCTATCATTTGCTTAGGGGAATTCAATCCCAATATATTAGCAGTGGTCCTTTAAAGCTGAAATAGCATGTGGAGTTTATGACAGATTCCCCACTAGATTTAGAGAAACTTCTCCAAACAAGCCTGACCCCCTCACCTTACTCAATCAACTTACACAGAATCTGATCTGTGATTATAAGTCACTCCAATACACAGCTAGAGTGGAGAAGCATGGTAGAAAGAGAAGGTCTAACTTCACGATTAGACTATCTTATTTCCTGCAGCTTGGTCTGGGGTGTAGGAGGGAAGAGGAAAACAGTGCACATGGGTAGCCAGAATTGGTTCCTAATGGTTGCTACAAGGCCTTGTAGGTAAGAGTGACATACAGTCACTGAAAATCACAAAATATGGGGGAGGACTTTATTCCAGACTAGAAATAATGGGTTGTGACACTAAATGTTCAGAAGGTATGAGGGTACATAGTAAGGTCACCATATGAAAATCTTATCTACTGTTAGAAGGACTGATTATATCGAGTTGAACTGGAGGCAATTGTGCTATATGCAAATAGAGCTTTCCACTGTAGAAAATGAGATATAGAGACAAAACCAGTGATAGAAATAGAAGTTGAGCCAGGAATGGTGGCTCATGTTAACTACTCAGGAAGCTGAGATCTGAGGATCTTGGTTCAAAGCCAGCCTGGGCACTAAAGAATGTGAGACTCTTATCTCAATTAATCACTAGAAAATGAGAAGTGGGGCTGTGGCTCAAGGGGTAGGACAGTAGCCTTGGGGTGAAGAGCTCAGAGATAGCACCCAGGCCCAGGCCTATAAGGGACAAAAAAAATAAAAAAAAAAAGAAATATCTATCTATCTATAGATATCTAGGATATATTTATAGATATCTATGATATATCTATGATATATATCTAGATCTAGATATATCTATATCAATGATCTATATCAATGGTATCTATACATATCTATAGATATCTATAATTAGCAGAGTTCTATCATTCAATGCCTTCCACAGTTACTGAATTTTCTGTATTCCTACCAACGTTTATCTAATAGATAGGATTATTATCTTCCCCACCTCATCCCCCAACCCCTGTGTTTATTCCAGAAAGCTCAACATAGTGATGAGTAACACTTTTCCCTATTCCTTGAAGGAAAACTCCCACAAATACCCTGATGGCTCAAATTACAGTGTGCTCTGAGTCCAAGAATTTCTTAAGCTATAGGCTTCCCTGCTTTAACAATGTGTTATCTCCATGCTATTTCTTTTAGGAAAAAGCTTCAGAGAGCAGCAGTGTGAGAAATATAATGCCTACAATTACACTGATCTAGATGGGAATCCTTTGCAATGGGTCCCTAAATATTCAGGGGTGTCTCCTCGAGACCGCTGCAAGTTGTTCTGCCGAGCCCGGGGAAGGAGTGAATTTAAAGTATTTGAGGCCAAGGTAAGAATCTCCATGGCTACAGATCAGAAAGTGGAGGAAGGCAGCCCGTGGCCACCTTGCCTGTGGGTTGCTTCTCCACAAGCCCTCTCCTCCCTTTCCTTCCCCAGGTGATCGATGGCACTCTGTGTGGCCCTGAGACTCTTTCCATTTGTGTCAAAGGCCAATGTGCCAAGGCTGGCTGTGACCACGTGGTGGATTCCCCTAGGAAGGTGGACAAATGTGGAGTATGTGGGGGCAAAGGCACCTCATGCAGAAAGGTCTCCGGCTCATTCACTCCCACCAGGTGAGGCTCTCCAGCAGTGGTATCTAGGCTGAAGAATGTGGCTGCTACTTCATGATTCTGAAGTCTGTGCGAGTTATATAAATGTTCTGCGCTTCTGTTTGTCTATAGCAGTCATCTGCCCCTCAGAGTTGTTGTAAGGATTTCCTGGGCGGGGTGTGTGGTACATTTTTGCACAGGATCTGGCCAGAGGAAAAGTAAGACCCAGAGAATTAGCTTTTTTGTTTTATTAGAGCTGGAGGCCATATGGATGGGGATGTATCAGCTCTGAGTCAATCAGCATGAGAACTACTCTGAACAATCAGGACCTTTGCCAGTAAATAGTTTGTCTAGACCTACAAAAATATCCAAGGCCCATATGTCTAGCACCTAGTGGGATAAGACCAAAAGACCAGGATCTTCATTGAAATTAGTGAGATGAGAGATAGACATAAATGTACATACATTTGTGTATACATTTATACAAATATGTAATATGTTTTACACATATAATATATAAAAGAAAGCAAATGAACAAATGAATGAATGAATGAATATAGGGTAGAAAAGAGCAAGCCTCTGTAAATACAATACTAGTAAGACAAACTGAGGATAGAATTAGTGGGAGGAAGTTTAGATGCTCCTATAACTAGCGAGCAGGAAAACATAGATAAATATTATACTATTTTCCAGGTAACAACAACAAATACTTAAACTTGCCCTTACTCTACAGGAAGCATAAAAAATGGCCGGAAATGAGCAATGGTGTAATATTTTTAAAACTCTGTTTTTTTGTGTTTTTTTCTTCAGTGTATTTTATTTTATTATTTTTTTTTCCATATATTTTTATTGTAATTAATAGAAGGGTTACATGATATTTGCCAGATAGAAGGTGCATTAATTCACATACATTGATACCTTTTCACATGTCTTGGTCCCCATTTCTCTCCCCCCCAACCCCCACCCCTCATCTTCTTTCTGGTTTCCATTAACTGTCGATACGATCTTAAAAAGTCACTTAATCTTTTTGTGCTTTCATTTCTTCATCTGTAATGGTATTGGTTTTGCTCACCTTTTATTTTATGAATTAAGGAGACCATAGAATTCATGAAGCAATTTGGAAAATACTAATTATATGAATGTAGGCGCACATACATGAGAAGAAAGGTCCTTAGACCTCAGACTTTCATGTGGCTGCTGAGACCACTCCTTTGTACTCCCTTCTCTGAATATCCATCTGCAGAAAGGACAAGGTTCACTGGGCTTGGTGTAAGATGTCCTTCCCTTAACAGGCCTGGGAGAGCTGTCTGACTGGCAAAAGTCTTGATTGCTCAGAGAGCTCTCTTGCTGGTTGACTCAGAGCTGATACATCCCCATACATATGGCTTCCAGCTCAAATAAAATAGCAGCTGCTCTGGGGTTCCATCCTTCCCCAACTAGCTTTTGTTGCACATACAACAAGAATAGCAAATAACCCAATGGGCCACCCCCTGAATCATCTTCACTTTTTCCCCAGCCTAGTGTAACCCAGATTCCTAACAGAGATCAAAGAACTAAGCTCTCACCATTCTATATAAACCACTATGCCTATAATGGACCTGAAACTTCTTTTATGCATGTCTTGGGACTTGAACTCGGGGCCTGATTACTGTCCCTGAGCCTCTTTGTGCTCAAGGCTAGTATTCTTATCACTTGAGCCACAGCACCACTTCTAGTTTTTGAGTGGTTAAGTGGAGTAAGGGTCTCGTGAGGACCTTTCTGCCGTGGCTGACTTCAGACCACAATCCTCAGATCTCAGCCTCCTGAGTAGCTAGGATTTCAGGCCTGACCCACAGCACCTGGCTCACCTGAAAGGTTTTAAAAACAGTATCCATCAGAAGTTCAGTGCTCCTGGTGTCTGGGTACACTTGAAGGTAGCGCGGAAGAAGCAAGAGTTAATTCCTCGTCCTTCCCTGAGTCCATATCGATATACAATACTGCTTGACTCAAAGAGGCAGTGTGCCACTTTCCATCCTCGGTGGTTCTGGAATGGGTAAGGAGTCTCGTGTAGTTTGAACTCTGGGTATGGAAGTGGACAAGTCTAGTTTGAACCCAGTACATGGGAACTAATGTGTTTACTATCTAAATTAAACCAAGAGCTGCCAAGTTTGGTTGTACCAATGCAGCTTTTCAACTCCCCTCTGAACTCTTCAAGCTATGCTGTTGTTAAAATCTGCTCTAACTTGGACAATAGAAATGCCACATCAAGCAGACACCCTTGGGAATCCCAGACTTCAAGACAATTCTGCTTGTTTCAGTAGCAGAATGTCACTTCATTATTTGCTTGTTGCTTTTGTCTGCCCATCCAGGCACCTGAACTGCCTACTTCTGTCTCTCAAACATTTGTGGTACCTACACTAGATAACCACTCTCCAGCTATCACAGTGTCTTTCTGTCCCTTTCACAGTTATGGCTACAATGACATTGTCACCATCCCTGCTGGTGCCACCAACATTGATGTGAAACAACGAAGCCATCCAGGGGTCCGGAACGATGGCAGCTACCTGGCATTGAAGACGGCTGATGGACAGTACCTGCTTAATGGCAATCTGGCTATCTCCGCCATAGAGCAGGACATCTTGGTGAAAGGGACCATCCTAAAGTACAGTGGCTCCATTGCAACCCTAGAGAGGCTTCAGAGCTTCCGGGCACTGCCTGAACCGCTGACAGTACAGCTCCTGACTGTCCCTGGTGAGGTCTTCCCTCCCAAAGTCAGATATACCTTCTTTGTTCCCAATGACACAGACTTCGATAAGCAGAATAACAAAGAGAGAGCAACCACCAACTTCATCCAGCCGCTGCTCCATGCACACTGGGTGCTAGGGGACTGGTCCGAGTGCTCTGTCACCTGCGGAGCTGGCTGGCAGAGGCGGACTGTGGAATGCAGGGATTCCTCTGGCCAGGCCTCCACCACCTGTGACAAGGACTTGAAACCTGAGGATGCCAAGCCCTGTGAAAGCCAGCCATGTCCCCTGTGATCCCACAGTGGGACCATCTTGTGCTCATGAACTTCAGGTACTGGGTTATAGACAAAGGTCCCCTCTGAGGTGACCCTGTGGATCAAGATGGCATGGTTTACCCAGGTAGGTCTCCCATTGAGGAGACCTTGGGTACTGCCTAAGTTCTTAAAAGGGAAGAGAAGAAAGGATGGGGATGACAATGCTAACATTGACTTCTAGCTGACTGGACCTTGCTCAGGTTCAAGTAGATGGCGTAGGTTAAAAGGTAAAAGTGCACTTATTGACTCAAAAGGGAGATGTCAGAGCCAGCCTATTCTCAAAGGACTAGCAAAGTTAAATGAAAAAAAAAAAAGAAAAAAGAAAAGTTCTTTTCTATTTGGTTTCCCTGATAAATAATCTACCTCACAGGGGGAAAAATTTTTAGTTCAAGAGAAGTGCAGGGCCTGGAGTCAATAGTCAGTAGCAAAGCAAGGGGCTCTCAGAGCTGTCTTTGGAAATGATCATGACTGTCTAAAGTGTTCAAATCCATTGTCTAAAGGTCCACAATGTCTGTCACAGGGTTGTGGAGAGCCACGTGTTCTCAGGCTGCCACCTCCTGCGGTAGACCCATTTCAAGTATTTATGCAAATGTGTCTCTGAACTAAAATATGATCTTGTGCCAAGGAAGTGGTCTGGTCTGATTCATTATTCCTTTGAAAAAAAAAAGGAGGGGGGTGGGGGGAGCACCCAAAGCCCAAAGATGAAAGCTAAAATTAAGTTAGCTCACCTCAAACATACGTGGGCAGTTGTGAGTTCTCTTTTGACCTCTGTAAGAGGGCAACTGTTGGGGTTCTAGCAAGCCTGTTGAATCCACCTCATGTAGAGAACTGATCGTTTATATGATCTAGACCAGTGTTTCTCAAACTTCAGTGTGCTTCAGGAGTATCATCTGAAAGGGCTTAGTCAAACCCAGATTTCTGGGTCCAGTGGATAAGAGGGCAGTCCATGAATCTGCATATCTAACAAGTAACCAGGAGCTGCAGAGGCTGGTGGTCTAGGGACCCACATGGAGGTGCGTGTGACAGAAGAAATCGCAATTCAGAAGTCACAGGATGACACAATGCCTCTGGATGTATTGTTCTTGAGAAAGAGTATCCTGTTCCACCTGCAAGCGGTCTCATCATTGCATTTACACACTGGCCTGCCAACCTTAAGCCAAACACACACAATAAAATCTGCAGATCTTAGAATATTCTTGTCCTGTGACTAAGTAATCCAGTATCTTCAGAACTGGCCTGTCACCTGCCACATCTCAAAACTCTTTTGGTCCAAGAAACATGCAACAGTTCCAGTAAGCCCTGGTAGTCCAGAATGGGATTTCCCACCAGACACCTAAAATCACTCTGAGAACCTCCAAAATCCCCTCCTTTGTTCCATATCTCCTCATCTCTCTGGTGGCCCCAAAGACCTCTCTGGTTCAGTCTCCCGTACAGGAACTTCAATCATTGGTTATAAATGGGTGAAAAGAAATGAAGAACAAGAGGAAATAATATTCTAGAAATAGAAGGAAAATAACCTAAACCTGTACCTCCCTGCTTTTACCTCCTTTAAGTTTCTTTCACAATGTGGAGATGTGTCTGTACTGAACACACGCCCTAGTAGAGATAGGATGCTAGAGGAAACATTGGTGGGAAACCAGGTAAAGCCAATAGGATTCAGCTTGTTCTCCCACTTATCTGGTCTCTCATGATAACAGTTGACAGAGTTGTTGATTGCTTTTCCGTATTTGCCTAGCCTCTGCTTTGAGTAGGAGGCCAGGCTTACCTTAACATAAGCAAGCACACGCAAGCATGTTGTTGACAAGTAGTACAAGCAGATTTCTCCTTGCTGTGCCCCAGTTTGTTGAGAGTGAGAGATATGTCTGCAAGTCTTCATCTCCTTCTATTTCTCATTCTCTCCTAAATAATCTAGGCAAATCTTTCCCTACTAACTGCCTATATCAGGCCAGCTGTGCCATCCCAACTGCCTCCATCATTACTAGGCCCTTCATTTGCCCTGGAGTTCAGTTGGCAGCAGAGCTACTGATGTGCAAAGCAGAAAGGAATCCGGCTAGGCCCTCCCTTGCTGTGTGGGCTCAGCAAGGCTCATAGAATACATACTTGTTTGTGTCTGGAAATTCAACAGCTGCAGCTTTGGGACTGGGGAAACAGAGCTGCAGAGAGAGAGACCACACCACTGTTTTCCCCAGGCAACCACAACCACCCATTTCATCCAGTAAAGTAAAAGCTAGGTTTCCTCTGCTAAGAGTTTGTGTCATTGTCCAGTTATTGCTCCTGATGGAAACAAATACTGGTGCCTTCTAATGGAAGTCCCTCTACCCTCACTTCATAGGTAACTTGGTCATTAATCTGGAAACTCAGATCAACTTCCAGAATATTTAAAGTTGGTACAGGAGCATCAAAGTTCACATCCAACTTGTCATTCCTAAGTAACTTCTTGTCTAGAGTTTATTCTCTGCCTTTTATTCCCCTATAGCTGACCAAAGGATTTGGTAAATTAGGGGAGGGAATTCCCTAAATAAGAGAAGTATATCCCTACCTAGTAATCCTCACTCATAGCTAGACTGGCTAGACTGTCAGCCACCTCCAAGACCCTGAGCACATACCACCTACAGTGCTTATGTCCTTGAGGAAGATAATTAGGAGTCTGCTCTTTGGTGGCCTGTGGCGGGAGGTCAGTATGTCTTTATGAGGAAAGAGTTCTTCTAATAGAGCACGTTTTCCCATCTGCAGTGCTCTGCCTGGTCTGCATCCATCCATGGTACAAGAAAGAGAAAGAAGTCACCCATTGAAGATGACTCGTTTGTTGGCTTATGGTGGGCCATCAGTAAGATAAATACACCATATTTTGTGTTTATTACACAGATAAATGAATTAATCGAGCTTAGTAATAATGTGCCTAGGTTCTATGCATCCCTACCACCTCAGCAGGATGAAGAAAGAAAATATTCTGAAAACTACACAATAAGAGAGACAGACACTAAACATTAGTGGATTGAGTGAGTTTAAGTGGCTGGATTGGGATTCCCAGGTTTTATTTCCTGTCTGCCTTCTAGACCAACACTTTAGAATGGCCTAGAAGCCTTACTAAAATAGAAGAGCCCCACTACAATTTGCCTCATTATTTTTCTTCAAAATGGAAGATTCTTCTCCGACATTTGAATTAGGAAGAAGTGGAAAACCCAGACACACTGAACCAAACAGGAAAAGAGCTCCAGGGCCACTACTCAAGTATTGGGAAGCAATGCCACCCAATGTAGAAGTACAGGCCAGACTACAAAGCTAATATGGAGAGGAAAAAGGCACCTCTTAGAACATACTTTCCCTCAGGCCTTGGGCTCATCAAGAAAGGGGACCAGGAACATGCTACCTAGTCTTCTACCCCCATGGGTTGCTCAGTCTACCCCAGGAAAGGAGAAAGCAAACAGGCCTTTCTCAGACTTTACTGTTCCTCGTCCCAAGCATCTTGTGAGTCTTGGGAGTATATTGAACGAGTTTGTTCTCCGCCAAACACAACTTCCTGCTACTAAGAAAGGGAAGGGGGGCAAAAAAGTTGAAAGGATTTTTGGACACTTGGAGATTTTGAGTTTCTGTAAACGCAAATGAATCAGACACATGTGGAATAAATTTCTCCGGAAGTAAGAAAAGATGCTGAGCTCCTCCTTTTGCTGGACCAGAAATTGGGGGAAAAGGAAGGCAGATACATCAGATGTTGAAAGGAGAGAGAGAGAGAAACCATGTGAATGTTGGATCAAAGAGAGGATCCCAGTGATGACAAGAATCAACGAGGCCCCTCCCAAGACCACTTCCTGACTGGATTACTCAGAACTTCCCCACCTCTGTCTGAAGTCATCCATTCAAAACTGCTACTCCCTGACCATAGCTTCCCATCCTTCCAGATCTTTCACTAGCTCCCACTAAACAGCCTTCCTCATCCTTGAGGTCCCTAGATCCTTGTATTTTCCCCAACTGCCTTAACTTTTTCCTCTGCTTCTACTCCTTCCCCTAAGCTATTTAGATTCCATGTCCCAGCACCCACACCTCCACCTTGCCAATATTGTCAATTATCCATTGGCTTCCCACTCCAGCCTTTGCTCAGTCCTTATCCCAAACCACCCCTCCCCTCACCTATATAGTTCCCACAAGTGACAGGCTGTTCCCCTTGGAGACTGGTGGTGGATCTGAGTACAGCTAAATGTGAGATTCACATTCTCTCCTCTAGAATTCCTTTGATTATCTTTCAGTAGTTGGACAAAGAGGTTTCAATTCAATGTGTCAATTCCTCAGTAAAATGCATCCTGGTCAATGTTATCCCCTTCCTCTAGACTCTCAAAGGTCAGTGAACTTTCTAGGTGCTGCTGGAACCCCAGCGCTCACCAAGACACAGCCCTGTCTCTCAGAGCACTCACCTCAACCACAGGCTCAGAGTGTCGCCCTCCTTTGTATCTTTTGTTATATTTCCCAAAGCTGAATTCTGCCATCCAAATGTGCCAGATCTCAGGAATAGGCATAGGGTGAACAAAGAAAAGTGTCTGATCCATCAGAAGATAAAAGTTATCATAGAATTCTGCTCATTCCCTACCACCAGGCCTAACATCCTGCCTATAGATACATCCATCCATTCTAAATTTTACTGTTTCCTCATCCCTCTAGACACCAGAGCTCTCACCTTTGCCAGGTCCTCAGTGTACCAAGCACCCCTTTCTCCCTGGAGATGTTGCTCTCCTTCCTTCTCTCCCAATAGTTCCCATCACAGCTACTAGCACTATCCCATGCTCTCACCCCTGTCCTATTACAGCCATCTCTCCCCACTCTGCCCCACAGTCCTACAAAGTGCATGGATGGTTTTTACTCTCCAGTTACTCCTATATGTTCCTACCTTCTCCCAGAATATTCCTTGTTCCATTTCTCCTCTGCCCACTTGAATATAGTTCCACTTATTCTTTTTTTTTTTTGCCAGTCCTGGGCTTGAGCTCAGGGCCTGAGCACTGTCCTTGGACTTTCTCAAGGCTAGAGCTCTACCACTTAAGCCTCAGCACCACTTCTGGCTTTTTCTATATATGTGGTACCAAGGAATCGAACCCGAGTCTTTGTGCACGCTAGGCAAGCACTTTTACCACTAGGCCAAACTCCCAGCCCCTCCACTTATTCTTTAAGTCCTAGATTAAAGGCTAAGTAAAATTCCCCAGGATAGGCCCTGAATTCTAAAATATGCTTGCAATTCTAGCTGCACAGGAGGTGGAGATAGGAAGATTGTGGTCAGACACCAACCCTAGGCAAAACATGAGGACTTATAATCAACATAAATTAAAGGCAAAGTGAAGTGGATCAGGCCTATAATCCAAGCTTCTCAAAAGACTGAGATCTAAGGATCAAGATTCAAAGCCAGCCTGGGCAGAAAAGTCCATGAAACTTTTATCTCCAACTAACAAGCAAAAAGCCAGAAGTGGGGCTGTGATTTAAGTGATAGAGTGTTAACCTTGAACAAAAAATAAGCGATAGTGCCCAGACCCTGAGTACAAGCCCCGGGACCTGTACAATAATTTAAGTCATTTAATTAATTTTAATTTAGACAAAAGCAAGAAGGTCTGGGGTGAGGCAAATAAATGGTAGACTTCTTGGCTAGTTCAAATCCCAGTACTACCAAGAAAAAAGAGAAAAGAAACAAACAAACCAGAGTAGTTTAAGTACTTCCATGTTGGTGTACACTTGTTGGGGGGAGGGGTCTTTTGTTGTTTTGTTGTTTTTTTGCCAGTTGTGGGGCTTGAACTTAGGGCCTGCGCACTGTCCTTGGACTTTTCTCAAGGCTAGAGCTCTACCCTTGAGCTACAGCACCACTTCCAGCTTTTTCCTGTGTATGTGGTGCCGAGGAACCAAACCCAGGTCTTTGTGCATGCTAGGCAAGCACTCTACCATGAGGCCAAACTCCGGGCCCTACACTTTGTTTTTGAAGCACCAGCACATTGGGTTCTTTTCAGTCTTTGCTATAATGTTATACAGTCTGTGAGTTATGGTTCTGTACTTCATGTTCATTTGCATTACTGAGTCTAGCTTAGAATTTATCACACAGACACAACAAATGATTTACATTTCCTACCATCTTTAAAAATAATGTGAACATTTTCCCTGAATTCCTCTGCTACCTCTCTGCTCCTCCCACGATCACTTGAGAGAACATCTCCCCTCTCAGGACCCCTAATAATGAGCCAGTTCTTGCAACTGCCCACAGGGACTGTCTTGCCAGCTGTCAGTGACCTTGTGCTAAATCCAGCAGACATTCCTCAGTCTTACAGCCTAAGTCTTGGCCCTCCTTCTTGTGTTGTATCTGTCTTATTTTCCCTCGGCCCAGGCATTCCTCCAGGCGCCACCTCACCTTTCCTGGTTGGTCTCATCTACTCCCCAGGTTTCTGCTTTTCCTTCTATTTAAATCCTGAGACGGTATGTCAGTAACTCCAGGAACACCTCACCACTTAGAGACTCTCTAAAAGGACTCTGGAGTGCAGTTGTTCTCTGGACAGGATCTGTTAATAGTATTGTAGTAAGGACAAGCAGCTGGGTCATCTGGGACAATGCAGCCTTTATGTCACCTTCTTCCCACAAAGGGCCATTCAGAACTCACTCTCCCACAATCACAAAAGGACAAAGAGCCAGGCACCTGTAGCTCACACTTGTAATCCTAGCTGCTAAAGAGGCTGAGATCTGAGGATCGAGGTCCAAAGCCAGCCTAGGCAGGAATGTGTGTTGTAAGACTCCAATTAACCACCAGAAAACCAGAAGTGGTGTTATAGCTCAAAGCACTAGCTATGAGCAAAAATTGCTCAGTGACAGTGCCCAAGGCCTGAGTTCAAGCACCTACACCTGACCAAAAAAGAAAAAAAAAAAAAAAAAGACAACAGCACATGTGTGATATCCCTGCCTAAGAGACCTACAAGGATGTTCATGTTGTCCCATTCTGTTTAGTGCCACCAACAGTCTAGATTCCCAAAAGGAAAATAGGCTTTCAGCACCTGCTTTGAGTCATATAATTTACTCAAGTAACCTAGCTATGGGCCCTCCCAACCTAACTAGTTAACTACTAACGTGTCAACACTCTGAGAACCCAGTTCCCTAGCCCTTTTTACCTTTGCAGGAAGGTAATTCTGAGGACAGCAGTCAGAATTGCTGTGTTAGCTCCTTTCTTCATGAGCTAAGTATGTTTCCAACTTCCCAGCAGACTCAATGTGCTCAGTCAAACTCACCCTCTTCCCTCCCAGTTCTAGTACTTAGAGCCAATCTGTTTTCCATGAAAGTTCTGGGTCCTTTCTCCTCAGCACAACTATACCTTTCTGTACTGGTTCCCATGGCATCCCTTCAAACCCAGTCTCATATTATTTAGAGTGATCTTACAAATATTAAAATCAGTTCATTTCACTTCTGTACCAAAACACTTGAATAGCTAATGCACTAAGAATAACAATCCAACTTCTTAGCAAGAACACATCCCCATGGGAACTTGTCTGCCAGCTTCTAGTCTTACTTTGTATCCCTTTCTTCCTCTGGTGACAAATTGTCTTTTCTGTTTGCCAGACCTTTCCTATTTAAGAGCTCTTCATACCTGCTATCTGTCCCAAGCCTGGGATCCTTCTTCCCTCAGCTCTGATCCTGCGATAACCCAGCCACCAATTTTCTCTCCAGGGTCTCTAGGCAGCAGCCCTAGAATGTATCTTTCTTCTGCCACAGCTTGCTACTGTTTCCCTCTTCTTTATAGCACCTACTTCTATGGGATTCTCTACAACCTCCTTTACCACTTTCTCCAGCACAACTGGCTCTTACAGGAGCCGTGCATGCTGGAAGGCACATTAAACAACAGTAGCAAACCCACTATAAACCTGTGCCCAGAAGCTGAGGAAGTTATTCCACCCTGACAGAGGAAAGAGCCGCCGAGAAGAGCTTTATTTTATCCTAGTCCTCACAGAGAAGTCTGAGAACCTATCGCTCAGCCCTGGCCTTACTGCTCATGAGTACATTGCCTGCCCCTGGGAATTTCTCCCATCTGCCAGGTAGAACAGCCCAAAACCTGTGTGAACCAGCATTGCCTTGTTATAGTTCTGTGAGTGTCTGTCCCAAATTCTGTAAGTGATATGTAGCAAAGCCTGATGAGCAGGGTTTTCTGCATGTATACATTCTATTCTTCTCTTCTTGTTGCCTCTCTTGCAAGCCCATACCATGACTTCCACCTCAGACATAAGCATACTGGCCAGAGGCTTCCAGCCTGGCACTTGTCCCAGGATAACTGAGAATTAACTCAACAAAGTACTATGCAACTATTAAAAAGAAGAAAGTGGGCCAGGAGTTTGGCCTGATGGTAGAGTGCTTGCCTAGAATGAATGAAAATGCAGGTTTGATTCCTCAGTACCACATACACATACAAAAAAAAAAAAAGCCAGAAGTGGTGCTGTGGTTCAAGTGGTAGAGCTCTAGCCTTGAGAAAACCCAAGGACAGTGCTCAGGCCCTGAGCCCAAGCCCAGGACTGGCAATAAGAAGAAGAGGGAGAGGAGGAGTAGGAAGAGGAAGAAGAGGAAAAGGAAGAAGAAGAAAATCAGAATTTGCTAGAATTTCAAATGGGAAAGGAAGTGGAAGAAGAAGAGGAAGATGAAGAAGAGGAAGAAGAAGACAAGAATTTGCTAGAATTTCAACCTACTACTAGAAGGGAAGCTCAGGAGTATAGCACTTAACAAACTTGAAGCTCTGAGTTCAAATTCCAGTGATGTCAAAAAATGAAAAGCATTTCAGCCTTTCACCAATTCCTAAATGGAAATCTGACTTTGTTGTCATGCAGAACAAAAGAAACACAGTAGATGAAAAGGTAGATAGGCAAGTTTCAAGTTTTGGCTCTGATATTTACCAACTGTATTGGTCTTAGACAAACTACAGTCTCAGTTAACTCATCCATAAAATGTTCCAATAGCCTCAAAAACCTGTATTGAAAAAAAGAAAGGAAGAGGGGGGAGGAGAGGAAGGGAGGAGGAAGGGAAAGGAAGAAAAGGGAAGGAAGGATGGAGAGAAAGAAAGAAAGCAGGCTTATAATCCTAGCTACTCAGGATGCTGAGATCTGAGGATCATGGTTTGAAGCCAACGCAGGCAATAAAGTCCACATGACACTTATATCCAATTAACCACCAAAAAAAATTGGAAGTAAAACTGTGGCTCAAAGAGGTAGAGTGCTAACCTTGAGCAAATGAAGCTCAGGGACAGAACCCAGGCCCAGAATTCAAGCCTCAGGACCAATGGGGGAAAAAGCAGAAAGAAAAAGGAAAACTAGGTTGGGAGTTTGGCCTAGTGGTAGAGTGCTTGCCTGGCATACACAAAGACTCAAGTTCCCTACTGCACTGCTGGTGGGATTGTAAACAAGTTCAGTCACTCTGGAAAGCAGTGTGGAGTTTTCTTAAAGAACTGAAAATAGACCATCCCTACGATCCCACCATACCACTTCTGGTCATCTATCCTGAATATCATGACCCAAGATGTGATAAGGACATCTGCTCAGCTATGTTCATCTCTGCACTATTCACAATAGCCAGGCGATGGAAACAATCCAGATGCCCTACTGCAGATGAATGGATACAGAAAATGTGGTATATATATACATATATATATATGTATATATATACACAATGGAATTCTACATAGCCAACAGATAAGATAAAATAATGGCACTTGCAGGGAAGTGGATGAATCAAGAGTGAATTATGTTGAGTGAGACAAGTCAAAACCAAAGGAACAAAAGGCTCATGGTATCCTTAATATGTGGCTATTAGATCCAAATAGTATAAGAGTGAGAACTCATTATTCACATACCCAGTGCTATGGACATGGTACTGGAAATGTAAACACAACTACATAGACATAAAAATTTGTGACTCTATAGACATAATGTTTTAATATATAGATTAATATGTATCTATGACATACAAACCCTCAGGCTAATTTCAATTATGTTCTAAAATCTAAGTGCCAGTGATTGTATATAGAGATTCCCTTCTTGAATACTTGTTTGTTAAATGTCATTTGAAATATTATGTAAAATCAATGTTAATTATTCTTTAATAAAAACAAAAAAAATTTTAAAGATTCAGGTTCAATTCCTCAGTACCACATACATAGAAAAAGCCAAAAGTGGTGCTGAGGCTCAAGTGGTAGAGCTCTAGCCTAGAGAAAGTCCAAGGACAGTGCTCAGGCCCTGAGCTCAAGTCTAGAACTGGCAAAAAAAAAAAAAACATAAAAATAAAAGGATGTTATACAAATTACAGCACCTAACACAAATGTGGGGATTTCTATACTTGACATCTGAGATTGGAAGCATTACTTGCCACAACAGATTTTTAGATTAAAAAAATTTAGGGCTGAGAGTGTGGCCTAATGGCAGAGTGCTTGCCTAGCATGCATGGAGCCCTGGGTTCTATTTCTTGGTATGACACACATAGAAAAAGCTGGAAGTGGTGCTGTGGCTCAACTGGTAGAGTGCTAGTCTTGAGAAAGCTCAAGGACAGTGCCCAGCCCCTGAGTTCAAGCTCCTGACTGGCAAAAATAAAATAAAAACACCCAACTTGTAGGCAGAGATGGAAATGAAAGAGCTTAAATTTACCTAATTTAGTGAACAGAATCAATCACATAAATTCTGTACCTGACAGCAAAAGTAGGGGACACAGAAAATATACCTGCATGTACTGACCCAGTAGTGTGGAGTCTGAATCCAGTTCCTGGCATGGCAGAAACATGAAATGTACACCACTGGGCTCTCTCCTGGGAATGCTAAGCCTGTGGAAAACAAACACAAGATATGAGGACCCAAATATAACTCTCTCTCTCTCTCTCTCTCTCTCTCTCTCTCTCTCTCTCTCTCTCTCTCTCTCTCTCTCTCTCTCTCTCTCCCTCCCTCTCTCTCTCTCTCTCTCTCTCTCTCTCTCTCTCTCTCTCTCTCTCAATAGTGGCATTAAACTTAGGGCTGTACACTGGCCAAGCAGACACTCTGCCATGCAACCCATGCCTCCTGCCTTTTTTGCTTTAGGGTTTTGGGTTCTTTATTTTTTTTAATATAGTGTCATTTGAACCTCCTATTTACACCTCCCAGGTAGTTGGGACACCAGAAGCGTACCATCATAGTCAGCTTTTTGGTTGAGATGGAGTCCTACTCACTTTTTGCCCAGGCTGACTTCTAACCATAATCTTCCCAATCTCCATATCTTGAGTAGCTGGGATTATGGGCATGAACCCCTACATTCAGCCTCAATGTTCTTATTTATGACTGCAGAAGATTGGGGACCATCTAATACCCTTCTCTTAAAAACTGGTCAAAGAAATTCACAATGAAATATTGTGTAGCTATTAAAATAAATGGTGAAACAGTGTAGCTATTAAAATAAATGGTGAAACACTGTAAAGTACTGAATAAAATATATCGCATGCTACTGATGGTGAGGAAAAAATATGTGAGCATATGTATGCATATATTTCCTTGTGTACACATGAAACACACGGGAAATGAACCAGAGATGCTTAAACACTGGGTACTTCTACAGAGAGGAACTAAAGATGACAACAAGCATGGGGAAAACTTTTCACCCACACATGTCACATTACTGGGGCTCAAATTCAGAATCTTGAGATGTTGCTCTGCTTACTTGCTTACAGCTCAACCACTTATGCCTGGCATCTTGGTGCTTGGTTGGAGATAAATTCTCATAGACTTTTCTTTTCCTTAGAGCTGGCTTCAAACAACAATCCTCTGGGTCTCCGCCTCCTGAATAGCTGAGATTACAGAAGTGAGCTACCAGGAGGACTTCACAACTTTGTTGTTGTTGTTGTTGTTGCTGTTGTTGAAGGTGGACTGGTGTTTTAACTAAGAGCCTTGTGCTTTCAAGTTAGGCCTATCAAGTGAGCCCCTCCCCCAGCCCTACTATACAACCTTTTGCAGCATTGGGATTATAAACTGTATGACTTTAAAACCTGTGAATTTCCTATTTACAACTCCCCCACATTTGGAATAACAGATGTGTACCACCAGACTCAGTATTTGAGAGAGAGAGAGAGAGAGAATCTGTTCCCAAAATTCAGGCCCTGAGATTTGCACATAGGGCAATAAAATCTATACAGTGAGAGGGATCAGAGCCACAGAACAAATGCTGTCAGCCCAAGAGAAATAAAGCAGAAGGCCTGAAGGGCAGGCAGCAAACTCCCTTTCCCATCCCATCCCTGGGAAGAGAGGAAATGGCAGGCTGTGCAATCAGACCCTGTTTGTCCTGCAGCAATGTGCAGAGCAGGACAATGAGCCTCCTCCCGAAAGCACGGGACAATTTAATGTCAAGTACAGATGTAAAAGCTGGGGCCCATGTGTGTGTGTACCATGGTGCTGGGGAGGTGAGAAGCAGCCAAGAGGCTGAGAGGCCTAGCACCAGGCTTATAAGAAGAAATAGTACTGTCCAGATCTCATGTATCACACACTTTTGTGAAGACCAGAAAAAGAGAGGGTGGAACCCAGTGGGACCCAGGCATTTTATGTGGTGTTCATTAGTGAGATTGAAGGGGGAAGGAGACATAACCTCTGGTCCCACACAATTAGCAAGGATGATGATCCGGATGCTGATCAGAGGTGGGAGACAATGACACACCTTCACCAGAGCATGATTCAGTCCAGTTTTAAGGAAGTCCCTCCCTTTCCTGATCCTTCACCATCTTCCCCTGCATACCCTGCCCTCCACATTTAGAAAATTCCCTTCGTTTGCCTTTCCAGCGTTCTGTTTTACATTTGGCTTTGTTCAACAGCAGCCTCTGCTTAGCCAAATTTCTGCTGAGAAGCCAAAGTGCCAAGAAACTACACAAGAAGACAGGGTCTGGACAGCATCAACAAGTGCCAGAGGTTTTGCCACCAAGCCCCATCCACCAAGACTGCCAGGAGAGCTTTGCAAATGGAATCAATCTGAATGTGGCTGATGAGAAACATCTGAATGAAGGAAGCCAGGACAAACAGAGAGCATTGAGTTTCCCACTGCTGTGGGCTGAAATGGCTTCCCCAGAATTTCTCTTTTTTTTTTATTTTTTTATTGTAATTAATAAAAGGGTTACATGATATTTGCCAGATAGAAGGTGCATTACTTCACATACATTGATACCCTTTCACATGTCTTGGTCCCCATTACCCTCCCCCATTCCCCCCCCCCGTCTTGGTTTTCCCCCCTTCCCTATCCAATTTCAAATAACCAAATACAAATATATCCAATATATCAGATAACAAAGTGAGATACTGTAACAATATGAGATAACCAAGGGACAGCAAAAGAGATGAGAGATAACATAGTACATTAAGGACAACAGTCATTCATTATATGGCTTTTGTTTCCTTATCCTGGAGGTCCTTTCATTTAGTGTCATAGTGGCCTAATGTTTCTAGATTTTGTTCTGTTGTGAATCTCTGCTAGGAGAGCCAAAGGTTTCTACTGATTATGACAAATGAGGGAAACCATTGAGTCTAAGTTCCTTTGAGTCTGGCTTACTTAACTTAATATGATTTGTTCTAAGTCTTTCCATTTCCTAACAAATTTCCCCAGAATTTCTATGCATAGTGTTGGACCTCTCTGTCACAAGGAAGACAATTCCTGGGGGCCTGTAGATTATGCTGGAGGATCCTGACCTCAGAGATAAAATTTCCCTCCATCCCCTGCTGCTCATTTTCCTAGTCTGCCCAGTGCTTATGGGACTTGTGTTGGATGCATTTTAATGGGGGGCAGGTGGGAGATAGGATGTGGCCACAATATGGTGCTTTTTTCTTAGAATCTGAAAAAATCAAAGGCTTCATGTACTGACCCCAAAGAAATGACCAAGATATCTTCCCAACGCAGTCAGAGTTTGAGAGGTTGTACTATGATTTTCTCAGGGAAGCATACACCATAGCAAACAAATAATATCATTCATCAGAGTTCATCTCTAAGGACATTGTAATAAAAGGTGGTGATTGTCTGTCCTAAGCTGAAGAAGAAAATGAGTTAAATAGGAAAACTTGAATCTTGCAAATCCCAAGGGAGAAAAATCTAATAACTGCTATTGGACTCTAGACTACCAGCCTGCCATATCTCTAAGAGATACTAACTTTAGGTTGACTTACTTGTGTCCAATTTCTTCTTCCTGATTATATTTTAACCACGAGATTTTCTCTTTTACTTCAGATGAGTTATCCAGCCCCAATCACCCAGGCACAGAGCAGGCGTTAGTTGTAGTGAGCCTACATGAATCTGGGCAAATGTCATCTAGAGGTCTGGCATCTGCAAAGCTTTGGTTCAGATCTGGAAACAATGGTGATTGATGGTTCTGTGATTTGATAGTTCAGAACTGCCAAGCCACTGGGCCAGAAACAATTAAACTGTTGGTCAAAGAGTTGCCCTGCTTCTAAGTTTCTTTGAAGGATAATGTAGCTTTGTGTTATACTGAGCATAAACATTATACTGACCTTGATCCAGGAATTTAAACAGTGTCATTTAATGTAAACGCTAACAAATACCTTCTTGCTGAAGTGGTCTATTTTCAGAATGGGTTACAGTTTCTTCTCTATCAAAGTATTTCGGATTTTTTTCTTTTACTTGACAGATAATAATTGTACATTTTTATAGGGGCCCAGTGTGATGTTGTGGTACATTTATACATTGTATAATGAACAACTCTGTACATTTAAATTATCCATCATCTCAAGCATTTATCATTTCTTTCTGATGAGAACATTCAAAAATCCTCTCATAGCTATTTTGAATTATAGGATACAGCATTGTTGACTACAGTCTCCCTTCTGTAAAACAGAATACCAGCACTTATTCCTCCTGTCTGGCTATGACTTGTACCATTAACCAGTCTCTCGCATCCAGCCTCTAGCAAGCACCCATGTCTCAGCCTCAGTAACCACTATTCTGTTGTGTTCTTCTACGAGTTCAGCATTTTAAGATTCCACATAGGAGTGAATCATATGATACTTGTCTTTCTGTGTCTGCTTTATTTCATTTAACATTATGATCTTGAAAATCTGGAACAAGATGAGGATGCCCACTCTTGCTACTTCTGTTTAACACAGTACTGGAAGTCCTAGAAGTGAGAGTGATTAGGCAAAAGAAAAAAAACTGAAAGACATGCATGAAGGTGACATGATAAATAAAGAGAAAATTTTAAAGACTCAGGCAAAAAAAAAACTGTTCAAGTTCAATAAATTTGCAAGATTCAAAACATGTAAAGCTGGGTACTGGTGGCTCATTCTTGTAATTATAGCTACTCAGGAGGTTGAGATCTAAGGACTGAAGTTTAAAGCTAGCCCAAGTAGGAAAGTCCATGAGACTCTTTAATTAGAAAGCACAAAGCCAGAAGTAGACTATGTCTCAAGTGGGAGAGCACCAGCCTTAAACAAAAAAAGCTAAGGTACAATTCCCAAGCCCTGGAGAGTTCAAGCCCCAGCATACACACACACACACATACACACACACACACACACACACACACACACACCAAATGACATGCAAAATTAGTGGTGTTTCTATAAACAATAGATAACTACCAAAAAAAACTACTAGTAGAAAAAAATTTATTGTAACGACCACCCCCAAAATAAAATACTAAGAAATAAGTTTAACCAAGCAAGTAATAAACCTCTCAATGCAAACAATAAAACATTGACAAAAGAAAATGAAGAGGACATACAAAAATAGAAAGATATTCTGTGGTTTAGGGATTGGAAGAATTAGAATTGTTAAAATAGCTGCACTGCCCAAAGCGATCTGCTACAAGCCTTCTCAAAACACTACTGTCAGACTTCACTCAAACAAAAAGAACCATCCTAAAACTCATATGGCCATTAAATTTTAAATTCACAGTCAGATCTGCTACCTCCCATTTACTTTGGTTAGCTGTCCCTGTTTCTACAAGCTTCTAAGGTTGAGGGAGCCCTCTGCTGATGGCTCAATTGTAACTTCTTAGCACATAGCGAAAAAATAGGACAAACTCTTGAGTCTTAGATCTGTAATCTATCTCTAGACCTAGAGAAGTCTTCTGTTAGAACCTAAGCTCTTGAAATAGTTTTAGATTTCTTCCAAATATCCATATTCCTTTAGACTTTTAGAAGAAGGTTTCAGATTTGGAAAGAAGTTCATATACCATTCATTAAAATGCTATATATATATCATTCATTAAAATATACATGTGTGTGCATGCATGTATATATGTATATATAGTTATGTTCCTGTACCTGCACATATGCATAGACAACCTGGCACCTGTATTTTTATGAATTCTTTCCAACATCACCCCACTCTCACTGTAAGTTCAGCATCATTGATCATTGCTACCCCAGAAGACTGCTCTATATGTATATTTGCTAAAATAAAGAATAAAAATAAGCTAGCAGCTCATACCTGTAATCCCAGCTACTCAGGAGGCTAATATCTGAGGCTCATAGTGTTATGGGGTCAGGGGGAAGAAATTTCACATCCCTCCAGGTGGGGATTTCATGTCCCACCAGAGTCCACCACACAGAGACAGTCTCATATAAAAAGGTGAATGTATTGGGGAAGTAGCTGGTGAACTGACCAGCCAGGGACACAGCGCAGACTCGGGAGCTGACACTGTGACGCCCAATGGTTCTCACGCTGGGTTTTCTAAGGGCAAAAACCATGCGGTCAAACCTGGCCACACACAGGTGGCCAATGGGATAGTTACATACACAGAGGGACCATACAGTCAGCTCCAGCCACACGCAGGTAGCCAATAGGGTTACAGCCTAGTGTTTGAATTAACTCATCACCTTTACTGGAATTGGCATGCGAATTTGGCTGATCTCCACACAATGCAGCGCCCCCCCACACACAAACCAAGCAGGTATCCTGCCTTCTGGGGGTGAGGATAAGATTTCCCCTCCCTAGAAGGGAAAAGATGGCTGGGCTGCTTTACCCTTGTTGGCCTTCCACAATGGGGTGGGGAACTCTTAGCACATTCAAGATGGTGTCAGTCTTTGCTTCCCTTAACAATAGTTCAAGTCCAGTCTAGGCAGGAAAGTCTGTGAGACTTATCTCCTATTAACCTCCAAAAAGCTGAATGTGGAAACATGGTTCAATTGGCAGAAAGTGAATCTTAATTAAAAAAAAAAAAAACGGGGGAGGAGAGGGAGGGTGGGAGTTTGGCTTAGTGGTAGAGGGCTTGCCTACCATGCATGAAGACCTGAGTTCAATTCCTTGGTACCACATACATAGAATAGCCAGAAGTGGGGCCAGGAGTTTAACCTAGTGGCAGAGTGCTTGCTTAGCATGCACTAAGACCCAGGTTCAATTCCTGGGTAATACATACATAGAAAAAAAGCCAGAAGTGGTGCTGTGGCTCAAGTAGTAGAGCTCTAGCCTTGAGAAAAGTCCAAGGACAGTGCTCAGGCCCTGAGCTCAAGCCTAGGACTGGCAAAAAAATAATCCAGAAGTGGTTCTGTGGCTCAAGTGGTAGAGCCTTGAGAAAGCCCAAGAACAATGCTCAGACCCTAAGTTCAAGCTCCAGGATTGGCAATAGATAAATTAGTTAATTAAAATAAAGTGAATTGACAGTTGGGATTCTAACCATTGAAGAGGCTGAGATTTGAAAATCAGGGTTCAGGGCCTGGAGTTTGGCCTAGTGGTTAAAGTGCTTGCCTAGCATGCACGAAGACCCGGGTTCGATTCCACGGTACCACATACATAGAAAAAAGCCGGATATGGTGCTGAGGCTCAAGTGGTAGAGCTCTAGCCTTGAGAAAGTCCAAGGACAGTGCTCAAGCCCTGAGCTCAAGCCTAGGACTGGCAAAAAAAAAATCAGGGTTCAAAGCTAGCCCAGGCAGAAAAATCTATACTTTTATCTCCAGTTAACTACCAAAAAGCCAGAAATGAAGCTGTAGCTCCAAGTGGTAGAGTGCTAGCCTTGAGCACAAAAGTTTAGTAATAGCACCCCAAGCCCTAAGGTCAAACAGGATTGGTATATCAACCCACTGCACCCCCCCCCAAAAAAAACAGCTAAGAGACAGCACCCAATCTCAAGCTCCACTACTGGAACAAATAATAACAGTCAATAACAATAACAAAACAAAGAGGACATAGTCACCAAGTTACATAATCAGCTCCCAGAATCATGGAACTAAATGGTCCATTTACCCTTTGTGGCATGTCCAACAGAAGGACCCACAGGTGGCCATAGCCTGAGAGAAAAGAATTCTCCCCAACAGCTATAGCTTTGATGCTAGAGGTTAACAGCTTAACACCTGGGTGTGGCACCGAATTCTGAAGCCTGGAAATTAATGCTGATAAGGGTGGGCTGCCTGCCAAGGCCCATGATGTGTATCCCAAGAGAAACACCTTCTATTTTGAGATCTCTCAATCCATGCACAGCGAGCTGTTCTGTGCTTTGATGTATGTCCCTTCTCTCTATCTGTAGGCTTCTTCCAACTCTTTTATTCCTAAATTCCCTTGGGTGTTCAGTGCAGAGACCATCTTAACAACTGATGCTCTCCTTTCTGATTCACCAAAAAGAAGAATTATGTGTGGTCATATACATCAAATACTCGACCAGGTTCCACTACAAAGGACCAATGGTATATGCTCCCCTTCTCTTGCCAAGTATCCGAAGGAAGAGGGGAAAATAGAAAATGGGAATCAAGGCACAAGGTAATTTTCCTTGAGAGCACTTTCCTGGAAAGGAAAAACAATAGTGCTATCTCACACCACAGCACACAGACAACACTGCCAAACAGCTCCATGTGCATAAAGAACCATCTCTGGAAGGTAATCTAAGATTAGATGAGAATATAGTTCAGTCAAGAGAAAGGATGTCAGTGCCAAGATAAAAGGCAAATTGGGGCATCACACCCAGTCCTAAATAATGAATTCTCACTGTCAGTTCCGACATGGCACATCTAGAAGCTTCTCAACTCTTAATCCCTTCAGTTTAATGTCTGTGCCTTATGCATGAGACCAAGGAGCTTTATGACCAGCTTTCAAGGAGTGCAAATTAGAACACTCTATAATAAAACCCATATTTGATCAGTGTTTGTCCTTCAAGATGTTCACAAAAATCAAATCCATTGTTGAATGAAATAGCTTTTCAACCACTGTGTCAGCTACTTAAGGAATTTCAAAGGCATTACTCAAAAACTATATTTGGGGCTAAGAGCTGTGGCTCAAGTGATAGAGTGCTAGCCTTGAGGAGGTCTCAGGGCAGTGCTCAGACACACACACACACACTGTATTTCATATAAAAAGCCTTCACATCTCACACAAATATTCCAGACATTATCTACAATATTTAAAGGACCATTGTTCTTTTCATGCAAATCATCAAATATGTAATAAACATGAAAACTACTAAAAGATGATAATTGTAAAAAGTTCATTTTCTTCATCCATGAAAGAGATTTCCAAGAAACTTCAATCTCTGGAAACATTCCAATCCGGAAGCTAAGCTATCTGAGTTTTTCTAGCATTCTGAATGTTTCATGTTGTTTCCATACGGCAGTACTCTCTTGGCTCTCTTCTGGACCTGCGAATGGCTTTAATTATTGCTTCTAATTCCAATTTTCCAATGCTTATCCAGAGAATGTCCCTGAAAGGTCGTTGGATTCCTTAATTAGTACAGCAGATTCTGCTTTGTTCAAAAGTGGATTACCATTCAATTTAATCAACAAGCATTTTCTGGTTTCTCTCATGCATACAACATAAATATTCATTACTATAGGAATTACAGAAATAACATAGTCCATTGACCTTACTGGGTCTCTGTTCTATGGGAGAATACTAGACTTCCAATCTAAAATCAGACTACCCAAATCAGTATATGAGATGATAAAGAATGTGTCATAAGTAACAAGACTATTCACTGAGTGAATAATAATAATAATTTATGCTATGGAAAGACATGTGTGAATAGGAATGGTGGAGAACTGAAATAAACTCAGTCTCAATGGATGAAAACGCTCTTACTAGGCAGAGAGAAGGGGAAATGATCTTCTAGATCACTAGAAGAGACTACTACAATAATGACATGATATACATACTTTGGGAATAGAAAGTAGAACAATCTTCATTTACATAGACACTGAAGTAGAGAAGCAGTTGCTTATAAAGTCAGACAGATAGTTTAGGATTAGCCAGTGAAGTCATACTTCACACTATCATCTACATACTTTACCACTCTCACATGGCCCTTTGTACAAAGCTGAGCAAGAGATACAGAAACATAGTTTTTTTTTTTCTTCAGTGGGCTCCTTTCGTATCACCTCTATACTTCAGGAGGTCACAGGGAAGCAAAATCTGAATCTCCTATATTAAAAAGAAGTCAAGCCGGGTGCCTATGGCTCAGGCCTATAATCCTAGCTACTCAGGAAGCTGAGATCTTGTGGATTATGGTTCAAAGCCAGACTGGGTACTGAAGTCTGTGAGACTGTAATCTCCAGAAAACCGGAAGTAGTACTGTGGCTTAAGTGGTAGAGTGCTACCTTGAGCTAAAGAGCTCAAGGACAATGCCCAGGTCCAGATTTCAAGCCCCATGACTAACAAAAGAAGAAGAAGAAGAAGAAGAAGAAGAAGAAGAAGAAGAAGAAGAAGAAGAAGAAGAAGAAGAAGAAGAAGAAGAAGAAGAAGAAGAAGCCAGCTGGGTGCTGGTGACCTATGCCTATAATCCTAGCTACTCAAGAGGCTGAGAGCTGAGGATCACAGTTTGAAGTCAGTTCCAGGCTAACTTAATGCTGCAAAAAATGCCTCAAGTAAGGCGGTGGCCCAAAGGATAGAGTGCTAACCTTGAGCAAAAGGAGCTCAAGGACAGCACCCAGGCCCAGAGTTCAAGCCCCAGGACTGGCAAAAAAAAAAAAAAAGGTCAGTGATGTTCACCTGGCCTCTCTGAACATGGATCATCAGTAGCAGGGAGTTGAAGCAGGAAAAGCAAAAGCAAAAGCTCAGACCGGCTAGTGGCTGGAAAGTTAGTTGTTCCTGGCAGTGAACCCTGCCTGTCTGTGGCTGGGATCAAGCGGTGGGATTAGGTGGCTTGCTGGGCCCATGGCACGGTCTGTAGGGCTGTCAGCAGCTTTTAATCAAAACATGACGGTGTAGCACACAGTGGTGGCTGGTTTATGTTCTGGATATTAAGCGCAGGCTTACGTGTTCCTCTATTTATATATGCACCCAGGCCTGCTGGATGACTGCCATCCCATTCAAAGGAGGTAAAATAAAACCCTCCTGTGTAGCACGAGGAGACACACGCCACACATTCCTGGAGCAGCAGGCAAGAAAAGGTTTGACCTCCAACCACAAAAGGGAATCCAGTAGGGGAAACCACACAGTGGCCTCAAAGACCACAAAGAGAAATCCATCTCCAGAGTGTGGAGAGCTGATTTTGGTAAAATAATGGCTAGGCTTTTCAAATAAGCCACATCAGTTTTGAAAGATGGAAAGGCAATAACACAAAGCATCTGCTTCATTGTCAAATTTGTCAAAATTCAGACCATTTGGGGAGACCACTCACTTCATTTCCAATTCATCAAGCACATCGTACAGCAATTATTCTCTGGAGACCAACACACTTTTATCCAAGGAAAGAAGACTGCACAAGTTAACACAACTAGTGGGGAATTTGAGAATCTGAGGTCCATATAGAAACCACTTGATAAGCCATGCACCCAGTGGCTCACACCTATAATCCTAGCTACTCAGAAGAAGGATCACAATTCAAAGCCAGACCAGGGTGGGAAAAAAGTCTGCTAGTCTCTATTTCCAATTAAGCAGCAAAATGCTGGATTGGAGGTATGGCTCAAGTGGTAGAGCACCTGCCACAAGCAAGATAGATTTGGGCCCTGAGTTCAAGCTGAGTAGTGGCAGAGAGAGAGTGAGAGAAAGAGAGAGAACCAGTGGGCTGCTTATACTGTCAAAATTCTCTACTACTCAGACCCCCACCAGCCTCCTGTTGCTCCTATGGCCCTCCCCTGAGCATTTATAGACAGACCCATATGTTGTTTTCTTGGCCGCCTCCTTTCTAACACTTTCCCAGATTACTAGAACTGAATGCTGCTTCTTCAAAACTTTTTTTAATCTTATAGCACTTTTTCATATATCACACTTTCTCTAGTTATTCACAGACACAGCCATCTCCCAACATCTCCCAAACATCAGAGATATCGCCATAAAGTCTGTTAAAAATATAAGAAAAAATTTCAAAGCTCAGTGGATTTTCAATAAATGTTACTAAATCTTATTTATTGACTTTTCAAGCAAGGTGGTATACTTCAGCAAAGAAAAAACTTTCCCCAAAGTAGTATCATGATGCAAATATGGTGATTCCCCCTTATAGAAAATATAGCCCAAGGACCAAGAGTTTGGCCTACTGGGAAGATTGCTTGCCTAGCATGCACGAAGACCTGGGTTCAATTCCTCAGTAACACATATATAGAAAAATAGCTGGAAATGGTGCTGTGGCTTCAGTGGTAGAGCCCTAGCCTTGAGAAAGCCCAAGGACAGTGCTTAAGCCCTGAGTTCAAGGCCCAGGACTAGAGGAAAAGAAAAAGAAAGGGAAGTCTTGTTTCTTGTTTTTACTATTCTGCTTCTCCATTCAAACTGACTAAAATATAGTATGCACAAGGTAGGTTTCCATGGCATAACCCCTTTGAACAACTAATAGACACTTTAACAAAACAAGTAGCACCTTGTTTCAAATAAGCTGAAGCATCTTGTCTAAAAATGGGGGAAGGGGGAAGAGGGAAGGATTAGGAGTTGAGGGATGAATGGGGAGAGAAATAGGTGAATAGAGTAATAATACTTGGTAAATATAAGAGAAAATGGAACTAGGAAGCTTTAGGAGACAGGAATGAGATAAATGGGTGGGGGAGGATAATGGAAGGGGTGAATGATGGCCATGAGATGATCAAGACACATTGTATGTATAGACACGTTAAATTGAAACATCTTTGTACAATTATTTGAAGAAAAGAATAATATTTTGTTAAAATACAACCAGGAAAGTAGCAATCTTTAAATGTCCTTCTCTCTGCTAAGCATAAATGCTGGAATCTCTTTAATAGGTAGCTCTGTGGTCTTGGCTCAAAACTTACAAATGGTAATTCTGAGGGCAAGCTACATCCTTTTGTCTGTGGCAAATGACCACAGAACAGAAAGGTTCCAACTCTCTGGGTTCCACTAGAAGGGCTGGCCTCAGGTGAAGGTCCCAGCATCTAGAGACAGATAGACCCCAGCTTGAGAGTGGCCTGAGGCTCAGTCAATAGAATGTCCAGCTAGACATGAGGATTCTGATACAAGCCTACTTTAGGGAAATTATGACAAATGTTTTCACTCATTTGACTTGTGAGAACATCAGCTGCTGATAAAAAGCTCAAAGAGAAGATAGTAGCTATTAACACCTCTTGGGCTGAACCCTACAATTCTTTTGACAGTCTTTTCTGTATGTTAGACAAGACAGCTTTACAGACTGATAGTGGTCAAATAGCCACTGGGAGTAAAAGAGGCAGTTCTCATTTACCCTTTTTAATAGGTAATAAGCTAAATTATTTTGTTCTGTTGTCTCCCTGATTGTAGGTTGGGGAGTTCTAGATTTGAGACTGCTGTGCTTCCGTAGCAGATCTATAATCTGGCTGCAGGCCAGAAGTCCCCAAGCCCACAGTGACGTGGTTGAAACCCTGCAAAGAGAATATGTGGACGCCCCCCCCCCACCCCACACTGGGTAAGAGACTACCTTCTCTCACCACACCTGGTTTGTTTAGGTGCCCCAGGGCATTCCACCAATGGTTGCTCCCCTTCAAAGTGCCCCTTGAGACACTGAGCTCTTGCTCTGGGCCTCACAATCACTTGGTTTCCTGATAGACAAGAAACCTGTTCTTCCCAGTCTCTCTAGTTATCCTTTGATACCTCTAACATAAACACCAAAATTCATTCATACTGAAGTTCCCTACATAAAATGGCCTATAGCTGGGCACTGGTGGTCTATGATCCTAGCTTCTCAGGAGGCTGAGATTTGAGGATCACAGTTTGAAGCCGGCCCAGGGAAAAAAAGTTCCTGTGAGACTCTAATCTCCAATAAACTACTCAAAAAATCCAGAAGTGGACACAGGACCTGCACCAGCACCGCTCCTGCTCTAGGAGCTGGTGCCATCACCGCCACAGCTGCAGAAACTGAGGATGCTGGGCTCAGAGCCTGGGGCAGGGCCACAGGACCATAGCACAGACAAGAGTGGAGCTTGGAGCAGGGCTCAGAGGGGCTCAAAGTGTCTGATGAGGTGGAAAGAGAAGCAGCTTCTGCAGAGGGTGGCTCTGGTACTAGCAGCCCTGATCTACTTGCTCAGTGTGTGGCTTTGCACTCTGTAGTGTGAGTGGCCACCCCACGGCACCCCAAAGAGATGGAACGTGGTGCTTGTCTCCACAGCTAGACAAGCTGTGATGTCTTCTGTAGGACTGGTTCCCACTTCATCTCTGCTCATCTCCACACCTGCTGATCCTGGTGTCTCTACTCAGTGCTAGGGAAGGAAGTCAGGGCCTGGGCATTGTCCTTGGACACTTTTTGTTCAAGGCTAACATTCTGCCACTTGAGCCACAGCACCATTTCCAACTTTTTGTCTAAGCTCGAGGCCAGCGGCCTCAGTGGACTGTGGGAGCTGTAACTGGAAGGAATCTTAATCAGCAGAACTGATGTCAGCTATAATTCCAGAATCTTCTGTCATTGTCAACAAGAAACAAAAATGAAAGGATCTCTGAAGCTGGGGTCATTTGATGATAGGGCTGTGGACTTCAGCTGGAGGGAGTGCAAGATTTCAACATTGCTCAGAGAAAGCTGTACAGAGATGTAATGCTGGAGACCTACAGCAATCTGGTGCCCTTGGGGGCTATTCACTATAAAACACAACATAAATCAACTGAACAAACCAATTTCGTACAATGAGATAGCAGAAACAATCAGAGACTTGCCAACCAAAAAGAGCCCAGGTCCAGACAGTTTCACTGCTGAATTCTACAAGACTTTTAAAGATGAGTTAATACCTACACTCTTGAAACTCTTCTGAGAAATAGAAGCAGAGAGAGCCATCCCAAACTCATTTTATGAAACCAATATCCCACTTATCCCCAAACCAGGGAAAGACCCAACAAAAAGAGAACTACAGATCAATCTCTCTGATGAACACATATGCAAAACTCCTCAATAAAATACTAGTCAGCAGAATCCAGAAGCAAATTTTTAAAATTATCCACTATGATCAAGTAGGCTTCATCCTATAGATGCAGGGCTGGTTCAACATTCGCAAATCAATTAATTTAATACATTGTATCAGTACAGCTAAGGTTAAGAATCATATGATAATTTCTCTGGATGCCGAGAAGGCATTTGACAAAATACAGCATCCATTCATGTTGAAAGCACTAGAGAAAATAGGAATAGGAGGTACATTCTTTAAGATAATTAAAGCCATATATGACAAACTGACAGCCAGTATCATACTAAATGGAGAAAGGCTAGAACCAAAATCAGTAACAAAACAGGGATGCCCACTCTCTCTACTTCTCTTCAATATAGTGCTAGAACCCTTAGCCAGAGCAATAAGACAAAAGAAGGACATCAAAGAGATCCACAAAGGGAAAAAAGAAATTAAACTATCCCTATTCACAGATGGCATGATCATATACCTGAGTTACCCAATAAATTCCACTCCCAAACTCCTAGAAATAATAAATCACTTTGGTGAAGTGATACAAAATCAACCTGCAAAAGTCAGTAGCCTTTCTGTAAGCCAACAATACACAAACAGAAAGAGAAATCAAGAAAATGAAACCATTTGCAATAGTCCCCAAAAGAATAGAATATTTAGGAATTAACCTAACCAACGATGTAAAGGAATTATTTAATGAAAACTATAAAAGCCTAAAGAAAGAAATCAAAGAGGAAACCAGGAAATAGAAAGACATCCCATGCTCATGGGTAGGGAGAACCAATATAGTGAAAATGGCAATACTGCCAAAATTGATAACAAATTCAATGAAATCCCCACCAAAATCCCAAAGACAGTCTTTACTGTAATAAGACCTAGAATAACCAAAGCAATTCCAGGCAAAAAGAGCAATGCAGGTGGTATTACAATACCAGACTTCAAACTCTACATCTTGGTATTGCACAAAAATAGACCAGAATGGGACTGGGAGTTTGGCCTAGTGGTAAAAGTGCTTGCCTAGCATGCACGAAGATGTAGGTTCGATTCCTTGGTACCACATACATAGAGAAAAGCTGGAAGTGGTGCTGTGGCTCAGGTGGTAGAGGACTAGCCTTGAGAAAAGTTCAAGGACAGTGCTCAGGCCCTGAATTCAAGCCCCACAACTGGCAAAAAAAAAAAATAGACCAGAAGATCAATGGAACAGAATAGAAGATCCACAAATAAAACAGCATACCTGTAGTCAACTTATGTTCAACAAAGGAGCTAGAGATATACAGTGGAATAAACCAGCCTCTTCAATTATTGGTGCTGGCAAAACTGGGCAGCCACATGCAGCAAACCAAAAATTTATCCCAGCCTGTTGCCATGCACAAACATTAACTCAAAATGAATCAAAGATCTCAATATCAGACCTGAAACTCTGAAACATGACAAAGTAGAAGAGACACTGGAACTCATAGGCCCAGGAGAAAATTTCTTGAACAGGGGCCAGAAGTTTGCCCTAGTGGTAGAGTGTTCGCCTAGCATGCACGAAGACTCCGGTTCGATTCCTTTGTACCACATATATAGAAAATAGCTGGAAGTAGTGCTGAGGCTCAAGTGGTAGAGCCATAGCCTTGAGAAGACCCAAGGACAGTGGTCAGGCCCTGAGCTCAAGCCCAGGACTGGCAAAAAATAAAAAAAAAAATTCTTGAACAGAGTCCCATGGTGACAACAGATTGGAGAGAGACTCGACAAATGGGACTACCTAAAATTAAAAGGTTTCTGCACAAACAGCATAGCTACTAAAGTGGAAATATAGCCAACCAACTGGAAAAAGATATTTATCAATAATACGTAAGACAAATGCTTAATATCTAATTTCTACAAGGGAACTCAAGAAACTAATCCCCCCCACCAAGCCCAACAAACTAATCACTAAATGGGCAAGGGAACTTAAGTGAGACTTACCAAAAGAAGAGGTTAAAAAGGCAAAGAAACATATGACAAAATGTTCATCATCCATGGTCATAAAGGAAATGCAAATAAAAACAACCCTGATACCCCCTTACCCCAATCAGAATGGCCAATATTCTGAACTATGACTCCAAACTGTGGCTATGGCTATACCACTCCTGAGTATCTACTCTGAGCATCATAACCCAGGATATGGTAAGGACACCTGCACAGCCATGTTCATCTCTACACTATTCACAATAGTCAAGTGATAGAAACAACCCAGATGCCCTACTACAGATGAATGGATACAAAACATGTGGTACATATACACAATGGAATTCTACATAGTCACTAAACAAGATAAAATAATGGCATTTGCTGGGAAGTGGATGAATCTAGAGCAAATCATGTTGTATTCGTTAAGACCAAAGGAACAAAAGGCACATGGTCTCCTTGATATATTAAAACAGTACAAAAGCGATGATTCAATATTCAGGTAGCCATGGTCATTTACATGGTCTTGGAGATATAAATATAACTACATAGACATAAAAATCTATGATGGGCTATATACTCTATAGACATATTATATTATATAGATCAATATGTATTTATGACATACAAACTCTCAGCTTAATTTTAATTATGTTCTATTTCGTATGTGTCAGTGATTACATATGGAGATTCCCTTCTTGAATAGCTGTTTGTTAAACATGACATTTGAAATATGATGTAAAAAATCAGTGCTAATAAAATCTTTAAAAAAAAAAAAAAGCCAGAAGTGACACTGTGGCTCAAGTGGTAGAGCACTAGGCTTGAGCACAAAGAGGCTCAGGGATAGTACCCCTGCCCTGAGTTCAAGGCACAGCACCAAGAGAAAAAAAAAGGCCTATGGCCTCTGCCCATCTTTTCATGCACTTAAAATCATCTCTAGACTGTTTATAATACCAGAACAATGGAATTGCTAGGCAATGAGGTGTCATATGCATTATGCAGAAGATAATGATAGGAAAAAAGTCCCTATGTGTTCAGTACAGACTCAATTTTTTTTTGTGGGTTGTAGCGCTTGAACTTTGGGCCTGGGCATTGTCCCTGAGCTCTTCAGCTCAAGGCTACCTCTCTACCTCTTGAGCCACAGTGCCACTTCCAATTTTCTGGTGATTAATTGGATATAAGAGGCTCACAGTCAGAATTACAGGCGTGAACCACCAGCACCCATTCATCCATTTTAAAACATATTTTAATTGACAGTTGGTTGAACCCATGGATATAGAACCCAAAGATACTAAGAATCAACTTACTACATTCTCAATTCTCATCCTAAGACATTGATCAACCTAATATTCACACTATACACATCCTTGGTTTCCTATAAGATTGGGGTAAAAGACGATTTGAAAAGCCTTTTTCCATGTAACAATCGGTCTAAAGTGTTCTTATCTTGAAGATGAATACAACGGATGGCACAGGAGTTATTATACTACTGAATCACACCTCCAAGCGCTTCTGCTTTTATTTTTCACAGAGTCTCACTTTTTCCCCATGGATAGCCTCAGATCAGAAGCCTTTCATTAGTACCTCTCATAAAGGTGTTATTACATTTATGTGCCTCCACATTTGGCCATAATGGAGAAATTTGTTTTATGTGTTCCAATACTGGGACTTGAATTCAAGGTCTGGATGCTATCCATTAGCACGATAGAGCTCTGTTACTTGAGACACAGATCAATTTTCAGGGGTTTTTTTTGGTGGTTAGAGATAAAACTTTCATGAACTTTCCTGCCAGGGTTGGCTTTGAACTGTAATCATCACATCTCACCCTCCTGAGTAGCAAAGGTGTAAGCCACCAGCACCGAGCCAATAAAGACACTTTTAAAATATAACTGCCACACATTCATTATGTATGTATTTATTATGTCCTTTAGTACCAATCTATCTGTATATCCTTGCCTTTCTAAAAATGTGTCTTTTTATTGGTGATTTGTTCAAAGCTGGATCTCCATAAGGTTCTCACATAGCATTTGATTGTTTCCTCTTTTCATTCTATTTTGTCCTTCAAAAATCATTCCCTTCTTTGTCTGTAATGTCAGCCTGAGAGAATAATGGATAATTGTTGGAGGAATTGGGTCATTTTTCCTGTAGAATGCCTTATGTTTTGAATGCAGCTGATCACATTCATGTCATTTAAATCACTCTTCTATTTTTTGTATTGCCTGTATGCTAATAGCAAGTTCTAAAGACTTGAAACAATCAGTTACAATTTCTAAAGGCAAAAAAAAGACCCATAAGTGATGTTTCTATCAAATTACTCTCTGGGGCATGAAGTGTTTGGAATGTCCTACTTTTAAGAGGTCTACCACAAGGTATACGGTCAGACCAATACTCCCATAATGAAATCGCCCAATGGCAACCCAACTAATAATTTTAGACTCTTTAATGAATATTATCTGAATCAATTATGTCATTGCAGTCAAATGGTGCAGTTTTTTAAATTTATCATTCCTTCTGCATTTAGTAATTATAATTCTTCTACATAGGCAGGACCTATTTTTTTGTACCTATTTAGTTTTTCTGAAATACAGATGACAAAGAAGCATAACATAAATGCCTTTCCGTTATTTCAAGTTTTCAGAATGATAAATTGTTATCTCAGGAACTAAGAACCAGGATAATTTATTCTAAAAGCTTGCTTCCAGTGGCAAGCCATTAGTCTTCTTAGAGTTTGTTGTTGTTGTTCTTGGTGTAATTACAAAGTCACCATTTTTATATATCTGGTATTTTTTCTGTTGCATTACTGTTCTTTTTGATTCACAAATCATATCATTTTGGTCCATGGGAGTTGTTTTGACATAACTCCAAATAGTCTTAAAGGCCTTCCTTGTCTCCTATCCAATGTTCATTGTTACAGTTTAGATCTGGAATAGTCCCCAGAGCCCTTATGGTATTAATGGTGTGGTCTCTAGTCCATGGTGCTATTGGATGCTTTAAAAACAGAAATATCATGGGAGAAAGAGAAGCCACCACAAGCATCCTTTGGAGGGAATATCAGAACCCCATCCTCTTTCTTTTTTCTTTTCTTCTTTCTTTTTGTCAATTATAGGGCTTGAACTCTTGGCCTGGGCACTGTCCCTGAGCTCTTCAGCTCAAGGCTGGACTGCTATCCCTTTGAGACACAGTACTACTTCTGGTTTTCTGGTGGTTACTTGGAGGCAAGAGTCTCACTGACTTTCATACCGGGGCTGGCTTTGAATCTCAGTCCTCAGATCTCAGCCCCCTAAGCAGCTAGGATTACAGGTGTAAGCCACCCGACCCCAGCCTCATCCTCTGTTTATCTCCCTCTTTTCACTTAATGGCATCTGTGACGTATAGCCTCCTCCACCATTCTGTCTTACAACAATGAACTGTGCTGCCACGGGGCCATAAGTTGAAAGCTCCAAGGTTATGAGCTCAAATCTACCTTTCCTCTCACTAAATTGTTTATCTCAGGTATTTTGTCATGGAGACAGCTTAGTACAAACATCATGTGTACCTATTACTCCAGACTTAGCATCAGCCATTTCACCAACATAAATGATCTTTAGAGGTTTGCGTCAGGGTTTTTATTGGTAGTTGTTGTTGTTGTTGTTTTGTACCAGTTGTAGGGCTGAACTCAGGGACTAGGCCTCATCTCTAAGCTTTTGTGTTTAAGGCTGGCATTCTACTACTTGAACCAAAACTCCACTATAGCTGTGTGTGTGTGTGTGTGTGTGTGTGTGTGTGTGTGTGTGTGTGTGTGTGTTTAACCAGAAATAAGTCTCATGGATTTCCTTGTGTAGGCTGGCTAGGAATCTCAAGCCTCAGATCTCAGTCTCCTGAGAAGCTAGGATTGTATCACTGGTGCCTGGCAAGGTTTTTTGTTTTTGTTTTTGTTTTAATTAAGCATTCTAAGCAATTGAGACTTCCTGTTGAGACAGCACCCTGATTTTGTTGCCCTTCCATTTACTGATTAAGCCTTGCTATGAACATATTATTCATCATTCTTATTCTCTTTTTTATTCTTTTGCTATATATTTTGCATAGGTGCATGTGAAACAGTATTGTTTGGCCAATATTTGATCATTAAGAAATTGTATTACTTTATTAGTTACTACTACCAGTGTTTTTGCCATAAAATACTATTTGCTAGCTTTTTCTTTTGTATATTATTCTATGATATGAATATACTACAAGGTTTTTTTTCCTATTGACAAATTCTATGGGTTTTCTTTTTCCTTTTTTTTTCCAGACCTGGACTTGAAATCAGACTCTGTCTCTGAGCCTCTCTGTGCTCAAGGCTAGCACTCTGCCACTTAAACCACTCTGCCACTTTTGGACTTTTCTGTTTATGTGGTACTAAGGAGTGGAACCCAGGGCTTCGTTCATGCTAGGTAAACACTCTTATCATCAAGCCACATACCCAGCCCTCCTATGGGTTTTCTAAGTATTCTATTAACAAATGATTTAATTTATTTTTAGTGGGAAAGTTATATTGAGGATTGAACCCAGCACCTCCATTCAACCTGGGCAAGGACTCGAGCTCTTTTTTATTATTATTTAGGTTTGCGGGGAGGAGGATATCTGTTCATTTGTTTGTTTTCTTAATTTTTAGGCAGGATCTCACTAATTTCCAGGGCTGGCCTCAAAAATCATAATCCTCCTTCTCTGGCTCCTGAGTATCTGGAACTACAGGTATAAACCCCCATGCCTAAATGCTCCACAGTTGGTCTCTTTCTTTTCTTTTTTCTTTTATAATACTTGTTGTTACTGAAGAAAATAAAATGTCAATGTAATAACATATCCTTATTTTTGCATTTTATGGGTTGAGTTTTGATATATGGTCTAAGAACTCTTTCTGTACCCCAAGTTCATATAAATACTCATTACCATATATTTTCTTCTCATAGCATTTCTGTTTCACTTTTCATTTGTAGGGTTTTCAGTCTACTTGAATGTAAAAGATTCTGCTTTGCATTTTTATCACTTGGCTAGCCAATTTTCCAAACACTGTAATACTAAACAGTCTATAATTTTCTTACTGATTTATACTTGTACCTCAATCCTATATGAAGAATCCAGACATGAATGTGTTTCTCAGCTTCCTGTCTTGATCCATTGATATATTTTTCTGATCTTTACAGCATCCATTATGTCCTAATTTCTATAGCTTTTAAATACTTCTGAGTATTTCATAGGCCTAGTCCTACCATTTTTTAATATAAAAATTAGTCTGGTATTCTTAACTCTTCCACAGTCTTTTGGAGCTTGAAGAACAATATAGACAGTATGTAACATCTACAAAATGTAAGGATTAAAGACTAGCTCAAGTTGTTCTGTGGTTGGAACAAAGAGAGGAATTGAGGAGATTCCATATATTCAGAATTTTTTTGAGCAGACATTGAGCTATTTCTCAGGTGCCAGTTGAGGCTCAAGACAAGAATATGTCATTGTGGAGTTATCTTAAATCCAGCTACGATATATGCAAAACTCTTGACAGAAGGCTGGCAGTTAGTAGTCATATTTCTTACCAAAATGATTGTAGGAAATGTATATGTGGAAGTTAAATGACCTCACCTAAGTTAGTTACCTACCTAAAAGAGCTTCTAAAACTAATCATGAAGAGCAATTCTTTGGGTTTTTTTTCTTTTCTTTTTTCTTTTTTTTTTTGTGCTAACCTTGGGGTTTAAACTTAGAGCTTGGACATTGTCTCTGAGAATTTTTTTGCTCAAGGCTAGCACTCTATCTCTTAAGCCATAACTCCAGCTTTTTAGTGGTCAGTTGGAGATACAAGTCTCATGGATTTTTCTGCCTGAGCTAGCTTCAAACCATCATCCTCAGATCTCAGCTTCCTGTGTTGCTAAGATTACAGGCATGAGCCACCCATACCTGGCCCTCATTTTATCTTGTTTGGCCAACAAATGTTACTTTTCCAGTCTCTTGGAGAACCATCAGCACCCTCTGTTCTTAATTCACCTGGTTCTGATGAATAGACTTGACCATGATATTCAAGTGCAAGGATGAAAGTTCCCAAGTCTTGGCCAGTCAGCAAGGTTAACTGTCCCCTGCTATGATTGGTCAAAATGAAATGAAAACAACACAAATTGGTCCAAAGAGATTTAATATTGCTATTTCCATTTGCTACTTACTACCAAAATGGCAAAAAGGAGATTAATTTCTATGATCTGGAGCTTAGCAGCCACAGAAGACCACAAGTATAGAGAACAGAGATCAAGTCTTGAAAATATTTTGGAGCTCTGACATGCTGAAGCAATTCTTTCCAAGATTTCTCAGTTATACGAGCCAATAAAAATTTTTGTTCAAGACAATTTGAGTTAGGTTTTCTGTTACTTGTACTCAAATGAATCTTGACAATCATTTTTATAGCATCGCTTCTATTTTACTCTCTAGCTTAACATGGACTCATGCAAACTCTTTTCTTGTCTGATACATTTCCTAACTTTATTAGGAAGAAACAATCCCATGGCCTAATATTTGATCAATGGCTAATAGAAATTGCTGCGACATTATCACTCTCAGGGGATATAAAATTCAAATCTTTGCCATCAAAATGAATGGTTTATTGTTCTCTCTCTCTCTCTCTCTCTCTCTCTCTCTCTCTCTCTCTCTCTCTCTCTCTCTCTCTCTCTCTCTCTCTCTCTCTCTCTCTCTCTCTCTCTCTCTCTCTCCCCCAACAGGAAGGAGCTGATATTTAGGTAGGTCTTTGCTTTTGTTCCCCACACTCTGAGAAAGGTTGCTATTCAAAGGCAGCCCAACAATTGAAAGCTGTTGGATATGAGAATAACAAGCTTGGCTGGTATGCAGTACTGTACAGCTGAGATGATTATTCTCAATTAATGGACAAGCATTACACAATTGCCTCTTTCAAGTTTGGCATGCTAATATATAATGCACAATCAGAGGGCATTGTACATTAAAATATAACTCATTATTCCATGTCAATTCTTTGCCACCAAGAAATAAAATAGTCTGTTACCTGTGAAAGCTGCTGTTTGAGTCTTTTATATTTGAAGCTCTAGATCAGGTAAGGATTCAAATTTGGGAAGAATTCAAGTAGAATTGGGAATAGAAACATTCCCATTGGAATTCAATAGTAAGACAAAACCTGTGGTTAGTAGAATAGGAGCTGGGGAAGGGAGGTAGAAGGCAAACTTTGACCTCTAACACCTCTTACTGACTCCAAGTTAAGAACCTTTGACAAATCTGGCTGAGGTGGAATCTGGCCCTTATGAGGGACATCTTAGAATGAACATGTCCCTGAGTGACTGCCCAATGAATACCAAATGTATTGGGTCATTTTATTCAAACCTGGAGAACTTGGCTACCCAAGCACATGCTCTGTAGATGAACTCACTTATGCTTTTGTCTCACATGGCTGCTGAAGTATGAACAGCTCAGACAGCAGGGGTCAGAGGAGACAAGAACATGGGGCAGGTGATCTGAGAAATCTAAGGAAGGGGATTAAGTTACTGTCAGATCAGAGAGTGTGGGAGACTGGTCAAGTTGATGGAAGAATGTAGCTGGTTGGCAGGAAACTAAGAACTGTCACAGTCATCTGTGGTAACCCAGCTGCCTTGTGAATTCTGCATGCAGAATGCAGGCTAACTGGGCAAAAGGAAATTTTAATATTTGCCACAAATACCCAGCAGTACACCAGTTCAGTCAACTGGAAAACAGCAGGCCTCCTGACTCCCATTCTCATAAATGAAGAGTTCTCCATAGTGTTTTCCAGTTTATTGTTACATAAGACATATCTCTACTGATGTCTATAAAACATCTATCAAGAGCCTTCCAAATACATATCAGACTCTGGGCTAGTTATGGAGAAAATATGCACAATGTTTCCCTCTAAGGAGCTCTCTACCTAGCAAACAATTGCACAAAGAGGAAAGATGAAGTAGGAGCTGAAAGAGACCACAAGCATGAACAAAATAGATCAAAATTCTGGCAAATTTACATTCTAGTGGTGGGCAGGGAGAAGCTTCAGGAATGATTTTTGAGCACAGCTATGAAAAGCATGAAGGAATGAGCCTTGTCTATATCTGGCATTATGCTTATAGGTTAATAACAGACATTGTTTGCTATTCAACTGCTATTAGCATTTAACCACAAGGAGATGGCAAAACATTACACGTGGGCACACAGAGACCTATACTTACTCCTATGAAGAGAACACTACTCAAACTATCATCATGTTGTGTTCTGCCTATGGCATTGCTGGGAATGAAAGATTTGAGCAGAATAAACTGTCTATGAAATAAACTGTCTGGACCTGTGGCCAAGGACACAGTGGACATTTGCTAAGCCTCTGGTTCAGATTCATGTGTAAACTTCTAGTAATAGGAGCTTTTTTCTCTTTCCAAATGAAGCTAAACAGTTCATAAAATTAAAGTGCTGGCCTTTCAGTAACATATGCTACCAACCACAATAAACAACCCACTTAAAAAGAAAAACAGCAAAGGTATAAAAACATAATCAGAGTACAGACACAGAGAAGTGTTAAGTTAGTACAAACCCTGAATGGCCCATACGGGATATTGCTACCATGTTGAGGTCTGGTCAGGAGACTAGATGAGATAAGAGAAAACTGTGAGGCAGGCTTGACAGAACATGTGGCATTCAAAGGGTAGTGGATGTGAATAAAGACATAGACTCTTTAGCTTTAGATCATCACTTCATGATTTAGTGTCTCTTTCTGGGCAGAGTTCCTAAAACAGTGGCTGACACTATTTGGTGATCAGATAGGGGTTGGATATTTGACCTGAGCAAGGAAATGTAATCTTTCTTTCCAATGATATTTGAGTGAGAAAGAAAATGTATTTTCTGTTAAAATTATTGAGCTAGGAGATAAGTTTTTTTAGGTCTTCTTAGCTAAAATATAAATTAAAGCGGTATGAGGATAAAGCTAAAGCAAAACAAAACAAAGCAAAACAGCAAGAAACAGAATAGGAGAATTCTGATGGCTTACTCTGGGTCTTTGGGTTCAACCTTATCTAAAAAATAATGCCCTACAGATAGTCAGAAACTAAAGTTTATAAGTTCAAGTTTTGTCTGGCTGTCTTTTTTATTGTTTCTGTTCAATTGGACTTAACTATTTGTTTGTTTTGGTAAATTAGTTTAATGAGGATACTTTGTGAATTACAATTAAAAGAGATCTAAAAGAAAGCAAAGGAAGAGTGACATGGTACAAAAGGAAATGTACTCTTTACCTGACTTAATAGCTGTTACTCTTCTATATATCATCTGTATAATAACAACTCAATTTTTTTTTTGCCAGTCCTGGGCTTGAGCTCAGGGCCTGAGCACTGTCCTTGGACTTTCTCAAGGTTAGAGCTCTACCACTTGAGCCTCAGCACCACTTCCGGCTTTTTTCTACATGTGGTACCGAGGAATTGAACCTGGGTCTTCATGCATGCTAAGCAAGCACTTTAACCACTAGGCCAAACTCCCGGCCCCAACAACTCAATTTTTAAAAATATTTTTTATTGTAATTAATAAAAGGGTTACATTATATTTGCCAGATAGATGTATTTCTTTGCAAATATTGCTACCCTTTCTCATGTCTTTGTCCCAACAACTCAATTAAAAAAAAGAAAGGAAGAAATGTAACTCTCCTTCGTGGGTAACATTTTCCTCACATTATCAATGAAGACACAGGCTGGGAAAGATTAAATATAGTCCCAGTTGTAAGTTATACACCATTCTTAATCCTCTTAGCTCTTCTTTTTTTTTCCTGTTTATGTGGTAATAAGGAATCGAACCCAGGGTTTCATGCATACTAGGCAATCACTATACCACTAAACCACATTCCTAGCCCCGTGTGTATGTGTGTGTGTGTGTGTGTGTGTGTGTGTGTGTGTGCGTGTGTGTGTGTGTGTGTGTGTGTGTGTGTTTGTTTGTTTGTTTGTTTTGTCATGGGGTTTGAATGCTGGGTCTGGGCATTGTCCCTGAGCTCTTCAGTTCAAGACTAGTGGTCTACCACTTATTGGTAGAGCCACGGAACCACTTCTGGTTTTCTGGTGGTTAATTGGAGATAAGAATCTGACAGACTTTCCTGCACAAGCTGGCTTTGATCTGCGATCCTCAGATCTCAGCCTCCTAAGTAGCTAGGATGACAGGTGTGAGCCATCAGCACGTGTCTCTCTTATTTTCTTGTAATCCATATTGTACACTAGCAGTCCACCATTCTGTAGACCACAGAATAGTAGTGGATCAGAAAAATTCGCTAATGATGGTTAGGAAAAAGGTTGTCCATAAGCCTAGAAACTGGTTCTTATCTCTCAAATAGCAAAGATTCTAAACTACAGCCATCTATTCCTCCTCTTCAGCCTTTCTTTTCCTGTAGCCAAGTCAACAGCCCAGGTGACAATTCAGTGAACAATATGGCTTTGCCCTCCATGTCTTTGGCTGGGAATATGTGAAAGGTTCCAGAACTTCTTTTCAAATTGAGAAATGTGGCTTTCCAAATTCATGTTTTAAAATTTTTCCTTATACTTGCCATCTGGATTAGATTATACCTAGAAAACAAAAATATCCAAAGTCTTCTAAAAATTATTTTTCCTATGGAACAGTTAACATGTAGTTTTACAGTTAGACATTTTTTTCCTTGACATTTTTTCCTTTTTTTTTTTTTAGCTTGAAAGATAAACTTCTGTGTAAAGGCAAATAGCCCATGGGAAGATTTACACTTAAATTTTATTGGCCATGTCCATCTTTGTGTGAACTCACTTAGCAGATTAATTCCATGAGGCTTATTTTCACTGAGGAAGCAAGAGGTAAAAGAAGACAAATTGAAAAAGAAGAAGAAATTAGGAAATCAGGGAACATTACTAGTAGGAAAAAGAGTGGGAACGCAGTGACAATTCAAAGGCTTATTATTTCCCCCAAGTCATTTCAGATATGCTGTAGACCACTGGCCTGACTGAACAAACTGGTATATAAAAAGTGCCATTTGGAATGAAGTGGTGAAGTAGACAGGTTCTCTGAACTCTGAAGGGAGACTCTAATGTGGTCATCTCATTCTTTTCACATATCCTTCTGCTTGGTCATTCTTCTGGCATTGCTCAAGACCATTCATGAGCAGGAATTAAATTTGCATGCAGAAATCAGATCCAACCATTCATAGCATGCAGCTGTCCAACACTGTCAGCAAGCACCAGCTCCCTGTACAATTTACTACCTGGACAGAACTGCATTTCGCAATTCTATTTTCAACTGTCACCAATATCTTTATAGGTTCCTCTGTAAAAATTTAAACTCCCCAATCAAGTTCCTATTCCAAGTTGTTTTATGGAGATTAAAGTTGCTTTTGTTCCCACCATTATTGTGAGATTGCACACATACCTTCATTTAGGTAACATGTCAGAACTCTGGTGTCCTTTGGTGACAGTCCAAGTGAACAAAAAGGATTCAGCAACAAAGCAGCTCCAAGCTCTCAGTGGTTAATCAATGTTACCATCCTCTTTAGTGTTACTGTAATAAAGAGGAATATTATGGGGTTAATCTGTTCTGAGCCTATAATGTTTGCTTTGTGAACACTGTACTGAAATGTTACCTTGCCTGATATAAGAGATGTATGTATTGAGGATCTTTATTCTAATCTGATTGTTTATTCCTTTGAAAAAAGAGTTTAAACTTTAAAAAAAAAGTCTTTTACTACATGGTCACAAAGTTGCACTTAGAAGGGATGGACTGGGAAAAACTAGTTTTGAGTATCTTTGAACAGAAACAAGAGACTCAAATTTGTTTCTGTTTTCTTTTTCACATTAAAATATACTATTAACTCTATAAGAAAGAACATAATTTCAAAAAAGCAAAACCTAGTTAAATCAGCCTTATCAGAGCTTTTGAATATAGTCGGTTTATTGTCATCAATAAAGTGTCCAGTCAAGAAAAAAGTCATCTTGAAGATCGTAGGAAAGTTTTGGAGTATTATTACTTCTTTTTACCCTACTCTTCCCCAGTTATGTCAGCAGTTTTGGTTTTGAAGTGGCAGCAGCCTGGTATAGGGACCTCCTTCAAAACAGGCAGAACATTGCAGAACTTGTTTACAAATCATTATATTTGATCACTCTAAATGGTTATTGGATATCAAAAGCACCAGTGCAAAGAGTTCTGTCTCTGCTTTGCCTCACTCACAATCCAGGCAAGAAAAGTGGCAGGTACTGCTCAGAAAATTTGCACCCACAGATTTCTGGGATACCAGTGGGAAAATAAAGTATACTATATAATGAAAGGGACATCCCCAATACCTCCCCACCTTACCCGCCTTGGCCTGCCAGGAAACTCCCTCCCTTTCCTTTGTTGTCAGAGCAGTGTGCCAGAAGCCTACCAAGATGATAGGTCCATTCAAACAGCAAAGGTGTCAGTGGTTGCCCCAGACATCAATCAACTATGTTGAATTTCATTGGCCACCTGTGTATGGCCAGCCCAACCACATGGCTGGCGGTCTATAAAAGTAGCCTGTATGATTAGGCAGGGTCGCTCTCTCACTGACATCTTAGAGACGGCCCTGACCGGTCAGTATGATTCTGGATGCTAGGCGCGGAATAAAACTCTGTTTAACTTCCGCTTTTGTGTCAGACTCGTTCCTTTGATCACAGACCCTAATATTGGGGGACTGGACCCTAACAATAATCCTGAAGGAGAAGCTTCAAAGTGTCAGGGCAATTAAATATACTGAAATTAAGACATTTAAAATTAGACATATATATGAGGGGAGTTAGGGACCAATAGTATTTGAAAGCAAAGTACAGGATCAGAAGAGACACATGAAGATCTTAAGTTCTTACCTCAGGCTGATCTCTATTTGCAAAATCAGTCTAGATAGGTGTTGAAAGAATACCCTATCATGAAATGAATCTTCAAATACAGTGGAAGTTTCTGTAACTTAAGGAAGTCTTAACTAAATATGAGCAAAAGAAATGAATTCCATGATCAAACACATGAGTAACTTCTGTAAAAGTATTTAAGGAGAGTCACAAAACTAATAGACTACTAAAACCTTTAACACTCAAACAAGAAAAGAGTAAAATGGAAAGACTTGGAAAAAATCATATTAAGTGAAGTAAGCCAGATTCAAAGGAACATAGGCTCAATGGTTTCCCTCATTTGTCATAATTAGTATAAACTTTGGACTCTCCTAGCAGAGGTTTACAATAGGGAAAAAACCTAGATACATAAGGCCTTATAGGATAAGGCTAATTGAAAGGACCTCCAGGATGTAGAAACAAGAGCCATATAATGTGTGATTGTTGTTCTTAATGTACTGCTATTTCTCATCTCTTTTGTTGTCCTTTGATTATCTCATATTGTTACAGTATCTTACCTTGTTATCTGGTATATTGTATATATGTTCATTTGCTTATTTGAAATAGGATAGGGAACAGGGTAAAAAAAGATGAGGGGAGCAGAGGAGAGGGAAATGGGGACAAAAACATGAGAAGAAGTATCAATGTTTATGAAGTAATGCACCTTCTATCTGGTGAATATAATGTAACCCTTCCATTAATTACAATATAATTAAATATAAATATCATTAATTAAATTGTTAATATTAATTAAACATAAATATTAATTAGAATAAATAAATACTGAGGTCTTTGAGTTAATGCTTGTGCATGGAAAAAGGCTAGGGTCAATTTTTAGTTTTTTGCATGTGGCTGCCCAGTTTTGCCAGCACCAATAATTGAATAAGCTGTGTTTGTTCCACTATATATCTTTGGCTCCTTTGTCAAATACAAGTTGACTATAGGTATGTGGTTTTATTTCTGGATCTTCTATTCTGTTCCACTGATCTTCTGGTCTATTTTTATGCTAAGACCATGCTGTTTTTGTTATTATGGCTCTATAGTAGAGTTTGAAGTCTGGCATTGTATACCATCTGCATTGTTCTTTTTGCCTAGAATTGTTTTGGCTATTCTAGGTCTTTTCTTGTTCCATATGAACCTTTGGATTATATCTTCTATTTCAGTAAAGAATGTCTTTGGTATTTTGATGGGGATTCCATTGAATTTGTATATCAATTTTGGGCAGTATGGCCATTTTCACTATATTGGTTCTCCCTACCCATGAGCATGGGATGTCCTTCTATTTCCTGGTAACCTCTTTAATTTCTTTCATTAGACTTTTATAGTTTTCATTAAATAATTCCTTTATATCTTTGGTTAAGTTAATTCTTAAGTATTTTATTCTTTGGGGGGCTATTGCAAATAAGATCATTAATTAAATTATTAATATTAATTAAATATAAATATTAGTTTAAACAAATAAATAAAAAGAAAAGAGCAAATCCTGGGTAAGCATATGAGTCTCAGAGATGACAGATTCTAATACTCAAATGACAAATTTTTGATAACAACAGTCACAGGACATGCAAAGAAAATATGTTTTCAACCAAATGAAGACAATAAATTGACAGAAGCCATCTCTGTAGGGCGGGGGTGGGGAGGAGGGAAATAGGGACCAAAATATGAGAAAGGGTATCAATGTTTGTGAAGTAATGTACCTTCTATCTGGCAAATACAATGTAATCCTTCTATTAATTGCAATAAAATATATGGAAAAAAAGAAGCATCTCTGTAAAATCCAGACATCAGACTTATTAGCTAAAATCCTATGATTTAAGAGTTAGTAGAAAACATAGTCCAAGAACTAAAGAAAATGTAGTAATTTGAATGTCTGTGTCTCCCCAAGGCTTATGTGAAATCTTAACCCCCAAGATGATACTAGAAAGTAGAACCTTTGGGAAGTGATTAGATCATGAGGCAACTGTCCTCATGGGATTAAAAGGCTTATAAAGGCCTCCTCCACTTTCTGACATATGCACACATACCAAAACATTGACTATGAACCAGGAAACAGGCCCTTACCAGACTCCAAATCTCATGGCACTAAAACTCTTGGCTAGAAAGGATTTCCTATTTTTATTTTACTTTTTTGTTTCTCAAACTATGTTATAGTATAATAGACTAAAGCAAATGATTAATACAAGCAAAATATTAACCAAATTTTGAAGCTCTGAGTTATGGTAATTAAAATGAAAATTTCTGTAGAAGGATTCAACAGCACATTTGAGCAAGCAGAAGGAAGAATCAGAAAACTTACATGGAGATCAACTAAAACTATATATTTTGAAAAATTTAGGAAAAGTGAACAAAACCTATGAGATATGGAAATTTCAAAAGGAGAAGAGATTGTAATATAGTTTAGTGGTAGAATACACACATAGCATGCATGAGATATTGAGTGTGATCCTCAGCACTACAACGTAAAGGGAAAGAGAGGAAATAAGAGAGAGAAGGGGGAATACATAAAATTTTTTGAAGGACAAGACAAAAAGGAGCAGAAATATATATATATATATATATATATATGTATGTATGTATTATGGGGCTTGAACGCAGTGCATGGGCACTGTTCCTGAGCCTCTTTGTGCTCAAGGCTAGCGTTCTACCTCTTAAGCCAGAGCACCATTTCTGGATTTTCTGAGTAGTTATTGGACATAAGAATTTCATGGGCTTTTCTGCCTGGACTGGCTTTGGACCACAATCCTCAGATTTCAGCCTCCTGAGGAATTAGGATTACACAAAAATACTTTTTGTTTTAAGCCAAGCACTACTAGGGTACAGCCCCCAATATTAGGGTCTGTGATCAAAGGAATGAGTCTGACACAAAAGCAGAAGTTAAATAGAGTTTTATTCCACACCTAATCTCACAGGCTACTTTTATAGGCCACCAGCCATGTGGTTGGGCTTGGCCATACACAGGTGGCCAATGGAATCTCAACATACTTGAGTGACAGCTGGGGCACCACTGACACCTTTGCTGTTTGAGCTGACCCATCATCTCGGTGGGCTTCAGGCACACTGCTCTGATGACAAAGGAAAGGAGAAGGGGCTTTTCTTACCCTGGCAGAAGGGCTGGGGTGGAGAAGGTCTGGTAGCTCCACCTGGTCAGGCTAATCTGAGCTCTGTTATCAGGGAATTTACAGCCCCCAGCTTGATATTTAGCACATCAAGCACTCCTTTATCATGAGGATGGGAAATGCCTTAGAGGATGGAAGAGGGGTCAAGGGGTTTCTATTTTTAGGGGAAATCTAGAGAGGGGTCCCTTCATTCCCCCCTTGTTTTGGAAAATGAGTTAAATCCTTGACTCTTTCTCCAGCCCCATGTCCTCCTGTCATAAGGGCCATATTGAGGCTGCAGCACTGGCATTTTAACTACTCCAATTCTCTTTTGTACAAATGATCATTAGGGTGTTTACAATGCAGGGGCCAAAAGCAACATTAGTAAAACTAGGGATTCTGCAGTTGCTGATATTCAGGATGTCATCCATGGAGACCAGCTAGATAAGTTTTTATGGCGTCCTTTGGGACCCCTGCTTCTCTCTTGCTCAAGTCCCCTTTTACAGCTGCCATGCTATCTTTCATTACTCCATCACAGTTTGCCCCAAAGGACATTCTTCTCATGCTATCTCCATCTGGGAGTGATGAATCTAGTAGCCCTTTCCGCTACCTTCACAGTGGTTGGAGTGCTATGAGTCACAGTGTGGGTACATTTGAGTGCCAGGGTACTAGAAACCAGATGATGAGCAGGTCTCAATATCAACTTGTAAGGCCTGTAAGAACTGGATTGAATCATGGTTAACACTGTCAGCTCCTTCAGTTTCCCCAAGTTTTAGGGGGAGATCTCCTTCCAATGAGGAGAATTTTACATATGGAGAGCTCCCATTGTTAAGACATGCTTCATACCATCTGCTATATACTCAGACTCTCTGGGATCGGTCTTCCTCCCTTTATAGAACAAACACTAAGACACTTCCTTTCAGATCCTTTCATTTCTAGAAGAAACCATTTTTTTTCTCAATTCCTTTCCCAAGGTTTCTTTACTAACCTTTCTCTCTCTTTTCATTTGACCATAAGCTCTCATTCACACTTAGCACCTCTCACCCCTAGACTTCACAGCACAGGGTGGAGAATTCCCCTCACCCAGCCAGAGCCACCAAGATGGCTGCAAAAGTTTACTTAGGTGCAGCTCTTTAGTTCATTTTCTACTCTCATGAAATCATACTATTGATTTCTCTATAAGAGAGCTGAATTTCTGCCTGAGCTTTTCTCTCCCATGTCTTAGTTAGGGAACTTTGAACTTAGCACAGATAGAAGGTCCCACCACCAAAGGTTTAGTTCCAGTCCTCTCAGGAAGCTACTGCAGGGTGGTGGAATCGGGCAGGACAGGATGTGTAGCAGCAGCCTTGTCTCTCAGCAGCTCCAGTGGAACTTCACATCTCCTGCTGAGTTACCTGCAAATTCCTGCACAGGCTGGTTAAAGAAGCTTAACCTAAGGCCTGACTTTGGTGAAGTCTTCCAATGATTTCCTGGTTGCTTTTCCTGAGCACACTTGTTTTTGCTGGCTGGCACCTCATTGGGTTTTATGACAGTATAGGGCTGAGATTACAAAGCACTACCAGGGTGACAACTCTTAGTAACCAGATTTCCTTTAAATGAAGCTAGGATTCTCTAGGCAGGCATAGAAGACTTGAACCTGTAACCATTTCCCACAAGTGCAGTTTCCACTCTTGCACATCTGTTACTGCTATTTCCCATGCCTCTAATTTATCCTGCCTCACTTTCCAAAAATGACACTGGTCCCTTTGTCTTAAGGGGGAGTTGATAGGGGAAGATCCATCTTCTGTAACTTCTTCAAGCTGACTCAGGGGCATTGTCTCTATACTTAGACAGGGACCCTGAAAAGCTTAGCCTATTTTACCAAGGGGTTGCCAGGATTACATATCAGGAGCAATATTTTACTCCAAATGGGAGATCATATCCTTTTTAAAAGCCTTTCCCCAATTTAATTCCCCAATTTAATTTAGGGGGCAGTTTAAGAAATAGTAATCACATCACCCACATTTTACCATCAGATTTCCAGTGTCAGTCTGCAAGTATAAGGGACAGAACAAAAATGGTCCACTCAGTCCATCGGACTAGGTTTAGTTGAACAGCCTTTGTGCCAACTTATCTTCTTTCACCATGCCTGGATTCCCCTTAGGGTTCGTCCCACCATGGAAACCCAGAGCTACGCCTTTACCAGTCTAACTCTCTCCCTGAAAGATGGCCACACAGGCCTATACTATACCAAGTTTTCCCTGCCCCTTCTCTTGGCATTTGATTACCTAAACAGTAAAAAAAAAAAAAAAAAGACAGGCAGAGTTTCTGACACCGATAAACAAATTTTGCATTTAAATTTCTAATACTTATCCCCAAATTTTAACTCAGAGAAATAAATCTCAAATTCCTTGATGCCTTTTTGCTAAACAGGATATAATGTTTATAATGTAAACATCGCTCTGCATTATAATAACAGATTTTTAAAATGCAAATTTCAGGATCTTTAGGAAGAACCCTTTTTTATGTGGTTCCTCTTTAAAACAATGCAATGATCCTTTGAGACATGTGAAACACTCAAACCTAATCATTTTCTTGAAGTTTAGTCTTAGATTTACCCAATTGCCTTTTGTGTTTCAAGTATAAACTCACCCATTGTTTTACACAACATGCTGACAATTTAACCTTGAACATGTTCTCTCACACTCATTCACACACATTCATACTCAAAGATCTTAAAGGGTACAAAATTAATTTCAGCCGTATATTTTCCGGAAGTTTTAGTGTCAACAGAATTTTGCCAGTCTTACTCTTGCAGGTGAGAACCAGGTTTAAAACAAGACTTTTTTTACAAGGTAACTTAGTTGAAATTTATTATTTGGTGGCAGTCTTCTGGCACCGAATTTAGCCCACCTAAAGCATGACTCTAGTCATTTTCCCAATTTTGACTAGACCATCTCACATACCAGTTTACACCAGAGCCAAATTTAAGCCTGGGGGAACGAAGACTGATGTCTATGTCCTGCCACCAATTGTCTCCAGATTATCACTTCAGCCAGGTAATTAGGAAAAAGGAAACTGGTCTAGGCTTGCAGCTGCCTCACCTGGCCCCTGCCTGCCTCAATTGCAGCTGAGTAGGAGAAGCCATACCAGGCCCAAGACCTACCCGAGGTGGGGCTGAAGCTTTTATTCCCCAGGAATGTCCAAATGGATAGTAACAAAGACACAGAAAATAAGAATCCATATTTAAGACTGGTACAGATTTCAAGAATGACACAGGACCAGAAAAATCACCTCAGAGAACCATAAAACAGGGCAGAGAAACAGAGACCTTCAAGTAATCCCCAAATTTTGATGGCATGCCTGGCAGCAAATAAAGTGACAGAATGGGGCTCTGAAGCTTTTCTCTTTAAAACCTTTAAAATGTTGAAAGACCAAGTCTAGGGAAAGATCCTCGGTGGATGCCACTTGGCCCATCTCTTTATATGCACCACATACAAGACTATGGGGAGGGAGAGATAATGAGGGGGGGTCCAAGTTCCTCATGTCAGGCTCCCCCCTCTCCTTTTTTGGTTTTGGAGATGTGATCTGCCTTAGAGGGAGAGAAAATTTTATTAGCAGGGAAAAGGTGATTTACCTTAGAGGGAGAGAAAGTTTTATTAGCAGGGGGAAGGTCCCTCCAAAGTGGTCATCCTGTAAAGAAAGTGGGCCATTCCAGCTGGCAGAACATTTTAAGTTTTTCTGGGTAAACTTTGTCACCCAACTGGGCAGACTTGCCCTGGAAATCTTTAAAAAGTTGAAGGACAAAATTTAGGGGTATTGCAATCTCCTTAACTCCCCATATGACCCATTTTCCTGACATGCGGTGAAAAATACCCAATAAGGGGCAAGACACAGTCAGTCAACACACAAAGACAGCGGCCCCTGCTGGACAATGAATCAACTCTAAGACGCACAAATACAAGACTAAAACGAGTACAACTGTCCTGCCTGGAAGACTCTCGCACTCCCTAGCCTGCTTGCCCAGTCTCCTGACAGCCAGTGAAAAACACTCAATAAGGGGCAAGACACAGACAGTCAATATACAAAGACAGCAGTCCTGGCTGGGCCAGGAATGAGTCTAAAATATACAAACACAAAACCAGGACAATTACAATTGTACAAACATAAAACTAGGACAAACACAACCATCATACCTGGGAGACTCTCACTCCCTAATCTCCAGATATCGTGCCCAGGAGACTCACACACCCCCTAACCTGCAAAGACCCAGAGTTGTCATGCCCGGGAGACCACACCACACTCCCTAATCTGCAACAGCCCAGATGGAGTGATGGGGCGTCCCTGCATCCACTCTGGCCCTAGGGAGCAATACTGAGTCCAGTTTCTCCCTGGTGGGCCACTCCCCTGAAGTTCCCCAACAGAACAGGTCCAGTTTTTCACAAACACAAAGAACAAAAGGCTCCACAAACATAAAGACCAAAGACAAAACTAGCACTCAAGATCTTACCTCCGGAGTTTTTATTCAAAATTCTGATACTGGCTCAGAACTTGTTTTTTGATCCCAGATGAGCCCCCAAATATAAGGGTACAGCCCCCCCCCCCCACTATTAGGGTCCATGACCAAAGGAACGAGTCTGACACAAAAGCGGAAGCTAAACAGTTTTATTTCATGTCTAGCATCAAGAATCATCTTGACCAGTCAAGGCCGTCAGTAAGACATGAGTGAGAGAGTGACCCTGCCTAACCTCACAGGCTACTTTCATAGGCCACCAGCCATGTGGTTGGGCTTGGCCATACTCAGGTGGCCAATGGCGCTGACTTATCATCTCAGCGGGCTTCTTGTGCACTGCTCTGATGACAAAGGAAAGGAGAGGGGCTTTCCTTACCCTGGCAGACAAAGTGGGTGGGGTGGAGGATGAGCTCTGGTTGCTCCACCTGGTCAGGCTGCTCCTGTAATCTGTGCTCTGCTCTCAGGGAATTTACAGCCCCTAGTTTGATGTTCAGCAAGTCAAGTATTCCTTTGTCATGAGGACAGGAAATGCCTATAGGGGATGGAAGAGATATCTCAAGGGGTCTCTATATTTAAAGGGGAAATCTAGAGAGAGGTCCCTTCAGCACTAGTGGCTTACAACTGTACTCCTAGCAACTCAGTAGACTGAGATCTGAGGATCTTAGTTCAAAGCATGCCTGGGCAGGAAAGTCTGTGAGACTCTTAACTCCAATAAACCACCAAAAACCAACAACAACAACAGAAAACCAGCAAGCTGTGTCTCAAGTAGTAGAGTCCCAATCTTGCACAAAACCACTCAGGGACAGAACCCAAGCACTTGAGTTCAAGCCCCAGGACTGGCACACACACAAAACAGTATCATACTAGCCCCCAAAACAGATCTGACCCAAAAGAACCAACTGGAAGATACAGAAATAATCCCATACACCTATAACCTTGTGAATTTGTTGCTGTGGGTCATGAGGCTTGAACTCTGGGCCTAGATATTCTTCCTGAGCTCCTCAGCTCAAGGCTACTACCCTGCCACTTTGAGCTATAGCCCCACTTCCGGTTTTCTGGTGGTTAATTGAAGATAAAAGTCTTATGGTCGTTAGTGCCCAGACTGGCTTTCAACCACGATCCTCAGATATCAGCCCCCTGAGTAGCTATGACTCACCAGCACCCAACCAGACATCTGATTTTTGACAATGAAGTCAGGCACTGAAGTCCATGAGACTCTTATCTCCAATTAACCACCCAAAGTGCTTGTTGAATAACACAGATGCTTCAACATAGGATGCTGGGAAAGCTGGACATCGTCATGTAGATGACTGAAACTTGAGGTAGTGGTGCTGTGGCTCAAAAAGGTAGAGTGCTAGCCTTAGGCTTAGGAGCTCAGGAGCGGTGCCCAGGCCCAGAGTTCAAGCTCTCTTTTAAGAGAGAAAGAGGAAGAGAGAGAGGAGAGAGAGAGAGAGAGAGAGAGAGAGAGAGAGAGAGAGAGAGAGAGAGAGAGAGAGAGAGAGAGAGAGAGAGAGAAAGAAAGAAAGAAAGAAAGAAAGAAAGAAAGAAAGAAAGAAAGAAAGAAAGAAAGAAAGTGAGCTGAGTGACCAGGATGATATAGGCGCCATGACAGGCTGTAAATTTACAGATAAAGATTTAGGCCTACGTTTTGCTTTTCCTGAAAGTCCTATGCCATCCCATAATATCAGGTCCCCTAGCAACGACCACAGAAATGCAAAGAATGTGGGGGTAAAGTAAAGGTCCCAAGACATTGGAACCAATCAAGATACTATAAATGTTTTTGTTCAAATTCTATCCAGTCAGGGTATACTGTAATGGGCCCTCCCCTAAACTTGCCACCCTACTAATATAACCCATCCCTGTGCCATTCTGGACTCACTCTCAGCCAGCGCTGCCATATTAGGCTGCATTGGAGTAAGCTCGAGCTTGCCCTGCAATAAAGATCCTTTTGCTTTTTGCATCTCCTGGTGGTCTTTGGGGATACCCCAATCTGGGCATTTCACAAGCCAGGAGAGGTGTCACCCCCGTAATCCTAGCTACTCAGGAGGACTCTTATCGCCAGCTAACCTGGAAGTGGCACTGTGGCTCAAGAGGTAGGCCTATGGCCTTGAGTTGAAGAGCTCAGGGACAGTGGCCAGGCCCAGAGCCCAAGCCCCCCAATCAGAAAAAAAAAAGAGGGAGAGAGAGGGGGGGGGAGTGCATAGCCCATCCTAGATTTTTATGTCTATGTAGTTATGTTTATATACTCTATAGACATAATGTGGGGGTTTTGGCTATTTTTTATTGTGATTAATAGAAGGGTTACAGTTATATTCACCAGATAGAAGGTGCATTACTTCACAAACATTGCTACCCATTCTCATGTTTTTAATGTTTTATTACATATATTAATATGTACCTATGAAATACAAACCTCCAGCTTAATTTTATGTTCTAAAATCTATGTGTCAATGATTGTATATAGAGATTCCCCTCTTGAATACTTGTTTGGTAAACATGACATTTGAAATATGATGTAAAAATCAATGTTAACAAATTCTTTAATAGAAAAAGAGAGAGGAGAGAGGGAGGGGGGAGAGAGAGGAGGAGGGAGGAAGGGGAAGAGAGAAAGAGTGGGCAGGGGAGAGGGAAGGAGGGAAGAAGGAAGGAAGGGAGGGAGGGAGGTTTGAAAAGTAATGTACCCAGTACCTGACAAATGTAACTGTAACCTCTTTATACATTACCCAACAATAAAATGCAATTTTTTAAATGTTACCAAAAAAAAAGCAAAGAAGGAAAAGAAAGAACTGAAACTGGATTTGTCTCTATCCCAAGTATTGCAAAGAGAGGAGAAAGAGGAGAGAGAAGGTGGGGTGGAGAGGAAAGAAAAAGGAGAGAAGAACAAATTAAAGAAGATAGTAAGGAAAAGAGGAGGAAAGAAGGGAATGGAAAAATGCTGGAAACAACTTCATACTGTTTCCTGTTCAATATAGTTTACCACAAGAAAACTAACTAGGTTGGAGCTAAAATGCTTTTTCATAGCCCTCTCAAACTATCTCTTAAGTGTAATTTACATTTTTCCTTTATTCAACTAAAAATGTTTTACTTCGAACAAAATATAAGCTCTCTTACAGGACTCGGGCTTTCAGAGACATTTAAAATATAAAAGGTCTTATAAAATAAGGTCTTGTAATAGGAATTCAAAATCTTCTCAGAAAATCATAGAAATAAAAATAGCAGACAAGACCATGTGATCAGTATTACAATATTGGGAAGCACATGGAGGATTTATCTTAAGAAAAAAAAATCTAGACCCACTTTTAAGAGGATGTTGGTGACTGACCTAAGTATTAAGAAACACGTATGAGACAAATAGAAAAAAGATAATAAGAGCAGCATGTGGAGAGACACAGACAACAAAGAGAACATAAAGAGACTGGGGAAAATAGGATAATATATGATGTTGGTGGGAATGAGACAAGAAGAAGATGAATATTGGAGAACCAGACAAGGTTCATAAAATTAAGACTTTATTTGATAAGGGAATTTGTACGTTATCCTGAGGGCAAGGAGAACCCATTGCAGAAGAGTACAAAACAGGAGTCAATTATATTTTTGAAATAGGACTTTCTGCGTACATGATGAGGCTGGTCAGAAGAAAAGCTCAACTCTCAAATCATGTAAATGAGAATTGATGAACGGCATGAATTAGGGTATGCTATCAACCAGATGCCCCTCAATTAACCAATGGATCAAGAAATGTGTTATATAATCACAATGGAATTTTAGTCAGCCATGAGCATGATAGCATATCTATATATTATGCTTAAAAGTAAATACATTGGATGTTTTGCACATATGTATTGACTGAAATATGGTAGATTCAAGATTCAGGACAGAACTCAAACAGTGTAATTCCTTAGAAAAGCAAAGTCAAAGTTCAACAAATTAAGCATCAGGAGGTATGTACTTGAAAGGGGTGAGGTGGTCTCAAGAGGAAAAGAGTACACAAATGAAGAGGAGAAGAGGGAAAGAATGCACCCCAAAATTCAATGTATTTCTACAAAATTAAGAAGAGTGAGGAAAGGGGTGGATAGTGGAGTCATAGAATATTGAGAGGGTGGACAGTGATCAAGACGCAGTTTTCATAAACTGCTTTGTTAAATGGCAACTCTTTTGTACAACTACATAAAGTTAATTTTAAAAATGTTTTTTTTAAAAAAAAAAGGATGGCAATGACCTAGAAAGTGTTACAATCAAGAAATGTTAGTGACAAACATACTGATGAGTGATTAGATGTGGGAAGACTGGTGTCTAGCTGGGAAAATTTGGTAAGTGGGTGAAACAATTCACTGAAATGAGAAAGTCAGAAGAAATAGGCCCAGAGTAGGAGAGCTAAGTTCTGTTCAGAACTACTTAGGTATAGGGTTTACAGGTGTAGATTAGAGCAACCGCTTTACAAAACGGGGGATTTGCCTTCAAAATTCATTAAAAATGAATGTCCAAATGTTAGAAATAAGGATATGCTTTTCATCTCTGGGTAATTTAAAAGATGGAACAGCTCTTCCAAATAACATCAAAATCAAACCATATGGGCAGTTGCCCACTCATCTTTGTATATAATAAATCTTTTGAGAATACATTGACTAAAGATAAATCTGGAAATCTTCCAAGTTAGTTTTCATTTTGAATCAAAAAGAGACCATATGTATATAATATTATATATACATATATATAGAGAGAGAGAGAGAGAAAGAGAGAGAGAGAGAGAGAGAGAGAGAGAGAGAGAGAGAGAGAGAGAGAGATTCTAAATGTCAGCCTGTACTGGTAGCTCATGCCTGTAATCTTAGCTATTCAAGAGTCTGAGATCTGAAGATCAAGGTGCAAAGCCAGCCTAGTAGAGAAAGTATGTGAGACTCTTAGCTCCAATTAACCACCAAAAAAGCCAGAAACAGAGCTGTGGCTCCAGTGATAGAGCACTATCCTTGAGCAACAAAGCTCAGGAATAGAGCTCAGGCCCTGAGTTCAATCCCCAGGACTAGTATTAAAAATAAAACCTAAATCTCTTTGTATTTGAGATAATCCTTTGAGATTTATTTATTTATTTATTTATTTTGCCAGTCTTGGGCTTGAGCTCAGGGTCTGAGAATTTTCCTTGGGCTTTCTCAGGGCTAGTGCTCTACCACTTGAGCCACAGCACAATTTCCAGCTTTTTCTATGTATGTGGTACCAAGAAATCGAACATAGGTCTTCATGCATGCTAGGCAAGCACTCTTGCCAGCAGGCCAAACTCCCAGCCCCAATCCTTTGAGAATTTTAGGAATCTTATCAACAACCAGAAAAGAATAGCTAGCAAACAAAACAAAACAAAATACAAACAAATCAAGTGTTGCTGTGCAGTTATTTTTATAAAAAGGACATTTATCATCTATTTTCCCATACCTATCCTTTCCCTCTACTGCTAATATTCTTTATAACTGTTGGATTCTATGGTCAGAATTCCAAGACATTAGATCACATCAGATATGAAAGAAGACAGGACTTCACAGCAAGAAAACCCCAAGTTTAAATCCTGTTTCATTATTCATTGATGTGACCAGGTTATGACAATGACATTGGTCATTGACATTTATTATTTCACCTATTCTTCAATCATGCAAAAAACACATACAGGAACACATTCTATATAACACATTTTGTCCTATGTGCATAAACTAGTCAAACAAAAAAATTCATAGACCAGTTAGAAGGCAGAAAGTGCTAGAAAAGCAAAAGATTGTGGATTTTAGAAGAGCTTTACTGAACAGTTAAAACAGAAGAGAATGTTTCAGGTTGAAAAGGTGATAATAAATACAAAATTAAAGAACCTTGGGTGTAGCCTATTGGTAGACTGCTTACCTCGCATGCACAAAGCCCTGGATTCTATTCCTCGGCACCACATGTATAGAAAAATCTGGAAGTGGCTGGGAGTTTGGTCTAGTGGTAGAGTGTTTGCCTAGCATGCACGAAGACCTGGGTTTGATTCCTTGGTACCACATACGTAGAAAAAGCTAGACATGGTGTTGTGACTCAAGTGATAGAGCTCTAGCCTTGAGAAAGCCCAAGGACAATGCTCAGTCTCTGAGTTCAAGCCCCAGAGCAAGAAAAATAAGAAAAAAAGAAAGGAGGTCAGGAAGGAAGGAAGGAAGGAAGGAAGGAAGGAAGGAAGGAAGGAAGGAAGGAAGGAAGGAAGGGAGTGAGCTGGAAGTGTCACTATGGCTCAAGTGGCAGAGTGCTAGCCTTGAGCAAAAAATGTCCAAGGACAGTGCCCAGGCCCTGAGTTCAGACTCCACAACTGGAAAAACAACAACAACAACAAAAACAACAATAAAGAACCCTGGGAGACACAGCTAGCAAAATAAATAGAAAGCCCACAGAATGGAAAAAGGGCCTCATACATACAATATACTTAGAGCTCAAGAAAATTAACACCCTCCTGGGGCCAGGAGTTTGGCCTAGTGGTAGAGTGCATGATGAAGATCTGAGTTCGGTTCCTCAGTACCACATACATAGAAAAAAAAAAAAAAAAGCCAGAAGTAGTGCTGAAGCTCAAATGGTAGAGCTCTAACCTTGAGAAAGTCCAAGGTCAGTGCTCAGGCCCAGAGCTCAAGCCTAGGACTGGCAAAAAAAAAAAAGAAAAAAAAAGAAAGAAAATTAACACCCTCCCCCCACAAAAAAACAAATCCTCAAAGAAACAACAACTTTGTCAACAAGTGGGCTACCTACTAGAAGAGAGACTTCTCTAAAGAAGAAATAAGAATGGCCAATAGACACGTAAAGAGATGTTCAACATATCTGGCTGTAAAAGAAATGCAAATCAAAACAACATTGAGATTCCACCTCATTCCAGTTAGAATGGCCATTACCAAGAAAACAAATAATAATAGAAGCTGACAGGGATGTGGCCAAAAGAGAATGCTACTAGACTTGCTGGCAATGTAAACTTGTAGAAACCACTCTAGAAAGCAGTATGGAGGTTCCTCGAAAAACTAAGCATATTTTCCCTTTGACCCTGGAATCCCATTCCTTGAGATTTATCCAAATGACCACAAACCAGCCTTCCAGCACAACCAGGTTCATGGCATCATTGTTTACCATAGATATGGAAACAACTCAGATGCCCCTCAGTGGACGAATGGATCATGAAAACACACACACACACACACACACACACACACACACACACACACAATCCCATTTGTAAGGAAATGGAAAGACTTGGGAAAAAATATATTAAGTGAAGTAAGCCCGATCCAAAGAAACATAGACTGCATGATTTCCCTCATTTGTAATAACTCGAATACATCTAGGATATTCTTAGCTATGTGTGTATGAACATACAAAACGATGCTTATCAAAATGAATTCCAAGAAAGGAAAACAAGAGGTGCTTTCTAAAAAAATATATACTGTTTGCAGTTATATCTTTTATTCCTGTGACTGACTCCCTGTTGTCACTGTTTTATATTTCTGTACCTTTTGTCTTGTATATAAGTTTAACTGATTTGGGGAAAGGAGCATCACATAAATAATGGGACAAAGGATAAACCAATTCAACAGTAATACTAGATACTATATTGGAAATGAACTTTACAACGTGGGAGGGAGGGGGTCAGGAGGGGGAAAATTGGGAGAAAATGAGGGAGAGGGTAACTTCAGAAACAAATATATTCATTACAATAATATATAATACATGCATATGCTATATATACATATGCACATATATACATATACACATATATACATACATATAAGATACGCAAACACACACACTTGGGAAACAGAAGGCATTTCTGGTAGATGACCCATAAGACCAAGTCAAGGCTTAACACATAGGCTAAGTTCAGCTCCTGTGTGTTCTATCTACTTTGTTGTCTAGAGGAGCTTGAGGCATTCTCTCTGGAAATTCTACTATTGTGGGTATTGCAGACAGGTGCTGCATGATGGTTCAAGGCACTATATGCAACAGTGACCCCCCAGCAATGTTCTGTTTTAGTTTATGCAAGTCTATGCTAATAGTTGCACAACTATGAAATCACCTTTCTCGGAGCATATAAAGCAACACATAGGTCACTGCACTTTTAATCTTATTGCTGTTTCCTACTGACATTCAGTATCTGGAGACTTTGTGCTAAAGGCTCTAAATTCTGTAGCAGTCTAGCCTATTAGAGTTTTCCAGGGAGAACAGAATCAGTAAGATTGTGTGTGTGTGTGTGTGTACACACAGAGATTCATGTTAAGAATGAGTTCATATAATTGTGGAGGTTGTCAAGTCTGAAATCTATAGGGTATACCAGCAGGCAGGAAACTAAAGCAGGGTTTCTATGTTCCAGCCTTCAGAAAGATTTTCTTCCTTGGAAAGCCTATTTTTTCCCTTACAGCCTTCAACTAATTGTGTGAAGCCCACACACATTATGAGGATAATCTGGTTTAATTAGCTTATGTAAAAATGAAATTATAAATGTTAACCACATCTAAAAAAATATCTTTGGTGCTTATCTAACTGAACTCCAAGGAATGGGAACAAGAGGTTTGTTTATTGTATTGCTTGTGGTTCTTTTTTTCTTCTTTAGTTTATTTCCTTTTGTTGCTGTTTTCGATTTCTGTACTCTTTGTCTTGTATGTCTGATTTGTGGAGATGAAGGGGAAGCACCGAAATGGTGAAATAAAGGGTAAACAAATTCAGCACTGTTACACACTAGACTCGATGTTGGAAATGAATTCTACAACCTAGGGAGAAAGGGGAAACAGAAGGGGAAAAACTGGGAATGAGGAAGGGGTGACTATTCAAAATGAAACGTACTCATTACCCGACTTATCTAAGTGCAGCCCCTCTGCACATCACTTTTACAACAAAATAAGAAAATAAACAGACAAGGTTAACTACAACCAAATTATCTTTACAGAAACATCTAGACTGGTGCTTGATCAAATAACTTAGCTTCACAGACAAGTTAAACTGACACATGTAATTAACCATTATATTTCCCTTGTGGCTTCAAATTATCTGGATAGTTCAGGCAGGAGCCCAGTAGGAAGCAGAATTCACTGAAATGGATTTTATGAAAGAACTATTTCTAGATCTGTTCTCAGGTTTAAGGGAAAAAATAAAAATTAGAGCCAGGAATGTGGCCTAGTGGTAGAGTGCTTGCCTAGCATGCATGTAGCCCTGGGTTTGATTCCTTGGTACCACATACACAGAAAAAGCCAGAAGTGGTGCTGTGGTTCAAATAATAGAGTGCTAGTCTTGAGCAAAAGCGCTCAAGGACAGTGCCCAGGCCTTGAGTTCAAGCCCCAGGACTGGCAAAAATAAATAAATAAATTAGAAATGACAAAGTACCTCTCATAGAACAGTAAAGTATATGATGTTTTATTCTACTTGAGAACAAGATAACCTGGTATACTGGTAGAAGATTCATGTCTGGGTCAAAGATGAAAGGCAGCTTATTATTCACCATATCATCAGTAACTAGCACATTGGTACTTTTAAAATGTTTTTTACTATGTATTAGTATAAAACAATGGGTTTTATTATGACATTTCCAAATATATGTATACACACACTCACTGTACTTTTTATCATCAGCATATTGGTGGTACTTGGATTTGAACTTGTTGATAGGCATTCTACTACCTAAGCCATGCCCTCTGAATTTATTTCTTTGGCTCATAAGTCAGCTTTCTTCACTTTGAGCAATCAAGCTGTTTATAATTCCTGGGAAATGCTCAGTTCTATTACTATATTGTCCAGCCTCCATTTTTTTTACCTACTTTATTCTCCAGGGAACTACTAATGATTTGCTTTGGATACCGATTTCAATTTTCCTTCATATTTTCTCTTTTCCACTTGTCTATTACACTGGATAATTATAGTATAGCAACTCTCCTTTGAATTATATTAGTCTGTTAATATAGCTGGTTAGTATTAGCTTCACTAAAAATGTATTTCAGTCCCGGAAATTCTAATATACAATATGTATATAATTCTAATGTATATTTATTCATATATATCCTTTTCCAAATCTTCCTGACATACCTTTACAAATAGATTCTCTTCCTTCTCTTTCTTTTTTTCTCCCTCTCCTCCTTTTATTTAATTTACTTATGTTTGTTTTGAGACTAAGTCTCATTAAGTTGCCCAGACAAGCCTTAAACTTACTGTCTTTCTACATCAGTCCCTAGGATTACAAGTGTGTGCCACCACACACAGCCATGATTTTTATCTCTAGTCATTTTTGAAACTACTTAATTTATAATCTTTTTAAGAGTGTTCTGTCAAAATGAAGGTTTTAGAATTCTCTTTATACTGTCTGATAAATCTTTGAAAAGTGTCTTATATGTGGTTTTGGAATGCAGACTTTCAGACACAAAAAGAATCTCATTCTTTCGGATCAGTGTTTCTTTTTCTTTTATTTTGTCAGTGGTAGGACTTGAACTCTGGGCCTGGCTCACCTGAACTCACCTGGCTGGGATCAGCTTTTATACTATTATTTCCTTTTCACTTTAATATGTACAGGGTTTCAATTTACTAAATCTGAACACAGAGAAGACATACATTTCCTTGTGATTTCTCTGCAGATTTTCTCACTCCATTTTCCCCCAAAGGGTGGCTCTTCAAGACCCCCAATTTGACTGAGAGATCCCAGCTTCAATTTCTTTCTATCTTATGGCTATTTAATTGGTCCTTATACAGCTGTTAGAAGCCCAGCACCAAGCCTCTGGTGTACAATCTGTTTTGACATTTCCATGGTTCATGCAGGAGGTTTACAAATCCCTATTCCAGTTCCTTTCTCATTTTTGGCCCCCAAGGGTATCATTTCTATGTCCTTGAAGTGGACAGCTATGACAGAGATCCTCACTAGCTACTCTGCCGTGATGCTAATACTGCCCATCCCCAACCATGTATGTTAGTGCATACTTAGAATCCCAGCTACTCTGTCTGAAGAAGAATACTGCAAGTTCAAGGCCAGGCTTAAAACCCTGTCTCAAAAATTATATGTTTATTGTACAATTATTTTATATTATCAATTTATTATGCTAATATCTAATTAATATTTATAGATCAATGTTTAGCTATACTGCAATAAAATTAACAACTTATCAAGTGGTAATATATTAACATAATTGAATGTGCTAATTATATTCATAATTACATAATATCAGAATACATAATACATAAGTATGCATACTCACATGTATTTATGGTGGAATACCTCAAAATTATACACATACACACATAAATGTAATAGCTAAACTATTATAGCTTAGGGACAGAGTGTTTGCCTAGCATGTGCAAGACCCTGGGTTCAATCTGCAGAGCCACAACACTCTTTTTGCATTGTTACTTCATTATTTTCCCAATTATTTTGTTTACCATTTCCTCCCAGAAACCTTACTCCACAGTTATAGAGCTGTCTATATATCTAGGATATACCCTATTTCCCACAACCTATCATTTTAGATCCCTTTCATTCTGCCTTATCCATCTTTCAAACATTAGAGATCTGATATGACAAAACAATAGCTCCTGTGTGCTATACCTATGACAAGTATGGTGCAGACAGAAAACATGGACTTGAGTAAATAGAGCATGGGCAAACTATTTGACCTCCTTAAGCCTCCATTTCCCTCCAGAAAAGTATACAGAATAATACTTACCTGACAAGTAACAGGAGAAAAACAGAAAATAGTCAATATAAAGTGCTTAGCACAGATCCTGACACTCATTAAATGGTGCCTGTGATTTGGTTCGGAAAATCTTGGATTGATGTTTCACCAACAGATGTTTTTCAGTCTCAGCAAGACCCTCTGTGGGGCCTGGGAACCTGTCAGGTACTACTTTCCAACTGCTCTTACAAATGAACATTCTGCCTAAGTCGTATCCTACAAGTCTGACCTTGCTCTCTATCTAGTCTTTTTTAAAGTGAGGTGTTGTACAGATGCTCATAAAATCTTCTGGTCCTGATATCAACCAGCATCCTTCTTCAGCAAGATATAAAATCTAGACCAGTAATCACTGGATATTGGTTTCTCTTTTTGTTCTTTCTAATGTTTTTGTTTTGTTTTGTGTTAGTACTGGGGTTTGAACTCAACAGCCTCATGCTCTTGCTTAGCTCATTCAAGGCTGGCACTCTACCACTTCAGCCCCACCTCCTAGCTTCTCACTTTTTGGTGGTTAGAGATAAGAGTCTCATGGAGTCCTTGCTTGGACTGGCTTTGAATTGCAGTCCTCAGATTTCAGCCTCCTGAGTTGCTAGGATTACAGGCATGAGCCACTGGTGCCTGGGCAAGGATTTTTATTATAGTTATTTGGTTTTTATAACCATAGCTATGGGGGTTATATGCATATATGCCTCATATGTGCAAGGTCCTGAGTTCAATTCTGAGCACCACAAAAAATGTATATCCTATTTGTCTTTCATTATTTTATATTTGTTATTTCCTAGAAAGGGTACAGCATGCATGCGTTTTATCAACATGAGTTCAGGTAGGCTTGACAGAGGAAAGTGTAAGCATCATCTTATCTCATGAGCAATTGCCCAGAGTAGGCAGAAAATGCAAAACATTAAAGTCATCCCCTCAATTGGTCTCCATTTCCAAGTGTCTCTCATGGTGTGGATGCCTAGCAGTATAAGGCCATGGATGGAGTTTTTTTAAGTGCAAGCCAATAACTTCTGTTGCTCAATAGAAGAATGAGGGTTAGGGTTGGAGGAGTAGCTCATGGGATTGTCACAGCCTAGCAAGCTCAAGGACCCTAGTTCAAAACTCAGTATAACAAAAAAAGGCTGGAGGCATGACTCAGTGGTAGAGCACCACAGAACAAGCAAGCTGAGAAAGTGAGAGGCCTTTAGTTCAAACCCCTAAACTCCGAAAGAGAAAAAAAGTTACATTAGTCATGTACCAGAGGCTAAGTAATCCTAGCTACTCAGGAGGATGATATCTGAGGATGGTGGTTTTAAGTTAGCATGAGCAGTCTGGCAGACTCCATTTCCACTTAACTGGCAAAAACTCAGTTTTGAGTTATGGCTCAGGTAGTTGAATGCCAACAGTCATAAGAAAGCAAGCTAAACTAGAGTGCAAGCTCCAAGGCCTTGAGTTCAAGTTTTCAAGCACATATTCTTCTTTTGCAGAGATTCTGAAGTTAGTTCATGTTATCTGAGAGATTAACTCGGGGAAGTAGTAGCCTGAAAGACTCAGAAAGCCATCTCAAGGGCCTGACAGGAAAGAAAGAAACACCATATAAAAAGGAGCTTGAATTGCAGCTTATTTTACAGTTTATGACATAGCAAGAAGTAGCAGGAGAAAAAGGAGGCATAAAGAAAAAGAAGGGATAAAAACAAGATGAAAGGATCAAAACACCAGAATACAAGTCATGCAAAGTTTATATTCCTGCTTTTCCCCTCTCTGTGTGTCAGGATTTCTCTCTCATGGTCTGGCTAGGAAGATCAAAGATCAAGATATTTTAGCAAGGGAGCCCAACACAAAAACAATACACACACTTGTGTATTGGAACCACATGGGGGTGATTATGCCTGATCAATAGCTCTGTCTTGTCATTCATCCTGATGAGGAGCTCTAGGATTTGTCTGTACTTTTGGACAGAGGATAAGTAGAGTCACAGTGGCATCAAATACGAGTAGCTGACTTAAGACCTTGTAAATTAAGCAGTCTCTTGTACATTTACTGAATTATGAAGGTTTGCTACATCCTAGTTCAGCTTACTTGTCCATGGCTGGCATTCAATCACTTGAGCTTGTGATGCCCGAACAAAATATAGCCATTTCAGGCTTAGATCTCATCCTGCTAAAGACACAATGACTGGAAATGTGTCCACGACCCCCTCCCCTAAAACCTCCTGTAAGACCCCTCCCCCATCCTTGATAGGCACCTCCATTCCCACGATGAAGACAATTGAGTATATAACTTGTGAAACATTAATCTTATGTTACCTAAAACTAACCCAGATCCATAGAAACTCAATTAACTCAGAAAGTTCCCAAACAAGCTGTGAACTGTAAACTCAGGAACAAAAGGCAAGGAACTAAGTGGACAAGCCCACTCAGGAAGAGGCATATGGGCAGCTCCCTCCCACTTCCTGCCACAGTTGTTGACCCCTCCTCTTGCCCACCAAGACTGCGCACCAAAGTCAGGTAGAAAAAGACAGGGTAGTTCAAATGACTCCCCAGAAACAGGTTAAGATTGAGTGGTCACTCACTGTGACCTAACAAGATTGTGCAGACCTGTATGAATGTTACAATCCTATTGGGCCCTGTATATGGCCATATGATCAGTGGGCTATAAAAACCCTGGGGCCAGGGGTCGGGAGTTTGGCCTAGTGGTAGAGTGCTTGCACGAAGACCTGGGTTCGAATCCTCCGGACTACATATGTAGAAAAAAATCCGGAATTGGTGCTGATGATCAAGTGGTAGAGCTCTAGCCTTGAGAAAGTCCAAGGACAGTGCTCAGGCCCTGAGCTCAAGCCCAGGACTGGCAAAAAATAAAATAAAATAAAATAAAAAAACACCCTGGGAACAAAGGAGTAGGGGCTCTCAACTCTGACCTGCTGCATCAGAGATGGTTGTGAGTTCAGGCTCGAGCTTGCAATAAAAGGTTCTCATGTGCTTACATCGGATTTGGCTCCTTGATGGTCTTTGGGGACCTCAAATCTAGACATTACAAGCTACATCTCCTTCCTTCTTTGTTTATGTAGGTCAGAACATATATGCTTCATAGTTTTTATATCTCTTCACATGCTATTTGCTACTCAGTTTCTTTTAGCTTCTTTATTTTCATTTTATTTCTATTCCCCAAATAGAAAATTCTGACATAATGCAACAAATAACATGTGACAAACTATCTTTAAAGATCTCTTAAAGCATAACATATTGTACTTATTGAACCATGTTGCCAGCTGATATGCTGTCTCTCACTCAGTAAGTTTAACACAATTGGGTTTTTCTCTGTGTTAGGATGATTGGTCATTATCACTATTATTTTCTTTTTATGTCAGTACTGGAGCTTGAACTTGGTGATATATATATAATTTTTTTTGGCCAGTCCTGGGACTCAAACTCAGGGCTTGGGCACTGTCTTTGAGCTTTCTCAAAGCTAGCACTTTACCACTTTGAGCCACAGCACCATTTCTGGCTTTTTCTGTTAATGTGGTACTGAGGAATTGAACCCAGGGCTTTGTACCCTCTAGGCCACGTTCCTGGCCAAGGCCTCAAACTTTTGCTTGACTTATTTTTTTTTTTTGCCAGTCCTGGGCTTGAGCTCAGGGCCTGAGCACTGTCTTTGGACTTTCTCAAGGCTAGAGCTCTACCACTTGAGCCTCAGCACCATTTCTGGCTTTTTTCTATGTATATGGTACCGAGGAATTGAACCCGGGTCTTCGTGCATGCTAGGCAAGCACTCTACCACTAGGCCAAATTCCCGGCCCCTTGCTTGACTTTTTTTTTGCTTAACACTGGTACCCTACCACCTGAGCCACAGCTCCATTCCCAGCTTTTTGCTGGTTAATTATTTACAGATACAAGTTTGCCTCTGCTGGCTTCAAACCAAGATCCTTAAATCTCACGAGTAGGATTACAGACATTAGCTATCAGTGCTATCGTTGTTTTTGTATGTGCTTGAAAACATTTCAAGGTTTCAAATGTTATTAAATTGCCTATTAGCCCACAGGCTGCAAACATATGTACTACCACATTCAAATCTAATCAACAGACTCAGGAAATCAGAAATATGGTAGTAATGTCTTCTCATTGTTTCCCATTGAGAATGCATGGTATCTGTATCTTCTTTTTGTAAAAAGTGCATTGTGTTACACAAGCAACTCTATGAAATTAGATATAGGGAAAGAAATACACATGTGGTCAGGCATAATGGCACATGCATATAGTTCCACCTACTTCGGAAGATGAGGCAGGAGGATGACTTTAGGCTAGGAATTGAGACTGGCTTGGCAACATAGCAAGGATTCATTTCTTTTGCTTTTTGCTTTATTTTGGGGGGGGCGTAGTCCTGAGGCTTGAATTCTGGGCCTTGGCACTATTCTTGTACTTTCACAAGACTAGAGTTCTATCACTTGAGCCACAGCACCATTTCTGGCTTTTTCTGTGTATTTGGTACCATGGAATCAAACCCACAGCTTTGGGCATGCTAGGCAAGCACTCTACCACTAGGCAACACTCCCAGCCTCAAGGATTTATTTCAACAACAAAAAAAAAAAGGAAGGGGGAAGGAACATGAAGAGGAGGGGAGGGAAAGGATAAAGAAGAAGCAATTCTTGCATGCTCTAGAATGAAATTGTTCACCTGGTATATGGAGACTCTGAAAACTGCCCCTCACCATCCTTAGATCTGGCATGGTAGCTGCAGGTTTTATAGTACCTCATTATTTTGATTTCAGTTAATTAACCAGATGATCTATATCCAACCTCAGCTAAGACAGTAAAGTTTTTCTGTGATTCTGGAATATAAAACTCAAATAATAAAAGTCATCTCTTCATTCTGTACATCTTATTTTTCCTGTGGATCGAAGTATATGGGGATTATTAGAATTTTTTATTTTATTCTATTTTATTTTGTCGGTCATGAGGCTTGAACTCTGGGTCTGGGTGTTGTCCCTGAGCTCTTCAGCTCAAGGCTACCACCCTATCCCTGGAGCTACAGCACCACTTCTGGTTTTTCTAATGGTTAATTGGAGAGAAGAGTCTCATGGACATTAGTGCCCAGGCTGGCTTGAACCTCGATCATCAAATCTCAGCCTCCTGAGTAGCTAAGATTACAGGTGTAAGCCACTGTACCTGATTATTAGATTTTTAACCTGATATCTAATGTTCTTAAAGCAAAATTTCCTATATCTGAACCCAGATTCTAACATTTACTACCATGTCATCTCAGGCAAATGTGCTCAGCTCTCCATAGTTTCCTTACCATCTATCAAACAGAGATAACTGTAAAAATCACTTTGTATGATTACAAAGCATAGTAGAACAGTACTTGCACTCATGGGATGTAGCTGTTTCCTCTCTCTGTCTCTGTCTCTGTCTCTGTCTCTCTCTCATATCACTAGGGTTTGAATTCACACCTTCACACTAGACAGAGTGCTACCTTTTTATTATTTATTAATGAGGCAAAATATTTCATTTTCCCCAAATCTGACTTCAATTCAGTGTGTACATTCTTGAAATATTATATTCCAAGTATTAACTTCAGCTTAGGGAGAAAGAATCCACAATAGATAATCTTTGTGTTCATAGAAATTATAGTTTAGTGAGAAAAAAAGACATCCAACAAATAATCACACAAATAAGTATAAATGTAAATATGAACTCAAACAAGCCGTATGAATTTTAAGTGGGGTAGCATGAGAGGCTACAATTAGAATAACAACACAGTCTTCTTTAGGAAGTCTATGATTGCAAGGTAAATGTGATTTAAGGGAAATTATAAGGGAAAATAAGAAGAAAAGGAAGGGAAAATTGGGAAAAGATTTCTGAGCAGAGGGCTTATATGCAAATATTCTGAGCTGCAAAAGACCTGGGTAATTCAGAAAATAAAAACAGGACAGTATGGGAAAGACAGTGGCTTGAAATAAAGCTGAAGACATAGACAAGTTCATGCAGGACCAAGCAAAGATGTAAAGGATATCAAAGAATCAAGGTCATAAGGTCAGGCTAAGAATTTTTTATCTAGGAAATTTTTTATCTATCATCTGGAAATGAAAAGAGTAGAAAGCATAAAAAAAAATCTTTGGTAATAAGGAAAGAATCAAGCCATCCCACTAGGTAATCAAATGGAGATAGAGCACAGTTTTCTTTGGTGGAAACATGGCAGCTTATGACAGAACTCCATGACCATTTAAAATTCCTAATAAATGAATGTACCATCAAAGGTAGCTGATATCACAAAAAGAAGCCAAAATTAAAATGAAAGCCAATTTTTAATCTGTGTTTTTTTTGTTTATTTTGTTGCTGTTTTAAGAGGTTCCACTGTTTGTTTGCAGTACTTGGTCTCCTGAGCTATGCCCCTAACTCGGATGTGATAAGACATCTATCTATATCCTACACATACTTTATAGAAAAATGCAGAGAACAAGGAACATGTTAACTAGACGACAAAGATACAATCGATCAGCTCTAGACAGTAGAAAACATAATAGGACCAACAACCTAGTCTCTTAAAAGTACTGTGGGTAAGAGAGAAAAATAGAGAGGTTTTAACAGATATTGCAACTAAAATCTGACAGGGAGATAGGTTAGTGGTTGCCTGGAGCTTAGAGATTGGTAGGAAATGGGAAGTAACTGCTAAAGAGTATTGGTTTCTGTGATGGGAAAGTTTAAAAATGAAACTGGGGATTATACACTTCAAAAGGGTAAATTGGGGGGATGGGGGGGCTGAGAGCATGGCCTCGTGGTAGAGTGCTTGCCAAGCAAGGCATCTAAGCTTGAATGGTTGTTATTCATCTCAATAAACTGCCACATGCATATTATATAGTATATACATTATGCACTATAGTGTGCTTTACAAATAGTATGGGCATATTATAGATAGAAAAGAGATCTCATGTGTACATATACAGAGATCTGAAAATGGAGAGGAAATTAGCCAAGGAAAAGATCATAATGTAACCAATGTGAGAAAGAGCATGGTATTTTACATGTGAAGAAAAACTAACTCTGCAACTGGCATTTCCTTAAGGAAGACAGTGAGAGAAGCTGAAGACTTGGAAGGCCCCAGACCCCAGAGTGCAGTGAAAGGCATGCTAAGGGACTTTAGCTTGAGAAGACTAGGAAGCCACTGTTGGGTCATATGACTGCCATGTATTACAATTTTGCCTACTGCGTAGAGAATAAAAGATTAAGAGTTTACTTAGGAACAAGATGAATGTTCCTTTAATTCTCTAGACACAAACTATCTCATCTTCTTCTAGGATGGTGACTCTCTGGATGGACAAATTCACCAGGCCTGATTAGTGGAATTGAAATTCAGTAGAGTAGTGAATAGGTGAGCTGATGTGCCCAATTGAAAAATGAGTGAAATAGGAGCACTGGAAAAGGAGCAAGTTTCAGTGGAAAACAGTGAGATTAATCTTTGTTTATATTGTTGAAATGATCTAATAAGGAAGCAAGGTTGACTTGTGCAATAATGGGCTGTCCTCATTGGAATGATTCAAGTCAGGCTAGAGATCTTTCTGATGAAAGCATTCTTCCTCTTGGAATATGTTTTGAACTAGATAAATTCTCACTCAGCTGTAATGACCATGAGAAAGTGCCATCCTGCCAGAAACTGCCAGAATTTGGTATCCCAAACATTGCTCATGGTAAAAACAAAACCCCTGGAATCTGCCTGGAGTTTGAATTCCTTAGAATCATCTGCTCCAGGTTAATAATTAAAGGTTCCTCATTCTGTCTAGTTTACTTCACCTGTGTACAGGGTTCTGATTTCACAAAAAAGTCCTCCCAGCAGTATTGTTTAGCCTAGTGTCAAAAAAAGGTGTATATATTTCAGCCACCCAAAGACAAGTCTCTGCTAGCTCAAAAAGAAAAGACGTGGGAGGGTACAGAAGCTACAGAAACTGTCCCTGCCCAAAGCCAAAACAGAGAAGAGGGTTCTTGCAATAGTTAATCTTCCATATGTATATTTTCTCACACTCCAAGCATCTAGCATAGTGCATAAGGCCCCATTTGATGGTTTATGAATTCTTCATATCTAGAGTAGGGATAAGATGGGCAGGTGAAAATTATTGAGCTATTTCCACAGCCTGGATATGATAAGAGATCTATGTCCTATGATATAGAGGGATGAGAAAGGGGAGAGGAGATAAATAAGGGAAGCAATTTTTGTGAATGTGTCAGTTCTGCCTATCTTAGAATAAATGGAAGCTGTGATGGCAGTTCCCTGAGCACAATTAGTAAAGACATGCATAATGGTCTTTCATTGACTGTCCTATTAAATGTCCTAGGATAGGTAGGCTTGGATTCATTTGGCTACTTGATTCCCACCAGATTCTTCTCCTGTTGTTTACCTTGTACATTTTCACACCCCCCCCCCCAAACCTCACGAGGGCCTGGAGCTCAGGCACATCTTCCAGAGCCTTGCTTGGCAGCTATCATGTTTCTTGGCCTTCTCCTTCTTTCTCCTTCAAAAACTCTGCACCAACCCATCCTAATTTGCAACTTTCGGATTGGGTTCATGTTTGAAATGGATAGGATGAAAATGGTGTTGAGAATATTCAAATCTAATGGATTAGGTTGTTGTAAGGATGAGAATTCAATACATGATAGAAACCGTCCTAGAAATTGCAAAATCTACACAAATAGAAACCGGTTTTATTGCCTTTATTTATAAAGTAGATTTTGTTCGAATCAGAAACCCAGCACTGGTGGCTTATACCTGTCATCATAGCTACTCAGGAGGCTGAGATCTAAGGATGAAGGTTCCAAGCCAGCCCGAATAGATGAGTCGGAGAGACTCAACTCCAAGTAACCCACCAAAAAGTTGGAAGTGGGGCTGAGGCTTAAGTGCTAGAGCGCTAGCCTTCAGCAGAAAGAAAGCTAAGGGAAAGCACCCAAGCCCTGAGTTCAAATCCCAATACCGGCCAAGTGTGCACATGCATACACAAAGAATTAAAGAGTGCGGGGCATTTGGCTTCTGTTTTCTCTGGAAGATTAATGGGAGATGTTGTCAGGTGTTTCAGGAGGAAAAAAAAAAATCTAATTTACATCTCAGCTGACCTCAAGCCAACTTTTGCACAAATCCCGTAAAGTTAACCGGTTTAAAAAAAAAAAACTGTAGGTGTGGGAAAACAAAGTGTGCAAATGCAAAGCATACAGAATACTATCCTCCACCAGCTGCTTGGGGAGTAGTGATTAATGCCTCCTCTCCTACCCACCAAATCCTCGGATCTCAGCTGGGAAGACACGCTGACCCAAGCCTAGGGATGCGGGAGTTGGTTGTTGTTTTAACATTTTACATAGTTAACTTTACAGGTGACCAAGAACTCCCCTCTAGGTCCGGCTGGGTGACCTGCCTACCGCCTCCCTGGAAGCCCAGAGAAGGCACAGTGTACCTTAGAACTACAGCTTCAGACTAGAAAAGCTGGGGGGAGGGACAGCTTCGTGCAACCGTCTTCAGGTTGCCTGTGTGGCGGAGACGAACGGGCTTTGACTTGGGAGTGGATTTTTCTAGTCATCTCACAATGACATTTCCTGGCCAGGTCAACCAGGAAAGTGCTAGAACAATCTTAAGAGCACTGCAAGGGTGCCAGAGGAGCCCAGGAGGTCCGGGATCTGAGACACCTGGCGGGGAAGGAGGGTTCGGAGCCGGCCAAGACAGCAGGCACCGGTCCCTGGTGCAACCCCTCGGGCAGGCCTCAGTTTCCACGTTGTGACAAGTGTTCGTGCTAACGACTGACCTCTCTCTGAGAGTGGAGCTGGGGTGTTGCAGTTTGAGGCAGCGCTGCAGAAACCACACGAGAAAGCCGGGTTCCTTTCGTCTTTAGTTCAAAGGAAGAAAAGAAAGAAAACCACCACCCGTGGAGTAACACTTCCCCTCGGCTTCGGCGAGGCTGACGACCAGAGGACGGGCGCGCTGGACAGGGCCTGTCCACCTGCACACGTGCACACAGGCCGGACGCGGTCGAGGCCCCGCGGGGGCTTCCTGGTCTGGCGGGCATCGACAACGAGACCCGAAATCGCCACCGCCGAGAAGCCAGGACGAGGAGAGCCTGTTGTGCGCTTGTGCAAGGGCCGGGTTTCCTCCCCCTCGCCTCCCCCCCCCCACTCCCAACACCGCCCGCCCTTCCCGCTCCCCTCGGGCCCCGCCCCCGAGCACGCGCAGCCCCGCCCACTTCCCCTTCTCTTCCACACAGCCCGGCCGTCCGCGCAGAGCATTGTGGGACACAAACAAAGTGCCCCCCAAACAGGCTGGAGTGAGCGGAGCGGTAACGGCGGCGGCGGCGCCGGCCCGCACGCGCGTGCGGCAGCAGCGGCAGCGGCAGCGGCGGCGGCGGCGGCGGCGGCGGCGGCTCCCTCCCAGCCTCCCCTCCCCTTCACTCCCCTCCTTCCCACCCCGCCCCGCCGGGAAAAAAAAAAAACGCGAGCCGTCGCTGCGCTCCCCAAACGGCCAACCGCTCCCAACGGCCGCCTGCGCACGGCTCCCCGCGGCCCCCCCTCAACCCGGACACCACCCCCTCGCTTCTCCCCTCAGGGCCCTCCGGACAGCGGAGGCGCCCTCGGCCCCGCGTCACGCAGCCTTCCCACCTCACGGGCACGCCGGCGGGCTGTGCCGCCATGCCCCAGCCGCCGGCGGCTCCCGGGCCTAGGCGCGGCGGTCCGAGATAGGGTCCCTGAGCCTCCCGGGGGAGGAGAGGGAGCCCGGCGCGCGCTCCGCCCCCTCCCCCCGGGCCGCCGCCGCCGCCGCCGCCGCAGCCTGGCGGGGAGGAGAAGGAGCAGCAGCAGGCCTCCGGGCCCCGGCGCCGCCGCCCGCAGGTAACGGGGAGGGAAGGGAGGGCGAAGGCCGGGGGGGGGTCCCCCGCCGTAGAGCGCCGCCGGGGCACCCCGGGCGCGCCCGCCTGGGGCACTGACAGGCACCACGCGTCGCCCACCTGGACGCGGGGCGGGGGAGGAGAAGCCCGGTCGGGTGGCCCCACACCGGCCTCGAGAGATCACACCCCCCGCGGGGTCCCCCTCCTCCCCGCGGCCGGCGCGCCGTCCCCCGGATCTCCCCGCCGGGCTTCATTTGCACGTCTGTAATGCCCAGACCGAAACCCCAGGCTGGCGGACGTGTTCCCCACCTGGTGTTTATCCCCCCCGCCTCGCCTCGCGCTGCTTTTTCTCTGGTAGTGGAAAGGAGAGAGAGAAAAAAAAAAAAGGCACTTTTTTTTTTTGGTCAATTTATTATTATTATTTTTTTTTAATTGTAAACAACCTCTTTCTTCCCTACCTGAGGATCGCTCTGTCAGTTTTATTGCCGGCCTAATCCGACAAGGGGATGAAACGACGAGCAGGTTAGGCTTGAAGAAACGCATGACACGTATTTGAGTCGATTTAGTATCAAGCCCAGTGACCCCTGGACTGTAAAGAAGATCCAGAGCTTCATTTTCTTTTTTAGCCCACAGAACGACTGTTGAGAGTGGGAGAATTATTCTCTTCAACTTCTGCTTATTCCTTGAGTGCTTTATTTTGGAGACAAGCTAAATACCAGAAGGAAACTGCGCTGTATGTGAGATATGAAAAGACTGTGAATAGCTAAACGTTTTTCATGGTTTTCTGTTGCCTAGGGTTTTAGTTGTAACTCTTGGATTTAAATGTTTGTGTGTGTTCCTTTTCTCCTTTTCTACTTCACTTTGACCTCTAGTAAATTAGAAATATCTTTCCCTTATTGTATGTGCAAACAACTCGATTACATACATAAGTTACAAAAACTAGCTTTCCTTATTTTGTGCAACACTGCCAGGCGTTTTACACACGCAGTCTTAATTCTCACAACAACCTAATCGATGTAGATATCATGACTTGTTTATAGATGAGACGAAGTTTGTGACATTAAATAACTTGTCTTCAGCTGTGCAACTAGAGGGAAATTTGAAGCCAAATATAATTTCAGTGTAGGTGTACTTCATGATGTGTTTCTCAGTGGTACAATTCTTTTACCTTGAGAAAATTTTCAGTCTTACAGAAACTAGGGAGAAAAATAATAGAGAAAAATAATAAAGAATATCCCCACACGTTGCTACTTTTGTTTACAGCTCTTTGGGCAGTTATGTTAACTTGTCCTGGTTTTTTCTTTTTTCTGTGTGTGTGTGTGTGTGTGTGTGTCGTGATCACCTATCTGCTTCCCAAATGTTAGAATTACAGGTGTGGGCCACTACCTTTGGTGTCCCTTAATTATTTCAGCATACACTCACTAAATATATTCAGCTAATTCCAATATCAATTACAGTACTTATCAAAGTTAGCATATTCAAAATTTCTTGTGTTTCAAAGAGTCTTTGAAACCCTCTTTTCAGGATGTAGTCAAGGAAAATGCATGCTTTGCCTCTGGTGATTGCAGTAGTTCCTTCCTTTTGTTACCCAGTACCCATGACTTTTTCCTGAATCTGATTGACCAAATCGGTAGTCTTAAAGAACACACTCATGTTCTGATTTTGCCCATACCTTCCTCATGTCCTTTTCATTTTTCTTTCCCATTGAATTTCCAAAAGCTCTGTAACAACATTAAAACTCAGAAATATTTAATAGATGATGTTCTGTACCTCATATTTATTGCATTGTATAGGAGATAGTGTCAGATTTCCACACTGATAACAGTACTAAATATAACTATCTAGTAAAAGTGATGACCACCAGACTTGTGATTTGTTAGTTTTGGAGTCTCTGGGTAATTCCTTCATTAGATACTTGACTTAATCACTTTGTCAGTCTTCAAAATAAAGAATTGGGAAATAGTCTCCCTCAATAGCTTTTTTGGGGGGGGCTTTTTGACTGTGTGCGTGGTTGGTTGGTTGGTTTGTTTGTTTTTGCATAAAGCTGGTCCACCACTTGAGCCATACTTCCACTTTTGGCTTTTTATGCTGGTTAGTTGGAGGTGATTCTCGGATATTTCCAAGAAGAGACAACTAAGAAATTATTTTGATCGATCATGAATTTATAGTTATGTCTTCTATTCAAATTTGGCATAGCAGACTTTTTGTTCTTTGATTCTATATTTGTCTTTTGTCTCAAATGAAAATCTTGCTATGAAGTATAATTAATATGCTTATTTGCTTTCTGTCATGTACATAAATTATTTTTAAATTAAGATATTACTGCTTAGTAGTTGGAGATTTCATTGTATTTCTTTTCATCCCTAAATTATACAAAGGATGTATAATCAGTACTATGTTCAAAAGTTACTTAAAATACTTATTACCCAAACAATTTAATTGTAGTTTGCATTTAATTGTAGTTTGTATTTTTCAGTGCAGGAAGATTAGTTGTGTATAAGATGTGTTACTTAACTTTTTTTTAAGTTTCAGATTTAGATTTTCATTCCTTTGGCAAAAGGAAAGTGCTAAATTTAATATTCAAAAATTACCAAAGACATAGATTTTAAGCTTGTTTTGCAGATGTCATATTCTTAAATAAAACTTACATAAAAGTAGAACTGCAGCTTTTATTGGAAATTGTTTTTAAAGAGGCATGTTGCTGGTAGCGTTTTTATGAATCCATCTAGTTTTATGCCACACAACAAAGCTAGCATACATATGTTCTCTGTAGATAGAAAGACATTTGAACATGTGATCAGGCAAAGATAGCACTTTACATTTGAATTGGATCACATTGGATAGAAATTCCTAACTGTGTGGTCTTAGTACTATGTTGAAATGGCTTTAGGCGCGTTGTAAGGCGGAGGACGGGCAGTTTATTGGTTTAATATCAACCAGTTGTGAAAAGTGAAAGTTGTACTTACATTGTACAAACCATTGATGCTTTTGGTAACAACAGCAAATGTTTATTTGCTTCAGAATGGAGTGGGATGGTGGAGGGTTTATGTGCTTTGGGCCCTTACCCTTCATTCTGTCTTTAATCATAGACTACCCAAGATTATTAGAAAACAAATGAAAGAGATTGCCACAAACAGTTGTAAAGACATGCAGGTATAGGCATACTGTAGAAAGAGCCTATTGTACACTGTACAGACTAAATTGATAATTGTTAATGTCTTGTATCTTTTCTGTATACCAGCTATGCAAGTAATTTTGTATATTATCTCAGGTCAATCTCACATTAATCAATTGATGTTGCTACTAATATCTCATTTTGATAGTAAGGACACTGGTATCTAAGATTAAATGATGCAGCCTACCATGTCACAGCTAGTTAGTGCTAGACCCAGGTTTCCAACTCAAGTCTGTCTGCAGAGTTTGCTTTTGTCTGCTTGCTAAACCGCAACTAAATGTAACTAGTCATAGAGTTTATAACTATTCATAAGTAAACTTTCAATCATGACTTATTCAGTCATCTTGATTAAGGAACTATATGACTAATGTTTATCCTACAGGAACATTGAAGTTGTATGCCAAGTCACATGTACTTGTTGAGTCTATTATACATCCTTAGATTTCCCCTTCTAAGAAATACAGGAATTACACATACACACAGAGGTATGAAGAACTTAGATAATACTTATAGGTTGATTGGTGGCTCTTGGTAGAGCAGCTAACTAGCACCCACTAGGTCCTAAGTTCCAAACCTCAATATTGCCCCTCCCCAACAAATAATAAGTGTCCTTGGACACTTGTTTTTTTACTTTTTAAAGAAAATTTATTGTCAGGATAATGTATAGAGGGGTTGCAGTTACATTTGTCAGGTAGTAGGTGCATTACTTCTCACACATTGATACTCCTCATGTTTTTGTTCCCATTTTCCTCCCCCTACCCTCCCAATCATCTTGTTTCCCCCCTTCCTTTCCCTTTTCAAATGAAGATATATACAGTATACAAGGTAACAAAGTCAGATACAACAACATGAGGTTAACCACAAGGGTAAAAAAAGAGAAGAGAAATAACAGTACATTAAGAATAACAATCACATAAACCTCTTGTTTCCGTATCCCAGAGTTCATTTCATTTAGTCTTATCCTGTATGACCTTATGTACGTAGGTTTTGAGCTATTGTAATACTCTGCTAGGAAAGACCTAGATGTGTTCTGATTTTTACAAGTGAGGGAAACCATGGAGCCTATGTTCCTTTGGGTCTGGCTTAATATGATTTTTTCCAAGTCTTTCCATTTCCTTACAAATGGGGCGATGTCATTCTTCCTGATGGCAGCATAGAATTCCATAGTGTGTAAGTACCACATCTTCTTGATCCATTCATCTACTGAGGGTCATCTGGGTTGGTTCCATATCTTAACTATGGTAAATAATGCTGCAGTGAACAGGGGCTTTAGTATGTCCTTTAGTATGGGTAAATGGCCTTGGACATTTTTTGTTCAAGGCTAGCACCCTGCCACTTGAACCACAGCACCATTTCCCATTTTTTCTTCGAGTGTGGTACCAAGGAATTGAACCCAAGGCTTCGCACATGCTGGGCAAGCACTGTACCAGTAGGCTATGCTCTAAGCCCCAGTAATAATTCTTCAATAGTCATTTTTAAAGTAAAATATCAAAACTCAAAATAGATTGGATATAGGGGAAAAATGAGAACACACCATCATAAAATGGTAATGATAGAAAATAAATACAGCTATCTAGGCATTTATTTGTTCAAGGCCCAGGACTGGCAAAAAGAAAAAAAAATATTGGGGGAAGTGATTTAAAATATACTTTTATTTAAAAAAACTATGGACAGCTGCATAAAACCATTAAAATATAGTGTATCCTTCTCCATGGTGAATCTTTTAAGGTTTTAGCCTTGTAAAGAATAAAATTCCTGTGTTGTTGAAAATGATCAGGTATCAAAAAAGACTTAAAGGGCTAGGAGTTTGGCCTAGTGGTAGAGTGCTTGCCTAGCATGCACGTAGACCCAGGTTTGATTCCTTGGTACCACATACATAGAAAAAAGCTGGAAGTGGTGCTGAGGCTCAAGTGGTAGAGCTCTAGCCTTGAGAAAGTCCAAGGACAGTGCTCAGGCCCTGAGTTCAAGCCCAGGACTAGCCAAAAAAAAAAAAAAAGATTTTTAAAAAGGGCACCCACATTATTTAAGAGATGCTTAATAAGGCTCTTTGACCTATAATTTTTAATATCCTTATAAGTATATGTATCAAAAATAGCTTGTCATAGTTTTCCAACAATTATAAAGACTGCTATTGAATATTATTTATACTTTAAAAAAAATCTTTAAGTAGTTGTAGAAGGAAGTTTAACATGTCAGTTTATGAGTACAGTGCATCTTAATGTCATTCCCATTTCTCCCAACCATATATGAACCTTATATAGATTTTTTTGTTTAAAATACCACTACTTTCACTACAGTTATCATACTTTACATACTTCACAATAATTGTTTAAAATCTATCTCCTCTTAAGCTGAAAATCACAGATTTTCTTTGTTTTCATTTGTGTATTTTTGTGTATTCATTCTTCTTTCCATTTTTCTTTTTGCATTTCATCTACCTCGTAGTAGACTCCTTCCATTCTGATTTGAATCTCCACTGCTTATTTCCTTTTGTCTTTTTTTCCTCTGTTAAGGTTTGAACTCAGGGCCACTAGGCTTTCTTGCTAACAGATGACGCTCTAGCTCCTCCAGTCCAGCCTTTTTGCTGGCTCTTACATGTGGAGTTTCTATTCTACCCAGTCTGGTTTTGAACTACAGTCCTTAGATCTCAACCTCCTGAGTAGCTAAAATTACAGACAACAAAAAGGTTCCTTTTTGTTGGTTTTTTACTACATTAGGAAGGCAGTTGCTTTTTTCTTTGCTATCTTTCCCACTCTATGAAACTAAGCAAACCTTACCTCTATAAGAGTTATTTTATTTACAATAATTATTGGCTCTGTTTTTGGCTCACTTTAGTTCTTGACTGTTACTAATCCTGCCTGGGAATAATTTAAGCTTCTCTTTCTCCATTTTCCTCACTGCTAAAATAAAGATTCCAAATGATCCCTATCTCAAAAGGTTATGTAAAAATAAAGTCATTTAATATATAAAATATGAACAATATCCTGGTGCTAATAACTCACATCAGAAATCTAGAACACTGTCTGGCACATATTATTAACTATTAAAATATAGTTGTTATTACTGCTAGTAATAATAATTTACATATGTGAGGGAGTTTGAAAAAACATTCTCTAATTTCTCTGTTCTGTAAAAATATGAGTATATTCTCTTGAATTTTAGGTTCATTTCCATAACTCTCTGTTGAACCCATTTCCTTCCAGCTAATCCCTTTGCTGTCTTTCAAACAAAGCTACTTCATATTGAATTGTCTGTTTTCAAGTTAAACTCCCAAATCTGTGTATTCTTTCTCTTTGGCTATTGCACTCTTGTTTCTAACTACTTCTTGCTGCATGCTATTATAAGGTCTTTTGATTTCTATGTTTGATTTGTAGCACTTGATATTGTCAGTTATTCCTTAAAATATACCTACAACCCATAGTTTTTTTTATACACACATGCACACACACACACACACACACACACCTTTCCTTACCTTATTTTCCCTTCTCATCTTTAACTAAAGGTTTATCAATTTTATTCATTTTTTTCAAAGAACCAAATTTTGGTTGTATGTTTGTTGCATTCTTTGTTAATTTTGTTCTTTTTCTAGCTTCTTAAAAAAGAATATTGGAAATATGACTTTAGTGAAATGGATATGATAAAATTTCTTATAACTTATGAATACAATTTAGTGGCTTCAAATATTTTTCTTTTTCTTTTTCTTTTTTTTTTGCCAGTCCCAAGGCTTGAAATCAGGGCCTGAGCACTGTCCTTGGGCTTTCTCAAGGCTAGTGCTCTACCACTAGAGCCACAGCACCACTTCCAGTTTTCTGGTGGTTAATTGAAAATAAGTATTTCATGGACTTTCGTGCCAGGGCTGGCTTTCAACCACGAGCCACTGGCGCTGGCTTGTGTAGTGTTTTACCTTTTTCTTTCAATGGAAATTTGAGTTGCTTCTATCTTGACTATTTTGATTAATGCCATTTTCAGCATTAATGTACAAAAATTTGTTTTTAAGTATATATTTAGCAGTGGAATTACTGGCTCTTTAAATTTTTTTTTTCCAATGCTGGAGATTAAACACAAGGACTCTGCCACTAAGCTGTGTGTCCCAAGTCTTTGGGGTTTGTTTTGAGACAAGGTCTTGCCATGTACCTCAGGCTAACTGATCTATTTGGTCTATTCTTTCCCAAAGCTCTTAATCTAGAAATGGATTATAACAGAAAATTATTGACATCTTTGATTAAAAAATGACTAGTTATGACTGAAGTATATAATTGTAGAATGCTAACTACTAGCATGTGCAATGCCCAGGATTCAATCTTTGGGTACAAAAATACAGATAATGGGAAAAAATACTATCTATTGAAGCTATGTGGTGTATTTTTTTCTTTTTATTTCAATTTTATGATTGAGGTGATGTACAGAGGGGTTACAGTTACGTATGTGAGGTAGTGAGTACATTTCTTCTTATATTGTTACCCCCTCCCATGTTTTTCTCCCATTTTCCCTCCCTCCAATCCTCCCCCAAGTTGTCAACTTCATTTCTAACATACTGTCTTGTGAATACGTATCTCTGGCGTCTGTCCCTGAGCTTGTTTACTAAAGGCTAGTGCTCTACCACTTTGAGGCACAGCACCACTCTGTTTTCTGAAGGTTAATTGGATATAGATAAGCCTAGCACTGGTGGCTCATCCTATAACCCTATCTGCTTTGGAGATTAAGATCTGAGGATCACAGTTTGAAGCCAGTTCTAGCAGAAAAGTCTTATCTCCAATAAACTACTCAAAAAAGCTGGAAGAGGCACTGTAGCTCAAGTGGTGGAGTGCCAGCCTTGAGCACAGAGGCTCAAAGACAGTGCCCAGGCCCTGAGTTCAAGCCCCAGGACTGGCTAAAAATAGTGTCTCATGGACTTGCCTGCCTGGGCTGGCTGGCTAGCATCAAACTGCAGTTCTCAGATCTCAGCCTCCTGAGTAGCTAGGATTTACAGGCATGAGCCACCTGCCCCTAGCAACAGTTTACGTTTAAAAAACTGTGTGGTTTGTCTTTACTAAGACTTGCACCAAACTGTTTGTAGCAGCTTTTTTACAATAAATAATTCAAGGCTAGGCACCAGGGCTCACACCTGTAATCCTAGCAACTCTAGAGGCTGAGATCTGAGAATTCTGGTTCAAAGCCAGCCAGGGAATGAAAGTCCATGAGACTCTAATCTCTGATTAACTACCAGAAAACCAGAAGTGGCACTGGCTCAAAGTGGTAGAGCATTAACCTTGAGCTGAAGAGCTTAGGCACAGTGCCTGGGCCCAGAGTTCAAGCCCCACAGCTGACTAAATAAAGAGTTCAAACTATTTACAATAACTAGACTCAGTAGTCTGTCAGTAGTTAAATGACAAATCACTTATGGTATTACATCAATGTTATGGAATAGTCCTCGACAGTTAAAAGGACCAAAAAATCATCAGCTTATATTGATGTTAACATGAATGAATCTGAGAATTAGATCAAGTGAAAGAAGCCATAATTATATCAAGTTATATCATATAGTATGATTCCATTATATAAAACTAGAAAAGTACAGCTAGTCCAAAGTGAAAAAATCAAATTGGTCCTGAGACAAGAAAGGAAAAGGAGACTACAAAAAAAGACAAACTGGGGCCGGGAGTTTGGCCTAGTGGTTAAAGTGCTTGCCTAGCACGCATGAAGACTCGGGTTTGATTCCTCGGTACCACATACATAGAAAAAAGCCGGAAGTGGTGATGAGGCTCAAGTGGTAGAGCTCTAGCCTTGAGAAAGCCCAAGGACAGTGCTCAGGCCCTGAGCTCAAGCACAGGACTGGCAAAAAAAAAAAAAAAAAAGACAAACTTAGGAGAAAGGTTCTTGTTGATGATGTCATATATGTTATAACTCATCAGATTGTACACTTCAATTATGAGTTTATTGCATCACTTATATCCTAGTAAACCACTTAAAATAATTTTGAAAGAATCTATGCTGGGAACATACATATTGATACATACTGTTGATTCTCTAAATATATTAGAATTGCTAGATTAGTAATCCAAATAGTAGATCCCAACAAGAGTTCCTTGGACAGAGAGAGAGACAGAGACAAAGATAAAGACAGAGAGAATGAATAACTGAATCCCTAGCAGAGGGAAGAAATGTATATAACATCCGATCTGGAAGAAATGGTTTTATTCAAAGAGTTAAACCTTTTATTCTGTATAAGTCTATAGTCTAACATTTGTGAATTTTGTAGATTAGAACATTGATGCTTGGTATTATAAAAAAATTGTGATTGTGATAATTGCTAAGAATGACTGTGTCACAGTACTATAAAATATATGTAAAATACTTAATCATAACAATAAATAGAAAAGAGAGCCTTGGAAGGAAAGGCAATGTAGCTTAGTAATTAAGTAAGAACAGGATTTAATTAAAAGCCAGAAGTTCTGAGTTGGGAGTTGGTAAAGTCACCTATTTTGTGATCTTTATTTTCCCTGATCTGTAGTTTTCTAATCTATGTTGAAGTTTAAGATTCCCCCCAATAGGTTTGAAAAGAAATTGTTATTTGGAAGTGAAATACAAATGGAAGGCATTGCTGACATCTAGGGTGAAGAAAAAAGCAAAATAGAGCATGGAGAGGGAGAGTAGATATGGGTAAAAGCAGCCTAAGCACCTAAAGCCAGAATGCACATAAATCACTGTATTTTGTATTTCTTTTTTGTCTGTTAGTCCTGGGGGCCCCTGTATTTTGTATTTCTCAAAACTTTTTGTATTTAAACATGCTGAACTACTAAGCAAGCACAGAGAATAAAATGAAGACAAGAGAACAAAACACTCTTGCCTCTAAAAATTACTTTATTAATAAATAGGTTATTGTTGGGCCAGGAGTGTAGCCTAGCAGTAGAGTGGCTTGCCTAGCATGCAAGAAGCCCCGGGTTCCATTCTTCAGTACCAATTACACAGAAAAACCCAGAAGTGGCGCTGTGGCTCAAATGGTAGAGCGCTAGCCTTGATAAAGCTCAAGGACAGTGCTCGGGCCGTGAGCTCAAGCCCAGGACTGACAAACAAACAAACAAAAAAATCCTTTTTAAATGGAGGATGGGGGGTGACGATAGGATTTGAGCTCAGGCCTTGTACTCGCTTGTTCACCTGACAAGTGCTCTACCACTTGAGCCTTGTCTTCAGCCCTGCTTTTTGCTGATTAACTACTGATGAGAGTCCCCTGTGCTTTTATCCCCCCGGGCTGGCTTGAATTTTTGTCTTCCAGAATTGAGCCTTGTGCATTGTGCATTATCCACCTGCACCTGGCTATCTTGACCTTTTTTTTTTTTAATGTGGGTCACGGGCTTGAACTCTGCCTGGGCGCTACTCCTGAGCTCTTCAGCTCAAGGCTACCACTCTACCTTTGAGCCAAGCCCCATACCCTCCCCCTTTTTTTTCCAGAGGTTAATTGGAGATAAAGAGTCTCAGGTTCTTTTGTGCTGGGCTGACTTTGAACCTTGATCCTCAGATCTCAGCCCCCTGAGTAGGATTACGGAGGTGAGCCACCCCGCCTGGCTCTTTTAAAGAGATAACATTTATATACCTTTTGTTATATTGTTCAACTTTACTGTTAACTTTTACAGTGTCTAATTTATAAATTTTAGCTTAAGCCTGTTACATATAGGAAAAACATGATATATACAGGGACCATTATTTAAATAGTTTCAGTCATCCAGTTGAGATCTTATGTCTTCAGATTTACAACGTCTACTGTTTAAATTTCTAGTTATGAGTGACTGAGCAATTATGAATTTTTTTATATGTCATTCAGCTACTTAAGTTTTATATATGAACAATTTTTTTTGTTTGCTTGCTTTGGTTTTGGCTTGGAGGGTTTTTTTTTTTGTAATTTTGTTTGCTTGCTTGTTATATTTTTACAGTAATAAGAACTAAACCTAGAACCTTGTTCATAGTAGGCAAATGCTTTAGAGAAAGAAAAGAGATACTCTGGGTTATGAAAGTTGTACTTTGAAGGGCTGGGAGTTTCGCCTAGTACAGTGCTTGCCTGGCATGCATAAAGCACTGGGTTCAATTCCTTGGTACCCCATACACAAAAAGCTGGAAGTGGTGCTGTGGCTCAAGAGATAGAGTACTAGCCTTGAGAAAGCCAAGGACAATGCCCAGGCCCTGAGCTCAAGCCCCAGGACTGGCAAAAAAAAAAAAAAAAAAAGGAGGTGCCAGGAGTTTGGTAGAGTGCTCACCTAGCATGCACGAAGTCCTAGGTTCAATTCCTCAGTATCACATACACAGAAAAAGCCAGAGGTGTCACTGTGGCTCAAGTGTAAAAGTGAACAAGTACAGTGCCTAGCCCCGAGTTCAAACTCTAGTACTGGCAAAAAAAAAAAAAAGAAAATTGTTCTTTCATACGGCCTATAAGCAAGAATGACTAAAATTTTTGTAATAGCAGTACATATAATTGTATAGAATTCCATGAAATTCTAATATTAAATAAGACAAAGTTCCTTCTTGTCGAATAAATCTTAACTTTGATTTAATTAGACAGTGTATTTCTTATTGACTTTGTGAAATTCTTCTGGTACCTCATGCCCGAGAGTTAAACTTATTTTTGCTTGCTAGTCATGTACTCTAGCACCAGAACCAAGCCCCTCCACCCTATCATTCCTTTTTGCTATATTTGGGGGTAGGACCTGAAATTTTTGCCTAGGCCAGCCTAGGCCGTGACTCTCCGATTTATGACATACACCACCTTATCAAGCTGCTGGTAGAGAATGGGTCTCAACTGATTTTTTTTTTTTTTCCCAAACTAACCTTGGCCATTGTAATCTGAGTAGTTAGGATTATAGACATGAGCCATCACCCTTCACCTGTTTCTGTTTCTCCTTCCTTCCTATATATTACCTATACCTTTCTTAGAATTTTATTTTTATCTGTGGTGTTCTGAGTGTCCTCATTCCATAGATTATTTGGAATTTGCTCTAGATATTATACACAAGTAACTTGCCACCACCTAATGATATCAACATTTTACATTTAACATCCCTTAAAATTCCTTTGTACCCTTTCCTCCTTTTAATGATATAATACATAATTTGAGAGCCACATCAAAGTGTGTTACAGCTTTTGCTTTAATTAATTCAAGCATAGTTAGAAAAGTTGCCTGCAATATTTTTGTTTCATCATTGTTCCATTTCTGAAATTTCTCTTATTTTTTTTTCTAGGGTTGCCTGGCAACATATTTTCTAGTATTTGTTTATTTGAAGGTGTCTTAATTTCCCTTTCATTCCTGCAGGGCATTTTTGGGGGGGTGGGGGGTCTGTGTGAGACTTGAACTCTGGGCCTGGGCATTGGCCCTGAGCTGAAGAGCTCAGGGCCACCACCCTACCCTTTGAGCCACAGTGCCACTGTGAACTGGCCAGCCCAGTTCACTGGGCATTTACATCACATTACAACTGGATAAAGGACCTGTTTCAGCCTCTAATTTGAATGAGCTCTTATTTACCATTGAGTTTTAGGAGTTCATTATACTCTATATTCTAGATAGAAGTTCCTTGACAGATGTGTGATTTGCAAATAATTTCTTACAGGCATGTCTTTTCCTTTATAACAGTGTTTTTCACACAGCAAATGTTCTTACTTTTGAGGAACTGGTTTTTTTTTTTTCTTTAATTGTGCTTTTTGTTAGTGACTAATACCTATCCTGATCTGAGATTACAAAGGTTTTCTCCCATAATTTAGCTTATGATTTTGGAATGAAATACGTGATTTTAGTCAAAAAATTTGGGGGGGGGTGTTTTGTTATTTTTTAACGGATGTATAATTGATACAGTGGCATTTACTGAAATGACTTTATTTTTTTCCATTGAATTGCTAATGTGTATCTTTGCCAAAAATCAATCAGCTATATTTTGGGTGTATATTTCTAGATACTTCTGTAATCATGTTGTCTATATCTACCAAAAAAAAAATAGACTGCTGGAATTTCAGTTGTAATAGAGTTTACTCTGTAAAGCAATTGGAATAGATCTGACCTTTTTTACTGTTGTTTTCCAGACCATGAACATATTATTCCTATTTACTTGGGTGTTCTTTGATTTCTTTCATGTGTGCATTGCATGTGTGTGCACGCTTGCCAGCTTGAATTCAGGGCTTCAAGCTCTTGTTTAATATTCATTCATGACTGGTATTCTACAACTTCAGTCATTTCTCCAGTTGCAAGTTTTTGCAGGTTAATCAGAGATGTGTATCTCAATGATTAGTCTGCTCATGATTGAGATCTGAGATCCTCAGCTAGGATTATAGGCCTGAGCCACCAGCACTTGATCTTACGCATGTTTTACACTTTTCTGCTTATACCTTCCATAAATGTTTGGTTAAACTTGCAAGTATTATTGGAGCTGTTATAATTATATTGATTTTTTTTTTTTTTTTTTACCAGTCCTGGGCTTGAGCTCAGGGCCTGAGCACTGTCCTTGGACTTTCTCAAGGCTAGAGCTCTACCACTTGAGCCTCAGCACCACTTCCGGCTTTTTTGTATATGTGGTACCGAGGAATTGAACCCGGGTCTTCATGCATGCTAGGCAAGCACTTTAACCACTAGGCCAAACTCCCGGCCCCAATTATATTGATTTTTAAGGGCTTTTAATTCTGTTTTTCTTTGGCAGAACTGCAGGACTGCAGCTGCTAGTCACTCTGTCACTTAAGCCATGTCTCTAGGCCTTTTTGCTCTGATTATTTTTGAGGTAAGGTCTTGCTTTTTGGCAAAGTGAGGGTGAACTTTGTTCCTATTTATGCTTCCTTCTATACCCGAGATAACAGACCCACACCTAAAAACACAGCATTTCATTGGCTGAGATTAGGTCTTAAGAAATATTTGCTCAAGCTGGCCTCAAACTGTATTTCTCCTGATCTCTGCCTCCTGAACTGTAGGATTACAGAAGTGAGCCACCACAACTGGCCTTGATGATTACTATAGGCAGCCACACCAGAAGACCACGCGGACACAGTCTTGTACAGGAGAAGAAGGTTTATCAGAGGGACTCCTTATCTGCCCCACAGGAGTCTGTCCCTACCCAGGTAGATCCTTGTAACAACAAGGCTGGAGGTGGGAGATAATCCACCTGCTCAACTAGGTCTGGGCAGAGAGTGGGAATGCTGACCAAATCCCAAAGGATCTCAAGGGAGCTCCTGCAGCCTTCTTTGTGAAGGGCAGGTGTGGATGGGGGCGGGAGGGGATTCAGCTGATGCAGCTGGGGCAGATACAAAGTGCTCTGGGAAGTGGGAGATGCTGAAGACCTGATATGGAGGGGATGTGCTAACAATTACTATTTAAAAATAGAATTGACTTCTTTGGGTTGACCTCGTATCTGTCACATACTAGTTCTAAAAGGTATTTTTTCTATTCTAAAAGGTATAATCATGTCTCTGAATATAGACAGTTTTATTTTCTTTCAGATCTGTATGCCCCTCCATACATTCTTCAAGTAGGGATGGTGGCAACTGACAAAGTTGCCTTTTTAAGATCTTAGTGAGAAACATATGTCTAGTCTCTACCTACAGGACTTTGTAGTAGCACTCTATCAGATAGGGTTAAATTCCTCCTAGTACTGGTTGTCTCAGAATGTATCAGAGATGTTCAATTTATTTCAAATGTTACTTATGGTATCAGTGAAATTGTCATCAGGGTCAGTGACTCAGGCCTCTTTTCACAACTAATGGAAGATGTATCGAGATTAGGAGCATGCTAGGACAGTTAGAAAGACCCCATCTCAACATACAAGCCAGATATGGTGGCTCTCATTTATGTTCCATCTGCACTGTGATCCCACTGAAAGCTCCAGCCCAGAAGACCAGGTGGACACCAAGCCATGTACAGTAAAGTTTGCGTCAGCAAGCTGGACGCAACAGCAACACTTGGCTTTGTGCAAAGGGAGTATCTTTGTAGAAGAGGCTTGTGGGTTTAATGTCCACACAGCCTAAACTACTGACTAGCCAGCAGAAAAGGCCAAAGGGAATAGGAGCTGGCAGAACCCTGTTGTTTGGCCTGAGCAAATACCAAACTGACCTTTGAGATTGTTCTTTCAAAGGAACCACAACTTGAATGGATTAACTTGTAAAACAATTTATGCTCAGGAAATTGCTGAAAAGAAGTAGAATAGTAAGTAGAATTAAATTCCTGAATGTAGTAAAGGAGGACAGCCATAATGTTTCACTCTAAATCCTGAGTGACCATAGCATACGCAAGCACACACCTCCCTAAGGACTGTCATTTTAGATGTTGAGCATTGTTGAGGATTGGGAAATGGTCAACCAAAATCCAGCTAGTCATTAAAAAGTAAACAAGCAAATAAACAATATTAAACACTGGGATCTTGGTTCAAAGCCAGCCTAGGCACTAAAGTCTTTGAAATTCTTATCTCCAATAAACAGAAAATTGGAGGTGGTGGAAGTGGCACTGCAGCTCAAAGTGGTAGAGCACTAGCCTTGAGCTGAAGAGCTCTGGGACAGTGCCCAGGCCCAGAGTTCAAGCCCCACAACTGACAAACAGGGGAGAAGGGAGTCAGGGTGCCTGTAGCTCAAGCCTGTAATCCTGGTGACTCAGAAAATTTACATCTGAAGATCATGATTTGAAGCCAATTCTGAGCAGGAAAGTTTCTGTGGCTCTTATCTCCAATAATTGAAACCCAAACGTGGTTCTGTGGTTCAAGTGGTAGAGCACAAAGAAGCTCAGAGCATCCATGCCCAGAGTTCAAGCCCCAGGACTGGCAGAAGAGAAGAGAAAGAGAAAAAAGATTTTAAGTACATAACTCCACCTTTCACCTTAAGACCCGAGAAAGAAAGCAAAAGAAAGAAAGAAATTAGGATTATAAAGCATTGTTAAACAATTGTATACCAACAAATTAGGCAGTACACATGAGGAAAAATTTGAGGAAGAGACAATCTGGATGGATGTATATGAAGGGAGTTTGTAAGCAAAACAATACCCACAAAGAAAAGCCCAGTCTGGGCTTTTATCAAATGTTTGGAATTCTACCAGACATTTAAAGAACAAATAATTTTTTTCACAAGCTCTTTCAAGAAATAGAATGCTTCTTGTCTCATTTTATGAGGTATTTATGTCATATTACTCTTAAGAAAAGCAAAGGCAGCACAGGAAAACTACAAACCAATATTGCTATGATTATGCATGTAAAAATCCTTGATTAAATACTAGCCAATTAAATCCCCAAACACCTAAAAATATATATATGGTGACCAGGAGGAATTTTTCTTGGGCATACAAAGCTGGTTCAACATGTACAAGTCAATCAGCAGGTTTTTAAAAAAAAACATCAGAGATCATCTCTAACAACAAAAAATAGATCTGACATAATTGAATACTTTTTCATGGTAATAACTCAACATATTAGGAATAGAGTGAAATTTCCAGTCTGAAAAAGAGACTATTTATTAAAAAGCTTTACATATACTTCCTAATTCATAATGAAAAGAGTACTTTTCAGTTCAAAAACAAGGATATATCTGCTCTTGCCATTTCTCTTTGACATTGCACTGAAGATTCTAGCCAAGATGAAAAGCAGATTGGGAAGGGAAGACTTAGTACTATTTGTAGAACATAATCCGTACAAAATCCCAAAAAATCCATTTTACATCTATCAAAACAGAAATGAGTTTGACAAGGTTTACAGAATAAGAGTCAGAATACAAAGATAGGTTGTCTTTTTATACATTTGTAGTACACTGTCCACAATGCAATGAACAGTCTCATTCACAATGCTGTCAAAGGAATTAAGCATGAATGCAACAAAGGAAATGTGAAACACTCTGAAAACCGTAAACGTAAAATATTATCAGAAAAAGTTAAACAATCTAGATAAATGAAAAAACACTAGTGGTTCTGACAAACAGTGCTAAGAAAAACAAATAGAAGGACTGAGGGTTTCTCGTTTGAAAATTTACCTAACAATATTAATAAAAGCACTATGATACTGACAAAAGGATTTGTAAATGAGTAAGATCAAATTGAAAGTTCAGATTCAAATTGTATATTTATGTTTAATTACCAGCAGGGGTGTCTAGTCCCTTGTTTTTGTTTTTTTGGATTTGTTTGCTGAAACAGTCTCTCTGCATAGCTCAAGCTGGCCTTAATGAAGCTTTGTTTCTTCTGAGCCTTTCTCTAATAAATACTGAGATCACAGACATGCCCAGTAATATGCCTAGACTTTTTTTTTTGAACTCCTTTGTGGGTTCTGGGTAGATGCTTTGCCACTTAACTCACACCTTCCACCTTTTTGCTTTAGTTGTTTGGTTATTTGGGGGAGTAAGGTCTTATTTTTTGCTCAGGCCAGCCTCATACCGATCCTCCCACTCTCTGCCTCCTGAGTATAGCTGGGATTACATCTGTAAGTCACTGTACTTGTCTATATTTTGCTGTTTTGTGTGTGGTGCTAGGGTTTGAACTGAAGGCCTCACCTCTCACCAATGCCTACATCTTTAAATGAAGAAAATATAATTAAGGAAAAAAACTTGACAGTGGTCTTCAGACAGCTAAATAGGTTTGTGTAGAAGAATGAAAGCATTACAGATGTGAAACAATGACTACTGTTTAATGCCTTACTGACAAGTGATAAGATTCAAAATGACGGAGCTACTTATTTGGCAATAAATTTTCATCACAACTATGAAAGTCTTAGGATTTTTCCCCCTTACAGTTTTTTTGCTTTGTTGTTTTGCTTTGGTCCATCATCGTAGTGCTTGAACTCTGGGCCTGGATGCTATCCCAGGTCTCGTCAGCTCAATGCTAGCCCTCTACCACTTGACCCACGGCACCACTTCTGGTTTTCTGGTGGTTAATTGGAAATAGGAGTCTCAGGGACTTCTGTGCCTGAGCTGGCTTTGAACTGAGATCTTCAGATGTCAGCATTCTGAGTACCTAGGATTACAGGAATGAGCCATTAGCACTCGGCTTTTTTTTTTTTTCTTTTTAAGGAACTACTACTTAACAAATGTGTACATGCAGTATTTTATCAGTTATTTGAAAGAAAAGGGTAAGAAAGAGACTTTGAATACCTGAACAATTCATATTACAAGAAGTTACATAAATGTATTTTTATTAATTGTGAAGGCCTCATGGTAAAATTAGTAATTACAATTCATTCTTAAGAATTATAAACCTACACCATCTTAAAAACATATACATGAATACTCATCCACACACAGAAATGAGATTTACCAAAAATATAAATTACCTAATTCATAGAATTTTCAACTCTTGACTTCTGAATATAATTTGTTTTTGTTGTTGTTGGTCATGGGGCTTGAACTCCATCCGGACACTATCCCTGAGCTCTACAGCTCAAGGCTACCGCCAAGCCCCACTTCCCCGATTTCTAAAGGTTAATTGGAGGTAAGAGTCTCAGGTCCTTTTGTGCTAGGGCTGACTTTGAACTTTGATCCTCAGATCTCAGCCTCCTGAGTAGCTAGGATTACAGGCGGGAGCCACCGTGCCCGGCTATAATTTTTTTCATATATTATAATTTCATGCCTTTTCTGAGTTTTGCCTTGTCAATTACAGAACATGACAGTATTTTTAAATATATTTGCCCATGCCATTTTTCTGTTATACCGTATATCATGAAGTTTCCATAAGCATGTGTTGAAAATGCACTCAGTGGGTCGGGAGTTTGGCCTAGTGGTAGAGTGCTTGCCTAGCATGCACAAAGACTCGGGTTCGATTCCTCGGTACCACATACATAGAGAAAAGCTGAAAGCACCTAGCGTTGAAGATGTTTCCTAAGCTAATCTTCCTCTATCCTTGTACCTCTAGCTCTATTAGACTTTATGCCATATGTTTAGTCGAGATAAACATGACTGGCAGGAGGTAGGTACTCCTAACTTGTTTTTCCTCTTCCCACTGTCCATTTAAATTTATCCTGCAGCATTAATACTCTCTTCTGCTCTCTGAAAGGCATGCCTTAATAATTGTTCTTTGGTCACTTTCAGGAAATAAAAATAATTTCCAAGAACTAATGAACTTCATTCAGAGTTAAAGTTTCCCTGCTTTTCTCCTCAAGCCTACTGCAGTGTGTAGTGGATAATATGAAGTTTGGGCTTCTTTCTTTTTCTTCTGTCTTCTCCCACTTACCCCTTATACTTCTCTGAATACTGGTTGTGGTTTTAGATCCTTCCCAGAAAGATGAAGAGAGTAGGAAGGTAATGAAAAAGAGAAGATCTATAGTAGTACTAGTAGCAGTGGCAACTCCAGATACCAGTGTTTTTATAGTATTATTTTACTCATTACTATTTGAAGCATCATATTTGAAGCACATAATAAGTATTTGATTGCCAAATCCTCAGAACTCTGAAGTGGACTCTTGCCGCTGAAGAAATTAAGGTGTGGAAAATTTAGACATTAAATTCATACAACTATAAGTGAAATATCAAAGTACAAATATAGCATTCTGACTCTAGTGTCTATGCACTCAGCCACTCCACTATATTGCTTTTATATACTGTTGGAAAACAGTAAGCATACTTCAGTATTCTGGCTGGTGTTTAATTCAGACTCAAGTGTGATAGACTAAGACAAGATAAACATGACTATATGCATTTTCCCTTACAGTAGAGTAATTGAGAGTGAGGCAGAGTTTGAAGCTGGCAACATTGGTTACTCCTACAAGACTGTTGTAATCTTTAACATCCCATTGCATTTTTTCAAATATGCTGTTTAATTTCTTTGCCTTAATACTTTTGATTATGTGGATTGTCCCTGGATTGCTCTTAAGGCATGTTTCTTCCATCAACTATATTGTCTAAGTAAGCGCTGACAGCCTGGCTTTTAAGAGCTTGAGCTAGTTTTCTGGGAGAGGGCAAATGAATAGTCATTGCCTGGGAAATTGTGAGAAGTCCTTCCCAGACCAGTTGTGAGATGTTAATTTTCTTAGACTAATTGTTATTCTTGTCTTCAGGAAGACAATATGGAGTGAAATGTTTTTGTCTTTAGCTGTCTGTATTGGCTTTCTTTTTCATTTTACAGTTGGGCCAAGTTTCAATCCATTCCATTCTATAGTTGGGCCAGATTTTAATCCATTCAGTAGAAAAAGTTCCTGGAGGTTTATATTTGAGCTGTTAATCACTGATTATGATCAAGGTACTAATTTCCATGGCCTCACTTGTGTCTTCACACAGGATTTATGCCCCTTATCATGTCAAACAGGTACCAATCTCACCTTCCATTATGAACTTTTTTTTAAAGCTTGAACTACCCCCCCCCCCGTGGGGGGGTAGTCCTGGGGCTTGAGCACTGGGGCTTTCTCAAGGTTAGTGCTCTACCACTTGAGCCACAGCACTACTTCCATCTTTTTCTGTGTATATGGTACCAAGGAATGGAACCCAGGTCTTCATGCATGCTATGCAAGCACTCTACCACTAGGCCAAACTCCTGACCCCTTGAACTCTCCCTTTTTATCCTTCTTTGGTTTTTTTCCCCCTGTACATTTACCAGAATATAACATTTGTAGAATGATTATGTAATGAAGTGTTTAGTTTTTCGTTCGTGTCTCTTACTGCATTTTCATATTTAGAAACAGATGATAATAGGCCTACTGACAGATATTTTGACCATTAGTAGTTTATCAGATAGAAAACTTTTAGAATAATATCTGTCACATAGAAAGTACTCTGTAACTATTTGTGAACTATTTAAAACTCTACAGCTTATATCTATAGTTTATAGACTCCTGGTTTGAACAATTAGGAAAATGTATGTTAATACATTCCATTATTGAAGGTTTTCACCTTCAATCTTTTAGCCACCTCATTGAGCACTGTGGCCACATGAAAATATAAATCACCTACTTCAACTACTAAACTATCATTTAATGTTTTATGTATTTTTAGGATATTTCTGACTCATTTACATCCTTGAAGAGCATCTGTAGAAGAGGAAGGAAAAGATGGGTGTGAAAACATTTACTCATAGCTCCTCTTCCCACAGCCAGGAAATGCTTGGAAAACTAAATATGCTGCGAAATGATGGACATTTTTGTGATATCACTATTCGTGTCCAGGACAAAATCTTCCGGGCACATAAGGTGGTACTAGCAGCTTGCAGTGATTTCTTTCGCACAAAACTTGTAGGCCAAGCAGAAGATGAGAACAAGAACGTGTTGGATCTGCATCATGTTACAGTGACTGGCTTTATACCTCTTTTAGAATATGCTTATACAGCAACTCTGTCAATTAACACAGAAAATATTATTGATGTTCTCGCAGCCGCCAGCTATATGCAAATGTTTAGTGTTGCTAGCACCTGCTCAGAGTTCATGAAATCAAGTATTTTGTGGAATACACCTAATAGCCAACCAGAAAAGGGTCTGGATGCTGGGCAAGAAAATAATTCTAATTGCAATTTCACTTCACGAGATGGAAGCATTTCTCCAGTGTCTTCTGAGTGTAGTGTGGTGGAACGAACCATTCCTGTCTGCCGAGAATCTCGGAGAAAACGTAAAAGCTACATCGTTATGTCTCCTGAGAGTCCTGTAAAGTGTAGCACACAAACAAGTTCACCCCAGATATTGAATTCTTCAACATCCTACACAGAAAATAGAAATCAGCCAGTTGACTCCTCTTTAGCTTTCCCTTGGACTTTTCCTTTTGGAATTGATCGAAGAGTTCAGCCTGAGAAAGTCAAGCAGCCAGAGAATACCCGGACTTCAGAATTACCTGGCCCATCTGAGGCAGGTAGAAGAATGTCTGATTATGTGACTTGTGAAAGCACAAAAACTACCTTGCCTCTGGGTACTGAAGAAGATGTCCAGGTCAAAGTAGAAAGATTAAGTGATGAGGAGGTCCATGAGGAAGTATCCCAACCTGTCAGTGCATCTCTGAGTTCACTGAGTGATCAGCAAACAGTGCCAGGAAGTGAACAAGTCCAAGAGGACCTTCTGATTAGTCCACAGTCTTCCTCTATAGGTATAATTCCTTTTGTGTTGTTTATTATGTTACTATAATCTATTTGAACACTTCAGTGTACTAGTTATAAAAAAAAATGTGCTCAGTCCTACAGGAAACAAAGGGAAAAATAAGGTAACTACATTTAATGAAGTTAGCACTATAGCTTGTTTTACAAGTTAATTAAGAAAAAAATAGTTCTGGGCTGGGAGTTTGGCTTACTGGTAGGGTGTTTGCCTACCATGCTTGAAGGCCTGGGTTTGATTTCTTGGTACCATGTACATAGAAAAATGTGGAAGTGGTACTGTGGCTCAAGAGGTAGAACTCCAGCCTTGAGAAAGACCAAGGACAGTGCACCAGCCCTGAGTTCATGCTCCAGGTCTGGCCAAAAAAAAAAAAAGTTAAAAACATGTGATGAGAAAAAGGCAGATAGTCTAATAGTGAATTTTATTTTTGAGACAGTCTTGTTTGTGTAGTCCAGGTTATCCTTCAACTTCTGATTCTCCTATCCCAATCTCCTGAGTGCCTCAGATGTGCATGTTGATACACATCTGTCATCTATGCAACAAAAGGAAACTCAAATAGAAAGTTATCTTTAACCAACACCAAGAGATCTACTACAAGTGTTAATACCTCCTTAGTAAGCATGAGGCCTTCGGTTCAAACCCTTGTCTTCCCCCACTCCCCAATCCAATGAGTGTTTTCTTTATTCAAATACTTCTTGATATTTTACTCTGCGCCAAACGTGGTAATACATAAAGTAAAGACAATAAGAAAGATAGTCTAAAATGATTACAGTGTACTATTTAAGATACTAGGATAGATACAACCACAGAAAGAGCAGTGAGTGGGGAATTTGCCCAACCAGGGGATGCCTGTAGGAAAGCACAGATGTGAAAGAGAATTTTATGTTTGGTAAGCAAGGAATTCCATGCCAAGTGATATGAATAAAGCATGGATGCCTGAAACTGGGAAGTCATGAGGGGAAGACGAGACAAAAAGCAGGTAAGAGATTCGGTTGTAAAGAATCTTTTTTTTTTTTTTTTTTTTTTTGCCAGTCCTGGGCTTGAGCTCAGGGGCTGAGCACTGTCCTTGGACTTTCTCAAGGCTAGAGCTCTACCACTTGAGCCTCAGCACCACTTGTGGCTTTTTTTTCTATGTATGTGGTACCGAGGAATCGAACCCGGGTCTTCTTGCATGCTAGGCAAGCACTTTAACCACTAGGCCAAACTCCCGGCCCCTGTAAAGAATCTTCAATGCTAGTTCCAGTTAGGATTGCATTTAACTTCCTGTGATAGAATCCCTTCTAAAGTGGCTTTATAAAGCAGGATTCTATTTATTACTATTGGGTTCAGAAATAGGAAGTCTAGAATTGGTACCATGAGTCTGCAGTGTAATCAGTGGCCTTGTCCCTTGTATATTCATAATTTACCATGTTTAGCTTTTCAGTTTCATCTGTATTCTGTGGGTATGAGATTCTCACTTCATCATTAGCTTTTCATTGTATAAAGGAACAGAGCTTATGAGGACAGTTCAAGTACTCCCAGACACTCCTTACAACACCAGCTATGTCAGAGGAATCTGGGGAATAATGATTATTGATTGAGTATAGGATATCCGAAAATGGATATTAGCATACAAGAAGCAGTATCCATCAAGGTCAAGTAAGCTTGGGTTTATCTTGGTAATGAGTAGTGTTTCTCTAAGGGAATAAGAAATGAAGTTTGGTGTTGGCATGCAAGAAAATTCAGCTATGCAGAGACAAGCTCAGAAACCAGTTACACCAGTTGGTGTAACTGAATAGTAAAATTTGAAAGTGGATTTTGTTCAGTTTTTATAAAGAATCAATACTATTGGATAATATTGAATATGTACATTTTAGGGAAGAGAGTCAAAGCACTCAGGATAAAATAGTGATAATATATTGATTCTAAGTAATAATTTTTCACAGCTAATGTGAATCCAGATGTATATTTCAGTGGATTATCCTTTAGTTACTTCTTAGTGACACAAAAAATAATGTTGCTCATTTAATAACATTTTAGCATCCATTAAATGTCCTAACAACAGTGTGAAAGGGGAACCTTTAGGTGGGGAACCTAATTAGTCCAGGACAGCAGAAATCCAAAAGCAAGGAGTTAGCTAGCAAGGCTTTGTTCCCTTCAGAACTTTTCAGGGAAGAATCTATCCTCGTTGTCTAGAGGTTGCCAGCAATCTTTGATAACCATTGGATTATTCTTTTTTTACTCGAATCTCTATGTGCATCTTCAAATGACCTTCCTTATGTGTCATGGCTCTGTCTTCAAATCTCCTTTATAAATACATCAATCATTGTACATGGCCTATCATAATCTTCTTTGTATAGCTTCATCTTTTTTATTTTTTTGTTTTGTCTTTGTTGGGGGGGGGGCAGTTCTGGGTATTGGACTCGGGCCTGGACACTGTCCCTGAGCTCTTTTGCTAAAAGCCACTTGACAGATCCACTTCCAGCTTTTTGGTGGTTAATTGGAGATAGTTTCAGATTTTCCTGGCAGGTAGGCATCAAATCATGATCCTCAGATCTCTTCTACCCAAGTTCGTAGGATTACAGGTGTGAGCCACCAGCCTGCCTTGTATAACCTCATCTTTACTTTGTTGCATATGCAAAGACCAATAGGACCTCATTCATAATAGGCAGGGCAGGATTTAAGCATATTTTTTCGGGAGACAATGTTTGACTTACAAAGTTGATATTCCTGAATTTGAGTCAAGATACTTTTATTTTTTTTAATTTTTTTTTACTTTTCAAAAAACATTTTTTACTATTATAAAGGTTATAGTTACGTGTCAGGAAAAGAATACATTTCTTTTGGGGCAGTGTCACCCCTTCCCTCACTCCAGTTTTTCCCTCTCATCCCTATCTATAAGTTGTATAGTGCATTCTCCACATAGTGTTCAGTGAGTATCATTGCTACATCTGTTTATCCTTTGTTCCTCCATTTCGCTGCCTCCCCTTATACTCCCAAAGACATGTAAATGAAGAAACAGGACAAAAAGAAAACAAAAACAGCACCTCCCCCAAAAAATATTTCCTAGAGTTCATTTTAATTTATATATATATATATATATTCATATATTCAGCTATGGACTTGAACTCTGGGCCTAGGCATTGTCCCTAAGTTCTTCAGTTGAAGGCTGCCACCCTACCCCTTGATGGACTTTTAGTGTCCGGACTGGCTTTGAAATGCGATCCTCAGACCTCAGCCTCCTGACTAGGATTACAGGAGTGAGCCACCGCGCCCAGCTGATTAATATTATTTTGTAAGATTGATGGAACCCAAATATTAATCTCCCTCCTGTGTTGCTAACTAAACCTGAAATACTCCTTTTTATATTTGTGTATGTCTAATCATAAGAACTATAATGTTCTTAACATTCTATAAAGAATTTAGTAATATAGTAGAACAGGCTTTTCAGTTATTTTAAGTAGAATTAAGATAATTGTGGATTCTATTTTAACATGGATATAGGATCTGAATATCATATAATCAGATATTTGAAATGGTATTTTTTTGTTTTCAAGCAAATGCACTTATCACCCCTAATTTACACACTAAAACAGCCATACAGACAATCACTAAATAGAAGGGAGAAAAGAAAGGTAGACAGTACTTTGTGTTCTCTATTTCCACAGGCTATTCTTATAGGTGTTTCATTTTACTTCATTAAAAAGGATATCTGAGACATAGTGTCATTCCAAGGATTGATGATTGATAATTCCTATATTCATCTTGCTGCAATTCTAAATTAATTTGATTACTCAATGAAATTGAAGTTGACTTGTTCCTATAATTTTAAGATCTTTTTTCTAATTAGTTGCCAAGAAAAAGATTATAAAATCTAATACTCTCAACTTATAGCAAAAAAAAACAAGTGCTAAAAATGCAAAGGAGGGAAAACCCTACTGAAAGTATATTAGCTCTTGTTGCTAAAAAAAATCAATATTTTGTTGTTTTCTGTTATTTTATTTTTGCCACTCCTAGGGCTGAAATTCAGGGCCTGGTGCTGTCCTTGAGTCTCTTCTTGCTGCTTTTGAGTAGTTTATTGAAGACAGGAGTCTCATGGACTTCTCTGCTCAGGCTGGTTTCAAACCTCAGTCTTCAGGTCCCAAGTCTCCTGAGTAGCTAGGATTACAGGCATGAGCCACCAACACCTCTTGTTTTGTTTGTTTTTTGTATCATTCCAGGTCCTAGATTCTGTCCCTAGGCTCTTTTGCTCAAGCGCTCTACTACATTGAGCCACAGCATCACTTCAGTTTCCTGATGGTTAATTGGAGATAAGAGTTGAAGAGTTTGATAGACATCCTCCCTGGGCTAGCTTTGAACTTTGATCCTCATATCAAAGCCTACTGAGTAGCTAGGATTATAGGCATGAGCCAGCAGCACCTGGCAAAAGCATCAACTTTTGATAGGTCAGGAAAAATTTCCATTACCAAAAGAGCATCATGATTTTCATATAAGAATTTAAAATCTTAATATACCAAAAACAGTCATTCTAGATAAGCTACTATGCTAGCAAAGAAATTCTATACTCGTAAAAACTTGCCATTAAAAATAAATTAACTTCTATGTGCTAGTGATTGTATCTAGAGATTCCCTTCTTGAATACTTATTTGCTAAACATGACATTTGAAATATGATGTAAAAATCAGACCTGGGAGTTTGGCCTAGTAATAGAGTGCTTCCCTAGCATACGCGAAGACCTGTGTTCAATTCCTCGGTACCATGTACATAGAAAAAAGCCGGAAGTGGCGCTGATACTCAAGTGGTAGAGCTCTAGCCTTGAGAAAGTCCAAGGACAGGGCTCAGGCCCTGAGCTCAAACCCAGGGCTGGCCAAAAGAAAAGAAAAGAAAGAAATACAATGTAAAAATCAATGTTAATAAAACCTAAAAGAAATAAAATAAAAAATTAACTTGGGGGGCCTGGAGTGCTTGCCTAGGATGCATGACCACCTGGGTTCAATTCCTCAGTACCACTTACATTAAAAAAGTGGAAAATGGTGCTGTGGCTCAAGTGATAGAGCTCTAGCCTACCAAGGACAGTGCTCAGACCCTGAGTTCAAGACCCTAGGACTGGCTAAAAATAATTAAACTGACTTGGGGCCTGAAGTGTGGTCTAGTGGTAAAGGGCTTGCCTAACATCCATAAAGTCCTGGGTTCAGTTTCTTGGTACCACATACACAGAAAAAGCTGAAAGTGGTGCTTTGGCTCAACTGGTAGAGCTCTAGCCTTGAGAAATAAAGTAACTTGGACAAGGATGTAGCCCAGCCATGCAGTGCTTGCAAGAATATGTGTTTGATCCCAGCACCTGCCTTAACAAATAGTATGGCTGATATGGTAGGTAAAGATGTTAAGGAATTTTCTAAGCAGTATTGTCTAGATTGTTTTTGAGATAGAGTAACGATATTGTAACATTCTATAAAGAAGCAATGTAGCATAATTAAAAGTTGACTATAGGCTCAAGTATGGATTTTGCTATGATACTGCCACTTAATGTGATTTTTGAGCAAGTTACCTATTTCCATAACCATAACATGAGGAATGATACAGGAATCCTTCTTATCCCTTGTTTTACTTTATACATGTCTACTTCACTGCTGTCATTATGTCATAGAAATTTCCTAAATTTTAATTTCTGACAATCATGTTGGTAAGAGTAACATGATAGAACCTTACCCTACCCCTCTCCATTAAGCCTGAGATTTGAATCACCCCTCCATTCACATATCCAGAGTGGATATGATAGCCATTGGTTATCACACAAACTGATAGAGTATTACCATGCTTGTTTTCAAATAACCTGTTATGAAAGACAGCAAAAGATCGGATTTATAACGTTCATTGCTGTGTTTTGTTTTGTTTTGTTTGGTGGGTCATGGGACTTGTACTTGGCTGGGTGTTGTCCCTGAGCTCTTCAGCTCAAGGTTACCACTCTACCCTTGAGCCAAGCCCCACTTCCCATTTTCTAGAGGTCAATTGGAGATAAGAGTCTCAGGTCTGGGCCGGGAGTTTGGCCTAGCATGCATGAAGACCCAGGTTCAATTCCTTAGTACCACATACATAGAAAAAAGCCGGAACTGGTGCTGAGGCTCAAGTGGTAGAGCTCTAGCCTTGAGAAAATCCAAGGGCAGTGCTCAGGCCCTGAGCTCAAGCTCAGGACTGGCCAAAAAAAAAGGGGGTCTCAGGTCCTTTCGTGCCCGAGCTGGCTTTGAATGTTGATCCTCAGATCTCAGTCTCCTGAGTAGCTAGGATTACAGGTGTGAGCCATTGGGCCCGGCAATTGCTCTGTGTTCTTATTGTCCTATTTTGTTATTAATCTTTTACTGTGCTTAATTTATAAGTTAAACCTTATTATAGACTTGTAGGTACAGGACAAACAATGCATACTATGAATTTGGTATTGTAGTTGGAGAGGGGGGGGGAGAATGTATCTGTTACACTAGAAAGGAATGAATTTTGTGTTCTTTGAGGTGGACAAATTCCCTGAGTTAAATGCTCTTATAGAAAAAGCTTAGCTGTCATAATCTAGATAGCTTCATTATTCATGTCTTTCTGATTAAATAGATTGTGCTGACAGGACTGAAGTGACTTTAGCAGGAGCATTTTGATAATGTAAGACCAAGGTCTAATTTTTATAGAACTAGGGTTGAAATAAATGATGTAAGGGAAACTTAAATATTGAAGGTACCTATGAAAGGGTGTCTACCTTCTGAAGTGTTCAAGGAACAGCTGGGAAGTTTTTGTCAGATGGGAGATGGTGGAGCCAGCCATCTGTTAAATTCAGAACAGTAGCTATAGGGAAAAAAATGCATTTTGTTTTTGCTTGAGTGACAGGCAATCTTGAGTAGTTAAATACAGTAGGATAGTGCTAAAAGATCCTATTAACTATAGGGGTAGTAAAGCAGAGGTAGTAACAATAGGGGTAGTAAAGCAGAGGACCAGAAAGAGAAGTACTGAAGAATCAGAAAATCAATATGATTTCTTTGTCTTCAGTGAAAGTTGCCCTTTAAAACACACACACACACACACACACACACACACACACACACACACACACACACACACACACTATAAGGGTGATGTCAGAGGAGTTGCAGTTATATATAAGTAAGGTAATGAGTACAGTTCATGTCAAACATTGTTAGCCCCTCCCTTAGTTTTTGCCCACTTAACCTCCCCCACCTAACTCCTTCTCCCCCAAGTTGTAAAGTTCATTTATAACATAGTGCCTTGTGATCATCATTGCTTCATTGGTTCACCCTTTGTCCCGTATCTCACCAAATCAGATACATGACACAAGGTACCAAAATCAAAACAGTGAGAACAGGAGATAAACCAAAGGTGGGGCTGGAGGGAATAACTTCACACAGTACAATAAAAAGCAGAAACAATTTTTTAAGGTCTTGTTTTCATATCTTGGAGTTCATTTCAATTACCATCATTTTATGTGGTCATATATACATAGCTATTGAGCTGTTGTGATCCTTGCTAGGACTATCCTAGAAACATAACTAATGATTACAAATGAGGGAAACAGTGGAACTTGTTTCTTTGGGTCTGGCTCATTTAATGTGATTTTTTTGTTGTTGTTTTTTGGGGTTTGGCGTTTGGGGGTTTTTGGTTTTTTGGGTTTTTTTGTCTGCCATGGAGCTTGAACTCTGGGCCTGGGTGCTGTCCCTGAGCTCTTCAGCTCAAGGCTAGCATTCTACCACTTGAGCCACAGCACCACTTCGAGGTTTCTGGTGGATAATTGGAGATAAGATAGATTTTCATGCCCAGGCTGGCTTTGTACCACGAAGATGTGAATATTTCACATAGATGAGATTATGGATGATAGTCTTTCTGACCAGCTTCTGTCCTTAACCATATTTTGCTGTTCTTAGTTTTTCTGTGGAATGTTCTGTAAAACCTTTAAGTGGTTCTGTTAGCCTCTAGAGCTAGTTCAAATGAAATAGATACATATATATACATATAATATTCTCATTATATATATAGTTTATTATTAGATTATATTGATTAGAGTCTATATTCTCAGTAAACAGACCATAGAAGTATATATAAAAGGATAGAAAAGTTTCAGTAAGGGACAACACTAACCTGAATAATTAGGATACTTCTAAAAGCCCTTATTTCTAGATAAATGAAATATAACAAGCAAGAGTTTCTTTGAGCTCATTTTTGTAAGAATGTAGCCGCTAGCAAAGGGCAAGTTGCATCTCAAAAGATCTGCACTCTGTTACAAGAGTAACAACTAAATCCTGTTGAGACAGCAGGATCTGCACTCTGTTACAAGAGTAACAACTAAATTGGGTTGAAACAGCAGGTTCTGTCACCAGAGAGCCCCAATATTTGAGCAAGTTGTTTATTACTCCTTTGAAAGGAGATTACACTCACACTCCATGAGGTTTTTAGGACCTCATAGTCAGAATTTGCTAAAGCAGTGTTTTTCTACTTCACCAAGATGTTACCTGCTCATGAAAATAATATAACCTACCTGAGGGTAAAGTAAAAATGCCAGCTTGGGCTGGGAATATGGCCTAGTGGTAGAGTGCTTGCCTAGCACACACAAGGCCCTGGGTTCAATTCCTTTGTACCACATACACAGAAAAGGCTGGAAGTGGTGCTGTGGCTCAAATGTCATAGTGCTGGCCTTGAGCAAAAGTGCTCAAGGACAGCGTCCAAGCCCTAATTTTAAACCCCAGGATTGGCAAAAAAAAAAAAAATGCCAACTAGATCTAGGTACTCATAGTTCACACCTATAATCCTAGCTACTCAGGAGGATGAAATCTGAGGATCATGGTTCAAAGCCAGCCTGGCCAGGAAAGGCTGTAAGACTCTTCAATTAACTACCAGAAAACCTATAGTAGACCTGTGGCTTACTTAACTTAAAAAAAAACAAAAAACAAAAAAAACTACTTTCCTAATGTCCGCTAATTTAAATGTTCCAAAAGGGAAAAAAACCAAAGCATTTTAAAGTATTTTCTTGGAGAAGAAATTTCATGCTATGTATGTTAACAGATGATACTTATTAAATGTTCACATGGTGTAGTTTTATGCAAATTGCTACAGTTAATGCATTAAGCTTCCATTAAAATAGTCTAAGTAAAAGCTTATTTGCTATTAAGAACAGAGACCATTGCAGAGGCTCAGCTTTGTTCATTTGGTGCAGCCTAGCTTGTTTGTAGGTAGTAAAGAAATGAACAGATTGAACTTAAGTTGTTTGGATCCATTGTCTTACTACAGATTATGGATTCTGAAAAAAATACTACAAAAATATGTGAAAACCTGAAAAAATGGACAAAGAATGGCAGGTTGAATTGGGTGTGGTGGAAAGACTGGTCTAGCAGAGTAAAGTGAGCATCAGAGTACTGAAACGAGATCTGCTTTTTGGACAGTTGCTTTACCAGAAAAAAAGGGCAAGAGGAATGGGATCCAGAAGGTTCTAATAATGGAATCCAGAAGGTTCTAATGAAGTCATAGAGGAGTTGTTCCACAAATAAGTGGATTCCTTGAAGATCTATATTGAAAGCTACCTTGACAGTGGACAGAATAGATTAGGAAAAAGGAAGGAAATCATATCCCTATGAAGGTATGATCACTGACTAACCCACTTGCACATAATGCATCCTTGTTACATATACTTAGTGTGATTTGGCATGAAATGTCATTGTGGTTTAAGTCAAGCAGAAGCAAACATTTAAAACGTCTATGATAAAGAACATATCCTCAACTTCAGCAAATCAGTCCCACACAAATGATTTTATTTTTAAGGGCAGAAAACCACTATCAGAAATAACCAAGGCAAGGAAACAAGGCAGAGAGAGAACCTCCAATGAGGAACGTAAAGAAATCAGGCAACAGAAAGGCCAATTGGCATAATTTTCAGACAGATAAAACATGCTTACTCTATTTAGCAAAATGAACAAATTTGAATAATTGTAAAAAAAATGTATGGAAAGTAACAACAGATTGGTAGGAGGGACTAATTAGGACTTCTGGGAAAGAAGAAAATAACCAAGATGAAAAATCTTGATGAACATTTTGGCAACAGATTGAATTTAGCAGAAAAAGGAATTTAGGATCAGAAAATAAACGAAACTTTAGAAGAGAAAGGGGGAATATAGATTACCTTTGAAATATCCAGCAAGATATTCCTATAGCACAGGCCTATAATCCAAGCTATTCAGGAGGCTTAGATCTGAAGATGATGGTTCAAGTCTAGCTCTGACTCCAATTAGCAACTCAAAAACCAGAAGTGGAACTGTGGCTCCAATTGGTAGAGTACTAGCACTGAGCAAAAGAGCTGTATCTGTTTCTAAATAGATACATGAAACTTCAATGTTAGACATGACCAGGATGAACTAAGTATGCTGAAAGAAAATAACTACCAGCCTAGATTTGTACACCGAATAACTTCCAAGAATAGAAATAAAATAGATATTTTTAGGCCAACTAAAACCATCTACAGATCACTAATTCCCCCCCCCCCCCCCCCAGTCCTGAGCTTGGGTTCAGGGCCTGAGCATTGCCATTAGGTTTTCTCAAGGCTAGAGCCCTACCACTTGAGTCATAGCACCACTTCTGGCTTTTTCTTTTTTTATTTTTTTTTTATTGTAATTAGTAAAAGGGTTACATGATATTTGCCAGATAGAAGGTACATTAATTCACATACATTGATACCCTTTCACATGTCTTGGTACCCATTTCCCTCATTTTTTGCTGGCGGTGGGGCTTGAACTCAGAGCTCTTTGGCTCAAGGCTCAAGGCCACTTTGAGCCACAGCACCACTCTGGCTTTTTCTATGTATGTGGTATCAAGGAATTGAACCTGGGTCTTTGTGCATGCTAGGCAAGCACTCTTACCACTAGGCCACACTCCTGGCCCCTAAAATTCTTAACAGTGTTGACATAAAGGCGAAGTTAATGAGAGCATGGATAGAAAGTCTTCTAAATAATGAATGAAAAGTAAAAAAGAGGTAAATAACTTGGAAAATGAAAGCAAGAGGAGCATGAAGTTAAAGCTGCCAAGGTGTTTGTTTTGTTAGGAAAACGCAAAGGTTTTGATTAACTTTAATTGCTGATAAATCTCCCCATAGTTCAGGTATAAAGCCCATGTACATGCTAAACAGTCACTACACCCAGATATATTATTCACTGCTTGCTACATATCTAAGTTCCCAATCACTGGAAAAAGAATAGGAAAATATGTAATTTCCAGTTGAACAGTAGAATGGTTTTTAACACAGTTATCCAACAAATCAATTCTGAAAAAACGTAAGGAATGGAAAGGGCCAAGAGCAGCCAGAAGCAAATGGACAAGAAGAAGAAAGTTGATAAGGTGAGAAGACTTGCTCTTCTTGAGATCAAAATTTAATATAGAGCTACTATAATAATTGTCATTAATACAAGGGCAGACAGGATTAGAAGAGAATCTGAAATCAGACTCAGGCACTTACATGCTTATTGTCTATATATTAAACGGAGGTAAGAGACTTGTTAATGTATTTGAACATAGAATCAATTCCAGACAAACAAGAAAAGACTTAATTGTCAAAGACGAAACATCATAAGAATTGAATAACAAGATTTTTTAAATGACACCAAAGGAGATAGTGAAGAACAGAGTAAATATTTGTTTAAAAGTTTTACATTTTGGGCATCAGATCATAAAATGAAACAGACAAACTTATGGCAAGTAAAGACTTGTAATATTAAAAAAAAATCATTGGCTTATGCCTAAAATATGAAAAGAACCGTTGCATTGAAAAGGCAGAGAGGCAGGCACGGTGGTTCACATCTGTAATCCTAGCTACTAAGGAGTCTGATCATGGTTCAAAGCCAGCCGGGCACTAAAGTCTTCGAACTTTGTGTGGGGGTGGGGGTGGGGGTGGGGGTGGGGGGTCATGGATCTTGAACTCGGCCTAGATGCTGTCCCTGAGCTCTTCAGCACAAAGCTACCGCCCTACCCTTGAGCCAACCCTCTTTCCTGTTTTCTAGAGGTTTATTGGAGATAAGAGGCTCAGGTCCTTTTGTGCCCTGGCTAGCTTTGAACCTTGATCCTCAGATCTCAGCCTCCTGAGTAGCTAGGATTACAGGCATGAGCCACAGCACCCAGCACCTTGAGATTCTTATGTCCAATTAACCACTAGAAAATGAATTGGCGTTTTGGCTCAAGGGGAAGAGTGATAGCCTTGGCAGAAGAGCTCAGGGACTGTGCCTAGGCCAAGAGTCTAAGCCCCAGGATTGACCAAAAAAAAAAAAAAAAAAGGCAGACATCTCTTAGAAACTCAGTGAAATGCTGGTATGCTTGCTTCAAATTGCAAAAATGTGCAAATCTATAAAGTAGGTATTGATACACGTATAAAATAGCACAGGTCTTGCTCACTGCTGGCACTGATGAACCAATAAATAGTCAGTACCTCAAGCCATAAGCATGTACATATGTACTAAGTTATGGCTATAGGAATATTCACAGCATTGTTGATGATAGCCTGAAAGTGCCCATCAGGAATGTGGACAGAGTATTAATAGTCCACACCAGTGAAAATAAACCAGTTACATAAACAGCATAAATGTTCTTATAGCAAGCTATAAGAATAGACTTAATTTTTTTTTTTTGGTCCGACATGAGACTTGAACTCTGAGCCTGGGCACTGTCCCTGAGTTTTTCAGGTCAATTCTACCACCCTACCCCTTGAGCCATAGCCCCACTTCGGTTTTCTGGTGGGTGGTAAGAGTCTCATGGACTTTCATTCCCCTGGCTGGTTTTGAACCATGATCGCCTTCTAAGTAGCTAGAATTACAGGCATAAGCCACCAGCACCAAGTTAAACTTAACCAAACAACACTGAACTGTACTAACAGCAAGGGTTGAGAAGCTAGTAACCAGATAGTAAATAGTCAACTGGCACATGGTCTAGCATAATGGCATTGAATGTAGTTGGAAGGCAAAACTCCGTCCATACCTATGTTCCAGAAAGAGCCAATGACTAAGCTAGTCATAAAAAATGAGTATTTAAGGTTGCTTAAGGTTTTTAAGGTTGCTCATTTCATGGAGTCTGTATTCAGTTTTAAGAGACAAGTAACAGTGACTGGATGCTGGCTGAGATTGGTAGTAAGAAAGATCCTGTGAATGTATTTGTGATAAAACTACTTTTGAGAAGCTGTTAGTACTCTAATTTGAACTTAGGGGCTCTCACTAATTTGATGCCTTACAGCTTAAGCCAGACCCCCAAGCTTCTTTTTGCTTTACTTTGTAGAAAGGGTCAGACACTCAGATCTGACCTTGGAATATGATCCTTCTACCTGCACCTCCTACATAAGTGGTAATTGCAAATCATACCACTGTGTTCCACTTTACTTGAAATGAGGTCTTACTCCTGGCCTGGTCTCAAACCTTGGTTCTCTACCCCCTGAATACAACCATGCCCAACCCTAATGTAAAACTACTTTTCTAGTACAGAAGATAGGATAATACCCATAAAAATATGGGCAGTTGTAGAAAAGAGAATTTACAGTCAGGAAAGAATGAAAGGGACTTCCACTAGACTGTGGACAGTGTTTGTTTTGGCTGTGCGGATGTTGCCCAATTACTTGTCTTATAAATAGTATGCAAAAGTTACGTAAGTTTTATGTCACTTTTAAGATTTAAAAGTTAAAATGTCAGTGTTTCTTTAAATTACATTTAACTAGGTTTTGATTTGCATTTAAATTGTTCATGTTTTCTGAAATACATATCAAATATTACCAAACGAATTTAATAATTTAGGCATGTGCTACTTAAAATTTTTTGAAGTACGTAATGTAGCTTAACTAATAGTAAAACATAAAACACTTGCTATTAGATTGGGGCATGATTATATTAGCTTATTGGCTGCCTTATTGGTTATCTTGGCTTATTGACACCACACTATCCTATTTTCTTCACAGGCTCTGTAGATGAAGGTGTTACTGAAGGGCTACCTACACTTCAAAGCACTTCTAGCACTAATACTCACGTGGATGATGATGACCGGTTAGTATTGACATTGTGTGTGGTTTTCTTATAAGGGCTGTGTTTAAATTCAAGCACTTTGTCTCCGAGCTGTATGAAAAGCTGTTGAGAGTAATGAGGTAGTGTCATCACATTAAACCACCCTTTTTTTTTTCTTACATTACAAAACTACATAGTCTGTTTCTCTAAAATGTCTGTTAGAGGTTGGCAAACTATGGACCAAAGCCTATTACCTTTGTAAGTAAATTATTAGAATACAGACATGCTTATATATATACATGCTTTATATATACATTGTTTGTGAGTGACAAAGCCAAAATAGATGTTATTGTGCCTGCTACAGAAAATATTTTGTTAAGTTCTAACATATATACTCATGAGTCTCAAGTCATTATCGTCACTCAATATTTTCTACTTAATATTTCCACATAGATGTATAAGAATTTGAGAGTTGGTCCAGGAGTTTGACCTAGTGGTAGAGTGCTTGCCTAGCATGCATGAAGACCTGGGTTCAAGTCCTTAGTACTTCATACGTAGAAAAAAAATGGAAGTGGTGCTGTGGCTCAAGTGCTAGAGCTCTTGCCTTGAGAAAGTCCAAGGACGGTGCTCATTTGAGAGTTAACAGGGCCAAGAGAAAGCTGTCAATTTGTAACTAAGTCCTTTCACCAGTCTGGTCCCATTCCATTTCCCAGCTTCTCAATCAGTCTCTATGATATCTTTTTTTTCCCCTCCCCACTCATTACTTTGTACGCTTTTAATCCTTAAATTTTATCACCATCCTTGTAGCATGTATCCCCAGCCCCTGGTCTGTCTACTTTTCCTCTGTGTGTGCTACATCCACCCTGTGCTACATTACCCTGACTACTGCAACAGCCTTCAGATTGGTTTCTGACCTCATTCTTCCACCATTCAAGTCCATTCTCCATGTAGTAGCCTTAGTCATCTTTTTCTTTGAGATTATATCCTGATTTTCCACTATAAAATTTTACATTATATATTTACTCATACATAAAATCTAAGTCTGCGCTGGCTTGCTTGAACTCAGGACCTGGGCACTGTTCTTGAGCTTTCTCAAGGCTAGTGCTCTGCCACTTGAGCCACAGCACCACTTCCGGCTTTTTCTGTGTATGTGGTACCTAGGAATGGAATCCAGGGCTTTCTGCATGCTGGCAAGCACTCTACCACTAGGCCACACTAACCAGCTTCTATCTTTTAAAGCCTTGTATGATAAGACTTTTGCCTACCTCCCATCAGGCTCCTCTCCTATTCCACGCTGCATTCTAGCCACCTAGGCCTTCTTTCGGTTCCTGAAGTGATCCTTGTTAGTTCCTGCCTTAGGCTTTTTTACCACTTTATGACATTTACCTGAAATGCTTCCTCCCCGATTTCTACTCACTTGACCTTCAGGTCATTGTTTTTGTATCACTTCTCAAGGAGGCTCCTGCTCACCACCAGTCTCAGCAAGCATCTAGTCACTGTTACTTTATTGATTGCCTGTCTATTAAAATTGAATACAGACTCCACAAAATGACTGAGTTCCTGCTCCTAAGCAACCTTAAAAACTCATTTTTTATGACAACATGAAGGATTCAAGGGAATCAACAGTGTTTATCATTTTTGAATAGCTAAATCTGAAGTGGAAAATTATGGATGTTAATTATATGAATAAATTAGTAAAAACATAGGCAAGCAAAATACTTAGATTCCTTAATTGCAAACAGTCTGGTAAAAGTCCTGTGCTGAGTGCTAGGGATATAGGTGTGAAATGTATAACCTTTTCCTTCAAGTAACTCCATTCTCAGGGAGGGAGATTGCTTAAAGATGAACAGATAAGCACATCATAAGTAATATACAGGGAATGTGGTTGCCATGTGTGGAGGAAACCTACCTAAGCTGTTCACAAATGAAAGAAAGCTTCCAGGAAAATGAAGTGGCAGTTGAGCTACATTTTATAAAATGGAGTTTGTATTAGGTAGAGAATGTAGGCTAGTTCAGATGTGCCTCAGAAATTATGGCACACTGGAGAAATTAACTGATGTTGGGTATATTTGGACAATATGATAAGAAAGAATAAGATTGGAAAGGCAACAGTTAACTGCAAGATTCATAAATATTGAACAGGAAAGAGTGCTTGTGACTTAACAAGAAGAGTATTTTAGAAAGTTAAACATGAAAAGAGGAATTGAAATTTGTATTGAAGGCCTAAATTAAAGTAGCAAGAAGGAAGGGATTAGATGAAGGAAGTCTTAAGAGTGAGAAAGTTTATGGACCATATAAATGTAACTGTAACCTCTCTATACATCACCCTGACAATAAATTTTATTAAAAAAATAATTTATGGTAATGGATCTATGTGTTGTATGTTAGACACTGTGGTAAGCTATATTCTTTTAAGTGTTTCTTCCCCTCCCCCCTTCTGTTCATTTAAAATTGAACTGTAAAAATGTATATTCAGTTTAAAAATCAGAGCCTGGTTGCCGTCTTTGGTTTATTTTTTAGATTGGAAAATGTTCAGTATCCCTACCAACTCTACATTGCTCCTTCTACCAGCAGTACAGAACGACCAAGTCCAAATGGTCCAGACAGACCTTTTCAGTGTCCAACCTGTGGGGTACGATTCACTCGTATTCAGAACCTAAAACAGCACATGCTTATCCACTCAGGTAATGTCACCCTCCCTGTTGTTACATATGTGAGCGTGCTATTGCCTTTTATTTTAGGATCAAAATTAAAATAGAAAGCAAGAGGGCATTGTTCAAGTATTAGAACACCTGCCTAACAAGTATGAAACCCTGAGCTCAAATCCCATACAATAGTGGGGGAATTTGAAGAAGAAATTCTTTGGGACATGGATGGTATTTCACACCTGTAATCCCAGCACTCCAGAGGTAGAACCAGGAGGATCATAGTTAAGCCAGCCTGACATACATAGTGAGAGCCTGTCTCAAAAGCAAACTAAGAGCAAGCATTGTAAAAACAGAATTTTGTTATTGAAGAAGGCAATGACAGCTACTTTATGCAATTGACACAGGCAATACTGTGTAATACGAAAAGTTAATAGACACAGAACATACTAAATGTATGCATATCTATTAGAAAAGCAAATGAGGCTAGAAAAAAAGCCGGAAGTGGTGCTGAGGCTCAAGGTGTAGGGCTCTAACTTTGAGAAAGTCCAAGGACAGTGCTCAGGCCCTGAGCTCAAGCCCAGGACTGGCAAAAAAAAAAAGATTTAAGGTTTTTGGACCAGGAGTTTGGCCTAGTGGTAGAGTGCTTGCCTAGCATGCATAAAGACCTGGGTTCGATTCCTCCATACCACATATATAGAAAAAAAGCCAGAAGTGGTGCTGAGGCTCAAGTGGTAGAGCTCTTAACTTGAGAAAGTCCAAGGACAGTGCTCAGGCCCTGAGCTCAAGCCCAGGACTGGCAAAAAATAATAATAATAATAATAAGATTTTAAAAGCCATATAATGAGTGATTGTTGTCCTTAATGTACTATGTTATCTCATCTCTTTTGCTATCCCTTGGTTATCTCATATTGTTACAGCATTCTACCTTGTTATCTGATATATTGTATATATGTTTATCTGGTTATTTGAAATAGGATAGGGAAGGGGGAAAACGAGATGAGGGGCAGCAGGGGTTGGGGGAGGGAAATGGGAACCAAAACATGAGAAAGGGTATCAATGTTTGTGAAGTAATGCACCTTCTATCTGGTGAATATAATATAACCCTTCTATTAATTATAGTAAAATTATATAAAAATGATTTAAGGTTTTATTATTTTGATTTTACTGTCCTCATTCTCTGAACTCTATACTTAGTCACTTTTGTAGGGCTTTATGGGGTGGGGCATGGGCTAAGTTTTTTAGTATAAAATACTTTGAGGTAAATGTGTAGATCAGATTTTAGTGAAACAAGTTCAGTGGTTGTAAAAGGCAATTCTTTTGAGCAAAGTATTACCTGTGATGGGTAAGAAATGTTGATACTATGTTAGTAACTTCTTTTCCCTTATAGGCCTTAAAGTTTCTATTCCAACATCAGTTCCCTCTGATTATGATGAAATGAGTTAATAGCACCTTTTAGTTTTTATATTATAGTTTGTTTTTTTTTTTGTTTTTTTGCCAATCCTGCGGCTTGAACTCAGGGTCTAAGCACTGTCCTTGGGCTTTTCCTCAAGGCTAGAGCCCTACCAATGGAGTTGCAGCACCACTAACTCCTATTTCTAATAATATTATAATAAATACCACAAAGCTAGTTTGCCATATGAAGATACTATTATAATAATTACAGAGATGCTAAATTTTCTTCTTTTTGTTGTTGTTTTTTTAGTTTTTTGTTTTTCAAGGCCTGGGCACTGTCCTTGGGCTTTCTCGAGGCTAGAACACTACCACTTGAACCACAGCACCATTTCTGGCTTTTTTTTCTATGTATGTGGTACCGAGGAATCAAACCCAGGCCTTCATGCATGCGAGGCAAGCACTCTACCACTAGGCTAAACTCCCGGCCCCTCTTCTCCTTTTTTTTTTTTTTTTTCCTGAGATGATATTTTTATTACAAATTTCTCTAATGGCGATTTGGGTTCTGTCTAAATAAAATAAGGCTGGTAGAATGGCTCAAATAATAGAACACCTGCTTAATAAGTACAGCCCAGAATTCAAATCCCAATATTGCCTTAAAAAACGTATTTTTACTATTTTAATAGTAAAATAAGAAAAAATGTGTTCTAGAGTCTGCAAAATAGATGGTTTAGAAATACATTCAAAAATCAGTTTTATGGCCGGGCATGGTGGCTCACACCTGTAATCCTAGCTACTCAGGAGGCTGAAATCTGAGGGTCACAGTTGAAAGCCAGCCTGGGAACTGAAGACTGAGACTCTTATCTCCAATTAACCACTAGAAAACCAGAAGTGGCACTGTGGCTCAAGGAATAGATTGGTAGCCTTGAGCTGAAGAGCTCATGGACAGTGCCCAGGTCCAGAGTTCAAGCCCCACGACCAACAAAAAAAGCAATGAAAAGAAAAATAAATCCACCTTTCTTACTTAGTTTGCCTTTCCCATCCTCCCTTTTTTACCCGCATCCTACTTTTTATCTTAAGCATCAATGACTTTTCAAGTGTTCTGCATATTTTCTGAGATTAGAGTTCAATTAGCTGATAGTTTTTGTTTTTAACTGATTGTAAAATAGGAGTTCAGAAAATGTGTGGAGGTTACAACCTTTTAGTATTCAAATGTTAATTTTGCTTTGCTTTATTTCATAGGAATTAAACCATTTCAGTGTGACCGCTGTGGGAAAAAGTTCACCAGGGCTTACTCGCTAAAGATGCATCGCCTAAAGCATGAAGGTAAACGCTGTTTCCGGTGCCAGATATGTAGTGCCACTTTCACTTCCTTCGGGGAATATAAACACCATATGAGGGTTTCCCGGCACATTATCCGCAAGCCTCGGATTTACGAGTGCAAAACATGTGGCGCCATGTTCACCAACTCTGGAAATTTAATCGTGCACCTGAGGAGTCTGAACCATGAAGCATCAGAGCTAGCAAACTACTTCCAGAGCAGGTGAGGTGCACAAGGAAAACCCAACTAGGAAAAATGCTTTCCTAACTCTCTTCCTGCTTTTAGGGCAGCCTGCTGTGGTTTTCTTTTTTATCTGGTTGCCAGCTAATCAGTGACATTCACTTTTAATTCCCACTATTATACATACATACTTTGATCTCCTGATCTAATAAACAGTTTTGCAGTTTTGCTCTCCTCTAAGTACATAGTTACACATCTTTTTTTTTTTTTTTTTTTTCCCCCGAGTTCTGGGCTTGAGCTCAGGGCCTGAGTACTCTCCTTGGACTTTCTCAAGGCTAGAGCTCCACCACTTGAGCCTCAGCACCACTTCCAGCTTTCTTCTATGTATGTGGTGCCAAGGAATCAAACCCGGGTCACCGTGCATGCTAGGCAGGCACTACCTCTAGGCCAAACTCCCAGCCCATAGTTGTACATCTTTAATAATACTTTCCCACAAAAAATATAAGATATATACATATATTCCTACAGAAATAAACTACTCATCCTCTTGCATTTTTTTAAATTGTAGTCATTTACGGGAAAATACAGCATCTAAGTGATATCAGTTTATTTAAACCCTGAATGATAAATTGTTGACCATTTCCCCTTTTTTAATCATATATAAAAGAACATTTACTTACCAGTAAGGAAGATACTTGAATATAATTGTATTGATAGAGTAATGTCTCTCCTATTGTTTTTTCCTTGGGTTTTAAAGCTCCATTAACATGAATAGTTTATAATAGTTTCTGGTTTATAGTTTATCCCAAAACTGTCAGGGATAGTTTTAACTAACTCTGTTGCTAGCTTGTTGATTGAGCCATGTCAGTTTGCAGGTAAAATTTAGAATAAGCCAAAGATAAATTAGAAACTTTAACAAGATACTGTGTAAGGCCTCTTTTGCATTTTTTTAATCCTTTGTAAGAATTATATCTCTGTAGAAATCCTTAGTTTCTCATAAAATGGTATTTTTTTCCTAAATCCTTAGATTGTAATTTATTTTTGAGGTCTTGTTTTTCAATAAATTTCTAATTATTCCTATATAGATTTTGTTTTTCCCATCAAACCAGGCATTTAGTAATTTCTAATTCTAAATGTGTGGTTGTCATATCACTAAACCATATTAAGTGCAGTTGTTAATAGGACTAAGATAATGTGTAGTTAACAACTCCTATACTTGTATCTTTCCTATGCAGAGTTTATCCTTAATTCCAGAGGACATTTTAGAAAAGTGAATATCACAGGGCATTTGAAAAATTGCTTGCAGATGAGCAGAATTTAATTTTCAATTAGTATTGACGTCATTCTATTAAAGTAGCCATATCCAATATATTGGTTATTGAAAGTCCCAGTCTAATGACCTATTTTAGTTCAGTAGTAAAGATTTTTAATAAAGCACATAATGTTCATTGTTTGAACAGCCAAAAACAATTACAATAGAAAATTGAGAAAATATTTAAAAAGTGAACGAAATTAGAAAACTTTTCTGGTGTCATCAATCAGAAAATATCCACTGTTAAAATCTTAGTATATTTTATTGTTCATATTTCTTATAGACAATAATTAAACACTTTTTGAATACTAACATAATATTCAAGCAATTGATTTTAAAATTGATTTCAAATTATGTCCATAAAGCTGAACCAAGATAGACACAACTTATCTTCTTCATTTTTCTACTTTATGTTTAATCTCATTGTGTATAAAGACTTAGTTTCTTAACTTATATCCAGATAGTAATAGAGATGGTTTATTGTGTTCTTACTCAGTGTGTAATCCATGAAAAAATTAAGCATTTAAGTTACACGATTGTTGCTTAAGTGAACATGCCACTTAGACTTGTTTTGTATTCTCCTCTGCATAAGGAAAAGAGTATTCAAGCATTCACTTAAAGGGATCATTAATTTATCTTGTTGGTTCTGGGGCTTGACTCTGGGGCCTGGGCTCTGTCCCAAGCTCTTCAGCTCAAGGCTACCACCCTACCTCTTGAGCCACACTGCCACTTCTGGTTTTCTAGTAGTTAACTGCCTGGGCTGGCTTTGAACCGTGATCCTTAGATCTCAGCCTCCTGAGTAGCTAGGATTACAGGCATAAGCCACCGTGCCTGATGGTCATTAATCTTAGTTGGGAGACTTGCTGCACTTGGGTTCTGTTAGACAGCTTTGGCTCATATTGAGGGATGTTCATTTTTAAGCCCCAAGTTCCTGAGTTTTAGTTCATAAGAATTAATGAAATGAAAAGTCCCAGTCTTGTTTATAGGTAGTAGCATCTTTTTATTGTAGCTTATCTAGTACTGGTTTGAAGATTAACTCCGTATTTCATCTTTGCCCCTTATCTAGTGATTTCCTAGTACCGGACTACTTAAACCAAGAGCAAGAAGAGAACCTTGTTCAGTATGATCTTGGAGAACACAGTTTTGAAAGCAACTCCTCTGTTCAGATGCCTGTGATTTCACAGGTCTCTTCAACCCAGAATTGTGAAAGCACTTTCCCTCTGGGGTCTCTTGGTGGGCTGGCAGGAAAAGAGGAAGAAGTGCCAGGGCAACCAAAGACCAGTGCTTGTGCTGAGGCTTCCAGAGATGATCCCCCAAAATCAGAGCTGTCATCTATAACTATTGAGTAAATTGTAATTTGGTTTCAGTTTTGGTTTTTGGAAAGTGCCTGTGCTTGGTCTTGTATATTTAAATTTAATTTAATTTTTTTAAATATGAAAGGGTTTGGGAGAGAGTTTCCCTTTTCACTTTGTAAGCCCTACAACTGATGTTTTATTTTTCATAACTGAGAAATTGCTTCTGTAAGTACACCACATGATGTTGAAAGAATAGAAACTAGACTTAAGGAGAATGAGTTGACTTAAAACATACACAAGTTTTTTGTTCTGTTGTTAAAAGTAAGTTAACAACAGATTAGTGGGTAAAGAAATCAAATGGTTGTTGGTCTTCTAGAGATTTAAAATTATCACACAAAATTTGATACATTACCTGCGTAGATGTTTACTCCCATATGCAGGATGTTGTTAAAAAAAAAAAAAGAAGAACTGTTTTGGACGTATTAATAGAAAACTTTCTTTAAAATTATTAAGTTAAATGTTCTGAAATCCAGCATACTTTTTTAAAGCGTTTGTCATTTTGATTATGATTTTTATAGCAAAAAAAATATTTGACAGGCATTCCCTTTGTAGTACCACTCCAAAGGCAAAGAACCATGATTAAAAAGAATCAGGCCGTGGATGGAATGGCCCAGGATTACAGAATGAAGACTGTAAATCCCAGATGCACAGGAACTCCTTTAATACTGCTTTTTCTACTAAAGTTGATGTTTACCTGGTCTTTGAATGTTAATGCCTGACTAACCTAACTTCCCTTTACCCCCATCAGCTATACTTTCTCTTGCTACCATGTAAAGGAAAGCTGTGGGGTATAGTCTATATTTTATATACTTAGAGGTTTATGTACTATTGGGGATGTTTTTTCTGTGCTGTTTTGGACAAAATAAAGACTTCTGTGTTGAGGCCACATTCTTAAACCAAGTAAGATTGTTTACAAAATCCCATGTGACAGTAAGTGATACAGCGATACATTATCCATGTTCTTCAATATTGTTACACATTGCCAAGCTTATTAAGAGCAGTTACTATACATTTTACAGAATGTAAGCAATAATGTAAAACATGAAAATAGACTTAAAAATGGTAACTTTTTACCCACAAATTGGGAAGAGGGAATTAAGACTAACAAAACCTAAACTTCTTAAAAGTTTTTTGCTGCTAGAAAGATGTTATATGATGGTCAAGACTGGGATATTCTTCTGGTGCCATCAAAGCTGCTCTGATTTTGACCTAAAATATTCTAAAATATTTGAGTCCTTGGAAAAACTTTTTTTTTTTTTTTTTTTTTTTTTTGTGCTCCTGGGGCTTGAACTCTGGGCCTGGGGTCTGTTCCTAAGCTCTTAAGCTCAAGGCTACAACCCTACCCCTTAAACTACAGCGCCATTTCCAGTTTTCTAGTAGTAATTGGAGTAAAGAGTCTCACGGACTTTCCTGCCTGAGTTGGCTTTGAACTGGTGATCCTTAGCTCTCAGCCTCCTGAGTAGCTAGGGTTACACGCATGAGCCACCACAGGTGGCTATCCTTGGAAACACTTTTGAGTAACTTTTTCTCTATATAATAAATACCTGTTTGGGCTGTGTGCCAGTGTCTCACACCTGTAATCTGACACTCTTTATCTCCCATTTCACCACCATAAACCTGGAAGTGGAACTGTGGCTAGCCTTGAGCTTAAAAAAAAAAAAAAAAAAAAAAAAGCTCAGGGACAGACTCAGGTCCTGAGTTTGTGAGTTCAAGCCCCAGGACCAGAGCACATGCGCACACACGGCCTGTTTTAAATTTTTTAAAGTAGCCAATTGTGTTGGGCAGGAAAACCCCAGGTGAGTTTGTTTATTGAGGTGGGGTCTCCAAATACTGGGATTACAAGTATAGACCATTACGCCTTGCCCAAAATTCAATTTTTTAGTCAGATACAAGATCTGAATTTTACTTAGTTGCTGGACCTTACTAAATTTATTTTTAATTATAGTAACTTAATTGATATTTTCCGAGGGTTTTGGTCAGTTGTGGCTTGAATTCCAGGCCTGGGAGCTGTCCCTGAGCTTTTTTGCATAAGACTGTTCCTTTATCACTTTGAGCTACAGTTCCACTTCTGGTTTTTTGGTGGTTTATTGGAGATAAGAGACTCACAGACTTTCATTGAAACCCCAGCTGGCTTCAACCATGATCTGCAGACCTCAGCCTTCTGATGAGCTAGGATTTCAGGTGTGCACCACTGGCACCTAGTCTAGTAATTTAATTTTTAAGTAAACAATTCTGTAATTCATTCTACCCACCCAAACTCTAAAACATTTTAGAATAAGATTTTTTTTCTATCTTTGTCCATATTCTGCTATTTTTCACTTACTCCAACTTCTTGGTACCAAGGATTGAACCTAAGACGTTGTACATGTCACACACCACACCCACTGAGCTACACCCTCAGCCCTTATCGGCAGTTCTTATCCTGTTTTGATCCATTTGCTCCCAAACAGATGAATTATTTTCACAAGAATGAGTACATGTATAAGTGATGATGAACTTATGTCTCCTCAATGATAGGGTTGAATTGCTTCCACAACAAACTATGATTTTTTTATTACAGTCCTGCTATTACAGTCCTGCTTTGTCTCACCTTGGAAATGTTAGCAGTTTCTTATCTTTGAAACCTTCCATACTGCTTAGCATGTTTGAGGTACTGAGTTCAATCCCTAAAACTACCAATTCTTATTTATTTTAGACCTTTTTTTTTTTTAGCAAAACTGAAAATAGTAAGATTTTAAACCAGAAAAATCATTGCTCTCCGTCCAACTGTTTTTGGTTTGGTTGTTTGGTGGTAGTGATGGTGGTAGTCTGTGTGTATTGATATTAGTGCTTGAGCTTAAGACCTCTTCATTTTTTTTTTGAGCCACACCTAGAGTCTCATCCAGATTTGTCTGCCTAGGATGGGTTGACTGGCTTCAAGCCTGGATCTTGAGGTTTCAGCCTCCTTGAGTAGCTAGCATTTATAGGTGAGCCACTAGTGCGTGGCCTTTTTTTTTTTCTTTTTTTCCTTAGAGGAGGAATAAGGGAGGGAGAAAAGGATAAAATATGTAAGTCATTTGATGAGTTAAGTCATCCTACCTAGAATTCTATGTTATGAACACTGTTCTGGGTTTGGGAGTCTGACTCAAGTGGTAAATTGTCCATCTAGCAAGCTTGAGGCCTCAAATTCAACACACACACATGAAGAAAGAATAGGAAAGAGAAAGAGGAGCCTGGTGTAGCTGGCAGCTCTTGAAAGACCTTGTGTTCTCCAAATGAAGGACAGTTTTCACTGGGTATTCTTTCCCAGTTAAAAACTTTAGATTTTTTTTTACTGATTATTATAAATTGCATAGATTTCTAAATTTTATGGAAAAACTGAATGTACTGTGAAAACAGCTGGTTAGTTGTGTACTACCCAAACCTCATTAATACAGGTAACTGACAAGTGTTTTAACATAGAAAGATAGAAAGGCCTCTTGTATTTCATTGAAATTCCATTTTTCTCGATACATGCTTTAAGGATGTTTTGTAGATCTGTTTTAGGAAATAAACCTTCAAGGGATACATATATAATATTTAGATTTATTTAAAATTCATTTAAGAGGGGAATGCCCAGATATGTAGTCATTAGCAAAACATGGAAAATACTGCAGAGATGCAAGCCAATTCTATTATGCCATCTGCAGAAATACCAGTATAACTAATGCTTCAATGTAGAATATTTAAGGACTGCTACCTGTCTTAAGGCCCAAGAATAATTTTGTGATATTTAAAGGGCTTCAATTTTAGAATATAGGGTAACTTGCCATTCTTAACCAAACATTTTATATAAGGAAAACTTATTTTCTAATTTTTTGAACTACCAAGTAGGTATGACGTATTTTAGAAGTAAACCAAGGTGAATACCCATGATGCTAGATGTTCATTCTTAAAGATGGCACCATCTGGCATGTCAGAGACAAATTCAGCATGAGTTCTTCTTCTGCCTTTTACATTTTTCTGTAAATTTATGAAGGTGGAAGTTATCGACCATGAATATATTTCAGTGATTTTTTTAATTGGAGTTTCAAGTAATCTTCAATTTTACACATTAAGCTAATGTTGCCAGTTATTTTTGAGTCTGAAGTTTATTGGTGAAACAAAATAGCTAGACTGTTTAAATAGCCTCATTTAGTCTCACATTTTGAGTTTTCAGCTAAGTGTGACTAGTTCCATGTTAAAACATATATCCTTTGGTATTAAAAGATTTACTTCAAATGGCTTACCAAAAGGAACAGACTCATCAATGCATCTGATTCTGGACTTAATTACTGGCCTCCTAGTTATTTTCTAACTGGAGCCAAGCTGCCCCGGTATATAAATGGCCCCATGGGAACCTTTGAAAGCTGCATTAAGTCCTTATATCTTTTCTTTTTTTTTTTTTTTTTTTTTTTTTGGTCCTTGTTTTATTCTCAAATAGGAACCAGTTATCTGGTTCAATGGCATTTATTTAAAAAATTCCCGGATTTGTGTTTTTAAAGTCTTAGTTTTATATTCCCCCCCCCAAAAAAATTACTGTATAATGGCAGCTCTGTAGTAGTATACCATACAGAGAAAGTTATTCAACCAGAATTATCCTAAAGTTCGTATGTTACCAGTTAAAGACTAACATTTGTAGAACCAATCAGAAACCCAAAGTTGCCGAAGGAGAATTTGGTTTTCCATGTAAGTTACTACATAAGATGCCTTATCATATTGAGATCTCAAAAGTAAGAGTCTGTGAATATGGCTTAGTGGTAAGAGCGCTTGCCTAATGTGCAATGAAGCCCCAGTACCACATAAACTGAAAAAGCCAGAGAAGTAGCTCTGTGGCTCAAGTGGTAGCTTTGTGAAAAAGAAGCTCAGGGGCAGTGCCCAAGACCCAAGACCCCAGGACTGACCATTAAGAGAAGAAAATTTCGTAAGCAGTAAAACACAGTTGAAGTTGGGGTGGTTACTATGGCAAGTGACTCAAATGGTTTATCCTTTATTTTGAGTATGTTTTTGTTTTATCTTCCAGTGTCATGTTTATTCCATATACATGTGCTGATAAATAGGGTATTTTTATTTGAAAATTCTTACCCAAAACTGATAGGTTCTGGTTAAATAATGAAGTAGAGGGACCGGGAGTTTGGCCTAGTGGTAGAGTGCTTGCCTAGCATGCACTAAGACCCAGGTTTGATTCCTCGGTACCACATACATAGAAAAAAGCTGGAAGTGGTGCTGAGGCTCAAGTGGTAGAGCTCTAGCCTTGAGAAAGTCCAAGGACAGTGCTCAGGCCCTGAGGACTGGCAAAAAATTAATAAATAATGAAGTAGAATCAACTCAGTCCCCACATCCAGCTAAAGAGGGGGCTCTCTGGATGTTTCACTCTAGATTACATACACATACGTTGAGATTTCTACCATGTTTATGAAGCATTAAACTGTTAGGGGATGGAGATTTAAAAAAAAAAACTATAAGGAGTAAAAGGTTTTTTGTTGTTGTTTTTAACTATGCACTTTGATTTTCACCAAGTCAAAATGCTTCTTTTTTTTTTTTTAAATAGTTGCATGTTTCTTAAAATGGTCTTCAGAGATTCAGAGGGTGTTATTAGTATTTCAGTTTGGCCATATCTGAAAGATGAAGCTGCCCCCTTGTGATTCTGTAGTGAAGCTTCCTCTGTGAAAGGACTGCCAACACTTAAGTATCCTGTGTACATAGTAATTTGCAAAAAAGAAATACTTAGAGGAAAATATAAAGTACTACTTTTCAGGGCTGGGAGTTTGGCCTAATGGTAGAGTGCTTGCCTAGCATGCACGAAGATCTGGGTTCCATTCCTTGGTATCACATGCATAGAAAAGCCAGAAGTGGTTCTGTGGCTCAAGTGGTAGAGCTCTAGCCTTGACAAAGCCCAAGGACAGTACTCAGGCTCCGAGTTCAAACCCAAGACTGGCAAAAACAAACAAAAAACCCTACTTAAATTTCAGTTTAAAGTGCCTAGTTATTATGTTTATTTCCTTTCTTAATGTTGCCCATGAAGTCTCAAGTCCTGAGCTCAGTGGTGATTGCTGACCAAATCACTGCTTAATCACTGGAGGAGCTACAGTGTCATGACTTTGATTAAACTTTCCTTGGTTCCCCAAAAGCCAGCCCAAACCATATCCAGATTTCATTGAATGAGTTGAAAACGGCCCTGTGAATGAATGTTGAGCTTACCAAAGTCCATCACCTGCTGAGGAAGATGAGTCTTCCCGCGCTGGGAGGAAGCTAATCACCGCTCCTCCCACTGCTGCTTCTCCTTGGGTCGGCCAAGGACGTTCACTTCAAGATGGGAAGCTATCCATGCCCTTCTCAGAAATATGCCTGCTTTCTAGAGAGAGCCTTTGCTAAGATTGAGTGCTTTATGTAAGGTATCAATTTTTTTTCAAGTTGACAGATGCTTTGTAAGTCTCTCATACTGAGAGTAGTCCATTGAATTGTGGAAAGTTGCACTGCTGTTCTTTCAGGTCCCTGAAGTGAGTGACGTCATGTACTTGGAAGAAGTGACATCATAAAGTTTATCTTACTTGTATAAAGTGATGGCTTCTAATGCTTATATTTCGGTGTTTTGTTTCATTTTAAATCTTTGGTAGAGTAAAATTTGGTTTGAATACATGTTCCCAGTAATATATTTCCTTTTCCTCGTACTGCTGGTGACTCCTGTTGCATCATCAGCTAGAGATTGCCTGCCTCTTTGTAAGGCACCCTTGTGGCACCTTATGTTCAACTTGAAGGATAGTATGGCTTCTTTGTGCTTCTACTATCTTTTCAAAAGCCATTTTATAAAAACCCTAGGTAGCCTATTTTAATATTTAAATATATATATTTGTGAAAGATACTTTTAGAATCGATTTTTTTTAACTTTAAAATTACTGTATTCCCATTTTTAAAGAGTAAACTGAAGCTTTTCCAGGACTAGGAAACTATCTTTTTTTCCTAAGCAGCATAATGAGAAAGTCAGATTGAGTTAATAGACTAGAAAACTCAGTGGGAGAAGAAACTGATGTCTAGTTAAGAGGGACAGTTTTAAGGGGAAAGCTGTTCTGTTAACAAGTAATTTTAAAGTAAAATTGTGTTTTTGTTTCTATAATGTCATATGTGCTGCTATAGTAGCTCACTATTTTACAGGGCTAACATAAATCTGGCTCCATTTAGACACTGGAGTTCCTCCTCATGTAGGAAGCCTAGGAGACTCTGCACCTCAGTCTTCCAGATGGTGACTGATGGTTTTGTACTGATGCATGCTTTAATACTTGCCTGTAATGTGGCAGCAAGAAGTCTGGGGAAGCGAAATGCTCTAACGACTACAGCATTAGGATTCTTTTGGGCACTGGCATCATGTGGAACCCTGGAGCAGTTAATGCTGGGGAGAAAAAATGTGAATTCAGTGACATGAGTGGATGTTTCTATTCCTCGGCCTCTCTCCTAGAACCAGTGAACTCTACGGTGCCAGTCCCCAGTTCACCAGCTTTGTACCAGTCATCATCTCATTCTAGTATGGCTTCACTCGGTGACAGTGGCCATAACTATGTTACTTGGCATGTTTGACTTCTGACAATAACAAAAGTGGTCTTGGATTTTGTTTGGTATTATTTCCTAAAAGTGTATACAGTGTCAGAACTTCACATTTTATATACTAGTATCTGGCTATTAGTATCTTACAGAAACATAGTTCTTGGTGACTACACACACACACACACATATATATCTATCTATATATATATATATTTTTGTGACTTTTTGTAAACTAAGTGCCGTTTCAACGTTACAATCATTTTTAGCGTTATTGTAATCAATGTGAATATCATGTTTTTTCAGATCTGTTCTGAGCCTCTAGTGTTTGCTTTGTGAACATGTGTATTGTATATATTCTGTATAGTTACACTGTACTGAAATACTAGCTTGTTTGATATAAGGAAAGTATGTATTGAGTACTTTTTTTGCTAGCCCGATTGTTTAATCTTTTTTTTAAAAGGCTTAAACTTTTTAAAAAAAAATCTTTAAGCTGGCCTTTATTACATGGTCACAAAGTTGCAGTTAGAAGGGATGGACAGGGAAAAACTGGTTTTGAGTGTCTTTGGATGAAACTAAGATTTCTTTCTGGTTTTTTTTCTCATTAAACTATGTTATTAATGCTTTATGAAATAAAAGCTCCTGCTGTTGTTATTTATAGGTGGTGGGAAGGAAGAATTGGCATATTGTTTAGTGTATGCAGACTAGCTATTGGACAGCTCCTGTCAGCTTCCTGGTCAAGTAAGAAAATTGTTGGAAATGCAGACTGCCGCGTGCCAGGCCAGGAGAGTGGGACAGTGGAGACTGATCAGGGGAAGTCCCCACGGGCAGGGGTACTGAAACAAAGTTCTTAGGTAAAGCCCTGGTTGATGGCTGGGTCGCTGCTTTTGACATTGATACTTTTTTTCTGAAGTCACTTCACATTTAATATTGACTAGAAGAGACCCAACACACATGGCTGTGTCAGGGAGTGAGAAGAGGCACACAAGGAAAGCAGCTCCCTGCACAGACCCAAAAGGCTTTCGAACTTTATAGATTCATTTCACTGGAAATGGCAGTTAAGAGGCAAAGAAAGCTGTGATATTGACCTCAAGCAACAAGGAGCATTAAGATCCAGGGAGGAAGGTAAATTTTAAGAACAAAAACACTCTTTTATTCAGTCTCGTAGAAAAATGTGTTGGAACATTTTTAACAAGGTTACGAAGCCGTTAAAGGTCAGCAAGCTATTTAAGGCCTTTGCCACAGGTGCTAGTGTGGAAGGCATAAAATTTTAATTAATTGTATGAGCCAAGTGCTGGTAGCTCACACCTGTAACCCTAGCTGTTGAGGCTGACATCTGAGGATCACAGTTCACAGCCAGCCCAGATAAGAAAATCCTTGGGACTCCCCTCCAGTTAACCACCAGAAAACAGAAAGTGGAGCTGTGACTCAAAATGGCAGTGAAAGAGCTTAGGGACACCAGCCATGCCCTAAGTTCAAGCCCCACAACCAATCCCATCCCACCCAAAAATCACATGACTGGAGATAGAATGCGCAGTACCTTGCTTGCATCGTAGCAAGTTAGTGAAAGGCTCCTGAGTTTAAACCTCCATGCTACCAAAAAATGATTTTGAATTATACGTTTGCATAAAATGTTGTTCTGAACAGCAAAGTTGTAAAAAGTAAAACGGAGAAACTTAGCAACGTAGAATCTGTAAACAACCGGACCTTGTGGCTCATGCTATGATCCCTCGCTGCTCAGAAGCTCATAAGTAGCTAGCAAGGATTGAAGCTCCAGGTCCGCAGAGTGTGAAACCTTACATGAAAACACGAAGCTCAATGGCGACCTACCAACCACCATAAAGCCTTGAATTCAAACCCCCAAATAATACTTTTAAAATCTCAATGCATACTATAGTTTTTAAAAGTGGAAAACCTGTACATAAGCGCCCATTCCTGAAGCTTAATGTGATTTTTTTAGATATGAGTAAAGTTATATACAGAGGGGAACGCAGTTAGTGTATATAGAGTATAAAAAGGAATTCTTCTGCAAAATCATCTAGGGGCAAACTTCAATGTGAGAAAAGTTTTGGTGCTGCTGCTTAGATTCCTACCAGAAATGTTTTCTACCTGATTTTCCTATCATATTGAACTTTTAATACCTTTCAGGTAGGAGAACAAGTCTGAGAATAAGCCAGCACTGCAGGAGTAAGAAAATCAAAAAGCTGGACTTACAACAAGCGCTCAAGTGGTAGAGAACCAGCCTTTGAGGTTGGAGCCATGGCTCAAGTAGGTCGAGTACCTGCCTAGCAAAGTTCAATCTCCAGTACCCCAACAAGGACAAAATGCTCTGTCTGTGCAATACCCAAACATCCCTTCCTCCTGGACTGCTGGCTGAGCGCACACTGTAACTGCCCAGAAAGCACACGAGCTGCTGTGCTTCCCACACATGGATTTTGCATTCAAAGCTTGAGGTAACTTGACGTCCCAAGAATTCCTCAGCAGGTGAAATGCACAAGACTGCTCTGGAAGAGATCTCTGGGGGGGAGATTGAAGCAGGAAGCCACGTGTGTCTGCATGGGGAAATTAGACTCCCAATTGTTCCCCTAGTTAGTGCCGAGCATGGGTCCACAGCACTCTCAGGAAATGAGGTCTCCCTGTGATTCTGGAGTGCTACAGTGGCTATTAGTCAAGCCCACCCAAGTGTCCACTCCTAAGACTGCTGCCAGAGCCTAGTGAGACTATAGAGCCCTGAGAGCAGAGGCCTTTTCAAGTCTAGGAATGCCAGCCATTCCCCACATGCAGCCCCTGTGTACCTCCCTTCACCAGCACTGGGAGAGGAAGTGAAGTGCTCCCTTAATCTGCTGATTGTGTCTCCAGCCAGCCCTGCCTTCAGTGATTGATTGGTCCTGGCTCTGCCATGCATCAGTGGATTCTGCAGCTCCTGCCACCTCGGTGTCAGTTGGGAGTGGGGCACAGGGCTGCCAGCTGAGCCGCTCTGCTTACCCAGCAGTGTTGTGCAGTGGAGTGCCAAACCTTCGGAACCCGATTCCTGGGCCTGGAAGCATGCCCTTCACCACCCTCTGCAACTGGCATCCAGAGAGCGTCCTCGTAAGCACATTAAAGATGTATACTCGGCCCCATGCTAGTGGTTCATGCTTGTAATCCTAACTGCTTGGGAGACTGAGATCTGGGGATAGCAGATCAAAGCCAGCTCAGGCAGGAAAGTCCATGAGACTTATATCCAATTAAATCCCAAAGGGACCAGGAGTTTGGCCTAGTGGTAGAGTGCCTTCCTAGCATGCATGAAGACCCAGGTTCGATTTCTCAGTACCACATACATAGAAAAAAGCTGAAAGTGGTGCTGTGGGTCAAGTGGTAGAGCTCTAGCCTTGAGAAAAAGTCCAAGGACAGTGCTCAGGCCCTGAGTTCAAGCCCATGACTGGCAATAATAAATAAATAATACCAAAAAAATTAGAAATGGAATTGTAACTCAAGTTGTAGAATGCTAACCTTGAGGAAAAAAAAAACCTCAAGGACAGAGCTCATGCCCTGAGTTCAAGCCTGAGTATTGGCACATTAAAAAATAATAATAAAGGTGTAAAACCTGTGTTCATTGTAATCAAGCTTTGCCCTTGCTTCCTAGAAGTTAGCTGTGATGCTCAATAGCTGACATACAAAATAGAAGCCCAAGGGGAATGCAAAATGTCTGAGGGACGTGTGACTGACCTTCTGGTATCAGTAATCCATGGCACCAAACACCTTGCCAGATCAAAACAACCTCTGAATAGCTGTGATGTTTCCATGTAAACATGCACCATGCATCATTTATGCCCTTGCTTTCCTTCCTTCCCTTCAATGCCTCTTGTCAGTCTTTAATAGTCCCTCTTCTACTTTTTGTGTTTCTGAATAGGAGAAAAATATCATGATAGTTGTCTTTGTGGGGACAAGATGTGTGCCCAAGCTCATGTTATCTAGGGCTTGAACTCAGGGCTTAGGCACTGCACCTTGAGCTTTTCTGCTCAGAATTAAGAGTCTCACAAACTTTCCTGCCTAGGCTGGCTTTGAACCATCATCCTCATATCTCAGCCTCCTGGAGATCTAGGATTACAAATGTAATCTACTAGCACCCCCCAAGTTTAAAAAAAAATACTGAACTACATTCTCCTGTCTTCATCTCTCACTTATTTTATTTTGTTGCAGTGCTGGGGATGGAGTCTCAGGCATGCTAGGCAAGCCCCCTACCACTGAGCTATACCCTACTCAAAATATTTGTAATATGAGATGTCCACCCAGTCCTTCTACTTGCCTGCAAATGACAAGATTTCATTTCTCCATAGGGTAGCACATTTCTCCATTCATTTGTCAGTGAGGCTCCTACAGCTTGGTTATATCAAATATGAGAGAGAAGGGGGGGAATACCCCAGTGCTGGGGTAACATCTAAGGGCAAGTGTCTATTGAAGGCTCACTTTGATTCCTTCCCATACATCCCCAGGAGGGGTACAGCTCAATTATAATGCACTTCTGGTGTTGGCTCCATCTTCATTAGATATGGCTTATCAGCTGTGCCTATAAGTTCATTTTCCTCCACATCCTCTTCAACATTTTTGCTAGATTTTTTTCAATAGCCATTCTAACTGAGTTGCAATGAAATCTCAATGTAGTCTGGATCCACATTTTCCTGATAGCTAAAGGTACTGAGCATCTTTTCATGTATGTATCAGCCATTTGCACTTTTTCTTTTAAGGAGTGTCTATTCAGGTCATTTGCTTTTTTTTCTTTTTCTTTTTTCTTACTTTTTTTTTTTGGTCAGTCTTTGGGTTTGAACTCAGGGCTGGGCCCTGTCCCTGAACTATTTTAGCTCAAAGCTAGCCACTCTACCATTTGAGCCACAGCTCAACTTCCAGCTTTTGGGGTGGTTAATCGGGATATGAGTGTCATGAACTTTCCTGCCTGGCTGGTTTTGAACTACAGTACCCAAAGCTCAGCCTTCTGAGTAGCTAGGATTACAGCCATGAGCTACCACCACCTAACTAATTTGGAGTGTGTTATCATTAAGCTTTTTGAGTTCTGTGTTCTCTGGATATTATTAATCCTCTGCCAGATGATGAGCTTGCAAAGCTTCAATCAGAAGATGAAGTATTCAACTTGAGAACCCTCAACTTCCCAACACCTCACTTTCCTCTTGGAGTTATTTTGAAGATCATGGCTTTAACCTCTCCACCCCCTCCTCCTTCCTAGCCCCCCAACCTCCCTGGAAGGAACAAGGCCAGGCATCCTGTAAGAAATATCTAAAAAAAAATTTAATATCTAGATGAATAAATAAGGTGTTGGAAATATGCAGTTACTATTAATGGATTCACAATCACAGAAGCTAGCAATCAGGCTCCAGTTAATTAAAAAATCATAAAATAAACCAAGGAGTCCTACCTCAATCTCGAGCTACGCAGGAGAGAGAGAGGCAGGCTGATCATTTGAAGCCAAGAGTTCAACATGAGCATAGATAATGGAGACCAAAAGCAAGTACATGATGATCTTCTGTCTGTTCCCTCCCTCCCACCATCATCTCCACCCTCGGGAATAAAGAAGCCCCGGTTCCAGGCTGGTCACTGAGCAGTCGCGCTCTTTCCAGCTCTTGTATGCTTTGTGAGGCTCCAGCTCTAGGAACAGTACCAACAAGTACTTGGCATGACCTTAGCAACCTCCCTCCCCACATTTTCTTCAGCTTTCCTAAAACCCAACATATGCCTCGCTGAAAACCTAGAAGTCAGGTGCCAAGGGCTCACAGCTGTTGTCCTCCTTACTCAGGCATCAGACACCTAGGGGACTGAAGTTTAAAGCCAACCTAGGCAGATAAGACTCGAACTCCAATTAATAAGTAGACATGCTGAGTGGGTTGAGTTGCAGTGGCCCACCTCTGAAATCCTGGCTACTGCGGCAGCTGAGATCTGAGGATCGCAGTTCAAAGGCAGCTCAGGGCCAGGAGTTTGGCCGAATGGTAGAGTGCAAGCACTCCTAGCATGTACGAAGACCCAGGTTCGATTCTTTGGTACCACATACATAGAAAAAAGCTGGAAGTGGTTCTGTGGCTCAAGTGGTAGAGATCTAGCCTTGAGAAGTCCAAGGACAGTGCTCAGGCCCTGAGTTCAAGCCCCCACAGCTGGCAAAAAAAAAAAAAGTAGCTCAGGCAGGAAAGTTCATAAGACTCATCATTTCTAACTAACCACCAAAAAAACTCTGGAAGTGGGGACCGGGAGTTTGGCCTAGTGGTTAAAATGCTTGCCTAGCATGCATGAAGACCCGGGTTCGATTCCTCGGTACCACATACATAGAAAAAAGCTGGAAGTGGTGCTGAGGCTCAAGTGGTAGAGCTCTAGCCTTGAGAAAGTCCAAGGACAGTGCTCAGGCCCTGAGCTCAAGCCCAGGACTGGCAAAAAAAAAAACTCTGGAAGTGAAGCTGTGGTGTAGAGCGTGGGGCTTAAGCAAGCAAACCCTGTAGATTAATGGTGGAATGCTTGGCTAGCATGCACGAAGCCCTGGGTTTGAGTCCCCAATACCACATACACAGAAAAGCTGAAAGTGGTGCTGTAGCAGTGGTAGAGTGCTAGTCTTGAGAAAGCCCAAGGACAGTACCCAGTCCTTGAATTCCAGCCCCAGGACTGACAAAAAAAAAAAAAAAAAGGCTGGGTATGAGGCTTAGCTCAAGTAGTAGACCAATAGCCATGAACAAGAAAGCTAAACAAGCATGCAGTCCTGAGTTCAAGCCCTACTACACACACACACGACATGGCTTAAAAAGAAACCATGAAAGGGATTCTACTTAAGATTTATGAATACATGCTTTATAGGTGGAAAACAGGATAGATAAACAGAATAAAATCCAAGGTATTCTGAAGAGTATACCCCTGAAGCAGAGAGAACCGTCCTCTCTGTTACCAAAGCCCAACTTCCTTTGGCCTCTGATGAACTTGCTACAAACCTAGATATCAGCCAGAAAGCTTGCTCAGCTCACTCACTCCACAAGGGCAGCGTTGGCTATCCAGGAAACACTTGTGGGGCTTCCAAAGTTGTCTACCAGTCCCTACAAAGCATGGGCTCCCATCGTGGGTGAAAACAACCATTGCATCTGGAGTGTTCACACAGTGGAGTGAGAGGGTAAGGACCAGGAAAGTCAGCAGAGCCAGCCACGGGCAAGATGCCTTTACAGTGGCATGGGAGCTGACATGGCCCGGCCACCTCGTGAGACCATGTGTGTTTGACTCTGCTTCTAGACACATGGTAGGGTCAGAAGAGGGAAAACTAGAAAAAAAAAAAAATGAGGGAGAGTAACAGTGTTCAAAAAGAAATCTATTCATGACCTGACTTAACGTTAACTGTAACCCTACCATATGTCACCTTTATAATAAAATATAAATTTAAATTTAAAAAGACACATGGCAAATTGCATGGGAGGGAGCTTGTGGGAAGAGGTAGGCTTCTTTCCCAGGCTTCTTGTCTTTGGCTACTGACCACACTGAAATGTAGTGTGTGGGTGCCCCCTGCAGCCCCCATGTGGAATGTGCCGCGGGGACATATCCACGCTTACTAGCCTTGAACATAAAGAACTCAGAGATAGTGCCTAGACCTAGAGTTCAAACCCCTCCACTGACCATAAAAGAAGGAAGAGGGCCAGGAGTTTGGCCTAGTGGTAGAGTGCTTGCCTAGCATGCACGAAGACCTGGGTTCGATTCCTTAGTATTACATACTTAGAAAAAGCCAGAAGTGGTGCTGAGGCTCAAGTGGTAGAGCTCTAGCCTTGAGAAAGTCCAAGTACAGTGCTCAGGCCCTGAGCTCAAGCCCAGGACTGGCAAAAAAAAAAAGAGAGAGAAGTATTTCTGTCCCACTTCAAAGGTTCCATTTGTGGGTCCTTGTGGGATGGGGAAATCTGGGCACAGGGATGGCCCTGTCTACGAGTGAACCCCATCCTTATCCTACCTTATCCCACACCTAGCACCAGGCAGAGGTGACACATGGCTTCTGGCCTGTTTCCTTGGCTTTAGGCAGCTCAGGGGAGGACTGCAAGGCGGAGGGACTGATGCTTCCCACTCAGAAGATGGAACACCACGTTCTGCTGCCCACGGCCAAGACCTCAAGGAAACATCTCTCCTTCCAGTGCTCACTGCCCCGGGCAGAGGAGAAAGAGGAAGCAGATGCGTTGGCCTCTGAGAAAGGGGAATGCCCGGGGGTTGCTGGGGGTAGCCAAGGAAATGGGAATGGGAAAGATTTAGAAGTGCTGAAGGAATCATTTCAGAACTCAGCTAATAAAAGTTCCTGTTGGCCAGGCCTCAGCCAGTCAATTTATTACCTGGCAACAGTCCTGGACCCTCCCTCCCAGAGCTCCAGGTGGAGAGGCCTCAGCTCCAAAAGGATGTGTAACTCCAACTGCCAAACCCTCAGGGTCCCCTCTGTCTTTTCCCTTCCTGAGAGACCTTCCAGGTACCCGCAGGGCCATCTCTGGGCCTGTCTCCCCTCCCCTGGAAACCATGACTGTGGTAGTGAAGATGGAGTTGGGGTTGTGTACAAGACACAGGGCCCTGAGTGTTGGCTGAGCTCTCACTGTACCTTATTAAGTGATAGGACACTGCAGATTCTATTCAGCTCCAACCCCCAGCAGAGGAGACAGGACATTTTCTAATCTCATTTGGCGAGAAACAGAATCCATTGGAGGTGGAGGAATAGCTAGTTCCCAGCTAATGGAAGTCTGTTTCTGTCTTTATGCTTTGTGTGTGTGTGTGTGTGTGTGTGTGTGTGTGTGTGTGTGTGTGTGTGTGTGTGTGTGTGTGTGTGTGTGCCAGTGTCAGTAACAGGGACTTGAAGTGAGAGTCTGGGTGTTCTCTTCAAGGCTAGCACTTTGCCACTAGAGCCACTGCTCCACTTCTGGTTTGTTGGGGGTTTTTTGTTGTTTTGTTTTGTTTTGTTTTTGCCAGTCCTGGGGCTTGAGCTCAGGGCCTGAGCACTGTCCTTGGGCTTTCTCAAGGCTAGCACTCTACCACTTGAGCCACAGCACCACTTCCAGCTTTTTCTGGGTATCTGGTACCGAGGAATTGAAGCCAGGGCTTTATGCATGCTAGGCAAGTGCTCTACTACTAGGCCATACTCCCAGCCCCACTTCTGGCATTTTTCTGGTTAACTGGAAAGAAGATTCTCACCAGATTTTCCTGCCTGGCTTTGAACCTTGATCCTCAGATCTCAGCCTCATGGTGGCTAAGATTATTGGCATGTCCACTCTCCTATGTTAAGGAGAGGCTGTAAAGTCCTCCCCTGCAGACAGCTGACTCACCTTAAATTTGTTAAGGCTCAGGTTAGGAGTTTGGCCTAGTGGTAGAGTGCTTGCCTAGCATGCACAAAGACTTGGGTTCGATGCCTCGATATCACATACATAGAAAAAGCTGGAAGTGATGCAGTGACTCAAGTGGTAGACTACTAGTCTTGAGGAAAGCCCAAGGACAGTGCTCAGGCCCTGAGTTCAAGCCTCAGGACTGGAAAAAAAAAAGTTTTCGTTAAGGCTCTGCAAGGTAGATTCTTCTCTTTCTCAGGCAGCTGTGAGTTCACATGCACTTCATGGAGCCATTTAAGGGCTGTGGAAGCCCTTGCATGCACAGAAAAAGACTCCCTGCAGCCTCCGTCCCCCACCAGGCACTGATCCACAGGACCTGCAACATCACACATTCCTGCTACTAGGAACTGAGCAATCCCTGGCTTTGAAGTGCACAGGGTCCTGCCTGCCCTGGGGTCTTGCTGAGCCCCACATGACACCACCCCTGCCCATTCCTAATCCCAAACTCTTTGTCATAGAGTCACAGAAACACTGAGTTAATGACTGGTGAATTCATGACTTGGGCTTTTCCTCCTTCTTCCCACCAGCTGGCGTGAATAATGTTACCTTTTTTTTTTTTTACCAACAGTCACAGGTTTCAAACTTCTAACTCCATGTGTGAGGGTCTTGGCTCACATCTGTACTAGCGACTCAAGAGGCTGAGACCTAAGGATCACAGTTCAAAGCCAGCCTGAGCAGGACAAGTTCATAAGACTCATCTCAGCTAGTGCTGGTGGCTCACACCTGTTGTCCTCGCTATTCAGGAGGCTGAGATCTGAGGCTCTCAGTTCAAAGCTAGCCCAGGCATGAAAGCCCATGAGACTTACCTCCAATTAACCACCAGAAAACCGGCAATGGCACTGTGGCTTGACAGTGGAAAAACAGTAGTCTTGAGCTGAAGAGCTCAGAGACAGCACCCAGGCCCAGAGTTCAAGCCCCACAACTGACCCCCCCCCTTCTCCCACAAAAAGACTTATCTCCATTTAACCAGCAACAAGCCAGAAGTGGAGTGGGCTTCAAGGGGTAGAGCATCAGTCTAGAGCAAAAAAACTAAGAAGGACCACTCCCAGGCCCTGAGTTCAAGGCTCTTTGTCTTAGCTGTTCAGGTAGGATGTACTTAAAGGCTGTGAACTTCAGAGAGGGAACAGATGGATGTCCTATGCAGTTGGAAACTGGCCTCTGAATGCCCTCTTGTATGGGGAGACCTCCGCCTTCCCCTCCAGGACCTGCGCCCTCGCCTCGCCTCCCCCTGCACACCCTGTTCTTGTAGCTCTGGAAAAAGCGCTGCACTGGAGATGGAAGAATTCCCCTGTTGCGTTAAACAGGACCATGTGAAGTTCTGGCATGGAGACTGGAGCCGGGGCTATTCTTGACCACAGGGGTGTGGGCCGGGAAGCAGTGATAACCTCTGAGGTGACAGCGTGTGTGGAGGGAAGCGCTCCAGCCAAGGGGAAGGGAAAGTTGACTTCACATCCCAGGAAAATACAGCCCTTCTGCTGGAAGATGCTGAGACAACGGAACAAACAGACAATGGAGCTGCTTCCACCTCCGCCTGGAAACACTGGCTTTTTAGGAAACGGAGGGAGGTGAGTGGAAAGGGTGGGATGAATACACAGCCCCCAGGCTGCAGGCAGAGGGTGAACTCAGAAAAGGAGGAACAGATGGATGGCTGGGTTTGCCGAAATCTGGACTTGGGATGTCTATATTGGAATAGTGTCCTTACTGGGGGCTGGTGGTTCACCCCTGTAATCCTGGCTATTCAGGAGGCTGAGATCTGAGGATTGTTGATCAAAGTCAGCTTGGGCAAGACAACTGAGACACTCTTTCTCTCTCTCTCTCTCTTTCACACACACACACACACCCAACCCTATAAAACATGTCTTCTGAAAGAAGCATTAAGGGCAGGGGCAGAAGGCAGACCTTGTGAGATTTGTCAAAAGTCTCAAAGGAACAAGGGACCAGGGCTGTAAGCCTAGCTACTTAGGAGGATAAGAGTGGTAGGATCTTAATTTGAAGCCAGCCTGAGAAGAAAAGTTAACAAGACTATCCCCAAAATAACCAGAAAAAGACAGGACTAGACATATGGTTTAAATAGCAGACAGCCAAGCAAGCAGGAGGCCCTGAGTTCAAAAGCCCCCTCCCATCTCGAAAAAGAACCCCAGGGTTTATGTGACAAGCAGCAATTTCCAGATGCTGCCCTGAGACCATTATGTCTGGTATGCAAAAAATAAAGAGGGCCTTGAATTAAACCACTTAAGAGAGTGACGCATACTGAGGATGACCTACCTTTCATCTTAACCAACCAGTAAGTTTCCTAACATTACGGAGATAGTGATATTATGTGGATACACACAGCACAAGGTAAGGTGTCTCTTCCTGGAGCCCCATCACCAGCCTCTAAGCCTGGATCCTATATTCCCTTAGCGTGGGGGTCTTAGGCCAGAAATTCAAAGTCTTGGTGCCCTGTTTTCTATTGGTAATGTGAGAAGGACAGAAGACCCTTTGGAGCTCAGCAAGACAGATGTGGTGGCTTCTGTCTTCAATCCCAACGTTGGAGAGGTTGAGGCAGGAGGATCGGGGGTTTAAGGCTGGGATAGGCTACTTGATGAGAACCTCAACAAAATTAAAAATTCTTCAGTCCTGTTCTTCTCAACCCTAAGAACCATCCTTTCTGGTGTCCTCAGGTCCTCAGGACCAGTAATCGAGACTGAGATGAGCTGGACACTGGGAGGGGCTGGGAACCAACTAGAAAGACCTTGTGCTGGGGTGACTAAAAGTTATCTAGAAACAGCCTTGCAAAACCAGTACCCACCCATCCACCCCACCCCACCAGCAGCTCTCCCCCTTGTAATGGTGCAACATTGCCACCGTGTGGCCAGGTGCTAAACAACAGCCTCCCAGTTCCAGGGACTCTGCAGCTAAACAATGGAAACTTAATGTGGTCCTGGGACTCAAAATTTTATCTCTTCTCTAAGATCTACCCTCACAAACACAAACTGCAAAATCTTGGTCTGAGTAGAACTCCCTATAGATGCAACACATACAAAATCCCAATTCAATATATTCAATTTTCTTTCTTTTTTTTTTTTTTTTTTTTGCCAGTCCTGGGCTTGAACTCGGGGCCTGAGCACTGTCCTTGGACTTTCTCAAGGCCAGAGCTCTACCACTTAAGCCTCAGCACCAGCTTCCAGCTTTTTTATATGTATGTGGTACCGAGGAATCAAACCTGTGTCTTTGTGCATGCTAAGCAAGCACTCTACCACTAGGCCAAACTCCCAGCCAGTATATTCAGTTTTCAGTGATTCTGATTAGTGGCTAATGGAGATAAAAGGCAATCTGCAACCAGGCACCGGTGGTTCAAGCCTGTAACCCTAAACTAATCTGAAGGCTGAGATCTGAAGAATGAAGTTCACAGCCAGCCTGGGCAAGAAATTCTGTGAGACCTTTATCTCCAATTAACCACTAAAAAGCCAGAAAGAGAACTGTGGCTCAAATAATCAGGTGCTAGCCTTGAGCAAAAAGAAGCTCAGAAATAGCACTATGCCCCAGTACTGGGGGGGGGGGGTGGAGAGAAGCAAATCTAGAGTCAGCTAGAGCTGGGGGAGGGGGGACAGGAAAGGGACCGACAACCCTGATCTGTCCCCCCAGGAAGTCCAGACTAATATGTAGGAGTTACTTGGGACACAAGTCCTCCCCACTCAGACCCAGCTACCCAGCTACACCTGTATGACAGAGGCACAAAGATTCTAAGGCACCCTTCACTCATGCAACAGAACAGCACTAGGGATGCTGAACAAACCTGGTTCCCCTCCAATCGCACTCTGCCCCATGATCACCTCTTATGGCCTGCTGGGGGCGCTGTCCACCACCTCCTGCAACTCTCCCTTAGGGGTTCCCAGAGAATGGCCAATGCATATAACATGCATTTGACTGCAGGGTCAGCCACACAATTTGTGGGACCACCTCTGAAATGTGGGGCCCCTTGGTGAAGACTTCAAGGGTAGCAATGGTACCTGCTACTAATCAAACACAGAGAGACCTGAGTATAACCTTCTGCAGGTAGCACCCCAGCCAGGTGGTTTGGCATGCAATGACAGGCATCTAGCTCTCATTCCACGCCCTGACCACTGGACTTGGCTACACAGAAAGCCTGCATTCAGTAAGTTGAATTTCTTGCCATCTGCTTGGAGCTAAGAGTTCTTGAATCAAAAATGAAAATGTATGCAAAACAGTTTGAGTTCCTTAGCAGCTGACCCCTCCCCCTCCCCCTCCTGCCCGTTCTTCCCAGCTTGCTGCATCCCTGTGTGGCCTCTAACTATTTGAGTGCCCAGTGGTTTATCTTTATGGGCTACTTAGCAACCAATGTAAGAGGATGAGATTGAAGGACCATGCTTCTAAGCCAGTTAGGATAGGAAAGGCCAAGAGACTCTCATTTCCAATTAGCCAGCAAAACGCTGGAAGTGTTATAGAGCTCAAGCGGTATAGAGCTTTTGTTTTATGTGAGAAAGCTAAGGGACAGCATCCATGACTTTACCTGAAGCCCCATAAAAATAAGTAAAAGTGCTCTGCTTTTTCTCCTTATCCCAGTCAAAAGGCTTATTGGACTTAGCTCCTTATCAGTGTTTGTTTGCTCATTCCTTGCTGGTATTGGTGCTCTGCTACTTTAAGTCACAACTCCACTTCTAGCTTTTTTGCTGGTTAACTGGAGATAAGAGTCTTGATGGCTGTCTATCATTTTGAAGGCATTGACATTACATTGACTTCCTAGGGATCAAATGCGACTGCCAATCCAGACAGACTTCTAAGTTCTTGCCAATACATGGGAGTGACGGCATCACTACATCCGGGCACTCGGTGATGCCACACTCAGAGGGACACAGCCTACAACTAAAACATGCAATGTGCTAGCATCTCTCCATTCTATAGCCAAGCCAGTATAATGACCTCCCTTCAAAATGTCCCTTCAAAAGATTGCTGGCTCTGCCCCAGAGTGTTGACACTGGCAACCCTGAGCGAGGACAGGCAATTTCAGAGGAAAAAGGATTAATACAGGAGGAGCCCTTAAGCAAGGCACTGCCCATTTCTCCAAGGCCTCAGGTCCTATCTATCCACCCCAGGCTGCTCTACTAGCTTCTTGAACACCCTGTGTCTGTGTGTGCAGACCTGTGCACACACAAAGCTCACATGATCCACCTCCATGACCAGTACATAGCCACACCACTTCCTGATTTCCTCTGACACAACTCCTCCCTCTCCCAAACTGAATCAGACCTGGGAAAGTACAGCTCTCCTTCCACACACAGGCCTTGCCCCCACACTCCCTGTGGCTCCACCTATGTCGGAGCACCCAGGCCTCTGCTCCCAAGTGCTATAAGAGCTTTAGAATCACAGCCCCAGGATGGCTTGACAGGGCACTGTGGCCCCACTCTCAACCTGACAACCACAGTCTATGTGAAAAGGGATTTATGAACACATTCTTGAAAAGGAAGTTAGCAGGAAAGGAGAATTCAGAGTTGGTGCATGCCAATAAAAAAAAAAATTACCTAAAAAGAAACAAAATGTTTTACTCATACACACAAATACACACACCGAGCTCACCTTGGGAACTGGTAAAACAATTCCAATCTTAGGTTCTATTTTCCCAGTCCTTGGAGCTTGGATTTCCTAGAACCCCTCCCGACCCCTCCTCCCATGCCCTTGGGCCTGCAGCCCCTCCCCCTCCACCAGGCAGGTCCCAGAAGCTGCCCCACTGAAGAGACAGAGGAAGCAAGGCTTCAGGAAAGTCTTTACCCAGCCTGAAGCTGGAATACCCTTTGTCCTCGGCTGGACTACCGGCACAAGTTCCTCCTTTCCTGCCTCCTGTCCTGCTCTGGGGGCTGAAGGAGGTTCCAGGTTCTGCAGCCGATCTGGAGAGTCTTCTGGGGTGCACTTCACAGTCTGGGCTGCGGGGGCGGGGAGCCTAAGCAGGAATGCAGTCAGTGGTCCTGTTCTCAGTCTGCACGTGTGCTTTGGGGTCGACCCATCGGGGGTCCTGTTGGGGTAACTGGAGGCCGGCTCCTGCCTCTATACTCCAGTCTGTTCTCTGATCCAGTCTCGAAACACAGGAAGCCTTGTGTACACGCCTGGCTTATTCTTTTGGGCGCAGCCTTCGCCCCAGCTCACCACGCCTGCCTGGAAGAATCGGTTGTCTGCCTCCACGCTGGACAAGGGTCCACCAGAGTCGCCCTAAGCAGAAACAAGACCTGTAAGCAAAGCCCCGCCCCCGCCCTGCCCGGCCCCGCCCAGACCTGGCTCCACCCCGCCCAGGCCTGGCTCCGCCCCACCCAGGCCTGGCCCCGCCCCACCCAGGCCTGGCTCCGCCCCGCCCAGGCCTGGCCCCGCCCATCCCAGGCCTGGCCCCGCCCCGCCCAGGCCTGGCCCCGCCCACCGGCTTCCACACACCTGGCAGGCGTCCACACCCCCGCTGAGGAAGCCCACGCACATCATGCGAGGGGTGATCAGCTGTGGCATCAGGTCCTCACAGGTCGTCTGGTTAATGACTCGGATCTCACCTTTCTGCAGGATCAGAGCCCCTGTGCCTGGGGGAAGAGGGCAGGACAGGACTGACTGCCAAAACTAAGGGAGCCGTGCTGCAAAAAAGCTCTCGGCAGATGCTACCTGCAAGGAGTGAGCTTACCAGCCAAACCTGGAAATAATCTAAATGCCCGTGGATGGCAGGTCAGTGTCACCAATAGGTAAACATGCCTGCAGCTGCACACAGGTCATCCCTGTGGGAAGTCATGCAGCCAGAGGTCATGCCACCAAATGCCACAGGGGCTGTATCAGGGCAATGAAGCTGCAAAGTGGCTTTTACTATTCTCTTCCTACCTGTTACAACTTTTCAACAATGGGTGATGCTAGTGGAGTTTTTTTCAACCTAAACTCTAGCAGCTAACAGCCTGCCTCCTACACGTGGGGAGAGAAGGAAAGGGCAGGTGGCTCATTCCTAAGTGGGATCAGGTCACAGACACAGCTTAGTAGCCTTTCCAAATCACAGACACGCTCACGTTCATTAAATACTACTCCTGCCTAAGGAAGATAAAGAACCAGGCACATACCTGGCATTGATGTGCTCACCTGTAACCCTAGCTACTGAGGAGGCTGAAATCTGAGGAACACAGTTTGAAGCTAGCCAGGACAGAAAAGTCCTTGAGACTTATCTCTAATTTGCCAGCAAAAACCAGAAGTAAAGGAATGGCTCAAGTAGTAAAATGACAGCCTTGATCAAGGGGAAAAAAAACCTAAAGGACAGTGTCCAGACTGAGTTCTAGCCCTAGTACTGACATGCACACGTGCATACACATGACACACATTCACACAATAGCCATGAAGCAATGTGTCCCAGATCACACGTAATTAATTAATCTATCAGAAGCCTCCTTTCCGCCCTGAACAGCCAAGCACAGGGAGATCAGAACCCACCAGACCAGAAACCAGCCAGGGCCCTTGCGGATGGGGATGGTGTCATACAAATATAAAACATGGGAGGAAGGCCCAGGGCTCAGCAGGCCCCTCAGCGCATCCTGAAGCTCACCTCCCTCCTGGGTGTGCCCCCAGCCCGTGACCCAGATGGCCTTGCCAGCGGGAAAAACATGGGAGGTGTCGGGCAGGCAGATGGGCCGCACCACGGTGCTGAACTTGGCCGGCTTCTCCAGCTCCAGAAGCGCGATGTCGTAGTCAAAGGTGAAGTCGTTGAAGGAGGGGTGGGTGATGATGCGCTTAAGCCGGTGCTCCTGCACCCCAGACGCGCTGCGGTTGCTCTGGTCCAGAAGGCCCAGGTAGACCACCCACATGGTGGGGTCTGAGTACCTGGGAGGGGAAAGCGTGGTCATGTGAGTGTGGGAAGACCTGTGATGGGTGCACACCCTACCGCTTCAAGTGTCTATGTCTGCTCACGTTCATCAAAGCCTCCAACAGTGGCAGAGGATCAAGTGAGCCAAGAGTACGAGCCTAACCCCTAGTGAAACAGCACTTTTAGTGTTTGTCAGAAAATCTGTATCTTATGGATCTGAACTTTCATAGGACTTAGACAAACTCCAACCCAGTGTGTGAACATAGACCAAAATGAACTTAAATAATCTGTGCGTGTGTGTTAGTACTGGGAATTGAACTTAGGGCCTCATACTCTTCTTTAGCTTTTCACTCAAGACTGTCATTCTACCACTTGAGCCACATCTCAACTTTTAGCTTTTTGCTAGTCAACTGAAGATTAGAGTCTCTTAGGTTTACCTGCCAGAGCTGGCAGAGCTGACAGAGCTGGTGTCAAACTGAGATCCCCAGGTCTCAGCCTCTGAGGAGCTAGGATTATAAGCATGACCCACCATTGCCAGGCAGGCCCAGCTTTTTAAACTCTGGTTTTTGCAAATTTGGAGTTGAAATCCCATGGGCTTTTCTGTCCTGGCTGGCTTTGAACCTTAATCCTTGGGATCCTAGACTCCTGAGTAGCCAGAACTACATGTGTAAACCACAGGTGCCTGATTACTAACTGAGGGGTATTATTAATTGCAGTTATTTATTATAAATGCCAGTCCTGCATTTATATAAGAAGCTAAAGACTGGGGCAGGGAGTCTGGCCTAGTGGTAGAGTGCTTGCCTTGCATGCACGAAGACCCAGGTTCAATTCCTCGGTACCACATACATAGAAAAAAGCTGGAAGTGGTGCTGAGGCTCAAGTGGTAGAGCTCTAGCCTTGAGAAAGTCCAAGGACAGTGCTCAGGCCCTGAGCTCAAGCCCAGGACTAGCAAAAAAAAAAAAAAAAAGAAGCTGAAGACTAATTGGACAAGGCCAATTTAGGCAATATAGGCAATATAAGCCAAACATCGGCTTGTTTTTATGATTTCAGTATATTTACAACATTTTGTACATTTGAAAATTTTCTCAAAATAAAAAGTTGGAAAAAGGGGCCGGGAGTTTGGCCTAGTGGTAGAGTGCTTGCCTTGCATGCACGAAGACCCAGGTTCAATTCCTCGGTACCACATACATAGAAAAAAGCTGGAAGTGGTGCTGAGGCTCAAGTGGTAGAGCTCTAGCCTTGAGAAAGTCCAAGGACAGTGCTCAGGCCCTGAGCTCAAGTCCAGGACTGGCCAAAGAAAAAAAGTTGGAAAAAATGTATCCTCACAATAAAACTAAATGAGTGTCAAAGAAAAGAATAAAGACAAGTCCATTTGCTCTCAGGACATTGAAGTGTCAGGTTGAGCTGGGCACGGTGGCTCACGCCTGTAATCCTAGCTACTTAGGAGGCTGAGATCTGAGGATTAAGGCTCAAGAAGGCTCTTCTCAAGCTGAAGAGCTCAGGGACAATGCCCAGGCCCAGGGTTCAAGCCCCACAACTGACCAAAAAAAAAAAAAGAGGCAGACTATGTCAAGTCATAGCACCCCTCCTCATCCAGTGTTCTTCTTTGTATCTGTCATTTTTTGCTTCCCCTCCCCCACTCTGGTACTGGGGTTTAATGCCAAGACTTCGTGCTTGCTAAGCACTAGTACCTTAGTACCACTGAAAAAGGAAACACACAACATAACACAACACAAACCTGGTGGCTCACACTTCTAATCCCAGCTACTTGGAAGTGGAGATCAGAAGATCACAGTTGAGGCCAGCCCAGACAACAAGTTATCAAGACAATTACACAGCTGTCATCCCTAGCTACTTAAGCATAAATAGGTTTGAGTCCAGCCTGGGCAACACAAGAATCTCTGTCCTTAGCTGGGAGTTTGGCCTAGCAGTAGAGTACATGCATAAAGCCCTAGGTTCGATTCCTCAGTACCACATACACAGAAAAAGCCAGTGATAGAGCGCTAGCTTTGAGAAAACAAAAAAAGAAAAGAACCCATATCCTGAAAAGAACTAAAGCTGTCTGAGTGCTGATGGCTCAGACCTATAATCCTAGCTACTCAGGAGGCTGAGACCCAAAGGATCACAGGCAGAAAAGTTCAAGAGACTCTGTCTCTAATGTAACTAGCAAAATAGCCAGGCTGGAGGCATGGCTCTAGTGATAGGGTGGCTAACTAGCAGGTATGAGGCCTTGAGATCAATCCCAATATGAGGAGAGAGGGGGAAAGGGGAGTGGGGAAAGGAAAAGAGAGACTGAGAGAAAAAGACACAAAGACAGAGACAGAAACAGAGACAGAGATGGGGAGGGGGAGAGGGAGAAAGCGAGGGAAAGGAGAAAGAAAGGTAGGAGAGAGACTGAGAGATTGAAAGGGAAGAAGGGAGGGAGGAAAGGGGAGAGAGAGAAAGAGAGAGACAGAAAGAAACACTGTAGTTCATGAGTCCAGAGAAGCTTGGGACAGTGAGCTAACTTAGTTCCCTCCAGCCACTTGTGTCTCCACCACCCACACCACACACACCTGTCTAACCTGCCTAACACCTGTGCCTTTACCTACTTCCTGATGGGCCTTGGCTCTCCTCTCTTCAGGAGAGTGATGGAGGCAGCGTGAGTCACCTATTCCCAAGCTGCCTGCTGAAGAAGAGCATGAGCAGGAAAGTCTAACAATACTTCTGACTATGTGAATCTTCTACAAGGACTTGCCTATGTCCTCTGAGCAAGCTGTTCCCATAGATTCCTTCCTGTGGCCAATGACTGGGGAGCCTGGGAGGCCAGGAGCTAAGACAATCAGCTATAGCCCAAACTTCTAGCCAGTGGTCCTGACCCTGACTCTATACCTGCCCAGTCCTGGGACACTGGTGTGCCCTTTCCAATGTGCCACACACAGTGATAAGTGTCTCAAGTTGATTTTCAAATTTAGTTCTCCCAGTCCAAGAATAAAACAAGTATCCTATCACCAGTGAAAATCCAATGCTGGGGCTGGGAGTTTTGCCTAGTGGTAGAGTGCTTGCCTAGCATGCACAAAGACCCCAGTTCAATTCCTTGGTACCACATACATAGAAAAAAGCCAGAAGTGATATTGAGGCTCAAGTGGTAGAGCTCTAGCCTTGAGAAATCCCAAGGACAGTGCTCAGCCCTGAGTTCAAGCCCCACAGTTGGCAAAAAAAAAAAAAAACAAAGTCTGAATACCTTGGCCAGGTGCCAGTGTCTCACACCTGTAATCTTAGCTATTGAGGAAACTCTGAGAGACTCCTATCTCCAAAGAACCATCAGAAAACAGGAAGTGGCACTGTGGCTCAAAGTGGTAGAGCACTAGCCTTGAGCACAAAAGCTCAGGGACAGCACCCAAGGCCTGAGCTCAAGTCCCATGACCACCACCACCAAGAACAGTCTGAATAACCTGTCCAAGGTCCTTTGCTAGCCACAGCTGGAACACAAAGTCAAGGCCCATCTTCAACCAATCCCAAAGAACCAAGCCATTCAGATGAATTACACAAGCTTTGGCATCTAGACAACTAGGCTCAAGTCTGGCTCTAACACTTAGCTTGCAGCCCTGAGCCCTTACCTCTCTGGGTGTCTGCTTTCATCAAGTGGACATATAAACAGACGGGCCGAACCAGTTAGGGTGGCAAACACATGGTGCTGGACCAGGAATGAGTGTCCAATAAAAAGCGAGTATCTATTTGCACTGTAATTAAGCTCCATCAGAATATCTGCCTGCCACCCCGGTCTTGCCCCACCCCATTGTGAATCATGGACATCCACATCCAGAGACTTACTTGAACATTTTCTCATCTGTAAAGCAATGAGCTGCAGACACCAGCCAGTTGGCAGAGATGAGCGAAGCCCCACACAAGTGGCCCTGGCCCAGAGCGTGGAGGCTCACCTGCCAGGGCCACTCACCCTCATCTGCATTCGTACCACCAACAACTCGAGCGTGCTTGGTGAAAGACCGCAACCCACAGTCTGCAGAGGGCAGAAAACACCAAAGGCCAGTGAATCAAATAACACCCAGGAACCAGGTACAGCATGACTCCACAGCAGGGGAGCCAACTCTGTGCCCTTGATCTAGCAATGCTAGATCAAGTGGTATGAGGAACCTTCTAGATGTACCTGTTTTGTTTTGTTTTCCTTTAGTGGTATTAGGATATTAGGGCCTGCTTGCTAGGCAGGAATTCTACCAATTTGAGCCATGCCTCCAACCTTTTTTGCTTTAATTATTTTTTTCAATAGGGTCTTGAATTTTTGCCCAGCCCAGCCTGGATGATCTCCTCCTATTCATGCCTCCCTCATAGCCAGGACACAGCTATCCATCTTACTTATCAACCTTTCTGGTTGAGACAGGGGTTAGGGAAGTTTTTACTGACTCTTGGCTTAGGCTGGTCTCACAATCCTCCCAGTCTCTACCTCCCAAGTTAACTGGGATGACAATGATGAGCCACAAGCCTCCTGACTTGTCCCCGTCTCTGGCCTCCATGTTCCACACCTCACCCCGTGCTATGCAAATACTCTGAAGGGCTCCAGACACTCATGGGCTTGCTCAGACTTGACTTGGGTATCATTTGTCTAGATTTCCTTGCTCAGTGCTGAGGGCCGTGGCTCTGTGAGGAAGAGTGGATGGGGACATGAAGGCACTGAATGGTGGCATTCTGCTCAGTGCTTCTGAACCACTAGGCAGGTTAGAATGTAAGCACTGCTGTAAGAGTAAGGCGCTATGGAGATTTCCACCTTGATTCTGGATGCATCCTTTCACAGTGACAACCCACCCCGTAATACACAGCCCCACACTCCACCCCACTCACCACAGTACTTCTCGTCTGAACCATCACTACAGTCCTTCTTCCCATCACACTCAGGGTTGCCTTTGCTCAAGCAGAGCCCATTTTGGCATCGATAGGTGTGTCTGGTACAAGGGACCACATTCACTGTTGGTGGGGGAGGACACGGGAGGAAATTGATTCCTTGGAAATACCCAGCTAGAAGCCAGTGTCTATCAGAACACCCCCAGATCCTTTATAATAATTTTTTTAAAAAATACCCCAGATGTTATACCATGATCCAGCCACCTAATACCCCTTGCCCAGACCTGCTCCACCCATACCCATAGCCACTGTTCTTTCAGTCCCACTACAGGTTCTCCACCTTCTAGAAGATTCTCCCGCTCATCCTCACACTTTTCTGGAAGGTCCATATTTATAAACTTGGGCAGGCTTTGTGTGAGGCAGCTGCTGCCTGCTCCCTCGGGGTGCAAATTCAACTAAAGGGACATTTCTGTCTCCACAAGAAGTCTCCCCACAGGAAGACAGGCAGGTTCAGGCCTCACCATTGTCACACGAGATCTCATCTGAGCCGTCCCCACAGTTGTCTATTCCGTTGCACTTCTGGCTCTCCAAGATGCACTTCCCATTGGAACACTTGAAGGACCCATCTGGACAACCTAAAGAAGCCAAGCCCTTCCTTAGCAGTGCAGGCTACCTGGCTGCACCAGCCAGACAGGTGGCAGGGGAGCCCCAGCTGCTACCACCCTGGGCACTCACTGCACTTCAGCTCATCACTGTTGTCCCCGCAGTCATTCACATTGTCACAGACCCAGTAGAGGGGCTTGCACATCTTGTTTGCGCATGTGAACTGGTAGGTGGCATTGCATTCTGCAGTGGAGGAGAGGAGAAATCAGCCCCTTCCTCAGCCTCATCACTGGCTGCTTTTCTGAGTGACAGGTATAGGGAGGCGGGCCTTCAGAGCTGTCAGGACTCTTGCCCATCTGGTGAACAGCCTGGAGTAAAATTCCCAATGGCAGAGAGAGGCAAAGGGACCCTGTCTTCACAAATTGAGGCAGGAGAGTGGAAGGTGGGAATTTTCACCCACTTGAGATTTTTCTACCATAAGGATCAGCTGACCAGGAGATGGGGCCTAGCAAGGTCAGGAATAGGGGAGGAGGGAGGAGATGAGGTCAGAAGGGAATTGGACTGTGTTAAAGGTAGGAGGGGGCAAGGTCATACACAGATATGAAGGCCAAAGGGGGCAAGGAGGGCAGGAGGGCGTGGGGTCATGGAGAAAGCTGGAGGGCTAGTTGGGGCAGGGCCAGGGGCAGAGCAATGGAAGGGGGCAGGCTGTGGGGCCTGGGTGGCATGAGGGCAGGACAGGGGTTCGCCAGCAGCACTCACGGCAGTCCCGCTCATCACTGTGGTCGGCGCAGTCCACCCAGCCATCACAGCGTAGCTGCTTGCGGATGCAGCGTCCAGTGTTGCACATGAACATGTTTGGGCACGCTGCAAGACACAGGACAGGCCTGAAATCCATGGCTCCTTCCCCCACACCACCACCACTGCTGACTGCAACCCAGGAACTCCAGGGGCAGGAAGAGAGTCTGGCTGCCTGCCCAGTCTCTCCTCGGCCTGTGTGCCCAGCCTGAGTGCCCGGCTAATGGCCTGTGACATGACGAGTGTGTCCTAGCCAAGTGAAAACACTTCAGGCATACTAAGTGCATTCCACTTTGCTTTTCTTCCTTTTTTCTTTTCTTTCTTTCTTTCTTTTTTTGGCCAGTTCTGGGGCTTGAACTCAGGGCCTGGATACTATCCTTGAGCTTTCTCAAGGTTAGCACTCTACCACTTGAGCCACAGCACCGCTTCTGTTTTTTTCTGTGTATGAGGTACCAAGGAATCAAACCCTGGGCTTTGTGCATGCTAGTCATACAGTCTACCACTAGGCCATGCTCCCGGCTCTGCATTCCACTTTTCAATGAAACTGGGAGGCTAGGTGCCTGTGGCACATGCTTATAATCCTACTCAGGAGGCTGAGAGATGAGGATCATGGTTCAAAGCCAGCATAGACAGAAGTCTGTGAGGCTCTGATTCCAGTGAACCACCAAAAAAGTCAAAAGTGGAGCTGTGGCTCTAGTAGTAGAGTGCCAATCTTGAACAAAAAAAGCTTAAGAGGGGCAGGGAGTTTGGCCTAGTGGTTCAAGTGCTTGCCTAGCATGCATGAAGACCTGGGTTCGATTCCTCGGTACCACATATATAGAAAAAAGCTGGAAGTGGTGCTGAGGCTCAAGTGGTAGAGCTCTAGCCTTGAGAAAGTCCAAGGACAGTGCTCAGGCCCTGAGCTCAAGCCCAGGACTGGCAAAAAAAAAAAAAAAAAAAAAAGCCCTGCATACTTCAGTACCAAGCACTCCCCCCCCCCAAATAACATCTTATTGTGCACATGCAAATATTCCAAGATCTAAAATACCTGAAGCCTCACACAGTTCTATTCCCAAGCATTTGCGACATAGTATTTTCTAATATATGTGATTTTAAAATTATATTGTGCTATCAGCCCCAAAGTCACAGTGATGCTGAACCATAGGGACAGATGGTCTTAGGAACTGAAAGAAAAAGTCTTCAGGCTTTATTCTTCACCCCTAACCCCCAAACTGGGATGTAACCCTGAATAGTTTTGTTTTGGAATTCCCATACTGGGAATTTGATCCCAGGGCTTCATGTTTGCTTGGTTTGCTTGCTCAGCTAGTGCTCAACCACTTAAGCAAGCCTAGATTTTTGCTAGTTATATTTTAGAGGTGGATTTTTCTGCACGGGTTGGTTTTGTACCATAATCCTCAGATCACTGGCTCCTAAGTAGTCAAGGTTACAGGTGGGACCCCTTTCCCTTTTTTTTTTTTTTGCCAGCCCTGGGCTTTATTCTCAAGGTCTGAGCACTATTCTTGGGCTTTCCTCAAGGCTAGCGCTCTACCACTTGAGCCACAGCACCATTTCCAGCTTTTCTATGTATGTGGTACCAAGGAATCGAACCTGGGTCTTCGTGTATGCTAGGCAAGCACTCTACACTAGGCCAAACTCCCAGCCCCTTTGTCACCTTTCTTAACAAAAAGTCTGCAAGGATGGACTGGGAATGTGGCTTAGCAGTAGAATGGTTACCTAGCATTCATGAAGCCCTGGGTTTGATTCCTCAGTACCACATAAACAGAAAAAAACGGAAGTGGCACTCTGGTTCAAGTAGTAGAATGCTAGCTAGCCTTGAGCAAACGAAGCTCAGGGACAGTGTGTAGGCCCTGAGCTCAAGCACCAGGACTGTCAAAAAAAAAAAAAAAATCTGCAAGGATAAGAGGTATGCATCTCCCATTGTTAGCTCAGGAAGCAGCGCTGGTAAAACAGAGTGCATTGTGGGCCAGCCCCTCTTACAGTATTTACTCACGGTTTCGGGAGTCATAGGACAGGTATTCAGCTAGGAACCCTGTGTCAGTGTAGGAGTGATCTGAATGAAATCGAACTGTCATCTTGTTACTGTTGCTGCTGACCACAAACGGAGACCTCTCTCCACAAAACCTGGAGGAGAAGCACGGCGTGAGAAAGAAGCCAGCGCACTGGGGTGCAGGACAGCCTAGCCTTTCACATCTCCAGCTCCGCCCTTCTCCCCGGCCCCTCCAGCAGCTCACTTCTCTCCATTAATCTCCACATAATCCTTAGAGCAGGTTCCCGGCTGCACATCGTGATCGAGCAGGTAAAAGAGTTTGAATCGCACCTTCACGTTCTGCTTGTTGGGTACCTGGACAGAGAAACGGTCAATGCTGCACTTGAACTCAAGGCCTTATATCCTTGCTTAGATTCTTTGCTCGAGGCTGGAGTTGTACCATGTGAGCCATCTCTCCCTGTCCCAAACAGAGAGGTTAAACACAGGCACCAGAGTCCTCAGTCAGTCACTGATGAGGACCTAGGACCTGAGTTCGAGTCAGGGTGTGCCTGACGACGTGCTGCAAGAGTCTACGCCAGTAGGGATGGCTTTAAGTTGCTGAAGACTCTTCCTCTTCCCTCTCCTGCCCTTTCTTGGGATGCTGACTTGGGGCATCTGGCACTCCTCCCCCTCTGCCCCCATCTTCTCTCTCTCTCATACACCCATACCACACAGCTCCTACCTCTATGTTCCATGTGCAGTCAATGTTGGGTGGGTAGTGGCCTGGGTAGTAGGGGCTGCTAAATGTTCCTTGGGCTTCACGCAAGTTGCCTCCACAGCCTGAGTGGAAAAGCAGGACACAGCATGAGGACCAAGGACTTGTTGAATCACGGGGCATTTGAATGTGTCCTGAGGATAGTGGCCCAAGGCCTGGAGCAGCCAGCTAGGATATTTGTCACTTCCAGCAACTGACTTCTTTAAAAGTAGTTTTTTTTTCTTTCTTTTCCTTTTTTTTTGGATCAGTCTTGGGGCTTGAATTCAGATCCTGGGTTCTGAACCTGAACCCGAGCTTTTGTGTTCAAGGCTAGTAGTTTACCACTTGAACCACAGTTCTACTTCTGACTCTTTCGGTGGTTAATTGAATACAAGAGTCTCACAGACTTTCCTGGCCAGGAACCAGATCTCCTCTAAATTCTCAGACCCTCAGATCTCAGATCCTCAGCCTCCTGAGTAGCTAGCGTGACAGCCATGAGCCACCAATGCCTGGCTCAAGAGTAGCTCCTGATCCAGATAATGCAGCTGAATGGCCTCGAGCTTTAAATTTCTTTCACCAACTAATATCAGCTCACCAACCCCTGGGCCTACAGCCTTCCTCAGGTTTACCCTCTAAGGTCCTGACCCCTTCTCATGGCCTGTGAGTATACCCTCCTCCACTCCCTCCAACCCTCCTCCACCCCTCCCTGCCCCACTCATCCTTACTGATCATCTTGGGCAGCTGGAAGAAGGTGGCCTCAAAGCCAGGATGTCGCCGCTCTGTGTTGGTTATGAGTGTGACCAGGAAGACGTTCTGGGAGGAGAGGAAGGTCAGATTGTAGGAGGGAGGGTATGTGCCACATAGCCTGAAGGAGAAAGGGGACAGAGTTAGGGAGAGAGACAACAATCAGACTTCACATACCTGACTCCCCGAGCAGATGGAGACCAAGGGCTCCATGCCAAAGCCTGGTCTTGTACATAACGTTGTGGGTCAAAAGACACTCCCCTGGATACTCAGGAGGCTGAGATCAAAGGAAGAAGCCAGAAAGTTTCAAGAGACTCTTAGCTCTATTTACCCACCAAAAAAGAAGTGGAGGTATGGCTCAAATGCTAAAGTACCAGCTTGAGTGAAAAATGCTAAGGGACAGCACCTAGACCAAATACAACCATTCATCTTTTGTTTAAGCTAGCAAAGCCTTACACATATTAAATGCCTAACAGAGAATTCATTAAGCAAATTGGGGGTTGAGGAATATTAGTAGTAATAGCAACTAATACTTATTAAGAACGTGCCTAAAAACAACAACAACAACAACAAAAACCCTGTTGTGTGGTACATACTTATAATCCTAGCACTCACAAGGTGGAGGCCGAGGGATCGTTCGGGGTCAAAAAAAAAAAAGAACATACCAACTATAAATAAATGTAGAACAAAGAATCTCAGTGAGAGCTGTGGATAAGTAGAGCTGAGATGTGAGGAAAGGGAAACAGGCTCTGTTAAAGACTGGATACCGGTGGAAGGGCGATGGATTAATGTGGAGGGTAAATGAGGCCAAATAAGGGTGAAATAGTTTGCATCTATGGGAACGAGATCTGGTAAAATTGTATTGGGACGAGAGGAGGGGAAAGAGTAAGGGAAAGCGATGCAGGAGGTGATAATGATTGAGGTACATTTCATAGACACATGGAAATGTCACAATGAAATGCCTGTTGAACAACTAATGTATGCTAATAAAAAATTAAAATAATCTGTGCATTTCCTATATATTATTTTTTAACTTGTGCCAGTACTGGAGATTGAACTCAAGGTCTGGGTTCTGTCCCCTAGCTTTGTTATTCAAAGGTGATGCTCTACTACTTGATCCACAGATCTACTTCTGGCTTATAGCTTAATTGGACAAAAGGGTCTCATGTAGTTTTTGTTTGTTCGTTTTGGTTTGTTTTGTTTTTGTCAGTTGTGGGGCAGGAACTCAGGGCCTAGATACTACCTCTGAGCTTTTGTGCTCAAACTAGCACTCTACCACTTTGAGACACAGCTGCACTTTTGGTCTTCTGGTTAATTGGAGATAAGAGTCTCACGGACTTTTCTGGCTAGGCTGGCTTTGAACTAGAATCCTCAAATCTCAGCTTCCTAAAAAGCTAGGCTTGCAAACTTTAAATTTCTATTTTAATTGTATTAACTATATACAATTAAATTTACTAAGAAAGAAAAAAAATTTAAATATGCCAGACCCTATTAGATACAAATAGTACAAAAGCGAGGACTCAATATTTGCGTACCCAATGCTATGGACATGGTATTGGAAATATAAACACAACTACATAGACATAAAAATGTATGACTCTAGGTGCCGGGTGTTTGGCCTAGTGGTAGTGTGCTTGCTTAGCATGCACAAAGACCCAGGTTCGATTCCTCGATACCACATACGTAGAAAAAAGCCGGAAGTGATGCTGAGACTCAAGTGGTAGAGTTCTAGCCTTGAGAAAGTTCAAGGACAATGCTCAGGCCCTGAGCTCAAGCCCAAGACTGGCAAAAAAAAAAAAAAAAGAATTATGACTCTATAGACATGTTTTATTACATAGATTAATATGTATTTATGACATACAAACCCTCAGCCTAATTTTAATTATGCTCTAAAAGCTAAGTGCCACTGATTATATATAGAGATTCCCTTCTTGAATATTTGTTAAACACGTCATTTGAAATATGATATGAAAATCAATGTTAATAAATTGTTTAATAAAAAAATATGCCAGACCAAGTATGGTAGTCCACACATATAATCCTTGCTACTTTGGAATTTAAAATCAGAAGGATAGCAGTTGGAGGCAGAAGGACAAAATTATGAGACTATATATTTAAAACAACTGAAGCAAAACAAAAAGCTAGGAGTACAGCTCAAATGACAGGAGTCCCTGACTAGTAACCACGAAGGCCCTGAGATCAAAGCCTCAATATTTTCCTTCTTTTTCTTTGTTCCTTCCTTTATTTATTTTTTTAATTTTAATTTTGCTTTTTTAGGTTTTAGCTTTTTTTTGGGGGGGGGTGTCAATCATGGGGCTTCAATACTGTCCCTGAGCTTTTCAGCTCAAGGCTAGCGCCCTGCCACTTTGAACCACAGGGCCATTTCAGTTTTCTGGTGGTTAATTGGAGAGAAGAATCTCATGCCTCCTGAGATCATAAGTGTGAACCACCAGTACACTACTGGTTTTGGCTTCTTGAGCCAGGGTTCACTATGCAGCCCAGGCTGATCTCAGACAAGCTATATAATCCATGCTGGCCTGTCAAATCTCCTCCCTCAGCCTTCAAGTGCCAGGATTACAGGTACACACTACAGCTACACTCAGCCCAATTTTGCTTTTACATGGGTCAATTAATAATATTCACAACAACTTAATAAAGTGGTTGTCCAGCAAGGAATTTAAGTTCTGCTTAATTATCTCTATTTCATGAATCAGGGAATCAAGACACAAGAAGTTCAGTACCTAGTCCAAAAATATATGGTTAAAACTTTAGAATACAAGGCTGGGAGTTTGGCCAAATGGTAGAGTGCTTGCCTAGCATGCACAAAGACCCAGGTTTGATTCCTTGGTACCACATACATAGAAAAAAGCCGGAAGTGGTGCTGAGGCTCAAGTGGTAGAGCTCTAGCCTTGAGAAAGTCCAAGGACAGTGCTCAGGCCTTGAGCTCAAGCCCAAGACTGGCAAAAAAAAAAAAAAAAAACTTTAGAACACAAACCTAGACAACTCAGGCACCAGACACCACACTTCTAATGATTTTTGCCATCTCCTTTAAGCAATGCAAAGTGAGGCAATCATCACAAACAAGGCCGAGAGTCAGGCTGACTGATTTGAAAGATGGCATTAACAAACAATGTATAGTATAATCTGACTTCTGAAAAACACATACGTACATACATAACAAAAGTATGGGAAAGGGCTGGGAATTTGGCCTAGTGGTAGAGTGCTTGCCTAGCACACTGATGCCCACCCAGGATCAGCCAATGCCTAGGGACAGGTGAGGGATCATCTGTAAACGTAAATCAACCAACTGAGGGTCCACACACCTCCTCTATGAGGCAGGACCCTATCCTTATGCTAATCCTCCCAGCAGGGGAAGAGGGAGTGGGGAGCAGACCTAGGCTTTCAAGCCTGCTAACATGATTCAAATTGCCGCGCCCTAACCTTGTGCACCCCGTATCATCTGTATTCCAGGGGAAGGCTCATGTCCACCATCTTCCTTGCCAAAGGCAATGATCACCTGAGAGACACTTGCTGATGCTAAGAGGACATCACACCTGCCTTCACTGCATTTCACAGTGAGCGGCAGCTACAAATGACAAGCTGTATCTCCGACCTGTGCAAGGGTAGCTTCAAGGGGTGCATACTGGCAGAGATGGCAGCCGGCCTGCTAGAGCATGTTGCTGTCTTCAGGATACTCACTGGACCACAGCATGGGGCTCCACAGGGCTCAGGGTGTCGTACACCATGACTAGGTCACTGTTCTGTCCAGTACAGGGTGCCACGTCAAAACTACGGAAGGTGAGGCTCAGCACGGAGTTGGCATCCCCTCGCAGGGCCCACTGGCAGCGGGCATGAGCTGGGTAGGGGCTATCCGGAAAGCCTGGGGTGGCGAAACGAGTCCGCTCCGAACCTCGGGCGTGCAAGGCGAAACTGCAGCTATCTGTTTAGGGGACATAAAGATGGGCACGGGTGGGGCTGGGGCTGAGAACTGCTGGGGAAAGTCATCTAGAGGTCCAGTGGTGCTGGACCCCAGACTTCCCAGGCACCCCACATCCTGAGGGAGACAAGGCTGGGGACTCTTGGGGGGAGGGAGGACAGAGGAAAAGAAGGCTCAACTTTTGGGAATGCACCTGGCTCAAGGGATATCTGGTCAAATCCCACCTCTTGCCAACATGGGGTGGAGACATGTTACTTACTGTCCTGGGTCCTCTGTACTGATCTGGGGTCAGAAGCTGAAGAACAAGAAAGAACATCTGCTACCATCTAGATCCTCATGCTGCTCCCGACTGTTCCCAAGGGAGGGGCCAGTAAGCAGGGGTCTCTCCAGAGCACCAGCCCCACCCCACTCCCCGCACAAGCCCACCCCTGGCCCACCCCTGACTCACGGAAAGCCACCACTGAGGTCATCACGAAAGAGTGCAGGGCCCGTGCTCTGGGCGGCAGAGTGATCACACGCTCCATCGCCATGGCACGCTCTGCCTCCTCCTCCAGGTACTGGGGGATGCTGAACTCTGACCAATAGTAGGCGATGACACTGCCCTCGCTGGAGAGATGGGGGGAGGGGGGGGCTGAGACAAGGAGGCTACAGGGACCCACATTTTCCTATACAACTAGGAAGGGGCACACACTGAGGCTGTGCTCCAGACCCCTATTTGATATCTTGTCCCTTATCTTCACCCACTCCCCCATCCCATAAATGTATCCTGGGACAGTTTACCTTTAAGACTGAGGCAAAAAAACTTGGAATTTGGCTACTAACTTGGACACATTGTATCCCAACTCACAGGTCTGATTTCTGATCAAGGAAAAGTGATGACAATGCCCCCTGCCACCCACCCAGCAGTCCTCAGGATTTAATTAAACAAGGAACATAAAAAGCTCTTTGGAGCCAGATGTGGTGGTGTACACCTGTAATCCCAGTTACTCGGGATGCTGAGGCAAGAGGACAAAAACCTATCTGACGAGCTCAAGAAGAGTATCTAGACCCAGATTTCAAGCCCCACGACAGAGAAGAAAGAAGGAGGAGGAAGAAGAGGAGGAGGAAGAGGAGGAGGAGGAGGAGGAGGAGGAGGAGGAGGAAGAAGTGAGGGCAAGAATGGGTGATAAGGCCAAGTGAGAGCACTAAACTCTTAGTTCAGACAGAATGGCACATGTCCCGGTGGTAGACCAGTTGTTCTACCTATATGGGGTCCTGGATTCCAGTTGCAAACCAAACTGTGAGGGGAGGAGTACTTTATGGAAAACAAATTATGTTAGCATGAAAGTCTTTCTGAGCACCCCAACTTGTTCAAACCCAAGTCCAGAAAAATAATTACTACCCTTCCTGAGCACATCTCATGTGACAGGCATTGTGCAAAAGTCCTCCCTTGCAGAAGGACAGAACAAGGACTCGCCCTCAGCTTGCCAAGCCAGACTTTCAGCTTCACCTCTCCTAGTTATGAAGCATTTTGCTCCACACACTACTCCCTACTCAGAATGCCTAGACAGTGCAGGGATGCCCCCACACCCCGAGCCCTCCCCCAGCACCCACCTGAAGGCAGTCACTGTAGACTTCTTGTGGTAGGGGCCCAGGACAGAGACTTCACTGTACAACAGCTTCAGCTGAGGGAAGGGGACAAGGCTCATGACGGGCCTAAGGGCAGCAATAACTGCTTCCCTAGGTCCAGGTTACATCCTTCCCTCCCAGGATGCCCTCCTAGACCTCCCTCCCCCAGGAGGACCTTGGGGCAAAGGTGAGAAGTTTCCCTTCCACTTGGTGGGGCTGACAAGATTCTGCCCTGGGCCTGGACTCACCGCCTCCTTCACCTTGTTGGCCAGGCTTTTGAATTCACTAGTGTTTGAGTTTTCATATGCATCTATGAAGTTCTCATTTTTGATCCTCAGGTAGCCATTGAATACCTTCTGAACCCGCACGTTCCGATCTGTGCCAGGCCAAGAGAGCAGTCAGGGGCCATAGCACTGTCTCCACCTGCCCTCCCCTGCCTGCAGCTGCCCACAGCACCAGAGGAGCCAGTGCCCAAAAACCCAGCTCTGACTGGCTCCCCAGCACTCTCCAGCACACAAAATAGATCCAGGGAGGTAGTGCCCAGAGATCTGTCCTCCCCCAGCTTCCCTCCTGCCCAGCACAGGTAGGCCCCAGAATCTGTCCCTGAAGGAGAAGGGACACACCCTACCTCATCCTCCCAGCAACCCAGCCCAGCGGTACTCACACTGGAAATGCCACACCAGCAAGCCAGCCACGAGTGACAGTAAGAGGAAGCTGACCAGCAGGGCTGCCAGCACCACCCAGCGCCTGGGGCCCCGCTTCTCCACCTTCTTGGTATTGTTTGCAGGCAGGAACTCCACACCCTCCTCCAAGCCATTCATGCTCTGCAGAGATACACAGCACTTAATAACTTCCCTCACCACGTTGACAGCCTCTCAGCCCCACTCAGGAAAATTGTGAGGGCTGGCTCATGGGAAAGCCAGGAGAAGGGCAGACTTCATCCTTGAGTGCCTGGACCACTCTGCCCAGATGTGGAACCCACTACCCAATCAGAGGAAAATGAAGGTGGCTGGATGAACATGAATTGCTTAACAGCTGTTCTCTGAAATAAAAATAAAAATAATAATAAAATAAAATAAATGGTTGAGTTCCAGTGGCTCATGAGCCTGTAATCCTAGCTACTCAGGAAGCTAAGATGTGAGCGCCATAGTTCAAAGCCAGTCCAGGTAGGAAAGTTTGTGAGAATTTTCTTTCCCATAAACTACTCAGAGAAAACCAGAAGTGATGCTGTGGCTCAAGTAGCAGAGAGCTAACCTTGTGCAGAAAGAGGCTCAGGGACAGTACCCAGGCCTTGAGTTCAAGCTCCAGGACGAAGAAGGAGGAGGAGGAGGAGGAGGAGGAGGAGGAGGAGGAGGAGGAGGAGGAGGAGAAGGAAGAGGAGGAGGAGGAGGAGAAGAAGGAGGAGGGGGAGGGGGAGGGGGAGGAGGAGGAGAAGGAGAAGGAGAAGAAGGAAGAGGAGGAGGAGGAGGAGGTAGAGGAGGAAGAGGAGGAAGAGGAGGAGAAAGAGGAGGAGAAAGAGGAGAAGGAGAAGGAGGAGGAGGAGGAGGAGGAGAAGGAGGAGGAGGGGGAGGAGGAGGAGAAGGAGAAGGAGAAGGAGAAGAAGGAAGAGGAGGAGGAGGAGGAGGAGGAGAAAGAGGAGGAGGATGAGAAAGAGGAGGAGGAGAGAGAGGAGGAGGAGGAGAGAGAGGAGGAGGAGGAGAGAGAGGAGGAGGAAGAAGGAGAGGAGGAGGAGGAGGGAGAGGAGAAGCAGGAGGAGAAGGAGGAAGAGGAGCAGGGGGAGGAGGAGGAGGAAAAAGAGGAGGGGCACCAAGATGGAGGACAGCCAAGTGTCAATGGCTCACACCTATATTTCTAGCTACTCAGAAGGCTGAGATCTGAGGATCAAGGTTCAGATGAGCTTTTTCCCCATAGCACAGGCCTGTGCATCCCTCTGTCCTGGGGAAGCATGATACTCTTCCACTGTGGTGGTTCCTGATCACTCCTAACAGACCCCAGAGGACATACAAGGAAAGCAAGACCTCACCCTAATTCCATAGACTCAGCCAGTTCACACTCTCTGCTATGGTTTTTCTGGTAGTCCACTTGAACAACATATCCATTAACTCACTGCTATCCTAGGGTCTCTCATTTCTGTGACACTGAGGCATTTACATCACTCATCAGAATTTCCTATGTGCATGTACCTATGCAGTATCTCACTGAGAAGCGCCTCTCGGCCCCAGCCACTTCAGAACTTTCCAAATCATATGATAATAACACTGTCTTGATTCATCAGCTTAAAATATTGACTGATTTCCTTTTTTTTTTTGACAAATATAAATTAGAGGCAGGGGGAGTGGGGAGTGTGCTGAGACTTGAACTTAGGGTCTGGGCACTGTCCCTCAGCTTTTTGTTCAAGACCAGCATTCTACTACTTGAGCCACATTCTACTTCCAGTTAAGAGTCTCACAGATTTTCCTCACTTGGTTAGCTTCAAGCCACTATTCTGTTTACTAGTAATGCTTCCTTTCCTATTCGATTTATATTTACTTATATTTTCTTTTTCTTTATTTCTTTCCTTTTTGTTAATTGTAGGGCTTGAATTCAGGGTATGGGTTCTATCCCTGAGCTTTTGGGCTCAAGCTAGTGTTCTACCAGTTTGAGCCACAGTGCTACTTGTAGTTTTCTGGTGCTTAATTACAGATAAATGTCTCATGGAGTTTCCTGCCTGGGCTGGCTTTGAACCATGATCCTCAGATCTCAGCCTCCTGAGTAGCTAGGAATGCATAGGTGCCTGGCTTTCAACTTACATTTTATTTTTCTTTTTTTCTCAGTCATGGGTCTTGAACTCTGTGGCCTAGGCACTGTTCCTGAGCTCTTCAGTTCAAAGCTACTGCCCTACCCCTTGTGCCACAGCACCACGTCCAGTTTTCTAGTGGTTAACTGGAGATAAGAGTCTTACAGACTTCAGTGCCCAGGCTGGCTTTGAACCATGATCCTCAGATCTCAGCCTCCTGAGTAGTTAGGATTACAGACATGAGCCACTATACCTGGTGTCAACTTACATTTTCTTGAGGTGAGTTTTCATTTGCTTATATTTCCTCTCAGAATAACAACTCCATATAATATCTCAGAGCTCTGTCATCTTCTCAGTTTACAACTAAATCTTTTCTTTTTCTTTCTCTCTCTCTCTCTCTCTCTCTCTCTCTCTCTCTCTCTCTCTCTCTCTCTCTCTTCTCTCTTCTTTCTTTCTTTTTTGCCAGTCCTGGGGCTTGAACTCAGGGCCTGGGCACTATCCTTGAGTCTTCTAAAGGCTAGCATTCTACCCCTTGAGCCACAGCTTTTTCATGTATGTGGTAGACCAAGGAATCAAACCCAGGGCTTCGTGCATGCTAGGCAAGCGCTCTACCACTAGGCCAGGCTCCTGGCCCTTCATTTTCTTCCTGGTGGCTTTCTCCAAGAGTCTTCTGTCCTTTCTCATAGTGAATTTCCTACACCATCACCCTGGGAGCTACCTGCATCTTTGTCTTGAGTTGAAGCCCATTGTCTAAAATTCCATGTGTTCATTTCTCTATTTCATTTTCAGTAGCTTTCTGAAAAGAAAATGCTTTTTTTGATACTTTACCTATTTCTGAGAAAGACCTTAATTCTACATTCACATGTGTTGATAGTTTGCCTGGAAACCTATAGAATCATAGGTTTCAAATAATATTCACTTTAAATTTTGAAAACATTGTTCTTGAGAAACATAATAGTATAAAGCCATCATCTCTTCTACTTATGACTATTTTTTTTTTTGCCAGTCCAGGGGCTTGAACTCAGGCCTGGGCTTTCTCAAGGCTAGAGTTCTACCACTTAAGCCACAGTACCACTTCCGGCTTTTTCTATGTATGTGGTACTGAGGAATCGAACCCAGGTCTTCGTGAATGCTAGGCAGGCCAAACTCCTGGCCCCTAATTACGACTTTTAATTTAATGACTGTTTTCTTTATCTGAAAGCCTTGAGGTAGTGCTTAGAATGGGATCTTAAAATTTCGTAAAGTTGAATGCTATTTGAAATGTCTGCCTTTCTGGAAAACTTGCCTATTTCTTAGACATGTCCTTTCCTTGGTTTTCTCTGGTCTACTTTCTTTAGTTCCTGTTGTTGTTGATTTTTTCCTTTCTCTATAGTAGCCATCTCATTTTTTTATAACCTTTTTATTTAGGGTTCTTTTTTTTCATTCTTACAATCAAAATTTTAGTATATAAGTATTTTCTTATTCTCTGGGCTTTCCCATTTTATGGCATCTTATATTCATTTTTTCTTTTGGTCAGTTGTTGGGCTTGAATGCGGGGCCTGGGTGATATCCCTGAGCCTCTTTATGCTCAAGGCTAGTGCCCTACCACTTGAAACACAGCTCCATTTCCAGTTTTCAGGTGGTTAATGGCAGGTAAGAGTCTCAAGACTTTGCCGCTTGGACTGGCTGTGATCAGCAATCCTGCAATCTCAGCCTCCAGAGTATCCAGGATTGTCACACTTCTACTTTCAGTACTACCTGAGCTTAAGGGCTAGGAACAAAGCTTAGTGGTACAGTGCTGACTTAGCATGTACAAGCCCTTAGAAAAGAAGTTTGTGACCTGACTTAAAAGCTCATTATAAAGGCAATTGGCTTTATTAAACTTCAAAAGTCATACATTTCACTTCCAAGAGTGATGTTTTATTCCGTATGAGTAAGTAGCCTTTGCTTGTTTTCTAAATGTACTACCTTCTTGCTCTTTCTTATGATCTAACTAGACACTTTTCTAGATTACCTTTGGACTTTGTCTCTGGTTTTCATTATCAGATAGTAAGTTTTCTTTAGATGTTTTGTCACTGGGCGGAAGTGAGGTTAGGGTAGTATTTGCTTTTAGCTAACTGTACATCATTTTCCCCTAGTGTATGTGGCTTTAGTATAATAGTCCTTGGTTGTCTATGAGCAGGAAGGCAGGAAGGAAGGAAGGAAGGAGAAAGAAGGAAAGGAGGAATTAAGAAAGAGAAAGGAAAGAAGGGAGGGAGGAAGGAAAGAAGGGAGGAAGGGAGAAGGAAGGGAGGAAGGAAGGGAGGGAGGGAGGGAGGGAGGGAGGGAGGGAGGAAGGAAAAAAGGAAGCAAGGAAGGAAGGAAGAGGTTTGAGAATGTGGCTTAGTGGTAGAGTGCTTGCCTAGCACACTGGGTTCAATTTCTTCGTAGCACATAAACTGCAAGCCAGAAGTGACACTGTGGCTCAAGTGGTAGAGTGCTAGCTTTAAGCAAAAGAAGCTCAGGGACAGTGCCCAGGCCCTGAGTTCAAGCCCCAAGTCTAGTGGTGGGGTGTGGAGAGAAGGAAGGATGGAGGGAGGGAGAGAGGGAGGGAAGCAGGAGGAGAGGGAAGGAGAGAGGGAGAGAAGGAAGGAGGAAGAGAGGAAGGGAGGGAACAAGAGAGGGAAACAGGCAGTAAAAGAAATACCAGGAAATCATTATTATATTTAGATACATTTCCAATTTTCAGAGTCATTTCCTATCTATTTTCTTCCATTCTACCACTACCAAGGCTGGTACTGCCTCTCTGTTAATGAAACAGCAAGGAGAAACTATTAGGCAAAATGATTGTTCCCTCCAAGTCATTGCACTATAAAGCAGCTGCAGGATTTGAGGGTGGTTGCATGAGTTTTGAAGCTCCACTCAACACAGAAAGAACTGATTAATCAATAACCAGCTTTCTCCCTTTTATAGCCCTAACTCTGCTCCATCTCCAGGCATAGCAAAGGCCATCCTGCATAACTCTAACACTTTAGTGATAAGGAAACTGAGGCTGAGTAAAAGGGCGTGGCCTTTCCAAGGTTGGGGAAGCAGCAAAGCTGGGACAAAAGCCAATCTCTTCCAACTCTAAGGCAGGGTTTCCAGTACACGCATGCTTAGCCGCAGAAGGTAAAAGAGTATGGGGGGAGAGGGCAAAGAGGTCGGGGAGCTCCAAACCACCCTAGTTCATTAATTGCACTCATAACCTATCTGTGGCCTGAGTGAACCAAAGAGAAAGGATATCTGCTTTTGCCTGTCTGTTTCTCCTTAAAAGTAAACATCTCTGCAGGTGCACATACAAAACCATGTTACAAAGCCAGGTGCTTGCTTACTACAAACAAACAGAGGTCGCGTGACTGTGGTGGCCTCTTCCTACCCACCAGCTCCACTTGGGAGCCATCATCCCCAGAAACTCAACATGGCTGTAGGTAAAAACAAAACAAAACAAAACAAAAAAAAAAACACACAAAGGAAGAAATGGTTTTAGGATGGAAGAACATGAAGGACTCGAGGTATGTATCCAGGACAGATCTTGGAGAGGTAAAAAGGAGAGAACTGAGAGACAGGCTGCAGGATTGAGATTTGATGACTGCCATTCCCTCTTCCCAGAGGGAAAAGGGTGTCAGGTCCAGAAACTCAGGAAGGTGTCCAAATGAAAAAGCAATTTATAGGAAGCAAGGGGGAGATTAGGGGGAAGAGAGGGAGAGAGGTTTAATTTCATTTACTGATATAGGAACCAGTCTTCTCCCATTAAGTCAGAAGGACTGGAAGCTAAATGCTGAGCAAATGCAGCTCTGGCTATGTTAACCAAAGGATCTCCCACTTTTGGTTCATTAGCAGGATGCTAACTCTCTAAATCCCTCAATCCTCAAGCTCTGGGACCAACAAATCCAGAGTTTGTCATTAGTAGCTTAGAGCATGATACTTGCTAGAGAAAAGCAAATTAGTAAGTAACTCCATATGTATCAACAACAAAAATATTCTCCAAAATTCACACAAGACACCAACCAGTGCAGTTAGCTAGCCACATATAAATCGTCCTGTTTAAGGCTATTCCTCAGTTAACTAAGTTCACTCTGGTGTAATCTGCTGGGAAAGCAGAGATCATCGGATCCTTGAAACCTGAAATGGTCACTTGGACCCCCAGCGAGGTACTGCGAAAGCCATTGGCATCTTATATAGAAACCTGTTTCAGCTGCTGGCAATCAAGGTCAAGGGTCAAAGACGATGTCATCATTTATGGACACAGGTGAGTGGCTCAGACCTGAGTCTAGGACAAGGGTGGCTAGATTGATGAGCCACTGCTAACTGTCACTCTCCCCTTGCACATTCAGTGACTCAGTGTCCCCACCCACGAGATGGGGCAGACTTCGATTCCATCACCACCACTCTCAGGCCATGAGAGCCATAAAATGTCTCTGTGATTGTTCAAGCAAGAAGGGACAGTACAGACTGAGTATGAGGAAGGTTTCCACGGTAAGGAGGCATTCTGTGCGTTGTCAACTTGCTTTCTTGTTTAAGAAGAAAGGCGAAGCCAACATAAATAATCACGCCAGCCAGTTCTAGTTTTATCCTGGCCAGAGTCTCTAGAAACACGGTATGGCCAAGGGCCATCTTAGACCACAGAAGTGACATCCTCCAAAATGGAACGCGGTATATGCCATCTGTTGGCACAAGAGACGTAGGCTGTGCTGGGCCAGAGAGCAAAGGCAAAGACAGCGAAAGTCTTCCTCTTCAAGTTGCTCATTGCAGGCATACCTTTCTTTATTGCACTTTGCTTTATGGCACTTGGACGATATTATATTATTTAGAAACTGCATTTGTGCTCAATCTGTAGGTGCCATTTTTTTTTCCCAACAGCTCTGATGACTGCTGCCATTTTGTAGCAAGAGCACTTTTACTTAAGTGATACACATTGCTTGGTTTGTTTTTGTTGTTTGTTGTTGTCATTTTTGTGTAGATTGCATACTCAAGAGACATTACAGGGTAAATGTAACTTTTATATATACTGGGAAGCCAGAAACCTATCTACGGAAAATTCTGATTACTGAAGGAGTTTAGAACGGGATCTGTTGGCATCCCCAAATCTGGTCTCCAGTTAGGGGGGACTAGCCTAGACTTAGACAGATGGTCTGAAGTTAAACCAGCAGACACAGGTAAACAGAGGCAGCTGTACAGATAGCAGATATCTGTAATTCAGGGGGCGGGATGTCACCCTACCTTCCCAGTCCAGGGTTTAATCTAGAAAGGACACTTGAAAAGGTCATCATGAAAATATGAGAAAGGGATGAATAAAAAGTGGGCAGGGGTTGAGGGGCAGGGGCCTGGGAGAGACCCATGTTGGAAACATACAACACACTCACCAACCTAGGCAACTGATCTAAAACACCAGATTCTGGGTTGGCACTGGTATCTCATGCTGGTAATCCTTAGCTACTCAGGAGGCTGAGATCTAAGGACAAAGCCAGCCCTGGCAAGAATGTTCATTGAGACCTTCATCTCCAATTAACCATCAAAAAAAAAAAAAAAAAACCAACCCAGAACCAGAAGTGGAGGTGCAGCTCATGTAGTAGAACACCAGACTCGAAGGGAAAAAAAATCTAAGGAACAGAGTGCCCTGGCCCTGAGTTCAAGCCCCAGTACTAGCAAAAGAAAGCAAGAAAGAGGTTAGGAAATTAGAAAGGAAGAGAGGAATAGAAAGAGAGAGGCTGGAAATAAAGAAGAGAGGGAGGGAGAGAAGGAAGGAGGGAGGGAGGAAAGAAGGGAGGGAGGGAGGGAAAGAAGAAGAGGAAGGGAAAGAGGGAAAGAAGGGAGGGAGAAAGAAGGGGAGGAAAGGGGGAGGGAGAGAGGGAGGGAGGGAGAGAGAGAGGGAAGGAGAGAGGGAGGGAAGAAAGGAGGGGGGAGGGGGGAGAAAGGGAGGGAAGGAGGAAGGGAAGGAGAAAGAGAGGGAGGGAGCAAGAAAGCAAGCAAACAGATTTTACAAAAAGTCATTGGTTACTCCACCTGTCGTTCCTGAGACTTATTAACTTGTAAAAAAAAAATAGAAAAAGAAATTAAAACACTGCAGCACTGTTCTGCACCCACATTCCCAAGCTCTTCTCCTAGGAGGGGTAAGGGTCTAGGATCTAGAAGAGTTTTTGTTGGTTTGGTTTGGTTTCATGTGTGTGCTGGTCCTGGGGCTTGAACTCAAGGCCTGGGTGCTGTCCCTGAGCTTCTTTTTGCTCAGGGCTAGCATTCTACCACTTAAGCCATAGTGCCACTTTTCTAAGTTATTTATTGGTGATTAAGAGTCGCATAGACTTTCCTGCCTAGGGTAGCTTCAAACTACAATCCTCATATACTAGCCTCCTGAGTAGCCAGGCAGCTGCTGGCAGCTCATGGCTATAACCATAAGATCTAGAAGTTTTTACAAGAACTTCTGGTCATTCTTTTCTTTTTTGATTAGGTCTGAGTCAGGTACTTAAACTAGGTACTTTAGCCCACTGGCTAATGCTCTACCAAGTGAGCCATGCCTCCAACTCTCAGGTCATACTTAGGAAGCCAAGAGTAAGAAGCTTTCCAGTTCCCAGGCAGCTGGCTCATCCACTTCCCATCACCAGGAGAGGAGGCTGTAGGTGGACCTGTCCCAGCCTGTCTATTTTAAACCACCACCTGAGATGCAAGGTACTTGCTGTGCAGGCTTGGGCTTTACTTCCTGCCCTGGGGGCCCTCCCTCTACAACATTACAGCATTACTCCAAAAGTCCCTGTGGCTGTCATCAGTTTCCTCTGAAACAGACACGCCAGCTCCTCCTCAGGGAAGACTGGCCAGCTGGTGGGGATACCCCGCCCTTTTGCCTCCTGGCCCTTTCACCCTTGCCCTCTGATCCTGTCAGAGTCCATTAGCTTTCCCACCAGACACAGCTGCTTTGAAATGGATAGGGCTATGGGATGCAAGGATCCTTCCTTTTTTTTTTTTCTTTTCTTTTCTTGCTGTTCCTGGGGCCTTACCTCTGGCCTGGGCCCTGTTCCTAAGCTTTTTTGCTCAAGGCTAGTCCTCTATCACTTGGTTGGGCCACAGTTTCACTTCTGGCTTTTTTCCCCCTCTGGCAATTAATTGCAGATACATGTCCCATAGAATTTGCTGCCTAGGGTGGCTTTGAACTGTAATCCTCAGATCTCAGCCTCCTGAGTAGCTCGAATGACAGCCGTGGACCACTCAGCACCCAGTGGATCCAGATTTTCCTACAGATGTGTAACTGCAGTCCAACCAGGGAACAGAAAGCTGACCTGAGGCCAATAGCTGTCACTGAAGAAAGTTAACCAATAGGTTTCAAACTCAGACCATAAAGGAAAGTCCCTCAGGAGATGCTTTGAGGGCACTCTGTTAAGTGTCTGCCATTAAGTAGCCCACCTTTGAGAGATGGCATGTCCCACTCTTAGCGAGGCCCAGGCACCACTGCCCACACAGCCTCAGGACAGGGGCCACACACACTGATGCCACAAGACCCTCCCTGCAAGGAGACAAAGTTCTCACTGCCTGACCCAGGACTGTGCTTCCTCTTTGCAGGATGGGATGGACATAACCCATATAAGGGGTCTAGCTGCAACCTAGAGCTCTTGAGACAAATACTGCCTCAGTCTTTCCCTCTTAAAACTGGGTTAATGATCCCTTATGGCAATCTACGTAGAGTGCCTGTAGAACATAACTAGCCAATTCCCACTAATGAAAGAGCTTACATACTGTCTCCCTTTGATTTGGACTTCTCTGCCCACCATCCACCCATCTGTCCAAAGCCAAGCAACCAGTCCTCCCTCCAGCCTGGGGGAAACCAGCTGGGATGTAATAACAAAAACTATCACAGTACAAGCCTGTGTGGGCCTCAAAAACACCAGGTAGAAGTAGGTCTTCCTGGAGGCCCACTGTGTGTGAAGGGCTGAGTTAAGGCAAGTCCAATCCACCTATCTGCCCCAGGAAGCCCTCCTCACCTTCCCCATTCTCCTCCACTGCTTCCATCTCTGTCTTACCAGAATTAGCACTCCATTGTTTGTTTTCTGTTTTTCTTGGTGAGGAGAGAGGTACAGGAGATGGAAACCGGGACCTCAAGTATGCTAGTGGATGAATGGATGGATGAGTGATTGATGGATATCTCTACTCAGATATCCATATTCAGCTTTCTCCTGTATCAGGCTGGGATGCTCTAGGAGATGCCAGTTCCAAACCTGTTTTCAAGGTACCTTTGTTTCCTTGGAGGGGGAATGCTATAAGTATTCTCTGAGGTTCTGCTTCCCTCAAGATCTCTATGTCAAACCTGGCTAGACTCAAATTCAAGTTTGGACTCTATTTTCTCTTCCTCTCATGATCCCTGACCCTCAGTTCAGTTTCCTAAATATCTCTAGCTCTTTCAATCCATGCAGTTCAGGCCGACCTTATCCTTATTTTGCCCAAAAACCATCTTTTTTTATGCCAGTCCTGGGGCTTGAACTCAGGGCCTGAGACTGTCCTTGCGCTTTCTCAAGGCTAGAGCTCTACCACTTGGCCCACAGCACCATTTCTGGCTTTTTCTGTGTATGTGATATCGAGGAATTGAATCCCGGTCTTTGTACATGGTAGGCAAGCACTCTACGACTAGGCCAAACTCCTGGCCCCAAAGACCTTCTGATTCCAGCCCAACCACCTACCTTCTTCCTGTCCTGAGCTATCATCTGCAACAGTAGAACCCAGCAGATCCACCCAAAACTACACAAGAGCAGTGGAGATGTGGCTGGCCTCAAAGAACTTTTTTCCATTCATTTTCTTGATTTTTCACAAAGCCTGTTTTTATTTTAGGGGCAAGTACATTTTTTATTATTGAAATTTCTATCAAGATCGTTAGAGGTTCCCAACAACTATCAGAAATAATACTGAGAGGTTCTTTATTCCCTTTGTCCAGTCCCCCCCGCCATACCCCAGTGGTAACACTTGTACAAACTGTTATTACAACATTGACATTTACACTGATGTGATCCATAGATCTGACTCAGATTCCTTATCTTCCTTGTTCTCATGTGTGTATGTGCACATGTGTAGTCAGTCTATCAGTAGTATAGTTTCCTGTATCCACTATTGGTCAAGACTATGAAAAGCTTCAATGGAAGAGTCCCCCTAATGCCTTTTGTAAGCAGACCCACTCCTTTTGATTACCCATATTCCTCAGTCCCTTAAACACTAGACTTGTTCAGTTCCTGCACTGAAATCATAGCGTATATAAGATTTAGACACTCTTGGCTCTTTTCTTTCACTATGCATAGTTCCTTAGAAAAATCATCCAAGTCACTGTGTCTATAAAAAAAAAATGGATGATAATCCTTTGTAGGGTTGAGGAGTATTCTGTAGGTACCACTTGGCCTTGGAGTACCCAGAGATCTGCAGAAGTTAATGGGAAAGCCCAGGGTCCATCTATGGAACCTCTGAGAATTGTCTAGATTCTATCAGTGACGCCCAGACTCCTAACTGAGCAATCTAAGAAACTACCATGGCAAGAGGACCATAAATCAAACAAGGACCCCTGCACCCCTAGGGGCCCATGGTTCTAAAATTTCAACACAGAACTATAGGACTACTCTTCCTTCAGAATCAGATTGGGACAAGTTCTAGAGAACATCTCAGGTCCCATCTTCCCAGAGCCATTGAAACAAGTTAGGCACTGATTAGCATTGCAACAGAACCAGTACAATTTTTCCTGCTCAGGGCAGTGCCAGAAAATACTCATGTTACTGTTTATGGTCACCATTGGTCTGCCAATCAAATTCATTTCCTCCTATCACAAAATGTTTTCTAAGCCTCTAGCCATCAAAGTTAACAACCCCCCCCACATTAGTCCTGTGAATAGTTTTTGGTATGTTGTATTATTTATGACACAAAGACAGGAAATTAATATATATGTTGTTTTTCTTTGCAACTCTTTCCAGTAGGTATTTAGCTGGAGACAGATGGAGAACCCACTGACAATGCAAGCTGGCAGCATATAGCGTCTTCCTACCCTAAACGATTTACCAGGTATATCTTCTGAGAACTCTCCAGGAAGGCTCAGGAGTTTGGCCTAGTGGTAGAGTGCTTGCCTAGCATGCACAAAGACCCCAGTTTGATTCTTCAGTACCACATACTTGGAAAAAGCCAGAAGTGGTGCTGTGGCTCAAGTGGCAGAGTGCTGGCTTCGAGGAAAAAGCCCAAGGACGGTGCTCAGGCCCTGAGTTCAAGCCCCAGGACTAGCAAAAAGAGAGAGGGGGGGCTTATTAGCCTCATGGTTTTGGAGGCTTTGGTCTAGGACCAACTCTTTCTGTTGCTTTCATGCCTGTGCTGGATATCATGATGGCAACATATGGCAAAAAATCAAGCTGTTTACCCCATGCTAGAGACATGAAGAAGATAAAATAAGAGGGCCAGCAGTGGGCCTAGTGGTAGAGCACTTGTATAGCATACACAAAGCCCTAGGTCTAATTCCTTGGCACCACATACACAGAAAAAAAGTCGAAAATGGTGCTGTGGCTCAAGTGGTAGAGGGCTAGCTTTGAGCAATAACAGCTGAAAAACAGCATCCAGGCCCTGAATTTGGGTCCCAGTACTAGCAAACATACAAAAAAAAAAAACTTCAACCAGGTTCCATCTTTAAAAGTTTCCCTACCCCAGCACTGATGGTTCACCCTGTAACCCTAGCTACTCAGGTGGCTGAGATCTAAGGCTCACAGTTCAAAGCCAGCTGGAGCAGCAAAATCTATGAAACTTGTATCTCCAATTAACAGAAAACCAGAAGTGGTGCTATGGCTCAGAGTGGTAGAGCCCTAAGCAAAAGAGCTAAGTAAGGAACAGTGCTCAGACCTGGAGTTCAAGCCCCTCAACCAAAATAGAAAAAAGAAAGTTCCCACCACCTCCCATTAAAATCATGCTCAGGACCAAGCCTTTCACACATGGACCCTTAGAAGTCACTTACAATCCAAACGACAGCACTGTTGGTAAGAAGCAGGCCGCTTATTCTTATAATCCTAATTATTGGGGTATACGACATCCGAAGATCACAGTTTGAAGCTAGCCCAGGCAGCAAAAAGTATGTGACACTCAGAACTCCAATTAACTAACAAAAGCCAGAAGTAGAACTGTGGCTCAAGTAGCAGAGCATTAATCTTGAATAACAACGTTCATAGACAAGCACACACGCGCATGCGTACACACATACACAAATAACAAAAGAATTCCAGAATTTCTTTTTGTCTATTTGCTTTTGTTTGTTTGTTTGTTTGTTTATCAGTCATGGGTCTTGAACTCTGGCCTGGGCGCTGTCCCTAAGCTCTTCAGCTCAAGGCTACTACCCTACCCCTTGAACCACAGCGCCACTTCAGCTTTTTCTGTTTATGTGGTACTGAATCCCAGGCTTCACGCATGCTAGGCAAGCACTCTACCACTAAGCCACATTCTCAGCCCAAGAAATTCACTTTCTAATGCATGTATTTCTATACTGTTTGACTTCAAATTCCCCTCCTCGACATTTGTAATCACAAACAAAAACGTTTTTTCAAGAACATGCATAAAAATAGCAAATTATTGCCAAATTTATTTGTTTGTTGATATGTTTTGGTGCTGGTCCCAGAGCTTGAACTCAGAACCTGGGCATATCCCTCAATTTTTATTCTTATTTTTTTGCTCAAGGCTGGTGCTCTACCACTTGAGTCACAACTCCACATCTGGCTTTTTGGTGGTTAATTGGAGATAAGAGTTTGGGGGACATTCCTGCCTGGGCTCGCTTTGAACCACGACCCTCAGATGTCAGTCTCCTGAGGAGCTAAGATTATAGATGTGAGCTACCAGCACTTGGCTCCCTATTAGCTTTTTAGTAATAACTTCCTAAAGTATAACCAAACAAGAACTTAGAGAAAATAATTTCAGATTTGAGGCAGACACATTACAAGCCTGGCCTTTAGTCAGGTCTGGGTATTTTGTGGTAAGTAAACACCCTGACCACAGGTAGCAGGCAGTCTGGTTTCTCTCACTGAGGGTGGTGTATTGTATGTCTTAACACAGATGGGAATGTTCTGTTCACAGCAGTGTGTGTTGTCCTGCTCTTTCTGACTGACTCATAATTAGAGCATCCAAGGTATGGATGGACCTTTCCCTCCCATCTCAGTGTCATCTACAAAGCAGAGAAGCAGAAGTCCCAAGTCCTCATCTGTTTTTTTTACCAGACAGGAGGTGGCACAGAACCCAAGAGGAAGTGAGGGGCAGCCTCAAGCAACCATCTGAAGGGACCCTCAGTCACTCAGTCAGACACAAACCTAATCGGCTTCAGGATCTGTCCAGCAGACAACAAACTGCTATCTATGCCTTCCCCAGAACACAAAGGGCTTGATACATGGTACTATCTCACTCTAGACAAGAAAGCACGCATTTGAGCCAGGCACCCATGGCTCACACCTGTAATCCTAGCTACTCGGGAGGCTGAGCACCAAGTAACACAGCTTGAAATCAGCCTGGTAGGAAAGTTTGAGACTCTTCTAATTAACTACCAATAAGCTGGAAGTGAATGTGTGACTCAAGTGGTAGAGTGCCAGACTATAGTGAAAAAGCTTAGGGACAACACTTAGACCCTGAGTTCAAGCACCAGTACCAGTACAAAAATACATATATACATACATACATTAAAAGCACATCTTTGTATGTAGCAGAAAGAAGTGTGAGAGGGCTGGGAGTTTGGCCTAGTGATAGAGTGCTTGCCAAACACGTACGAAGACCTGGGTCCGATTCCTCAGTACCACATACATAGAAAAAGCCAGAAGTGGTACTGTGGCTCAAGTGGTAGAGCTCTTGCCTTGAGAAAGCCCAAGGACAGTGCTCAGGCCTGAGTTCAAGCCCCAGGACAGGCAAAAAAAAAAAAAAAGTGTGAGAAATGGAAATAACCTGCTAAGTAGTTTTTCAGCTTAAAATACTCACCATAATTTTGTAACCATATTCTTAATAAATGAAGCCACATTTTGCTAAAAAACCTTGTTGAAGTCACACCTCCAGCTGTTTCTAATCTGCTACCTAAGTAACCTCATCAAAAGGGAAACCAGACAAATTTGGAGGAGGTGACTTTGGTGTCTTGTCTTGGCGCCTGATGATCATTACCCTCTTATTTTTTTTTTTATATGCTCCCAACTATGTCTAATGATGTGTACTGGGATTTTGCTGGGAATATGCATTCATCAAACGCCATCGCCTTTGGAATACAGTTTTATAATAGCATTGTGGCTCCACTCCTTGGCTTTGAAGTCTCACAGATCAAGGTCTGAATTCTTGCTCTACTTCTTCCCGCCTTTGGGCTATTTATACAAGCAGCCTTTTGAGCTGAAGTATTCTTTTCTGTAAACCAAACATTCTCTCCATATGGCCACTGGGAGGCAGCCATATTTAAGAAACCCATATTTAAGGAAGAGGAGAAATGGCACTCATGTTCTTCTCCACCCTTCCTCCATCACCACCATTGCCTCTACATCATCAGTGGGCTATAGAGAGAGAACAGATTCGAAATCTGACTACTCAATCAGTTATTCTATCACAAGGATTCCAGAGGAAACCCCCATGTATTGCTAAACCCAGACAAAATGGGCAAAGTCAGAAAGTACACACACCTACAACAAAATCTTTAGTAGGGATTTGCTTCTAGAACAGTCCTTGACTGGGCATATCACTCAAAGACAGAGCACTTACCTAGTATGCATAAGGGCCTGGCTTCAATCCCTAGCACACCACACACACACACACACACACACACACACACACACACACACACACTGTTAACAAAGATGAAAGAGCAATCACTGCCCACCAGCTCTGAGCCAATGCCAACCACCCTTCTTATCACAGACATCTAGGATGAGAACATTGAGAAGCTCAGAAGTTTCTACCCTCATCTCAATGCTACTTAATCACTTTTAAAATGCAGCCTATCTCATGCTTCATTTCAGAAGTACCTGAAGAAATTCTTGCCAGGAGTTTGGCCTAGTGGTAGAGTACTCGCCTAGCACACATGAAGCCCTGGGTTCGATTCCTCAGTATCACATACATGGAAAAAGCCAGAAGTGGGCTATGGCTCAAGTGCTAGAGTGCTAGATTTGAGAAAGCCCAAGAACAGTGCTCAGGTCCTGAGTTCAAGCCCCAGGACTGGCAAAAAAAAAGGAGGAGGAGGAGGAATGAATCAAACAAACAAGTAGATGAAAAATGAATTCTTACCCTAAGTAATCCATCTCTTTCGGAGCCTACTGGGCAGGCAGACCTGTTTTGCATGTCACCGACCAGGGAGAATACAGTAGAGCCAACACACTAGGTTCTAACTAGATAGAACTACCACCCTGCTGTTTGACTTTCAAGCACATTGCTCAGCCTGTCTATCCTGCATCCTCCTCACCTATAAAAGGTTAATAATGACAGCAGTTACCACATCATTTCTGTGGATCCTACATCTGAGAAAGGAATCAAAGCTCTAATTGTGGAGCTGAGGGCGTAAGTAGCTCAGTGGTACAGCACTGGTCTAGCATGCACAAAGCCCTGCAAAAACAGTACAAAAATAAAACTGGAGGCTGGGAATGTGGCTTAGTGTAGAGTACTTGCCTAGCGTACATGAAGCCTTGGGTTTGATTCCTCAGTACCACATACACAGAAAAGGCTGAAAGTGATACTGTGGTTCAAGTGGTAGAATGTTAGCCTTGAGCAAACAAACAAACAAAAAAAGCACAGGGACAGTGCCAGGCTCTGAGTTCAAGCCCCATGACTGGCAAAATAGATAGATAGATAGAGCAAGCAAGCTGGGTATCAGTGGCTCATACTATAATCCTAGCTATTCAATAGAACACTGAGATCTGAGGACTAGATTTGAAGTCTTTTTGAAATCTTTTCTTTTTGAAAAGACCACGAGACTCTTATCTCCAATAAAACAGCAAAAAGCTGAAAGTAGAATTGTAGTTCAAGTGGAGAGTGCCAGCTTTGAATAAAAAAAGAAAAACAAAACCTAAGGGATAGCACTCAAGCCTGTATTACAAGCATAAATAAATAAAAATATTGTATGTGAACTGAACAAGTGCAGACTTCCTTCTTCATATCATAATCTCCTAAACAATATAACAACTGTTTACCCTGTATTAGATGTTATGCAAATACTCACATGCCACATGACCACATCCAGTCAACAAGGACCACCTATGCAATGGTGTATGCCATACAGCCTCGGTATTACAACTGGCTACATCATAATCATTGTGTGACAACATTGTGATATTCACACATCAACCAGATCTTCTAGTGACCAAGTTTTTAGAACATATCCCTATCATTACATAACACCTGACTGTACGATTACATGAAGACTTGAGCACCTCAGATTCTGGCATTCACGAGGGGTCCTGAGTATTGAGAGGCAATAGCTCACGAGTCCTGGCAGTGCTATCTAGGGCTGCAGATGCTCACAGCATGCACATACTAGACGTCACAGGAGCTATGGGATCTAGGCTCCTCAGAGACCCTGGTACATTCTCCCTCCCGTTCCAACCACAAACTGGTCTGGGCAGCACCACAGATTGAAGAAGGAACAGACAACAGGGGAACTTCAGGACTACCGGCCGTGGAGGGCAGAAGCCACTGGCCACAGCAGCCAGGTGCAGAGAGGGAGAAAGCTGGTTCTCCTTCTGCAGTCTGTGAGATGACACTGTAAGCCACCATGTTGGCTCTTAGCACACCAGTTTGGGACACTTTCACCGGTGCTAAGTGATTTAGGGTTCATGCCTACTGAGGGGCAATCAAACTAGAGTGGTCTCTTCTGCCTCACTTCTCCCAACTACTATATGATGTCATGAACCATCACATTTCCCAGAATGTGGAAAAAGGAAGGGCTTCTAAAGCTCTCTGGAGAAAGCTCCTCTCCTACACAGAGTCCTCACCTATACAGTACCCCTAAACTCTCATGGCTCACTGCCTCTCTCACCACCACCCCAGCCCTGCACACATGCTCTAAGAGAACAAGAATGGAGCTGGCTGCTGGTGGTTCATGCCTGAAATGCTAGCTGTGCAGGAAGCTAAGATCTGAGAGGATTGTGGTTCAAAGTCTGGCCAGATAGAAAAGTTTCGAAGACTTTTATCCCTAACAAACCATCAAAAACAAAAACAAAACAAAAAACACAAGTAGAGCTGTTGCTTAAACAGTAAAAGTGCCAGCCTTGAGCTAAAAGTCAAGCAAGAGCCCCGAGTTCAAGTTCCAATACTGTCATACACAACACACACACACACACACACACATGCACGCACGCACGCACGCACGCACACACAGAGAAGAGAACAAAAAAGGTTAGCATTTTTGTCTGGGAGAAAGAGTGTTGTGCAACTGTCTGTCATCTCTTTCCATAGAAACTGGAGAAAGGGAGAGAAGAGGGCAGGGGACGAGAGTCTAGATTGTCCACTGCTGAGGTTTGGTTCTTCAACACTCCTTGAAGCACTACTGCGTGTTTAGTAAAGTAAGAGAATCCCTAATAACTGGCATTCTCATTGTTTTGTCTTGCACCCTGGTAATATTATATCACTTTCCTGTTGGTCTCAAAACCTAACTCAAATTGCTTGATCTGGACAGCGCACTGCAATTTACAAAGGGCTTTCATGAAAAATATCTCTTTAAATCTTTGCAACAAAGCTGGAACATAGACATCATCCCATTATAGAGCCAGAAAAACTGAGGCTTACAAAGATTCGATAACATGGCTAGACCCATGCAGCTCTGGGCCTTGGTTCTACGCTGCCTGTTTCTGTCATCACATGAGATGCCTCCAGCCCAGTCTATCCTGGATCTTCCAAGATGAGTGAGACAGACATCCCCCTAAGGGGCTTTGCTACAATCTTGAACTCATGACACTGAATGTAACTCCGTTATTCCACACTACATGGCATAACCTGAAGGCAGTGACATGTGACAGGGGTCTTTCCCACAGCAATTTCCCAGAATCTGGCAAATCCTCAGTGGCTGGGTGTACTACTGTGTCATTGAGCGACGGAATAAGTGAATGTTTGACCAACGAACAGAAAACTCAAATCGCTAGAGTTGTACAGCCTAGACTCTGACACCAATTTTGACCCCACAGCCTCAGATTTCACAACTCTAGTCTGTTTAGGGTGAGAGGACACTAAGTCTTGCCTTTGGAAATCTTGCTGATTATATATGTAGAGGTTAAAGCAGCTTCATAGACCCTACCAAAAGGACCCCAGGGACCGAGCTACTCAGTGAAGCAGGCTTCCCAGCTCTCATTACTACCAAAACAACAGGTATCTACACACCTGCTCACACACAGGCACAATCCCCAGGGATTGTGCAGCAGGGCCTAAGGGAAATCACAGCACCATGGGATTACTTTCCACTTCATGAGACTTGTGGGTCTGGGGTTGGTGCAAGGGCCTTGGGATAGGAGTATCCAGAGACAATAACCATCAATCAGGGATACAGGAATGGACGCAAACAGGAAATGAAGAACTCAAAGCACCAGCATCCCTTAAGTCAGGGCTCTACTGGCAGACAGAGGTAGCATGGCATAGCATGGGCTGAGAAAATTTCAAGGCAGAGTCTACACAACCCACCTGCAAACAAACGCTGCCAGGTGACAAGACAGAGAGAGAGGCAGAGACAGAGAGAGACAGAGGGGGGGGGTGGATTTCTGGAGAGACTTGGAATCGGAGAAATATGTGAGGACTTCCTGTAGAAATGAAAGTGAGTTGTGGTTAACTTCCTTCTAGACATACTGGCTCACCTCAAACTTCACACTCTCCTTGCATGACTCCCAAGATGAAGTTCTCTAAAAGAACAATTATACCGGGCCGGGAGTTTGGCCTAGTGGTTAAAGTGCTTGTCTAGCACGCATGAAGACCTGGGTTCAATTCCTCGGTACCACATATAGAAAAAAGCCGGAAGTGGTGCGGAGGCTCAAGTGGTAGAGCTCTAGCCTTGAGAAAGTCCAAGGACAGTGCTCAGGCTCTGAGCTCAAGCCCAGGACTGGCAAAAAAAAAAAAAAAAAAAAGAACAATTATACCATGGGGTTCTTTAGGAGCCCCCGCCCCTAATAGACTATAAAGTTACAGGGTGGGTAGCTCAGCAGGAGAAAAGACAATGAGCATTGAAAGAAAGTAAATGGTAGGAGTGAAGCAGAAGGAAGCCCTCAATGGCTGGGAGAGTAGATGAGCTTTCCAGAAGAGAAAATGGGCAAGGGGAATGGAAAGTTCTGGCTTATCGCTGATGAGTCAGAGAAGGAGGTGATGACCCCCCCCCCCCCAGGGCCTGGTGGGTGGGGGAAAACAGCTTGTGCCTCAGTTTTCACTGTCAGCAGATGCATCAAGAAAGGGAAGACGGGAAGGGTAAACCTAGAGGGAGAGGAGCAAAACAACCCAGAAGAAACAAACACCACCAACAGGCTGCCTGCTGAAGAGCCCCTAGTAGGCACATAGCAAGAATTCACAAACACCCCCAATTACCGAAAGGAAGAGAGAATGGCTCACAGCGGGGCGGAGGACTTAGCCTCTACCTGAAAAGTGAAAGAGACAACCAGCCCAGCTCAAAGGCTGTGTATGATGTTGATTCAAAACCGTCTCCGAATCTGGCACTAATTGAAGAAAAAGAATGATTTGAGACAGATTCCAAACCTAGCCCTCACCAAACAGCCCCTAACTCTGGCAGCACACTCACTTCCTTTCCAGTAAACCTGGGGTGTTACTGTACACAGTTGTGGTGAGTTGCCCTTAGTTGCTAGTTGTAGGTGTGTCCTTCAATAAAGTGACTCCTGTAGAGTAAGATGTTCTTGGAACTTTCAAGGGATTTTTTTTTTTCCCAGCCAAAAAAAAAAAAAGTTTCCTGGTTCAAGTATCATCAGAAGGAGGACACGCGCTCTCATTCACTGAGTCATGGAGACCCCTTCTTATGGGGTCTCCATTCCCTTTGGGAGAAGCCCACGCTAACTCAGCCCTGGAGACCTTAGCTCCACCCTCTCTGCAGGCCAGAGCTCAGGTCAACCAGTTGGTCTTTGGCAAGGATTCCGATGTGGAACAGGAAGAGGAAAAGTTCCTTTCCGAGGCTGAGAATAGACGAGTCGCCAACGCTCACCGATCCTCAGCCTCTGCGCCCTAGTTCCTTTCAAGATGTGCATTTAGTCAAACTCGCTAGGAGCCCCTATTTTGAAATCAGGGAAAGAATCTAAAGGACAGGAAGGCGGGTGGTGCGGCTCAACGTCTCCAAGGCCCGGCGCCCTCTTGCCTCCAGGGTGGCCGGCGTGGGGGAAGATCTTGTACCAAAAGTCCAACCAGCCCCGCCCGGTCACCAGCGGCCAGGAACCCGCCAAACAGGAAATTCCACCTGTGCGCCCAGGCCTGGACCACCACACCGGGCAATGGGAGTGGAGCTGGGCACAGCCCAGGCCCCGCGCGCCCGGCCCGGGGGCGCAGGGGCCCGGATGGTCGGCGCCCAGCTGAACCCCCCGAGCCCTCACCCACCTCCAGCCGCGAGCTGTACTTGAGTCCCGCGCCGAAGTCCTTCGGGCCCCCTCCGGCCTTGCGGGTCCGATCGCTCCTCATAGTGGCGGTGGCGGGACGTGGGTGTCAGAGGTGTGGTCCCCCGGGGCAGCTGGCTCCCATGGCCCGCCGGGAGCGGGGCGCGCGGGGGGCAGGGGGCGCAGCGCGGAACGGGTTCCCGGGCAGGCCCAGCGCGCCCGGCCAGCGGCGGCGGCGGCTCTCGCTCTCATTCTTCCTCCCAGCGCAGGTAGTTTCAGGGTGTGGCCTGCCAGACTCGGCCCGCCCCGCCACCCTCGCCCGCGCACCTGTCCCAGGCTGCGCCGCCCCCCGGAGGAAGCTCCGCCTCCCCCGCCGAAAGCCCACCTAACCTCCCCGGGGCGGGCCAGAACGGGGGATGGGGGGTCGGTGAGGACCCCACAACGAAAGCTGAGGCTCCCCCGTCCCCATAGCCTTTCTCCTGGCAGACGGCCCTTCCATCCCCGCTGTGCTCCCCCAACTCGGGCAACTTCAACCCCTCCCCGCCCCATCTTCCGCCATGAGGACACCTGGTTAACCTGGCTGCGTCCCAGTTAGGACCCCTCTGGAAGCAAACTGAAAGAGTGCTGTCCCCGCGTGCCTCTGGCCTCCCAGGGGGCAGTGGCAGCCTCTTCTCCCCGAGGGAGGCCTTCGGCTGTGGCCAGCACCTAGGCCTGGCTGGAAGAGGTCCTGAGAAACGGTCCTTCAGCTATCCGGGGTATCAGAAACCAACTTCTAGGTCAAGCAAGCATCAGTGTCTGAGGACTGTCACTGGAGCTGCTCAGGAGGCTGAAGTCTAAAGAGGGCAGTTCGAAACCAGCCGGAGAAGAAAAGTGCTTAAGACTCATCTCCAATTAGCCATTAAACTAACAAAAACAGAAGTAGAGTTGTGACTCAAGTGGCAGAGAGCAGCCTTGAGCAAATAAAGCTAGGAGAGAGAAGACAGAAAGAAAAGGGAGAGGGAGAGAAAAAGGGAAAGAAGATTTTTTTTAAATTACTTTTAAGTAGTTATACTGGGGCAGGAAGCCTAGCCATAGAGTGCTTGCCTAGCAGTCATGAAACCCTGGGTTCAATTCCTGATACCACATACACAGAAAAAGCCAGAAGCGGTGCTGTGGTTTAAGTAGTAGAACACAAGCCTTGAGAAAGCCCAAAGCCCTGAGTTCAAGCCCCAAAATTGGCAAAAAAAAAAAAAAGGAAGGAAAGAAAGAAAGAAAAAAGTAGTTGTACAAAGGATTTGCCATTTAACAAAGCAGTTTATAAATAATAAATAGACACATGATAAATCAATGTCACCACTTCCAACCTTCTCACCTATCCCACTAACCACTCCTTTCTTCATGGTCTTAATTTTGTGGGATATACACTGGATTCTTCACTTCATTCTCCTCCTCTTCTTCACTTCATTTGTCTACCTCTTTCCCCTTAACCAGACCCTACTCCATCCTTTTCAAGTACCTGCTTCCTAGCATGTTATTTTGCTGAACTTTGAATTTGCCTTTCTAAGGAATTACTCTATTTGAGTTCTCCCTTGAATCTACCGCATTTCAATGAATATATTTGTATATACTTGCATATCACTCAATGTATTTTCTTACAAGTTTATAAGCTAAATCTAGCTTTCACATATAAGGGAAAATATGTATCTTTTGTCTCCCTGTGCCTGACTCAATGCACTTCATATAATTTTTTCCAGGTCTTTGCATTTCTTTACAAATGGTACAATATCATTCTTTCTAATGGATGAATCAAATTCTGTTGTGTATATATTACACATTTTCTTGATCCATTTGTCCACTGAGAGGCATCTGGGATGATTCCATATCTTGGTTATAGTGAATAGTGCTGTAAAATTAACAAACATGCTAATGAGTTAAAAAAAAAAAGCCTTCTCAGAAGAAGTACAAATGGCCAATAAACATATGAAGAAATGCTTAACATCTCTGGCCATTAAGGAAATGCAAATCAAAAACTTAAGTTCCTCAAAAACTTAAATAAGAACTGCCCTATGATCCAGCAACTATACACCTGGGCATTTACCCAAAAGATTACAAACCAGGATACAGTAAAGCCACCAGCACAACCATATTTATTATAGTACTTCCTGGATTTTTGTCCTATTTTTTTGCCTCTTAGTGGTCACACTTCCTTGTATGAAAACAGAAACCTATTAGAATTGTTTTAAGAAGAACAAAGAGGATGGAAGAGAGTAATAAGAGTGAGGGATACATTGTTCATACATATGGAAAGGGCACAAATAATGTATGCTTGTGCAAATAATTTATGCTAACTTAAAAATAATTGTGTTGCCCAAAGTTCTCTCTCCAGCCTCCTCCCTTTTTTCTCTACACTTTCTCTTTTGACAACTTACCTCATTCTATGACTTCATATAGGGAAACCTAACTTCCCTACACAGAGAACATGAACAAGCACGCACTTAATATTAGCAATCATGTAGGAAATTCTTTGCTGGTACTCTACTGGTGTAAACATAGTCAACCAATACTACTGTGTACATACTGTGCTAAGTACTCCTGGGTACTATCAATCAGCAATGAACAAAGTTAAAATGCCTCCTTTAAAATCAAGAAACACCAAATTTTCTTTCTGGACTTGCTGGCCTTCTAAAACAAATAACATCGGCGAGTAAGCAACCTACATGGCTACAACAAGCAGAGATCTCTACTGACTTGTACTGGATATGTGACAGAAGTAATGGTAGCTTTAGGGATTTTTGAGTCACTAGTAGTTGATGGTTGCTTATTGTTGCGACAAGCTTAGTCTATTCTGACTGATACTCTTCCACCACCATGAAAATTTTTCCTTCCCTGGAAATAAAACAGAACTAGGTCTGGTTATATTCTGGTGAAGAATTTATCACTTTGTCTGTGTATCTCAGAGTCTTATTGATCTTTGAATCCTCAGATTCTAGGACAACAAATTGTATTCATTTAAGAAATTATAAAATGAAGCTGGCACAGTGGCTCAGGCCTGTAATCCTAGCTACTCAAGTGACTGAGATCTGAGGATCGAGGTTCAAAGTGAGCCTGAGCAATACAAAACCAAGAGACTCTAATCTCCAATTAATCACTAGAAAATGGGAAGTGGGACTGTGGCTCAAGGGTAGGGCGGTAGCCTTGAGCTGAAGAGCTCTGGGACAGCACCCAGGCCAGAGTTCAAGCCCCATGACCCCTCCTCCCCCCAAAAAAGAAATGATAAAATGAATCGGTCACCTTCCAAAATATGAGACTCCCCAAAGCTAAATAGAAAATATTGAGGGCCGGGAGTGTTGGCTAGTGGTAGAGTGCTTGCCCAGCATGCAGGGAGCTCTGTGTTCAATTCCTTGATACCACATACACAGAAAAAGCTGGAAGTGGTGCTGTGGCTCAAGGGTAGAGTGCTAGCCTTGAGAACAGGCTAGGACAGGGCCCAGGCCTTGAGTTCAAGCCCCAGGACTGGCAAAAAAAAAAAAAGCAAGCAAACGAGAGAGAGAGAGGTTGGGGGGGAGAATATGCTGCTATGTCACAGGACAAGTTGTATAATTATCTTAAACCCATTTGATTTAATTCTCTTAAAACTATATGTGACTCAAGATCTTTTAACTGTCAAGCCCACAGTCAGAAAGCCTAAAAAATATGGTTAAGAAAGCCAGGTGCTGGTGGCTCATACGTGGAATCCTAGCTACTCAGGAGGCTGAGATCTGAGGATCTCTGTTCAAAGCCAGCCTGGGCATAGAGGTCCATGAGGCTCTTATCTCTAATTAACTACCAGAAAACCAGAAGTGGCTCTGTGGCTCAAGTGGTGGAGCACTAGCCTTCAGCTGAAGAGCTCAGGCCAATGTCCAGGCCAGAGTTCAAACCCCACAACCTACCAAAAAATAATAATATATATGGTCAAAAGATAGGGAAGTGGACTCTCCTAGCAGAGGATTACAATAGGATGAGGCCAAATTAATAGAGCTCAAGGACATGGAAGCATGAGCTTAATTATGAGTGATTGTCTTTCTTAAGGTACTATGGGGGGGGGCCGGGAGTTTGGCCTAGTGGTTAAAGTGCTTGCCTAGCATGCACGAAGACCCGGGTTCGATTCCTCGGTACCACATATATAGAAAAAAGCCGGAAGTGGTGCTGAGGTTCAAGTGGTAGAGCTCTAGCCTTGAGAAAGTCCAAGGACAGTGCTCAGGCCCTGAGCTCAAGCCCAGGACTGGCAAAAAAAAAAAAAAAAAAAAAAAAAAAAGGTACTATGGGGTTTTTTTTTCTCTTCTCTTGTGCTGCCTTTTGGTTAATCTCACATTGTTACAGTATCTGACTTTGTTACCTGGTGTATATATATATATATATATATATATATATATATATGATATTATATATTTATAAATATATATTTGTTTGTTTTTGTTTGAAATAGGAGGGGAAAAAGTTTAGGAGAGGGGGTGGGGGGAGGGAAATGGGGACAAAAACATGAGGGGTATCAATGTGTGAGAAATAATACACCTTCTATCTGATGAATATAACTGTAACTCCTCTATACATTAAAATAAAATTAAATTTTAAAAAGATAGGGAAGTAACTCGGTGGAGAGGACTTGCCTATTACATGCAAGGCCCTGAATTTGATTCCCCAGTATTGAAACATTTTATACATACACACACATACATATACATATGTATGTATACACACATATATATCATATATATGTTATATATATTATACAATATGTACTATATACTATATATACATTATATGTGTTTATATATAACCACACATATATACATGCATAAATGTGTGTCACAACATACATATATATGTGTATGAACAAAAAAAATAAATCTAGACAAATAAATCTAAATAAACAAACCTATCTTTTAGCCAGGCTTGGTGGGATATACCTCTAAACTCAACTCCCTAGGTTGAAACAGAATAATCACAAATTTGAGACCAGCCTGGGCTACATAGCAAGACTCTGCCTTTAAAAAAAAAAATCAACAGGGCCGGGAGTTTGGCCTAGTGGTAGAGTGCTTGCCTAGCATGCATGAAGACCAGGGTTCGATTCCTCGGTACCACATACATAGAAAAAAAAGCTGGAAGTGGTGCTGAGGCTCAAGGGGTAGAGCTCTAGCCTTGAGAAACTCCAGGGACAGTGCTCAGGCCCTGAGCTCAAGCCCAGGACTAGCAAAAAAAAAAAAAAAATCAACAATAACAAAAATGAGGCCTGTATTAGTTCACTGCCATTCAATGGTATTTTTTTTTTTTTTTGCCAGTCCTGGGCTTGAGCACAGGGCCTGAGCACTGTCCTTGGACTTTCTCAAGGCTAGAGCTCTACTACTTGAGCCTCAGCACCACTTCCGGCTTTTTTCTATGTATGTGGTACCGAGGAATCGAACCCAGGTTTTCATGCATGCTAGGCAAGCACTTTAACCACTAGGCCAAACTCCCGGCCTCAATGGTATTTTATGACAAAATTAACCAGGCTTTGCCACCATGTCTTTTGCGCCTGCCCCACAACTCCCCTCCCTATCCCCAATACTCACACTCCAAAGCTATTTCTTTGTGCCTTCTGTGCAAGTCAGTCTGTACCTCTGAGACCTCTCACATAGGTCACATGTCCATAGAGCCAGGTAAAAGGAGCCGGTGGTGGTGTGGGAGGAAGAAAGGCCATGACATGTGGCCCTAACTGCTTGAAATCACCATGGCTCACTTATCATCCATGACCAGGAGCCCGCAGGCACCTCCTTCAAGAAAAAGGAAAAGTCTTCAAACAGCCATCTGTATAGCGAAGTTTAGAATGGACCTAAGTAGTGAAGGAACCTTGATCCATGAGTGTCCTCCAATCTGGAAAAACAAGGTTTCTTGTCCTATTTATCATCTGCTGGTTTGTTTTGTTGTTGTTGTTGTTATGAGCCAATTCTGGAGCTTGAACTTAACACCTTGATACTGTCTCTGAGCTTGTTTGTGCTCAAGGCCAGCAAGCACTCTACCATTGGAGCCACAGCACCACTTCTGGCTTTTTCTTAGATTATTGGAGATAAGAGTCTTCTGGACTTTCCTGCCTGGGCTGGCTTTGAACTGCAAAGATCCTCAGATCTCAGCCTCTGGAGCAGCTAGGCTTACCAGCATGAGCTACCAATTTCCCTGTAGAAATTGGAAATTCTTTTTTTAACACTTTATGTTAAAAAAATGCCCCTTTCTTTCTTTTCCCCTTCATTTTCCTTCTTTCCTTCCTTCCTTCCTTTCTTCTTTCTTTCCTTTTTTCTTTTCTGTGTGTATGTGTGTTGTATGTGTGTGTGGAGGTGGGGAGGGGAGGTTGCTGGTACTGCGGCTTGAACTCAGGGCCAGGAATTGTGCTGTTCTTAGCTTTTTCACCCAAGGCTAACACTACCATTTGAAACACTTCCAATGTTTAGCTGGTTAACTGGAGATAAGAGTCTCATGAGCTGGGAATGTGGCTTAGTGATAGAGTGCTTGCCTAACATTCATGAAGCCATGGGTTCAATGCCTCAGTACCACATAAACAGAAAAAGCCAGAAGTGGCATTGTGGGCTCAAGTGGTAGGGTACTTGCCTTAAGCAAAAAAAAAAACTCAGGTATAGTGCTCAGGCCCTGAGTTAAAGCCCTAGGATCAGTTCAAAAAAATGTCTCATGGATTTTTCTGCTTGGACTGGCTTGGAACCAACAAGATAACAAGAGTGGGCGATGTCAGAGTGATATGATCAAAGTATTATATATTTACAGTACATTTTATATAATTATATATGTAGTATATAATTATGCGTAATTATATATGTGGAAATGTTATAATAAAACTCATCAAAAATGCAAAAGTAACTGCATGCCAATGGCTAGCTAATCAGGAGGCTGAGATCTGAGGAACAAGGTCTGAGGCCAGCCTGAGCAGAAAAGTCTGTGAGACTCTTAATTTAACTACCAAAACTAAGTCAAAAGTAGAGGTATTTTTATCTTTTTGATTATTGGTCCTTTATTAACATATAGTGATCTCTTTATTCCTTTTAATCAGTCTTGGCTTAAAGTCTGCTTTATTGGATGATAGTGGACTTTGTTTGCTTGGAATGTAATTTTTTACCCTTTACTTTTTTCCCTCCCAGTTCTGGGACTTGAACTCAGAGCCTTGCTCTTGTTTGGCTTTGGTTCTCACAGCTGGCAGTCTACCACTTATCTTTTTTTTTTTCAATACGTTCAGCCAGTCCGTTATTATTGAGAGGTATGTATTAATTTCTCCCATCACCTTAGAGGACAGAGGGTTTACTAAATTGATAATATTTGATTCCTTATTCTGTCTCACTGGTTTTTTCCCTAAGATTTCTTCCTCCTCCTCCTTCTTTTGACAGTCCTGGTGCTTGAACTCTGGGTTTGAGCACTGTCCCTGAGATCCTTTTTGCTCAAGACTAGTGCTCTGCCACTTGAGCAACACTGCCATGTCTGGCTTTTTCTGCGATTTCTTGGAGATAAGAGTCTCATGGGCTTTCCTACCTTGGCTGGATTCGAACCATGATCTTCAGATCTCAGCTCTGAGTAGCTAGGATGACAGGCATAAGCCACCGGCACTGGGCAGAAGATTTATTCTTGAATTAGGCACCAGTGGCAAATGCTTGTAATCTTAGCTACTCAGGAGACTGGCATCTGAGACCTGAGGATCAAAGTTCGAAGCTAGCTAGGGCAGAAAAATCCTTCAGACTTTATCTCCAATTAACCAGTAAAATGTGGACTATTGGTGTGGTCCAAGTGGTAGTGCAACAGCTGCAAGCAAAAAAAGGCAGAGCAAAACCCCCCCTATCCTAAGTTTAAGCTCTATGAACTGCCTTGTCATTGTTCTTGTGTGTATGTTTTCTCTTCTTGTATGTGCAGTGTTCCTTTAAGTATCTCTTGTGATACTGGCTTTAGTCATCATGAATTATTTTTGTTTATGCTTATCATAGTAAGTCTTCATTTCTCCAAAAAGCCTGAAGAAAAATGTGGTGATATATAGTATCATTGGTTGGGAGTTATTTTGTTATAAGCCTTGAAACAGATCAGTAGATTTTCTGCTATGAGACCTGTTAGATGTTGGATAGATTGGCCTTTATTCTTTTTTTTTTTTTTTAATTTTTTGCCAGTCCTAGGCTTGAGCTCAGGGCCTGAGCACACTGTCCCTGGGTTTTCTCATGGATAGAGCTCTACCAATTGAGCCACAGCACCACTTCTAACTTTTTCTATGTATGTGGTACTGAGGAATAGAACCTGGGTTTTCCTGCATGCTAGGCAAGCACTCTACCACTAGGCCAAACTCCCGGTCCGATTGGCCTTTATTCTTGTGAGTTCTCTTATAGTTTTCAGTATCATGTCTTCTGTATTCTTGGTACTTTAACTATAATTACAATGTGCAGAGGATTTCTTCTGAGCTTATCTATTGGGGGTTCTAAATGCCTCATATATTTGGATGCTCATTTCTTTTTCTAGTTTTGGAGAACTTTCTCCTATAATTTCATTGGATCAGTTCTTCATGTCTTTAGTCTATATCTCTGTCCCCTCTTCTTCTATACCACAGACTTATAAATTTATTATTATTATTATTATTATTATTATTATTATTATTATTATTATTGCAGTCCTAGGACTTGGACTAAGGGCCTGGGCACTGTCCCTGGCTTCTTTGGCTCACGGCTACCACCTTACCCTTGAGCCAAGTCCCACTTTAGCACCACTTATGGCTTTTTCTGTTTGTGTGGTACTGAGAAATTGAGCCCAGGACTTCATGAATGCTAGGTAAGCATTCTACCACTAGGCCACATTCACAGCCCTAAGTTCAATTTGTGTGTGTGTGTGTGTGTGTGTGTGTGTGTGTGTGTGTGTGTGTATCATGGGGCTTGAACTCAGCCTGGGCACTGTCCCTGAGCTCTTCAGCTCAAGGCCACCACCTTACCCTTGAGCCAAGTCCCACTTCCCATTTTTCTAGAAGTTAATTGGAGATAAGAGTCTCAGGTCCTTTTTTGCCAGGGCTGGTTTTGAACCTTGATCCTCAAATCTCAGAGACTCTTGAGAACTAGGATTACAGGCATGAGCCACTGCGCCCCGCTTTTTTTTTTTTTTTTTTTTGTCAGTCATGGTGCTTGAACTCTGGGCGTGGGCTTTGTCCCTGAGCTCTTCAGCTCAAGGCTAGCACTCTAACACTTGAGCCACAGGGCTATTTCTGGTTTTCTGGTGGTTAATTGGAGATGAGCCTCATGGATTTTCATACTGGGCTGGCTTTGAACCAAGATCCTCAGATCTCAGTCTCCTGAGTAGCTAAGATTACAGGCCTGAGCCACCAGCACTCAGCCTAAATTTAATCTTTTAAATGCGTCCCAGAATTCTTGAATTTTCTGGTCATGATTTTTTTCTTTGTTGCTGTCTGAAGGTAATAATTCCTTAACCGTGTCCTCAATTTCTGCTATCCTTTCTTCTACCTGGTCTAGTCTATTGATGATGATTTTTCTTTGGGTTAATTTGATTTATGAAGCTTTTCATTAGCAATGTTTGCTCCATTATCTCTCTCTTTGCTGAATTTCTCATCCAAGTTGTTGGCCATCTTATCCAGATCTTGAATTGTCTTGAATTCATTCATCAATTTGAGCCCTCTTTGAGGTCATTATTTTTAAAACTGGAATTTTTCAATTCTTTGATGCACATTACAATATCTTTGGATTTAATTGCTGAGAGGTTATGAACTTTGGGAAGACTTGTGTTGCCTTCCTTTTGTATGTTTCTTGTGTTCTAAATGTGCATGCCAGTACCAGAGTTTGAACTCAAAAGCCTTTTGTTCTTGCTCAGCTTTCTTGCTCACAGTTGGTGCTCTACTAACTCCAGTCATGCCTCCAATCCCACATTTTGCTAATTAATGGAAAATAGAGTCTCACAGACTTCTCTGGCTGGGCTAGCCTTGAACCATGATCCTCAGATCTCAGCTTCTTCCGTAGTTAGAATTATAGGCATGACTCACTAGACCAGAACCTGGCTAAAGCGTGTGTGTGTGTGTGTGTGTGTGTGTGTGTGTGTGTGTGTGTGTGCCAATACCGGGGCTTGAACTCCAGGGACATACACTCTGACCTGGCTTTTTGCTCAAGGCTAGTGTTCTATCATTTGAGCCACAGCCCCAGTGGCCTCCAGTCACTGTCACACCAGATTCTTGGGCTTGATTTAAGGATGGTGGGAGCTGTGGACTTATTCTGCAGCTGGGACAGCTACTATGTTGTCACCAGAGCTGCTTGGACCACCACAGCTTCCAGGAGCCCCAGTTGCAGCTATGGGCTGGTTGCTACTTTTCTCTGCGCCATCTGTTTCTCTGTGCTTTGCATTTGTCCTAGTGCCTCGGTTGTGATTTCTGATGATCTTCCTCTTCAGAATATAGTCTTTCTTTTGTTAGTCTTCTCATTCATAGGGTAACATGGAGGAAGCTTCTAATCTTCCATCTTTCCAAGAAGCCTAAAACTGCCATTTCTAAGTACCAACTGTTCAGTATCCTCATGGTAATTCCGCCTTTCCATGCACATTCCCTGCCTTGGCAAGCTGCTCTCTGCTTGCAGCCCTTCTCCAAATCATGACAGCCATTTTGCCTCCTGCCAGTAAGATGCAAGTTCAGCCAGAACTTTCTCCAGGCATAAGCAAACACTTCTTCCTGAACTTGCTCAACACCTTATAGTATACTGTATTTTGATTTTTCTCTGATACCCATAAGGTTCTCAACGTGTAGCAACACAGGATGAGAGATGACAGCCCATGAAGCTAAGAATCAGAACATCATGAAGCACTTGCTCAGGCTTTCTGCCATTGAATTTCTTCACTTACAATTAAGAAACAAAAAAAGCCAGGTGCTGGGTGGCTCACACCTGTAATCCTAGCGACTCAGGAGGCTGAGATCTGAGGATCACAGTTCAAAGCCAGCCCAGGCAGGAAAGTCCAGGAGACTCTTATCGCCAATTAACCACTAGAAAACCAGAAGTGGAGCTGTGGCTCAAAATGGTAGAGTACTTACCTTGAGTGAAAATACTCAGACAGCACCCCGACCTTGAGTTCAAGGCCCATGACAGAAGGAAGAGGGGGAGGAGGAAGAGGAAGTGGAGGAGGAAGTGGAGGAGAAGGAGAAGGAGGAGGAGGAAGAGGAAGAGGAAGAGGAGGAGGAAGAGAAGAAGGAGAAGGAGAAGGAGAAGGAGAAGGAGAAGAAGAAGAAGAAGAAGAAGAAGAAGAAGAAGAAGAAGAAGAAGAAGAAGAAGAAGAGGAGGAGGAGGAGGAGGAGGAGGAGGAGGAGGAGGAAGAAGCAGCTCAGAGACAGCACTCAGGCCCTGAGTTCAAGCCCCAGTACCAGAGCACGGGATGGGGAGGAACATCAGAAGTGGAATTGAGGATCAAATTGGTAGAACACTAGCCTTGAGTGCAAGACCTCAGGGATAGCACACAGGACAACCTACAAAAAAAAAAAAAAAAAACCCTGAAAACAAATGTCTAGGTTGAGAGCCAGTGGCTCATGCCTGTAATCCTAGCTACTCAGGAGGCAGAGATCTGAGAATTTTGGCTCATCTTGGTTCAAAGCTAGCTCAGGCCCAAAAGTCTATGAGACTCTTAACTCCAATTAATTACCAGAAAACCAGAAGTGGCACTATGGCTCAAAGTGGTAGAGTGCTAGTCTTGAGCTGAAGAGCTCAGGGACAGCGCCTAGGCCCAGAGTTCAAGCCCTACCCTCCACCCCTACACACACATTCCACATACAAGCATATCCTAATTTTATGAGGATTAAAGCAAATGTGTTTAACATAGTACAATGCAATTATACTCCTTTCTCTGTCATGCGTGGAACATATTCAATATGCTGACATAACACAGTAATCCTAAAGAAAGCTGTTGGCAGGCACCTCCTCTGCACCTGGATTTTCAATAAATGCATTACATGTGTATTACTTTCAAATGATCACATGAGTGTTTTCTTCCACAGACAAGGCTCTTTTTTTTAGTCTTTAAGATAAACTATCAAGTTCTAGAAACCTGGGAGAAAATGTGAATTATGCCTTTTATAACAGCAGAGCAGGTTTGAGAGCTATGAGTTTCTTTGGATCTGGTTATCTTAGTCAATTGCTTCATCATGAATTCTGTCAATCAATTCTAAAAGGATTCATTGACTTCTTTCTTCATTTATGACATCCAACCACAAACAGCAAACTTACAAAGAAATCATTGTTAGTCTGTCAGTTCTAAGGGTTAGAGCTGTTGGCTCAGTTGGTAGAGTGCTACCCAATGAGCAAAAATGGCAGGTACCAAGTTTGAGTTCTGCTCTTGGGTCAAAAACAAAAAACAAAAAGTGTCAATTCTGCTTTCAAAATGCATTTGAGGCCGGGAGTTTGGCCTAGTGGTAGAGTGCTTGCCTAGCATGCACGAAGACCAGGGTTTGATTCCTTGGTACCACATACATAGCAAAAAACTGGAAGTGGTGCTGTGGCTCAAGTGGTAGAGCACTAGCCTTGAGAAAAGTCCAAGGACAGTGCTCAGACCCTGAGCTCAAGCCCCACGACTGGCAAAAAAAAAAATGCATTTGAAAACTGTTTACTCTCTCCCCTTTTCATCTCTTTATTCCAAGCCACCACTATCTCCTCTCTGAACCACATAGATCCTGTAAGCTCTTCTTTATCCCTTTGCTCCACTTCAATTCATTTTCTTTTGGTTTGTCTTTCATGTTGGGGATCAAACTCAGAGCTTCTTGCATGACAAGTACTTATCCCTTGAGCCGGGTACATTTCCAGACTAAATCCCAATCCACTGAGATTACAATGATAAGACAAATACATTTTGTTATCCCCTTTCAAAATACTAAGTTCTCCAAGGCAAGAATCAGTATCTGTAAGTGGCTCCAGCATACCTTCGGTGGCATTTGTTAATTCATTTTAAGACTAAATAGTACCTATAATTACAGCTGCTCAGGAGGAGGAGATAGGAAGATCAGAAGTTTGAGGCTCTTGTCTTAATGAGCACTGTACCCAAGTAACTATAGAGAGAAACCTATGAAAACATAATCCAGAATAAACCTCTCTTCCTTTTCTTTCCCTCTTTCTTTCTTTCTTTCTTTCTTTCTTTCTTTCTTTTTCTTTTCTTTTTTCTTTTTGTAGTTGTGAGTCTTGAATTCAGGACCTGGATGCTTTCTCATGGCTAGCACTCCACCACTTGATCCGCAGCACCCCTTCTGACTTTTTCTGTGTATGTAGTACCAAGAAATGGAACCCAGGGCTTCGTGTATGCTAGGCAAGCACTCTACCACTAGGCCAAACTCCCGGCCCCCATGTATTTTTTTTAATAGTCCTTCATTATCCAATTTCACTTTCTGACATTTCAGTGGATCTTGATCAAGCAGTCTGAAGACACTAAATGGAAAACAATCCATGTTTTACACTAAAAGCCATTCTGAGGTGCATGATGAAATTCTAAGCCATTCTGCTCCATCCCACACAGGATATCAGACATCCCTGTTCATAGTAGCCAAGCTGTGTATGCTGCCTGCTCACCACTTCATAGCTGCTTCAGTCATCAGTGTGACTGTTACAGTATCACAATGCTTGTGTCCAAGTGAAGGTGCCTCTGTCATCTGCTGCCCTTCATCTGATCACTTCTCCAACAAGAAGGGTGAACTCAGAAAAATAAGGTATTTTAAGAGACTCCCCTCCCCTCTCTGTTGTTCATTGGGCTTAAACTCAAGATCTGTGTGCTATCCCTGAGCTCTTTCACTCGGGCTAGTTCTCTACCACTCCCATCACAGTGCCACTTCCAGTTTTCTGATAGTTACTTGGAGATAAGTCTTCATGGACTTTTCTACCAGACTGGCTTTGAACCTTGATCCTCAGATTATCAGCCCCTTGAGTAGCTAGGATTACAGGTATGCACCACCAGCTCCTGGCCATATAACTTTTATTACAGTAAATTATTGTAGTTGTTCTATTGTGTTACTAAGTATAGGTATTGCTAATCTTACATGATTTATAAATTAAGTGTGTGTGTGTGTGTGTGTGTGTGTGTGTGTGTGTGTGTGTGTGTGATAGAGCTTGAACTCAGGGCCTTTGTGCTATTCCTGAGCTTTTATGCTCAAGGACAGGGCTCCATTACTTGAGCCATGGCTCCAATTCTGGGTTGTTGGTGGCTAGTTGATAAGAATCTCATGGCTTTTCGTCACTGTCTGGCTTTAAACCTCATATCTCAGCCTCCTGAGGACGTAGGATTGCAGACCTGAGTCACCAGTGCCTAACCTATGAATTAAACTTTATCATGGATATATTACTCAGCTGTGCATCATCGTAATACCTGAGAGGATAAGCATATAAAGAGAAAAGGTTTAGCCTAAAGGAAGAGTTGGAGGCCCCATATTCAAACCCCAGTAGAGGCACATATATACACAAAAGAGAAAGAGCCAGGCTCACAGTTTTATGAGTTCCAGTTCAAAATGTATTGGTCCTGATGAGTTTGGGGGCTAGGACTGAGTGACAGAGCAGATTTCTCACCTATGGCCAGCCAAGGAATGAGAAAGCCAAGAAGAGGAGCCAGGATCCCAATATCCCCTTAGGGTACACTCCAATGACCTAACCTCCTTCCACTAGGCTCCATCTCTTAAAGGTTCCACCATCTTGCTACATTCCTGAGGACTAAGCCTTCAACACAAGGCTCTTTAGGGAATATGGAAATACAAACTATGGTAATACTATGTATGTATGGATGTATGTATGTATGGATGGATGGAACAAAATAGTAATATCGAATGCATTACTGTGTGTCCCTGTAGTGTTGATGATATTCTTTACTCTGTTAGCTATTGCTGAATTGACTTCTATTGAGGCCAATGTGATCAACAGCACTTAAAACCTCATGGACAAGGGCCAGGAGTTTGGCCTAGTGGTTAAAGTGCTTGCCTAGCATGCATGAAGACCCGGGTTCGATTCCTTGGTACCACATACATAGAAAAAAAGCCGGAAGTGGTGCTGAGGCTCAAGTGGTACAGCTCTAGCCTTGATAAAGTCCAAGGACAGTGTTCAAGCCCTGAGCTCAAGCCCAGGACTAGCAAAAAACAAACCAAACAAACAACAACAACAACAAAAAAAAACCTCATGGACAGGGCCTAGTCCTTGGGTTCAAGCCCTACACTGACAAAAAAATTTAAAAATTGATTTATGGTCATGCAAAATTGAATTTAGTAATTCACAAATTTTCATTAGGAAAAAGAAATATAAAGTGGGAGATTGATGAAAAGATAAAGTGTTGTAGAATAATTTTTTCTTACTATAGTAAAAAGGATTGAAATAATACTCTGAAAACAATATGGCAGCACTACAATACATCCTTCTACTAGTTTATGCTGTTGGAAGATGCGCAGATTTGAAGAATGAGGAAAAAATAGGCAGAGTACAGATTTAGGACAGGGTTTGTTGGCTCCAACCTGTAAACCCCAGCTAATCAGAAAGTGGAGATTGGGAGATTTGAGATCTGAAGCCAGTTCAGGCAAAAAGCAAGACTTCATCTCAACCAATAAGTTGAGAGTGTGATTTATATCTAGCATCACAATTGTGTGGGAGGCATCTCTCTCTCTCTCTCTCTCTCTCTCTCTCTCATATATATATATATATATATATATATATATATATATATATATATATATATATATGACAGTTATGGTCTGAGGCCAATCGTGGGCAAAAAACCAAGACTCTAAGAAAATAGTTTATCAAGTAGCACACAGCTGAAATCTCACGTATCTGTGTTTTGCCTCATCAGTTTGAGGATGGAACACATCCAGGCACTGCTCTTTTGATCACCATCTCTGTTAGATTCTCCTCCCCAGCCACAACCTGTGGTCCTTATCTTGTCACCTATCTCCTGCTTTCTGGACCAATCAATGCCATTTAAAAAATGTTTGTGTGTTTTTTTAGTGGCTAGCTCTGTATCAAAGACTAGTCATGACCTTCCAATTTCATCAGAATTATTCTTCCAAGGTGGAGACTGCCATAGCTGGATGGTCACTTGCATCGCTGGGCTCCCTCGCCCTCCCCGCCCCTCCCCCCCAACTTCCCTGTCTCTGGCTGTTTCCATCTTGACGCTGTGGCTCTGGATGGTGTGGACCACTTCCTCTGTGAGTTGGAGGATGAGATGCTGAGGGCCCATCCTCTCTTGAAGATGCAGAACCTGAGTGGTAACCATTCAAGTGCCAAAACCCGCAGCAGCCTCTCAAGGCAAGTGGGGTAAAGCCATCCTGGCCCTGGAGAAGGACCTGAATCAAGCCAGGTTGGATCTTCATGCCTTGGGTCCTGCTTGCACAAACCACCATCTCTGTTATGTCCGGGATGAAGAGCTGAAGCTCATCAAGAAGGTGGGTGGCTACCCAAGTGACAGACAGGCCTCAGGTCAGGCTGTCAAGGATTTCCTCAAACCTATCATACCTAGGCTGGGACTTTGGCCTACTGGTAGAGTACTTGCTTCGCATGCGTGAAGACCCGGGTTTGATTCCTTGGTACCACATACATAGAAAAAGCTAGAAGTGGGGCTGTGGCTCAAGTGGTAGAGCTCTAGCTTTGAGAAAGCCCAAGACAGTGCTCAGGCCCTGAGTTCAAGCCCCAGGACGGCCACCAAAATCAAGAAAAAAAAATTGGACTCGTATGTATTGGAGATGATATGTTCTCAATCATTATAAATAATAATACCCTCCTGGGGCAATGGTGTCCACCTGTAGTTCCAGCTGCTCAGGAGGCAGGTGAAGAGCTCGAGCCTAGGAGTCAAAGCAACATAGTAAAACCTTGTCTTGAATCAGAAGAACAATACCCAAGACTCACTGAGCATGTACTTTGCTAGGTTTAGGAGTTCCACCTGTGGCAATTCACGCCTTACCTAATGAGGACAGTACTGTCATTACCCCACTTCTCAGATGGCAAAACGAAGGCTCAGAACAGTGGATCGCTTACTCAAGTCATCACGCTTATCAGGGGCCAGAAAGAAAAGAACATGTAGTTTGGCTTAGAATTCCAGCCTTTAGCACCGACTGTCTCTTAAACTTTATTTGTACTTCATGGGAAATATTTATTATTATTTTTTTGCCAGTCCTGGGACTTGAACTCAGGTCCTGAGCACTGTCCTTGGGCTTTTTTTTCTCAAGGCTACAGCTCTACCGCTTGAACCACAGCACCACTTCCAGCTTTTTTCTGTGTATGTGGTACCAAGGAATTGAACCTGGGTGTTCTTGCATGCTAGGCAAGCACTCTTCTTACTAGGTCAAACTCCCAGCCCTGTTGTTATTATTATTATTATTATTATTATTATTATTATTATTATTATTTTGGCTGGTTGTGGGGCTTGAACTCAGGGCGGTTTTCTGGTGGTTAATTGGAGATAAGAATTTTACAGACTTTAATGTCCGGGCTGGCTTTGAACCGTGATCCTCAGATCTCAGCCTCCTGAGGACCTAGGATTACAGGCGTGAGCCACCACACCTGGCTTATCATCACTCTTCTTGACTCTGTTGTCTAGGATGGCTGCAAACTACTAGCCCAGGGGATCCTCCGGCTCTGGCAAGCTGGGACTATAGATATGTACTGCTGCACTCAGCTTTATGGTGCATATACACTGAATGTACGTATGCATGTGTTTGTATGTATGTGTTTGTTTGTATGTGTTTGTATGTATGTGTTTGTTTGTACGTGTTTGTTTGTATGTGTTTGTATGCATGTGTTTGTATGTATGTGTTTGTATGTATGTGTTTGTTTATATGTGTTTGTATGCATGTGTTTGTATGTATGTGTTTGTATGTATGTGTTTGTTTGTATGTGTTTGTATGTATGTGTTTGTATGTATGTGTTTGTTTGTATGTGTTTGTATGTGTGTGTTTGTATGTGTGTGTTTGTATGTATTTGTTTGTGTTTGCATGTATGTGTTTGTATGTATGTGTTTGTATGTATGTGTTTGTTTGTATGTGTTTGTATGTATGTGTTTGTATGTATGTGTTTGTTTGTATGTGTTTGTATGTATGTGTTTGTTTGTATGTGTTTGGTGGCCATAAAGCTTGATCTCGGGGCCTGGCCTCCTTTTGTTCAAGATTAGTGCTCTACCACTTGAACTACAGCTCTACTTCTGTATTTTTGGTGGTTATTGGAGATAAGAGTCATGGATTTTCTGACCTGGGTAGGCTTCAAACCATGATCCCCAGATCTCAGCCTCCAGAGTAACTAGGATTACAGATGTGAGCTTCTGATGCCCATTGTGTGTGTGTGTGTGCGTGTGTGTGTGTGTGTGTTTTAAACTGAAAATTGATGCTGTTTATTTTTTGTTTATTTATTGCCAGTCCTGGGGCTTGAACTCAGGGCCTGGGCACTGTCCCTGAGCTTCTTTTTTTGCTCAAGGTTGGTACTCTACCACTTAAGCCATAGTACCACTTACAGATTTTTCTGTTTATGTAATACTGAGGAATCAAACCAGGGCTTCATGCATGGTAGGCAAGCACTCTACCACTAAGCCACCTTCCCAGCCCTTTGCTTATTTTTCTTAAGTAGTTCATGCTAGCCAGGCACTGGTGGCTCATGCCTGCAATTCTACCTATCTAGGAGGCTAAGATCGATCTAAGGATTGTGGTTTCGAACCAACTCTGGCCTCAAAGTCCGAGACATACTTATCTCGAATCCCCAGAAAGCCAGAAGTGGTGCTATGGCTCAAAGTGGTAGAGTGCTACCTTTGTGCAAAAGAGCTCAGGGGCAGTACCCAGGCCCTGAGTTCAAGTTCTATGACTGACCAAAAAACAAAACAAAAAACAAACGAACCAAAAAAAAAAAAAACCCTCATGCAATGAAGAAATTTAAAAATGTCTGGCAAGTTCCATAATTTTGGTGTCAAAACTGCTGTCTCACTTAAAAGACCTATGTATACAACTGAAATAGAATCGGTAGATAGGACTGAAATTTTACTATAATGTTGCAGTAGCATATGAATGAGTGATGTACTTCTCTTCTTCTCTTGTAAGATGTCTTTTTTATACCAAGAAAAACAACAAACAACAACAACACAGCTTTGTCAGGCCCCGATAGTTTTTGTCTGTACCCGGGAGGGTGAGATCTGAGGATAATGGTTTAAACTACTAAGAAAAAGCAGGAAGTGGAACTGTGTCTCTCAAGCAGAGAGGCTCAGAGACAGAGCTCAGGCCCCGAGTTCAAGTCCCAGAACTGTAAAGACCAAAAAGAAAACAGCTTTGCTAGGTACTGGTGGCTCGTGCCTGTAATCCTAGCTATTCAGGAGGCTTGAGATCTGAGAATCTTGCTTCTAAGCAGCATAGGCAGGATAGTCTATAAGACTATCTACAATTAATCACCAAAAAAGCCAGAAATGGGCCGGGAGTTTGGCCTAGTGGTAGAGTGCTTGCCTAGTATGCATGAAGACCCGGGTTCAATTCTTGGGTACCATATACATAGAAAAAAAAAGCTGGAAGTGGTGCTGAGGCTCAAGTGGTAGAGCTCTAGCCTTGAGAAAGTCCAAGGACAGTGCTCAGGCCCTGAGCTCAAGCCTAGGACTGACAAAAAAATACAAAATAAAAAAGCCAGAAATGTGGCTCAAGAGGTACAGGAAAGAAAGAAAGAAGGAAAGAAGGAAAGAAAGAAAGAAAGAAAGAAAGAAAGAAAGAAAGAAAGAAAGAAAGAAAGAACTCAGAGAAAGTGCCTAGGCTCTGAGTTGAAGCCCCAGTACTGGCATTAAAAACAAAACAAGACAAAAACCCCAACTTTATTAAGTTATAATTTATATGCAATATGTCTATTAACAAGTCTAAATTAATGTACCGCTACAATCTAGAATTCTCTATCAGCTTTGATAAGCATTAAGTACAACATTACAACAATCTGACCTTAGAACTAGACTTTGTAATTGCTTTATTTCAGGGTGTCCAAACACAATTAAAAAAAAAAAAGGATAAGACTGTGTTAGTCAGTGTTCCGTCACTGTTACACAGTAACTGAGATAACCAACGTGAAAAAGGAAAGGTTTCTTTCTGCTCAAGGTTTCCGTCCATGTAACAGGACCTCACTGGTGTATGCGTGGGGGGAGGGGCTGGCTTAGCTCACGACTGGAAGAAAGGAGAGGAGGAGGAAGAGGCAGAGGAGGAGAGGGAGGAGAGGAGGAGGAAGACGCAGAGGAGGAGAGGGAGGAAGGAGAGGAGGAGGAATTGTTTCCATGTTCCCTCTAGGAGAGCTAATTTCGTTGAGGGTTCCACAACCTCCCACCAGGCCGTCAAGCAGGCCTCACATGGGCTCTGGAGGATGCTGAAAATCCACACTGAGCCAGGCGCAGCTTGACCGTGGGATGGACCTAGGGATGAAGATCCAGAGAAAGGATGAGATTCAAGAAGAGAAACTGGACACCAGCGTCACAGCCAGGTAGCAAGGTAAGCATCGACAGTGAGGTCATGTGGGTGGTCTGTCATTTATAGGCCATACTGGGATTTGAACTCAGAGCTTGGCTTAGCACTTGCTGGGCAGATACTCTACCACTCAGGCCATGCCCCCAGTTTTGTTTTGTTTTGTGGGTCACTAGGCTTGAACTCACTAGGGCCTGGGTGTTGTCCCTGAGCCTTTTTGTTCATGGCTAGTGCTTTACCACCTTGAACCACAGTGCCACTCCAGGTCTTCTGGTGGTTAATTGGAGATGAGTGTCATAGACTTCCCTGCCAGGGCTGGCTTTGAACCGTGATCCCCAATAGCTAAGATTACAAAGGTGTGAACAACAGACACACAGCCTCCAGCTTTTTTTTTTTTAAACATTTTTTCTTCTTCTAGTACCAGGGCTTAAGTCAAAGGCTTTGTATTTTCCTTCAGCTTATTCATTGTCAGCTAGTACTCTATCTACCATTGGATTTTTTTTTTTTTTTGCCAGTCCTGGCCTTGAGCTCAGGGCCCGAGCACTGTCCTTGGATTTTCTCAAGGCTAGAGCTCTACCACTTGAGCCTCAGCACCACTTCCGGCTTTTTTCTATGTATGTGGTACCGAGGAATTGAACCCGGGTCTTCATGCATCCTAGGCAAGCACTTTAACCACTAGGCCAAACTCCCAGCCCTACCATTGGATTTTTGCTGAGAATTGTTTTTGCCCCAGCTGGCTTCAAACCGTGAAGGATTATAGATGTGGCCACTGAAGCCTGGATGATTTCATTATTTCTGAGGTAGGGTTTCCGATTTTTATCAGAATCCTTCTACTTAGAGTCTCTCACCTAGCTAGGAACCAGACATGTACTACCATGCCCAGCATTCTGGTTGAGATGCGGGGGGCAGGGGGGCGCGAGGGAAGGAGGGGGGTATTAACTTTTTTCTTAGGCTAGCCTTGAACCATCATCTTCCCACTCCTCTCCTGAGCCACTGAACATGACCTGATGGGTGTACCACTTTGAAGAAATGATGAGGGGCTGGGAGTTTGGCCTAGTAGTAAAGTGCTTGCCTGCATGCATGAAGACCTGGGTTCTATTCCTCAGTACCACATACATAGAAAAAGCCGGAAGTAGTGCTATGGCTCAAGTGGTATAGGCCAAGGACAGTGCTTAAGTCCTGAGTCTAAGACCCAGGATTGGCCAAAAAAAAAAAAAAAAGAAATGATGAGAGTGGGCATGGCTCATCACCAGCAATGAAAACTAAAATAATAAGATGCAAACCTAGGGTCCCAAGAGAGAAAGACACATTCTAATATAGTGGAACACCCTACAGAATGCCTGGCCAATGCTTCCCCAAACTGTCAAGACCATGGAGCCAAGGAAAGTCTGAGAAATGGGCAGTCAAGAGTAACCTGGAGGGCGGGGAATGTAGCCTCGTGGGAGAGTAGTTGCCTAGCAAGCACGACGTCCTGGGTTCGATTCTTCTATATCACATACATAGAAAAAGTCAGAAGTGGTGCTGTGGCTCAAGTGGTAAAGCGCTAGCCTTGAGAAAGTTCAAGGACAGTGCTCAGGCACTGAGTTTAAGCCCTAGGATGGGCCAAAACAAGAAAAATAAAAGAGTAACCTGAACATGAAACTAAACAGAATGTGAAGCTGGGTACTATTAGCTCAAGCCTATAATCCTACTCAAGAGGCGGATCCGAGGATCACAGTTCAAAGTCAGCCTCAGATAAATCTGAGAAACTCTTAAGTTGCCAGCAAGAAGTGAAGTGGTCGCTGAAGTGGCAGAATGCCAGCCGTGAGTAGAAAAGCTAATGGGCAGCAACTTGGCTCTGAATTCAAGCCCCAGTTCCGGTACAAAAAACAGAACTAGGTAAAAAACGGATGCGATAACACCAGTTATTGATAACATTTCATTGATGGAGGTCGCTGTTCTAGTCAGTTTAACTTCAACCCAATTTCAAGTGAGCTCCACAGCACTCCAGAAGATTCCTGAAGGGTCTGCCTCACTTCAGGGATTCAAGCAGAAAAAAAACTACTTACACCCATTTTTTGGGAATCTGGGCTGCTCTGTAGGATTGTGCTACTCAAGTTTATGGGGCCCTACTAAAACTAAGAACCTTTACTGGGGTTTGAATTCTTGAACCCTTTTTGGATCAACAGTAATCTACCACTTGAGCCATATTGTCTCCAGTTCTAGCATTTTACTAACTGAAGAAGAGAGTCCAGCAGATCTGAATGAAAGGGAAAGCTGGCTTTAAACCTCAGCCCTCAGCTTCCTAAATAGCTAGAATCATACACATCAGCTACAGGTTTAACTTACCTGTGACGACTGGCCCTCTTGTTTTATTTATTTATTTAGCTAGTCCTGGGCTTGAGCTCAGGGCATGAACCCTGTCCTTGGACTTTCTCAAGGCTAGAGCTCTACCACTTGAGCCTCAGCACCACTTCCAGCTTTTTCCTATGTATGTGACACTGAGGAATTGAACCCGGGTCTTCGTGCATGCTAGGCAAGTACTCTACCACTAGGCCAAACTCCTGGCCCCTGGCCCTCTTGTTTTATAAGGATCACTCCCTCCCCCTTTGTTGGCAGAAAACAAAACAAAGAGCCCATTGCTTATAAACAGACTTTGCCCCCGTCCCTGAGCAGGTGACTAAAATGAGAAGGAAGTCATGAGGGCCCTTCTACCTTCCTCCTATCCATCTGTCCATGCACACGACATCCAGGGAGATTGGTAGGCACTATAATCCTGCATGAGTAGCTCTCTGGGCCTCCCCAAATCCCATGGACTTCTTACAGCAGAAAATGAGAAGTCACAGTCACTGAGCGCAGAACAGATCATCCTGGCTGGCTCAGACCTCAGCTGAGCCACATTTGCAACTGAAAGCAGACAGGCAGGTGGAAGGCTCCCAAGCCAGGTGGGTAAGGTCACATTCCCCAGAGGTTAGGCTGAGTCACCCAAGGCAGAAACCAGCAGATGACCAAGTTTCTCTCAGTACCCATGAAAAGAGCTGTGCTGCCTGGAGCAGAGTGGAGCCAGCCTAGGGTGAGGCCAACGGGCAGTGGCTTTATTTCCATGGGCGTTTCCTTACAAAATTAAATCACTATATGGTTCTCTCTCTCTCTTACACACACACACACACACAGTGTGTGACACCATTAAGCTAGATGCAGCTTGCATAGCACCTGGAAATAATCAAAACTAAATAATCAAAACTGGTCTTTGCAGCTTACGAAAGGGTTCAATGACACAAGAGCACTCTAGCAGAAAGAAATGCAGGAAACAGCTCTTCGGATCAAGGTTTGAAACCAGCCCTGGTGGGAATGTCCATGAGACCTCCAATTAACCACAAAAAAGCGAATGAAAGTGGAGCTATAGTTCATGTAATATAGCACTAGTCTTGAGAGAAATAGCTAAGGGATAGTGCCCAGTCTCTGAGTTCAAGTCCCAGTGCAGGCACAGGCATGGGTGCTAGTGGTTCACACCTGCGATCCTAGCTACTCAGGAGTTTGAGATCTGAGCATCACAGTTCAAAGCCAGCCCAAGCAGAGAGACTCATCTCCAATTAACCACCAGAAAATGGAAGTAGTGCTGTGGCTCAAGTGGTAGAGTGGTAGCCTTGAGCTCAGGGACAGTGCTCAGGTACAGAATCTCTCTCTCTCTCTCACACACACACACACAAAGTGCTTATGATTCACCCCAGGTGTTTTCTGGCTACAGTTCCTAAAATGCTCACTTCCTCTAAGTGTACACTTACCACAGACAAATGCAAATGATTTTGATAACTACTTTATATATTTAAATTGCATTGCAGTAGATCTGGGTAATGACTGATAAGATCTGCCCCTGAGGCAGAGTAGTACACTAAAGAGTGAAAACTTGGGGGGAGGGGTTGGGCTGGGAAAGAAAGTTGAAAGGGGAGACATGGATGGAGATGCACTGTACTTATGAAAACTTCATTGTGTGGGGCTGAGAGCATGGTGTAGTGGTAGAGTGCTTACCTAGTATGCATGAAGCCCTGGATTCGATTCTTTGATACCACATACACAGAAAAAGCTGGAAGTGGTGCTGTGGCTCAAGTGGTAAAGCACTAGCGGTGAGAAAGCCCGAGGACAATGCCCAGGCCCTGAGCTCAAGCCCTAGGACCGGCAAAAAAAAAAAAAAACCAAACCCAAACCCAAAACATGGACCACTAAAGCCTCTTCAATGAGAAGACAGCGCCTCCTGGTGGCAGGTTATTTTAAATTTAAGTGAAGGCTGAACATTTCTTTCTCTAAAGATTTACCATTACCTACTCAGCATCTAGGATTTTTAAGAAAAGTTCTCCTAGTTAATACTGGTAGCCTAACTTAAAATGGTAGCCAGACAAATGCCTTAGGAAGACTTCCTTTAATATTTTTTTTTTTAATGAGCCCAGGCTGTCCAGAAACTTAAGACCCCTTTCCTTCGATCTCCCGAATGCCAGGTATACAGGAAGGAACCACACCGCTCAGCTTCCTTTGTTTTTCAATGAAAAAGGGCATTTAGCCAAATACCCCTGACTCCTAGCTACTCAGGAGGCTGAAACCTAGAGAATTGTGGTTTGAAGCCAGCCTGGTCAGAAATGCTGAAAAGACTATCACCAATTAAGTAGCAAATGGTAGGACTGGAGCACTAGCCATGAACAAAGCAGCTGATTAAGACTGTGACTGAGGGGGGGGGGAGGGGTTGGGGAGACGCGGGGACCAGGAACTTGAGCTAAATTATTTTAGCCCCAGTGGAAAGGAGACAGTCAAAACCCAAGGCACAGAAGTAAAAAGCATCCGTACTAAGCAATGGTAGTCAATAAATACTACAAGGCATCTCTTTTGGTGGAAGTTAAAGTATTTATTGATGTGTTTAAACTCTGTACATTCTCCACAGATCGTAGTAAGGAGTCTGTAAGTGAAGTTTTATGTGTGCATAGTGGGAAAGACATAGAGCCAAAGGAGAGGAAGGAGGGGAAAAGAAAACAAAACAGTCATAGGGGGAAAAAATACATTACAGGTTACCAGAATCTCCAGACTAAAGGAAAAGAAATAAGAAAGCTGTGAGCCATCAACATCAACCATACAAGCATTACAAAGACGCATGTGAAGGAAGGAAGTCTTCCAAGCTTTCCACAAGGCCTAAAGTCCAGTTTTACGTGCAACCTAGAACATTTGCCTTTCACACAAGCAGGCTCCCTCTGCTCTCCCCTGGGCTCCCAGCTAGTTCTGGTGGTCTGAGTGAACTAAAAGAGGCTGGGAAAGGAGAGAGGACCTGTGTAAAAGGTAATATGAAGCGGTGCAGGGGACATCTAAAGGAGGGAGAGGCTGCACACGGGGACAAACTTCAGAAGGAAACGTGGAGAAAGCTACAGTAAGTAACAACAAATGGCTGAAAAACCTCATATACAAGCTACAGGATAGTTGCTGTGGAAGAACTGGATTTAGAAGGAACGCTGCAGGGAACGTGCTCACCTGTATGCACTGGGCTCTCTGAAGATGTGCGAAGGGAAAGATGTTAGCACTCCCCGGGACAGGGCTGGGCCACACACACCAGCGTACCCCCATGGAAACCCCAGACTTCCCCAAGAAGCTGGTCTTCTAAAATCATTTAGCAAGTGTATCGCGGTGTGCTACAGCAGAAATGGCAGTTTCCTGTCCACTAAAGTTTTTCAGCAACTTTCTACAAGTTTTAAAAGGAAATACTGCCTTCTTTTTTTCACTTTTTTTTTTTTTATAAAAACTGGGACAATGAATGAGCTTAGAGTTGACTTATACAATATAACTGGAACAAACAGCTTGCATATACAATCTATCATCGAAAATCAACATTTTCCATGTATATAGAGCATGTATGTGTGAGACAGTACAACAGAAGTGGGATTTCTGATTAATTTAAAAAAGAAAGCTACATCCATCAGACATCTGCAATAGATCTTTTTTTTTTTCCATTTAAGGTTTATATATCATATATTGTTATATTAACATTTTTTAAACCCATTTAAAAGAATGGAAATTGCAACCCTACAGTAGTACTTTATAGTCTTAATCCAGGAGGTCAGGATGTCAGATGGGACCTACTGGCAGCAACCAGTGGCCAGGAGTTGATCCAAAATGCTGGATCTCTCCTGGCCCATCCACAGCACTCCGCAGCTGCGTGTCATAGCTTCGGGCACTTAAATCTGCATCTGCTCCAGGTACTTGTAGGTTGGGTTTTCATAACCATGGTTCTGCATCTTGTTCAGGTGACGCTCTTCTGGGGTGAGCATGGGGTCAACCTGAAGGGACAAAGACTTCAGGTCATTGGTATGCTCAAGAGACACACATAGGTGTCAGAAGTCAAAGGCACGTGTCACACAATGCCCTAGGGACCCCGTGTAGCCTGGCATCTTATTTCCCCTGGGAAATCACACAAGAGCTGGTATGGAGGACATTCCATGGGAGAGGGAAAAGATGGGGACTGTGAGCAATGCTGCTTCCTGAAACAAGAGTTCTGAAAGTTTGGTCAAGGGAGAAAACAGCCCACTGGATTTCCTTAAGCTGCAGAATTTTGAGGATGGCAGAAGGGAGTCATGTCACAGTCATGTCGGGCAATAAGGAGAGGGGCCTGGTGGTTTCTGGTCTTTTTCGGCTCTGAGACTCTATAGGGAGGCTAGGTTCCAACAGAAGAGAAAAACTAAGCTAGTAAAGAATTATATTCCTTATTGTATTCAATTCTCACTACCCACACTAGCAAAAGAGCAGAATTTCCCACTTTTGACTCTTTCTAAATTTCTGGTTGCTTTTTACCCCCCACAAAAGAGGTCAGAGGCTGGGATAGGTTCAGTGGTAGAGCACGCCACATACACAAGACGCGTGGCAGTCTTTCAGTGCTAAGTATCTAATATAGCTACAAAACTCCCAGGGATAGGCTACAGAGATGCTCTGAAAAATGGCTTTACTTTCTGAAGCATGTTATTACAGCTTTCTGAAATTTAGTTAAAACCCAAATAAATACAGAAAGTTGGCAACAGCCCCTTGTTTGACTCAGGTTCAGTATATTAGTTTTCAGTGACTACCAAACCTGTGACCTCATAATACAGTAAATCATGCTATCCATGATATAGCATCTTTGAATTCCATAGTTTCCCCTCTACCCCAGGGATGGCAGTGCAGAGAAAACCCACAGCCATCACGAGTATGGGCCAAGGCAGAACGAAGTCCCTCCTCACCTCCACGATCCCGTGACTGATGGTACCATACTGCCTCTTCCTCAACATCACCAGGCTGATGACAATGACTGTGGCAATGGCCACTGCAATGACCAACAGTCCAATAAGGGCACTGCTGCTCAGACTGAAGTCCTCCCGGAGAGGTCCCACGGATTCCTAAAATCACGAAACGGACCAGGAACAAAGTCTCAGTGACCACCTTGAAACTGTGAGACAGGCAAATAAAGGACGGGCATGGACCTTCAAAGCCAAAGGCAGCCCCATATCTTATCTATATAGGGAAGAAGCCGCTTTCTCCAATGAGGGAGCTTTGTCAACGGAGAAAAGCAGACACCTTCCACTGTCTATGTAAAGGTCAGAAAATAGTGAAACAAACATGAAAACAGGTATTAAGTTCTGGAACTAAACACCTACCGGCTCTTCCTCAAGGCTTCCAACTCTTTCAGCATTGAAAATCATTTCCTTAACATCCAGAGTCTCATCAATGACCTAAAATAGTCACAGAAATGTCAGTAACTACATGGACATTCAGTATAAATACCATTGCTTCTTTACTGCACTGGTGGTAGCTGAGAGCTGACACCTGGTAACCAGGCAGCTCTGTCACCATGCATCCATAGCCACTCTCTGAATCTCTGAAGGTGCAAACACAAATGTAGATGCAAAAGACTGGCACAGCCTTATGTGATTCATTTCAGTTGCAAATGTATTTTCCTACTGTACAGCAAGAGATCAGTACTTCTACAGAAAGAGATTTCATTAGTCCACGTCATCTGCAGATGCTAAGCAACATAGCCAGTGTGTGGCAACAAGGGAGTTCTGTCTCTGCCATATAGAAAATGGGCCTGCAGAGGTACTCCCAGAAGCACTAGCCATTCAGTCTAGTGAGTCTCAACACAAACTGTTTTGTGTAGAAGAAAGAATGAGCTTACCATATTTTCATCCACTTTATTCTTACTGTTAATCACTTTCTCTTCTGCACCAATCAGTCCCCCATCTTGCTCACCCACTCCAGACCCTGTGTGGATAAAGATCACATCTCAGTTTCTTGACAGTCCACCTTAAGCCAACTGCATAGAAACAGTAAATTCCTGCTTGAGGAGGGGCCAGGAAGCCCCTCACTGAATCCCTCCCACAACTCACTATGCCATTGTGTTCCCATGTTGGCAGATGTACCTATGCGCTGCTCTACAGGATGAAGGACAGAGGCACTGTCAGAGAGCTGATGAGTATAATGAAGGAGGAGAGAATGCTTACTTGTCACCTAGTAGGAAAAATGCATGGTAAACCATGGCAAGAATTATTATTATTATTATTATTATTATTATTATTATTATTATTGCCAGTCCTGGGGCTTGAACTCAGGACCTAGGCACTATCCTTGGACATTTTTTGCTCAAGGCTAGTGCTCTGCCATCTGAGCCACAGCACCACTTCTGGCCTTTTCTGAGTATGTGGTACTGAGGACTCGAACCCAGGGCGTCATGCATGCTAGGCAAGTACTCTACCCCTAGGCTATGCTCATGGCCCAAGAATTACTGTAAGACATACAGAAGCTGAGTCTATAGGCATCATGGTATGGGAACCATGAAGCACACATATCTATAATCTATAGATATGTATCTCCTACTGAGGACCTGCTGTTATTCCAGAGCCCAATTCTTCCACACTCAGGTCCTCCCACATGGATGCACATCCTAGCCTCGAATATTATAGTTTACCAAAGGCAATTCTTTCTGGCTCAAATCCCCCACCCCACCCCACCCCCAACTGTAAAAGTCCTTTTAAATCTCGGCTCCTTTCACACTCCCAGGATGTAGCACTTAAAGTCAGTTTGTAACTGTCTTTCTCTGTGTCTCTTATTGGTTCATACCCCTCTCAGAATTCAGATCCTTGATGGCCACATCCTAAAAGGCTAGAGTCCAGAATGAACAGCAGGAAATTAGTTCTTCAACAGGAAATTCTAACACCAGGGCAGAAGGTTCTTTTCCCTACATAGAGCAAGAGTAACAGTTCTCCTTTTCTTCTTTTTTTAGTTGATCCTGGGGCTCAAAACTCTGGACCTGGGCGCTGTCCCTGAGCTTTTATGCTCCAGGCCAGAGCTCTACCACTTTAAGCCACAGCTCCATTTCTGATTTTCTAGCAGTTAACTAGAGATAGTCTCACTGACTTTCCTGCCCAGGCTGGCTTTGAATCCCGACCCTCAGATCTCAGCCTCCTGAGTAGCTAAATATCATGGGCATTAGCTATCAGTGCCTGGCCCTTCTTTTTCTAAAGTCAGATATGGACTGAGTCAGCATCACTCAGGTGTGACATTTGGAATAAGTCTGCAAACATGCAGTGTGACTGGACCTAGCAAAGGGAAAGGAGAGGCAATCCTCTTTCAGTTTCAAAGCATGTGAAATCTGTTAGGTTTGCCTGGGAGAACTGCCTCCTGCCCCCAAGCACAGAATGTAGCCTTACCAGAAACCATCTTCCCCAAACCAGACATTACCTGTAACTATCAATCAACTGACTGAGTCAGCAAAAGAACCCCGGGCTCTGAGATCACTTCCTTATCCACTATGGCTGTACCTCTTCCTCGTCCTCCTCCACCACCACCACCTCCTCACTTTTCCTTATATTATATAATTAATCTCTCTCCACCATTAGGCTGCTACACACTATACATGACATGCTACACACTACTCTATCTGCACATCTATATCTGGTGCAGGCCAGCAACACTTTCCCAATAAACTCTTCTGCCTGAAGCATGTGGTGGCCTCCTTTCGGCAATCCTTTCATCTATCTAGCTATCCTAAGTTCCTTATTAATAACAAAACATACAGTTCTATACACATCTACAAGTTGACCCTTTTATAAATAAAATAGGCCAATCTGATGAGCTACTCTACATCCTAAGCCATCACAAGTAACTTAACCTGCGTGGGAGGAGATCCCAGTAGGTTTACCACAGCACTATTGTCCTTGGATTCTCATAGAAGGTACTGACACTAGGCCCAGCCACAGTAAAAGCTTTCCAGCTCAATAACTACACTCATTCTAAACACATAGCAACAAAAGCAATCAGTAACAGCTTCACAGCTGAGCTTGCAGGCCAACGGATTCATTAACACATTACACTGCAGCCAAAAACGATGCAATTTTTTCAAGAGCTTTCACCTGAAAAAGAATTACACAACTTGACTCTAGTTAAGTGAGGGTAGGCTTCTGCAGTCTTACCAGGCCAGTGAAAAAGCAATTCTGAATGCTATTTGAGAAAGATGAATCTGGAAGGGCATTGCCTCTGAAAGGATGCTATGACCAAGACCAAGAAGTTCTAATCCTGAGCTACTATCACTTTTCTCTCTTCATTATCATTTGAAAGGACACAAGAATAAGATCCTCTTTGAAAAAAATACCATAGTACTGAACCAACTCATTGAAAGACTAACTACCCAGGCTGTTCCAATTTATTTTTGGTTGTATAACCTATAAACATTGATCAAATCCACATTAGTGTTATAAAACGCATAAAAAGATGACTGAAAGACCAAAAGCATAACTACTAAATTGCCCCAATAGTTAACAAGTAAGTATGAAAGCGAAAGTCAAACTTCTAGAAACATTTTTTTTTGGCCAGTCCTGGGGTTTGAACTCAGGACCTAGGCACTGTCCTTGAGTTTTCTCAAGGCTAGCGCTCTACCACTCGAGCCACAGCACCACTTCTGGCCTCTCCTTTGTATGCAGGACCAAGGAATCAAACCCAGGGTTTCACGCATGCTAGGCAAGCACTCTACCTGAGCTAGAAATGTTAGCACTAAGTGTAAATCTGCAGTGTGCAGGAGAGAGGAGGTGAGCACCGTGATCTGCAGACAGCAACAGCATACCCAAAGAGAACACAGCAATAACAAGGATGTAAGACTTAAATCACTTTTGTATTACAAGACATAAACCAAATTCTGAGCCAAGGAACACAACTTGGTCTCTCCATATTCAATGTATCAAAACCAAATAAAGGACATTGACAATATACACTAGCCAGGCACTAGTGGCTAAAGCCTGTAATCTTAGCTACTCAGGACACTGAGATCTGAGGATCAAGGTTTGAAGCCAGCCCAGATAGGAAAGTTCATGAGACTATCTTCAATTAACCACCAAAATGCCAGAAGTAGAATATTGTGGCTTAAGCGATAGAGTGCTAGCCTTGAACAAAAAGCTCAGAGAGATAACCAGGTCCTGAGTTCAAGTCCCAAGACCGGACTATACACATACAGAAAGAATAAAGAGCCAGGAGCTGGTGGTTCACGCCGATTATTCTAACTACTCAGGAGGCTGAGATTTAAGGATCACAGTTCAAAGTCAGCCTAGGCATGAAAGGCAATGAGACTGTTATCTCCAATTAACTACTAGAAAACCAGAAGTGACGCTATGGCTCAAGTGGTAGAGCACTAGCCTTAAGATGAGGAGCTCAAGGACAATGCCCAGGCCCTAGAGTTCAAGCCCCACAACCAACCAAAAAAGAAGAAAGGAAAGTATGTATTTATTATTATCAATGACTCAAGAGTGGGGACTGCCTAACTAGCTGGGGCATTCCGTAGCCCACACTGACAACCTACAGGGTAAAATCACATAGCTCCTGAAGCAGAGCCTTGGATTCAGATCCCTGGTACTCTACTTCTTCAACTCACAAGTTTGAAACAAAGATCTCTCAACTCCCTCATCTATGAAATCAAATAAACCCCTGCCTTACAGGATGCTCAGTGGGCTAGATAGAACTGCACACAAAACACAGCGCACTGATGACACACAGGGCACTGTCTTTGAAAACTGGAGACCACACCACCAAGAATTCACTCATCCCCACTGGTTCCATCCATCAGCCTCTCATACTGAAAGAATGTGGCAACTCAGAGGTCTTGGGACCAAAGGCATAGAGGGCAAGGATAGCTAAAACAAAGGAAAAGAGGTAAGTGGGAACAGCAGAGAGAAAAGAACAGGAAAAGACTCTCCACTTGGCTATAAATTAGGCATATTCATTTACAAACCAGCAATTCTACAATCAGTTAAATTGATATATAATATTATATATATATATATTAAATCTACCCAGATTATAAAGATTTAGTAATTATCTATTTAGGCTTGAACATTCTAGGACAGCCTGGGATGGCACACAGTAACCACTACCACCGCGTGAGGAATGGCCAGGTGAGCTCATTACCATCACAGAGAGATGTTACTCTGACTACTGACAGCCATGGTTGAGGAAATGAAGTGAAAGGTCAGATGATGGGATGAAACAGAAAATGAAAAGTTCTAACACACTGGGGAAGTGAAAAGGAATGGAAGTCTTAAAGGGAACATCTTTGACAAACCAACCTTTTTTCATTGGGTGGTACAATTCCGGCTGAGTGTCTAAGCAGAAAGGAAAACAATTAAAAGAAAAAAAACAGCAAAAAGTAGATTAAGAAAGAAAATAGCTTCTTTGAAAATTCTTGACTTCGAATTTCTCTACAATGTGAATGCGGAATTTTCCCCGTTAGAAATCATGCCTGAAATGTCCCATAAACAAACTAGCAATAAGAGGCATAGTATATTACAGAAAGTATTGGTGGGAGGAGTGGTAGGTCTCATTCAGGCCTTTTAAAAGAAATTTGGACCTTTTAAGAGAAATTACTCAGGTTAGCTCACAAAATTATTTTTCTTAGAAAACAGTAAAACATGCTATTAGTATTGTCTGTGGTCTGCTGATAGACCGAGAACGACCTAGCTGAGCTATACTTGAAACGCTCTGATCCAAAGCAGCACAGAATTGTGTTCTCGCATGGCCACCTTACAGCCCCCCAGAGGCTGAGACTTGTAAGATCAGGATTAGGGATGGGGTCACAGCTCTACCCACGGTGCTCTCAGTTCCTCTTCATTAGTGAAGGGTCATTCACTGCACTGAGTCTTGTGACTCTGAGATAACCAATTTGGAAAACCTTCTTTTCTTTTCTTTTCTTGCCAGTTCTTGGGCTTAAACTCTGGGTCTGAGTGCTATCCCTGAGCTCCGTTTTCCTCAAGGCTACCTTTCTACCACTTGAGCCACAGTGCCACTTCTGGCTTTTGCTGTGATTAATTGGAGTTAAAAGTCTCAAAGACTTTCCTTTCTGGGCTGGCTTTAAGTCATGATCCTCAGATCACAGCCTTTTGAGTAGCCAGGGTAATGGGCATGAGCTACCAGCGCCCCAGCTAGAAAACATTTCTGGAATACCAGAAAGCTAAGGCATGCACCCTAGGCCTCTGTTCCAGCACTATCTCGGGTCACAGGTGTGAGACAACATCCCAGGGACTGCAGGATATTATTGTCAGCCTGAGTTCAAAACCTGGCTCTCCATCCACAAACTACACCGTACATAACCCTCAGCAAGTAGGTTATTCACCAGAATATTATTCTGAATACGAACTGAATGCTTAATTAAAGCTGGCACATAGCCAGGGCTCCCTCCACAGGGGTGGGCCTTTGGTTTGGTTTTGTTTGGTCAGTTGTGGGGCTTAATCTCAGGACCTGGGCACTGTTTCTGAGCCTCTCTGTGCTCAAGACTAACACTCTTACCACTTAATACAGCACCATTTCCAGTTTTTGAGTGGCTAATTGAAGATACCAGTCTCATGGGGACTTTTATGTCCAGGCTGGCTTCGAACCATGATCCTCATATCTCAGGCTTCTGAGTAGCTAGGATTACAGGTGTGAGCCACTGGTGCCCAGCATATAGACAGACCATTTTTATCATTACCAGCAATAGTAATAGTAACAGCAGCAGAAAATATAATCTGATTACACATACTGTTCTCAGGGAACCAGCTTGTTTATTTCTAGTGCCATCTCATGTATTTTTGGAAATACTTTTAGGCACTGAACCAGCAAGAAAACATGCCTGACTAGGAACCAAAGGACATAACTCCTTACCACATTAGAGATGAGAGCCTAAGCCAGATCAGGCATTTTCTCAGTCCCTCCATTATTTATCTACCACCACCTACGACTGTTATATAAAGGTAATGGCAGTAGCACAAGGTCCTATTTAACCTGCAATGTGACTCCCACATATGTGTAAGGGCCATCACACAAGCAGGAAGAGCAATGACCTTGAAACAATCCATCTTGAAATTGGGAGGGACTTCCAGTGATAGTGAAGTCTCCTTCCTGACAAGACCAAGGATATAGCAGATGCTTAAGGAAATCCAGTCTCCCTTCCCCTGCCTCTCCCCAACTCAACCTAATTAAAAACAAAACAAAACAAAACAACCTAACTCCAATTTTTGAATTTCATTCTGCTTTACCCCACTGCCAAGAAGTGCTACTAAAGACCATACACACCTTCGTTCTCAGGTAAGGGCAGGAAGGGATGGAAGGGGTGGAACGGCGGGATCTCGTCACTCTCCTCAGAGCTCACCCGAACGTCCACAGGGCCCTCTGAGATGGAGGCAGTGAACTGGTCCATGTCTGCCCGCTGTTCCTGAAGGAGCTCATCTGATAAAAGACAAGGACAGGGACAGGAAAGTTGTCGGAAGGACTTGGTCTCTCTGCAAGTGCCTAGAGACCATCTGATCACTCCTAACTCCATTCATTTTCAGATGCTAGTCCTGGGGCTTGAACTCGGGGCTTGGGCCTTGTCCAAGATCCTTTTTGCTCAAGGCTAGTACACAGATCCACTTCTCCACTTAACTTTGGTGGTTAATTGAAGGTAAGGGTCTCATGGACTTTTTTTAAATTTCATGTGTTTTCAATGTATAGAGTAGTATTTTGATATGCATTGTAAAACAATTAAAGGTGCCCAATTCCTTTCAGAATTATTTTTATTCATAGGAATACCTAAAAATCTATGTTCCCAGCAATTTTTACCTGTCCATCTGTCTGTCTGTCTGTCTATCTAGATATATGGAGTACCACTTCAGGCTTTTTCTAGTTATGTGGTTCTGAGGAATTGAACCCAGGGCTTCATGCATGCTAGGCAAGCACTTTACCACTAAGCCACATTCCTAGCCCTTGGCCTACAATATTAACTATGGCTTTGGTTAATATAGCACTTATACTATAGTCTATCTATAAACTTAAGCCACCTTAAAAAAACTGCAATTTCATAGCCTTTGACCTACTTCTTCAATGCTAGTTTAAAAATCACTGGTTTACCCTGACTTTTAAATAGGTATCCTACAGCAACTATCCAAACATTGGACAGTCTTCCTAAGATCTCTGCCTGATGTCCAGCAGAAACTACTACTGTAGCCTGTACAGAGAACCACATCTTTTCTTCTTCACCATGGCAATGCCAGCCATAGTATTCCTTGGTGTTTTCCCTTCACTCACCCATACCCTTGCTCATCCTAAAGACATCTCTGATCTCGTTTTACAGTCTTATCACCCAACACTATCACTACCTTTCTCCTAGATTTTTTTTAATGAACATTCTCTAGCTAGTTTATAATCAGCTCTCCATGTGTTCATCAAGTCATTTCTTTAAAAAAAGTTCTGTGTGCTTTTAAAATATAACCCCAAGCTTAAAGCCTTCCACCAATGTCTATAATCTGAGAATTATCCCATTATTTCCCATTATTTGAAAATTCCATTATCTAACTCCTTGATTTTACTTAACCAAGTATAATTTTCCTGACCTGGACATAATAAGTCCTGCTGAATAAATGAAGAAGAGTGGGAGAGGGAGCTGAGGTGGAAATTTGTGAAATACATCAGCAATTACAGGGTGGAATGCTAACAGTAAACTTCCCAGGCTCCTACAATTTCATACCTTAGATTCTTCTGTTAACAAGGGTAAAGGTCAACAAAACCAATGGTTTCTGTGGCTTCTGGCCAGTACATCTGTCCTTAATGACTCCTTAACCCTGTCATACATGAAAGCTCCAGGAGATTGTAGATCTCAGAAACCATGGTATGCCCCACACCTCTTTGGTCTGGTTGGCTCCTATTTCTCTTCTCTTGCCCTAGCCATCACTCCTGAACCTCAGGCCAGAAGTCCCACCAGGCCTTGATATAGTCAGTACCCACCAATTTCCTTCTGAATCTCTTGGGCTACAAAGGGAACTTTGTAGAGCAGAGAGAGGCTTTGATTCCTTCTTTCTTCAATCACATGGAGATGTGTCATCACCTGAAAGCACAATATGGTAGAAAGCTGTGTCACTGGGAACATGGGAACAACCAAGCTAGGTAGGAACTCCCTGGTGGGACAGCCTCACATATTTTCACAAAGACTACATTGGGGTTGTTCACTCTACAAAGACCAGCAGAGTAGCTGACCAAAAGAAATATACCCATAATGCCACATGTCCTGACCACAAAAGCTTAAGAATATGGTCATACAGCACCTAAGAAAAAATGCATATTTATTTACAGAGAACATACCAATATATCAAAAGAAAATTTAGGGGGACATTGTTTCCCCACAAATGTACTCTCAGAACATTATGAAACTGTAACCCCTCTGTACATCACCTTAATAACAATTTAAAAAATCTGAAAAATATTAACTGAGGGGAACAAAGAAAATTTAATTAAGAAAATATTTTCTAGCCAGATATTGGCTTCATTTTCACACAAAGCACTTGCCACCAACTATTTACTAAATTGAAAGCCCTTGTTTGTACAATGCAGCACATTCTATAGGTTTTACTGAGCAAAAACACCAGTTTTTGCCACCTATCAGATTATTTGGGATTAAAAACAGACCCAAATCACTGGCTGAAAAGTAATTACGTGGGAAGACAAAGCCATTTATGTATTTTGCTTAGTAAAGCACCTGCTTAAAATGATGACAGTAAAGAGCATACTAGTTTATTTTCAGCCAAAATTACTACTCACTAAAAAAAAATTAATAATCATGCTGAGGTATAAACCTGACATACTTCTTTTGGTGGTACTAGGTTTTGAACTCAGAGACTTGAACTTGCTAAGGAGGTAGCCATGTTTTCAGTCTTTTTTTTTTGCGCTAGTTATTTTTGAGATAGATAAGACCGGGTCTTGTTTTCCTGTTTTCCTGTCTGGGCTTGGTGCCTAGACCATGATCTACCCACCTAAAATAGGGGGATTCCATCATAGCTGGGATGATTCATCATCACTGTGTCCAGCTTCTAGTGAGATGAAGTTTCAAGGATTTTGTTTTTAACCTAGACTAGAGCTGAGGATCACAGTCTGCCTAATTTCAGTTTCCTATATAGCTAGAATGGCAGGCATATGCTACCATGCCCAGCATCTGTGGAGGGGTCCCACACTCAAAATTTTGTACCAGGGTTGGCTTTAAACTGTGTGTGATCCTCTCAATCTTTGCCATCCACGTAGCTGGGATTATAGGTGTAAACCAACAATAAACTCTGGTGTTAAGGGAATGTTAATCATATGCTATAGACCTCTATTTTTTCTGAAAGAAAAAGATCCAAGACTATTCTTCCCATAAGAACTGAAAGGTGACTTGCCCCAAGGACACAGCAAAGTAAGTAGCAGTCTACAAAAGGTAAGCTTTGCAGTTCACTCTAAGCCAAGGCCTCGCTACCTGATGAGTTGCAATTACTGAGCCTCTCCTACAGAGGGTGCTTAAAGCCACTGGACTAATTGTGTGGGCTGAAAGCCATTAACATGAAGGGTCAAAATGAAAGGGGGGGAAAAAAAAAGTTAAATGTAAAGATGCTTTTACTGTAGATTGATATGCCTCTGACCTTTAAAAGCAAGGATGAAAGCAATTTAATTTTATATATGCCACTCTGCCAATCAAGTAAATTGATGGAAAAGCACAAGAGCAAATGCCTTAGGGGAAAGAAAAATGCAAATGGAGCTATCCACAGTCTCAGCATGTGTTATACTTCTCAGATGAATTAAGAAGCCGTTTTTGAGAGTAGGTGCTTCATACACCCACTGAGGAAAGGTGGAATATTGGAAATTACTGCCGTTATAGTAACTACAGAGCATGACAAATAAAAGCAATGTTTCACTGATATTCAAGCAAGCAAATATGGCCAAAGATATATAGGCTGAGTACCAAAATCAGAGATGTCACCCAAACTAGTAACATTCATTCAGTCCTGTACATGATACAGTAGAAAATTACACATCTGACTACTTGTAAAGATCAGAGTCAAAGTACAAAGAGTACTGCACAAAAATTGTTTTTAGGCTATGTATATAATATAAATGATGTAGAAACTTGAGTCCAACTTCAGTGTATCTCCATATCATAGTAACTATTTCAAAAATTGAAAAAAGATCCTAATTCAGAGGTACTTTTTGTCTCAAACATTTTGGATAAAGGATATTCAAGTTACAATAGGTAGAGTATCTTAGTTCGTTCTTGTGTTCAAATCACAGAACAAGAACTAGACCAAAAAAAAATTGTAATTCAATGGCCTTGCTTTACTAGAATTAGAGATTGTTAGTAGACAGCTCACAGGAGAGTTAAGTCTCTCCAGAGATTTTTGCAATGGTAGTCCTTTCTACTCTCCATTTCATTTGGTATGGCAGTTTGATCACTCTTATGAAGATTCTCTAATTACTTGTTTAATATATTGACCAAGGCCAGGGATATAGAAGAGCTCAATTACAGAGCACTTCCCTAGCCTAAAATCCTGGGTTCAATCCCCAATACTACAAACATACAAACAAAACACATTCACTGAAATCTCTTAGACTATTCTCACTCGCTATGTTTCCTTAAATACAACACAAAAAAAAAAAAACTGTGACCCTTTTTTGGTTTAGTTTTTCTTTTCTTTTTGTGGGTCCTGGGGCTTAAACTCAGGGTTTGGGCTCTGTCTTGAGCCTCTATGCTCAAGGCTAGTGCTCTAAACTTGAACCACAATACTACTTTCAGCTTTTTCTAGGTAGTTTATTAGAAATAAAGAGTCTCATGGATTTTCCTGCCTGCGTTGGCTTTGAACCAAACTTTAATCCTCAGGTCTCAGCCTCCTTAGTAGCTAGGATTATAGGCATGAGCCACTCAGTGTCCAGCTTAAGACTTTTTTTTTTTTTTTTTTTTTGCCAGTCCTGGGCTTGAGCTCAGGGCCTGAGCCCTGTCCTTGGACTTTCTCAAGGCTAGCACGCTACCACTTGAGCCTCAGCACCATTTCCGGCTTTTGTCTATGTATGTGGTACCAAGGAATCGAACCCGGGTCTTCGTGCATGCTAGGCAAGCACTTTTAACCACTAGGCCAAACTCCCGGCCCTTAAGACTTTTTTTTTTCCCCCTGTGGGCCATGGGGCTTGAACTTGGCCTGGGCCCTGTCCCTGAGCAGTTCAGCTCAAGGCTACCGCCCTACCCTTGAGCCAAGCCCCATTTCCCTTGTTTAGAGGTTAATTAGAGATAAGAGTCTCAGGTCCTTTGGTGCCCAAGCTGGTTTTGAACCCTGATCCTCAGATCTCAGCCTCCTATGTAGTTAAGATTACAGGCGTGAGCCACCACCCCTGAATATTTTTTCCCCATTTTTATTGTTACCATTAAGGGGCTATACAGGTTTTGTTTAGTCATTTTTAATGAAGATGACCTGAAAAGCCTAACTAGTTCCTAACTAGACCCATTTTTCTAGCTGTCTTCCTGGAGACACCCCAGAATTCTCTTCCTTTTTAAAATACAATCATAACTCTCTATTTTTCGGCAACTATTTAAATACCAAATACTTAATACACAGTATAGAAAATAAATTTTAAAATTACAAACAACAACAACAACAAAGAACCATCGTGTACCCGATATTTCTGGAAATAAAAAACCATATAACAAGCACAAGTAACTGTGCTCCCTCATCATGAGCACAGGCATCCATCCCCTGTGGAAATACTCTGGAGGCAGCATGTTCTGTGTCCACGGCATACCTGGGATTTCATCTGTGCTGCCTTCTCTGGGTCGACAGCCAACACGTGCTGGTAATGACGAATGGTATGCAGGCGATCTTTGTTCTCAGCACGGACGTAGCGCCGCAAGGCTTGCAGAATGCGATGAGGCTGCAAGAGAGAACACTTGTTTGATACCCAGAGAATTCCAATAGGTAAGGAAAACCAAAGCTTACAAGTTCATTTAAGAATATACAAAAAGCCAGCCAGGAGCATAGCCTAGTGGTAGAGTGCTTGCCTAGCATGCACAAAGCCCTCCCTGGGTTTGATTTCTCAGTGCCACATACACAGAAAAAGCCAGAAGTGGTGCTGCAGTTCAAGTGGTAGAGCACTACTTTGGAGAAAGCTCAAGGACAATGCCCAGGCCCTGAGTTCAAACCCCAGGACTGGCAAAAAAAAAAAAAATAATAATAAAAAAAAAAATATATATATATATTGCTACAAATGGGAGGGGAAAAACAAAGGGGTGACCCCTCTATATATCACCTTAATAATAACAATTTTTTAAAAGTTGGTCAGAAAAAAAGTACTCATTACTTGACTCAATCCTAGCTGAATACCACCTTAATAACAATACACTAAAAAGAAAAAGGAAAAAAAAAAAGAACATAGAGCTTAGTAAAAGGCACTAGTGCTCATGCCTATTATCCTAGGTACTAAGGAGGCTTGAGATCTAAGGATCATGATTTGAAGCCATCCAGGGCAGGAAAGCCCTAGAGATGCTTATCTCCCATTAACTACCAAAAAAAGCTAGAAGTAGAGCTGTGGTTCAAGTGGTAGAACACTAGCCTTGAGCAAACAAGCTCAGAGACAGCATCTAGGCCCTGAGTTCAAGTCCTAGGACCAGCACCAAAAATGAAATAAAAGCAAAGCTTAGGGGTATCAATGTTCAAGAAGTAATGTACCCACTACCTGATGAATACAACCCCTAAACCCTCTTTATACTACCCTGACAATAAAATAAATTAGGAAAAAAAAAAAAGTAAAGCTTACCTATGAAAGCTGAATCCCTGGAAGCCTTTTTAGGCTATCAAGTAACAAGAAACTGTCTTTCATAACATAATAAATATCTCTATATTCAATCTTTGTCAAATCTTGTCATAAAGTGTTTACCAACTTGTATGCCATTCGTTGAGATTCCATTAAGTGTACTGCTGTAAGGGAGGCAACACTGAAGAAGACTAACCAATGACACAGCTCAGACTGCACTCACCCGAGGTGGGTCAGACTGCAGGGCAGCCAGGTAATTCTCCAGAGCCATCCGCCTGCGGTCATTCAGCATGGCTTCCACTCGAGCCAGGTGGGTTTCCACTAGCTGCTGCTTCTCACTAGCGGCTTCCTTCTCCAACGCTTTAACCATAGCTTGGAAATGCTACATCCAGAAAGAAGAACAACACTACTCTGTAGTAGCTGGGGGGGTGGGGGGTGATCTAAGTGAGCACCCTTCTACTCTAGTACTCCTCTTTGTTCAGTGCCTGTGCAAGGTAGTAACAAGTTCAGAGAATGAAACTGGGTGGGAAGAAGTGTGCTTTTCCTGATTTCTATCAAGATCACTACTCCTTACATAAGAAAAACAGTTATATTTCAGTGTGAAATATAGCATCTCTTTAACATTTCCCCAACTGAAAATTATTTGTATGGTAAGCTCAATGCCAGGGTTTTCAATGTACACTATAGTAGAAGAAATACTGTCCTTTCCATGTTATAACAAGGTGCCAACCCTGAAATAAGTGGCTACTAGATAATGTATATTGAAATACAATCAAATAAAATGTGATAGGTTATACTGAATCGTGTTAAAAGTTGTGAAAGTCTGCTGGGCTCCAGTGGCTCACCTGTGTTTCTAGCTACTCAGGAGGCTGAGATCTAAAGACTGTGGTTCGAAGCCAGCTCTTCAAAGCCAGTTCCGGCATGAAAGTCTGTGAGATTCTTCCAATAACCACCAGAAAATCAGAATTGATGCTGTGGCTTAAGTGGTAGAGCAACAGCCTTGAGGTTAAGAGCTCAGGGACAAGCTACAGTTATTGAAACCCCATCTCAAACAATTATGTTCCTAGCTACTCAAGACATAGAGGTAGAAAAATCCAGTTTGAGGGGCCAGGAGGGACTGGATATTTTCCCTAAGCTCTTTTGATCAAGGCTTAATGCTCTACAACCTTGAGCCATACCTCCACCTGCAGTTTCTGAGTGGTTACTTGAACATAAGAGTCTCACAGGGCCTTTTCTGCCTGGACTGGCTTTGAACCGCCATCCTCAGATCTCAGCCCTGGGTTTGATTCCTCAGTACTACATACACAGAAAAAGCTGGAAGTGGTGCTGTGGCTCAAGTGGTAGTGCACTAGCCTTGAGAAAACTCAAGGACAGTGTTCAGGCCCTGAGTTCAAGTCCCAGGACTGGCAAGAAGAGGAAGAGGGAGGAGAAGAAAAAAGAGGAAAAGAAGAGGAGGAGAAAGAGGAGGAGGAAAAAGAGGAAGAGGAGGAGGAGGTAGTGAAGATATGATAATTAACCATTGCTATCTCTTCTACAGACAAGAATATACTGTTGCACGGGCTGGGAGTTTGGCCTAGTGGTAGAGTGCCTGCCTAGCATGCACGAAGACCTGGGTTCGATTCCTTGGTACCACATACACAGAAAAAAGCCGGAAGTGGTGCTGAGGCTCAAGTGGTAGAGCTCTAGCCTTGAGAAAGTCCAAGGACAGTGCTCAGGCCCTGAGCTCAAGCCCAGGACTGGCAAAAAAAAAAAAAAAAAAAAAGAATATACTGTTGCTATGATCTTAATTTTGTATTTTTATGAAGATAGAGATGAGCTTGAATTAGAAATGTTTTTTGTGCTTTTGGTTTAGTCTGGGGGGGGGGGGGCGGGTAGAATCCAGTACTGATGAAAAACAAGTCACAGCCTAAGAACAAAGATGACAGAGAACCTTTGCCAGGAAGCAGAATTAACTAACGCAGCTGAGCTAAGGTTACTTCCTGGCATGAATTGGGTGTGCTCTGGGAGAGCGTTTGTTTTCCCTCTGCCATAGGTGAGCAATACTAGAGGTGAAAAAGAAAAAAATAGGTCAGCTACAACTTCCTTGTAACTTAAGCTCTTGACTCAAAGGAGGTGTCAAATTCAAATTCTCTGGGAGTTTGGCTCAAACCATATTTTCAACTGGCCAGACTGAATGCTTTGTTTCTTGTTCCTAGGGAACACATCATACCTGAATAAGGGTCTGTCTCTCCGCTTTGGGGAGATTCTTGGCTTGAAGCTCTGCCTCTTCCCATTCCTTCTTTACCTACAAAGGTCAAAAACATCCACCACAGAATGATTCTCTGAAACAACTTCCTCATTTTCTAAAAATACAGGCAGGCGCTGAATCCAATGTCGGCGGAAACTGTGCAAATGGAAACCGATCATATGATCCCTTCTGAGGCTCAGAGCTGTTACCCAGAGGATTCTAGACCTCAGCTCTCCCTAGATGAAAGCCTCCATTCTATGACCTCCTTGTTATATAACCTTGGGCAAGTTATTTCAAAGTCTGTGTCTTTGTCCCCTTGCAAAATAAATAAAAATGTTAAATGATGATCTCAGAACTGATATGGATAAAGTAAAATAACGAGTACCTGACAAAGATTAAGTCCAGTGCAGGTGACATAGGTTGTCTACTGGAGCTCAGACCTAGTAAGGCATTCCTGTGTCAACCTCTTTTCAATCCAGAGTGAGTCAAAGCAGGAGCTGCACACTAGGTACCCACTACCCTGACACTTAAGACTATTCTCCCAAGATACAGAATCACCTTGTAATCCCAAAAGATATGGTAGATTGATTCAATATGTTGCTTCATCTAACATGTTTTTTCATGGCTAATAATATTCATCTATTTGTAAGTAACAGTGATATAAAGGCCCTGGGTGGATCTCTACCACCATACCTTAAAAATTACCATGCTGGGCTGGGAGTTTGGCCTAGTGGTAGAGTGCTTGCCTAGCATGCACGAAGACCCGGATTCCATTCCTCGGTACCACATACATAGAAAAAAGCCGGAAGTGGTGCTGAGGCTCAAGTGGTAGAGCTCTAGCCTTGAGAAAGTCCAAGGACAGTGCTCAGGCCCTGAGCTCAAGGCCAGGACTGCCAAAAAAAATAAAAAATAAAAAAATTACCATGCTACCAAATGTCAAAAACCATGAAGAAGGAAGTGGGCAAGTTTACCCTGTCCATTCGGTTGCGGTGCCGGATTTCCAGCTGTTCCTTAGCCTTCTGGAAGCGAGCGTGCTCGTTATCATCTGCTGAGGTCTCAAAATACACATCAACATCATTGGTAGGCAGAGGAGTTGGGGGAACTGAAACAAAATTACAGAGACAATTAATTGTCTTTGTGCTTTTAACATTATACCTGAACCAAACAGTTCTCTAGGAAGAAAACTCAGCTCAGGACCTGCAGGATCAACTCAATTTGGCTTGCAGCTTGCTAAAAGGACAGGGTGTTACTGTCTGCCAAGACTTCACTTTGTTAGATTACAGTGGGCAATCTTCTTTACATAATATTCATCAACCATGTCATTGCATGCTAATACAACAATTTATTGATAGCTCCCAGTATCTTCAAAGAGGCATCTCCACTTAAGCAGAAAAAAAAGAAAATTGTTGCTTACACCTTCACTTCAGTGCTTAAAATTCCAAAATACAACTACTTTACTGTTCTGTCACTAATGGCATCTAAACAGGGCTGAAATTAGGCCCTGAGGAGGCACTTCTATTAAGTGTCCAATTTTTAAGTAACTTAATACTTAAGCCCCTTTCTTCTTCTACAACCTTTAGGTCTTAACTTAGTTTGGAAAACTGGTTCATTAAATATTCTTTCCATGTAGGCCTGATAGACATCAGTGCCTACTATCAGTAAGTTTGAATCTTTAGCATCACTGAAAGATTCACATCCCCTGCAATAACGGAACTAATGAAGGTAAAACTGAGTTTCTATTGTTCTACTGATATAAAGACACCTTGGTCTTAGCTAATTTGTGACTCCCTAGGTAGTCTACAAAAAGCCCATTGAACAGACAGCCCTGCCTCAAGGCTGATCAGACATGGTTCTTAACACAATGGAATCTACCCTTCTAAAGAAAATGACAGGGCCAGGAGTTTGGCCTAGTGGTAGAGTGCTTGCCTAGCATGCTCAAAGACCTGGGTTTGATTCCTCGGTACCACATACCAGAAGTGGTGCTGTGGCTCAAGTGGTAGAGCTCTAGCCTTGAGAAAAACCTAAGAACAAAGCTCAGGCCCTGAACCCAAGCCCAGGACTGGCCAAAAAAGAAAAGAACGTAGAGAAGGCAAGTTTATTTAGTCATCTCTCAAGAAATGCCCATGAAGACACTTAGTAATTTGATTCAAACTGGGGAGGAACGATGTGTAACAATGTATGATGACTATTTTGAAGTAGAAAGCAAACACAAGATTCAACTACATTTAAACTCAAAAACAAATTCACCTAATTTCCAAAACTGCACATTTTTAATCCATTAAGTAATTGTATAACTGATAAATATAGGTAGAAATTAGCCAGTCACTCCAAAGTTCCTCTATCAGAAGATTTTTGCTTTGTTCCCTGTAATTTAATTAACTTAAAAGCTATGAGTATAATCTTGAGCCCTATATAAGTTTATAAGGATCTTGATATACAACTTTCAGATTAACTGAATTAGACCATATCATTTAGCAAAATCACATTCCCCAAGAAACTAAAAGTTCAGTAAAAGAGAATTTCAACTCCATCAGCGCCAATATGTACAGGGTCAACAATATACATCTGTAATATAAAAAGTTAGGTGCCATAGAAGGTGCCTATCCATGGACTGAAAAGAGATTATGTAAAACCTAACATGCCCGCCACATTCCCTGGGACAAAAGAGGAAAAGAACAGCGTGTCTAAAGCTGTGATGCTGGCACTCCCAGTTGCCTGACTCCCTTTTGAAGAGAGACACAAGCGTGACCACTGGAAACCTGATGCCTCTAGACCTCAAAGGCCCTCCAAGTTCTGAACTACTTGATTCTCCCCAACCAATCTCCCCAGAGCTATAGAAAACCACACCATAATTCCAGTTATTCATCATGTCTTACACCACTATGTATCAAATATTTGGGTAGAGACTGCCACCTCTTTTCAGGGAGAACTTTAAAGGACTTTAATTTCCCAAGTTCCACAACTTTTTGCAGATCCTTTTTTGACAAAGTAATAAATTTCACAGTATTTGTTATCTCTAAATATTTTCTGAATAAACAAAAGTTTACACACCAAAGAACCCTAGGGATAGTTGTCTTACATTTTTCCAGCACTGTCAAAAACATCCTTTCCTGCCAGGTGCCAGTGGTTCATGCTTATAAACCTAGCTGAAATCTGAGTGTCATGGTTCAAAGCCAGTCTGGGAAGGTAAGTATATGAGACTCATCTCCAATTAATCATCAAAAAGCAAGCACAGCTGTGGCACAACTAGCAAAACACCAGCCTTAAAAGAAAATGTGAAGGGCCAGAGCCCAGACCCTGAGTTCAAGCCCACAGTACCAGCACGCACACACAAAAAAAACTCACCTCTCCCACCCCCAGCTGCACAGCCTTTCCCTAGAGCAGCAGCTGGGGAAGAAGCATTCACAGTGTGCTGCATTAGATTAAGATTTTAAGCCTCTTTGGGGAGAGGAAGAAGGGAGATTTTCAGAATATTTCATTCAATGAAAAACCATCAGAAACCATAGCCCAAAACCAATACAGCAATTACAAAGAGGCACTAATGCTCATGCTCATTACTCTGATGAATTCCAGAACCAAGGACAAGGACATATGCCAAGCCAAGGATTTTCTAAACAGTTCACCAAGTATAGACAGGGCCATAAAGAAAAAAGGAATGGAGAAAAACTATGTTAACACAAAAACCTAGGTGAATATAAAACCATCTCAAAGCACTGTACAATAGTCTGAGAGCAAAACAACTCCAACTGGTATTTGGTTTTCCCCAAATACCAGAGAACAGTCATGACAAGAGCATAGTACCATTATTTCAATATTCTAGAATCCCACAAGTATTTCTATTATCAGTCCTTTCAAGAGCAAGCATCCCAACGGGTGGTATGGAGCACAGTAGTCTGTGACAGGGTTAAGTGGAAAGAAGAGCAGGATATGCCAGGCACTAATGAGATCTGAGGATCATGGCTCAAAGCCAGCCCAGGCAGGAAAGTCTGTGACACTCTTATCTCTAGTTAATCACCAGAAAACCAGAAGTGACACTGTGGCTCAAAGTGGTAGCCTTGTACAAAGGAGCTCCAAGACAGAATCTAGAGTTCAAGCCCCATGACTGAATTCCCCCTCCCCCACGCCCTCCCCCTCCAGCGCCAAAAAAAAAAAAAAGAGCAAAGCCTAGGGCACACGCATGTGTAGAACACAGGGCTATCCAGTGACCTATGATATCTTTCAACTAAATAGCCAAAGGTTCACTTCCCTTCCCAACCAACACGGACTGGGCTGGCCTGGGGAGCAGAAGGACCTGAAGGCCAATGAGAAAGAAGCCCTTGGGTGTGCCACCCACTGCAAAGAGGGAAGGTACACACCACCAACAACCAATCGGCAGACACACAGGAAGCAGGGGACACGGAAAACTGAACTCAAACTGCCAACAGGAAAGCAAAGCCTCATTCTAGAAAGCACAGAGAGGAGGGGAAAACGACTGACAGCAAACACCTGAGTCGGCAGAAACAACACAGATGCAGTCACAAGGACAGCTGGGAGAGACAGAACGCTGGACAGGACAGCGCTGCTTCAAGGGGCCAGCACAAGGCGGGACTTACTCATCGCTTTACACACAGCCATACAAAAATCCTCAGACTCAAAATTGTTCCTGTTGCCGCCGCAGCCGCCATATATAAAGCGCACGCACTTTCCCTTGGAGAGGTCGAAGTACCAACGAGGCATCACAGCCCGGCAGGGCCCCGTCATCGCCTCCTGGGAGCAGACAGCTGTGTGAAAATGGTCAGAGTGTCAGCAGGGCAGAGCAGAGCTTCAAATGCTTTTTCACAGTGCTACAGGCCAGCTGGGGTGGGGCAGAGACCATGACTGGACCCGAGTCCAGTCCTAACTCACCAACACGGGTCAGGTGTATTGTATGGACAGTCACGTTCTACATGAAGATATTTAGGGGCAGAGAAAATTTTTTGTGTACCAGTTCTGGAGCTTGAACTCAAGGACCAGGGTACTATCCCTAAGCTTTTATGCTCAAGGCTCGTGCTCTACCACTTGAGCCACAGCTCTACTTCTAGGCTTTTTGGTAGTTAATTGGAGAAAAGAATGTCATCGACTTTCCTGCTCAGGCTGGCTTTGAACTTCGATCCTCAGATTTCAGACTCCTGACTAGGTAGGATTACACACAGTGAGCCACCAAACACATAGCCAATGGAATTCTTAATTTTTGCATTGAGTCTAAACTGATGCATAGGATGACAGAGGAATTTCTTGTGCCATAAGTCCCCACATTTCTCATCTATGCAGTGAGGACAGTGGCCTCATTTGCCTATTTTCCTGGTTTTAAGGACCAAAGACATCAATGCTGGGAAGAAGGCCATTTAAAATGGTGATACCTATAGCAAAGACTTTGCACCTGGAAAAGAGAAGTATTCTTATTTTCATGTTGTTCACAGCAAAAAATAAAATTCTAGATTACATAATTCCATCCTGGTTGAACGCTAAGTGATTCTTCAGATTTTTCCAATCTTAGTTGTTTTCAACTATACAAAGAACAGATGCTATGTGGAATGGCTATACAACCATCACAATTTAATGATCTTAACTAGGCAAGAACATTCAACTTCACCCTGCCAGCTACAAACCCCAGGACAAGAAAAACTTGCTTCATTGTAAAAAACCGGCACTTGAAAATACAAAAAAAAATCTGTAGGGTAGATTATTTATCTGGCTTTTATTCTCTAATAGAAACTCTTTCTCTGGCTTAGCTATGCCTTCTGGTGCCTATCCGCTCTCTCCTAATAGGGCTCTACCACCACCCAGGAGAGCTGGGAGTCTCTCCTTGAGTGCAGATACCACCTTTCCTTCTAACACTTACCTGTGATGAATGAGGAAAACAATACAATTTCTAAGTACACAATTACCAAGTCAACTTTTAAAGCTTTATCACTGGTTACCTTTAACATCGTGAGCAGTTTCCTTGTCTGAAATAGAGCCCTCACTGCTAGGTTCAGTTGGGTTCTCCTCATTATAGTCATCTCCTTTGAAGGTGTCATAGTAGTAATCTCGGTCTTCTACCACTTCCTCCCCTTCTTCCTCCTCATCCTCATCGTCGTCGTCATCATCATCGTCGCCGTCGTCATCATCATCATCATCAACGTCATTCACAGCAGCTTCGGTAAAGTCTTCCAAATCTGTTTCAGTAGGAAATTCACTACAGATCACACAAAAAAAAGCAAGGTTAATACCAATTCCTATGCACAAAGCATAACAATGACTACTTTCATTACTTTGAAACAGAGACAGGAAACAGTTACACATGTAACCGTACCAGTAAAGCCCATGGTCCAGCCACATCCACAACTGCGTCACTCTACCAAAAACAATGTGGCAAAAAACAATGGAAAGCCTAAAGCCCCAGGTTCTCATATGATCAGGTGTGGCTAGAATGGAATGCAGGCTAAATTCAGAGCACAAGGAAGGAAGCCCATCTTATCCAGCAGTAAGGGGCCATTGACCAACTTTATAGAGGAGCTGAGAAATAGCCTCCGTGATTTGAGTTATGAATAAGAGTTTACCTTTTATAAACGTCATAGTCCTCCTCTTCATCTTCCTCCTCCTCATCTTCTTCTTCCTCTTCTTTAGACACAGTAGAATCAACAGAGTCACTAATCTTCGTGGGAGGGCAGCATACATATTCCGTGCCATGAAACTGGTCTACACCGCAGGGCAGCAGCATGCCGTAGCTATATAAGGTCATCCCCTGATTCAGACATGCCTAGAAAAGAGCCAAAGCTCACATCACAACACAGCCCACTAACACCTTCTGATCCTTGGTATTATTTAAAAAAAAAAAGGCAAATAAAATCAATTCTTATAAAATCACTTTTTTCTTACAGACATACCTATTTTTCTGTTAAAAAGTTAGGGTAGGCCGGGAGTTTGGCCTAGTGGTTAAAGTGCTTGCCTAGCATTCATGAAGACCCGGGTTCAATTCCTCGGTACCACATAGCATAGAAAAAAGCTGGAAGTGGTGCTGAGGCTCAAGTGGTAGAGCTCTAGCCTTGAGAAAGTCCAAGGACAGTGCTCAGGCCCTGAGCTCAAGCCTAGGACTGGCAAAAAAAAAAAAAAAAAAAAAAAAAGTTAGGATACTAAAATTTGTGAATTTTCCTTAGCTTACAACACCTTATGAAGTCAAAAACATTACAAGCCCAAACTTGGGGAAAAAAAGACAAGTTCTCTTCTTGGATACTTAAACATCGCATTTGCAATATGATGTAAAAAAAAAAAAATCAGTGTTAACCAAAATCTTGTCTTTTTTTTAAGACAAGAAAGAGGGAGCTTCTTCCAGCAAGTATCAACATTAAAGATGGCTAATGCTAATTTCTATGTTATCATGGGTTCAGTCATTACTTCAGAATTTAGCCAAAGAAAATACAGACCAGAAAAATCAATCTAATCATGAACAACAAGCATAAGAAAGAGTGTTTCTCTCCACCAAGCCTGCCTGTACACAAGTGTAGGCCCACATTTCCCCCAAGTAAGCTATTTCTACTTCAACTTGTTCTTCAGGTCTAGGATGCCTTTTGCGGAGTCCTGCTGACCGTATACAAAAACAAATGTCTAGCTGGATGCCAGTGGCTCATACCTATAATCCTAGCTACTCAGGAGACTGAGATCTGAGAATCACGGTTTAAAAACAACCTGGGCACAAAAGTCTGTGAGACTCTTTTTTTTTTCTCCTATGTATGTGGTACCGAGGAATCGAACCCGGGTCTTCATGCATGCTAGGCAAGCACTTTAACCACTAGGCCAAACTCCCGGCCCTTGTGAGACTCTTATCTCTAATCAATCACCAGAAAACCGGAAGTGGCTCAAGTGGTAGATTGCTAGCCTGAAGCTGAAGAGCTCAGGAACAGCGCCCACACCCAGGGTTCAAGCCCCACAACTGACCAAAAAACCAACCAACAAATGCTTATGTTTTCCTTTCATTTCTTTCAGTTTCTCCTCTTGGGGGAGGGGGAGGAGAAAGTTGCAGTAGTATATCTTTTTCTTTATTCTGATCAAACTCTTACATACATGAGGCAAATAATCTATCACAATCTATACCCCAACCCCAATGAAGAAGGAAATGCCGCTGACGTTTTCTTTCTTCTTATTCATTGTATGTGTGTGTGGGGAGGTATGTTGAGTGAGCATCAGTGGTAGGGAAGCATCTGAAGAGCTCTACCACTGAGCAATATCCCTGACTCCACAACAGCTATAACTTTAGGTAAGGGCAGCCTATGCCATGCTTTCCTTACCAACACATCTATTCCAAAGATATAAGTATATGAAGTTAATGGAAAGTACAGCATCAATGCTATTTTCTCTCCTAAAAGATGCAATGGCCCTCAGCCTTCCCGGCCCACACTCTTACCTCTTTGACTACGGTATGCCAGTGCTGGTGATTCTCGCACACATCCATCCGTTCTTTGTGGAAAAACTGGCATTTTTCTGGAACTAGTAGCACATCACTTACAAATTCACCCACTGGGGGAAAATAAAAACAATCTTTGTCAAAAGTAAGTCTGATTAGGATTCAAGGTGCAAACAACCTTTTAAACTGCAGAATACCATGGCAGTTACATATCCAAGTGTATATAATAGTCTAATGCAAATAGGTACGTGTGATCACCACAAAAAGTCATTCTGTCAGGGCACAAGTCAGAAACTTACTTTCCTAATGTTTCTCTGGGTATAATCCCTTGCAGGACTATAGCAACACTCAATTAGGGGGACACAAATAGGATCCCCTTCTCCATGGCCGCCTCAAATAAATAGCCACTGACTTCATTCACATAAACAAGAGTCCCAGCCTCTTAGCTGGGCTCAGTGGCTCACGCCTGTAATCCTAGCTACTCAGGAGGCTGAGATCTGAGGATTGCAGTTCAAAGCCAGCCCTAGCACTAACGTCCATGAGACTTTTATCTCCAATTAACCACCAGAAAACCGGAAGTGGTACTATGGCTCAAGGGGTAGGGCAGTAGCCTTGAGCTGAATAGCTTAGGGACAACGTCCAGGCCCAGAGTTCAAGTCCCATCACCGACAAAAAAAAAGTTCCTGCCTCTTCCCTATTTTAGCCTAGACATATTTCAATAACAAAATGCCCAGAAAACTAGTATTATTGCAATGGATTCCAGTAAGAATCATCAACCAATGATTAATTACAAAGGGGGCAATGGTACATACATTTTCAACGGGATACTCTAAAAAACTTACCTTAATTAGCCCTAATTAGGTGACCAAATTATTATCGTGATAATGGGGAAACTGACACGTGCAATGGAGTAAGAAGTACATGTCAGTATTATTTATACAGTGTGTTTGCCAAAATGAATCATCTGAGTCTAGTCATAATAAAGTAGCTAGAAAAATCTAAAGTAAGGAATAATTGGTTAAACAAATGGCCTGAACCCGTGAAACACATCATTAGAAAACTTGGGAACAGTTTAACAAAATGAATACCAGGAAACTGAAACATGATTTCTGAGAGGGATTAAGGAGAAAGGACAAATGGAAAGAGGAAGTGTGGGTTAATACAGTCAATATATTCAACATACACCTATAAAAATGGAACCACTGAACTTGAGGGTGTGGTGTGGATGGGCTTGGGAAAGAAGGGGAGAACAACGGACAGGGTAACAAGGATCAAGATACTCTGTACTTATAAACTGACTTGCTGAACTGAACTACTTCATACAACTACTTAGTGATAATAAAAAATGAGAAGTACTCTAGATCAAATGTAATAAGTAATCCATTTTAGAAGGAAACTATAAAGGTCATTACTTGAGCATTTAAGGATTTTTTTTTTTTTTTTGCCAGTCCTGGGGCTTGAATTCGGGGCCTGAACACTGCCCTTGAGCTTTTTCAAGGCTAGAGCTCTACCACTTGAGCCACAACAGCACTTCTGGCCTTTTCTATGTATGTGGTACCAAAGAATCAAACCCAGGTCTTTGTGCATACTACATAAGCATACCGCCACTAGGCCAAACTCCTGGTCCCAAGGATATTTTTTTAAGTGTCATAATTATTATATAGAAGATTGTTGTTACTCCTAGATAGATGTTTAACAAGTCCCTCCTTATAAGGGGAAAAGGAGGGAAGGAGTAGGGGGAAGAGAAGGAAAGAACACAGATGTACTCTTTTTTTTTTTGGGGGGGGGGTTGTAGGGCTTGAGGGCCTGGGTATTATCTCTGAGCTTTTGTGCTCAAAGCTAGCACTCTATCACACTGAGCCAAAGCACCACTTCTGGTTTTCTGGTGGTTAACTGGAGATATGAGTTTCACAGAATTTTCTGCCTGGGTTGGCTTCAAACCATGATCCTCAGAGCCCAACCTCCTGAGTAGCTAGCTAGTACTATAGATGTTAATCTGAGCTGGGGGCTGGAGGCTCACATCTTAAAACTCTAATTTGTCTCTTATTCAAAGATGCATATACAGCTGGGCACAGTGGCTCACGCCTGTAATCCTAGCTACTCAGGAGGCCAAGATCTGAGGATCAAGGTTCAAAGCCAGCCCAGGCACAAAAGGACCTGAGACTCTTAACTTCAATTAACCTCTAGAAAATGGGAAGTGGGGTTAAAGGGTATGGCTCAAGGTTTCCCTGAGCTGAAGAGATACCCAGGCCCAGAAATAGGGTAGTAGCCTTGAGGTAAAGAGCTCATGGACAGTGCCCAGGCTGAGTTCAAGCCTCATGACCCACCAAAAAAAAAAAAAAAAAAAAAAAAAAAAAGATGCTAGCTGGGAGTGGTGGTTCATACCAGTAACCCTAGCTACTCAGGAGACTGAGATCTGAGGATAAAAGTTCAATGCCAGCCCAGGCACAAAAGGACCAGAGACTCTTATCTCTAATTAACCTCTAGAAAATGGGAAGTGGGGCTTGGTTCAAGGGTAGGATGGTAGCCTTGTGCTGAAGAGCTCAGGGACAACCCCAGGCGAGTTCAAGCCCCATAACCGAGAGAGAGAGAGAGGAGAGAGAGAGGAGAGAGAGAGAGAGAGAGAGAGAGAGAGAGAGAGAGAGAGAGAGAGAGAGAGAGAGAGAGAGAGAGAGAGGAGAGAGAGAGGGAGAGAGAGGGAGAGGAGAGAGGGAGAGAGAGGGAGAGAGGGGGAGAGAGGGGGAGAGAGGGGGAGAGAGGGGGAGAGAGGGAGAGAGAGGGAGAGAGAGGGAGAGAGAGGGAGAGAGAGGGAGAGAGAGGGAGAGAGAGGGAGAGAGAGGGAGAGAGAGGGAGAGAGAGAGAGAGAGAGAGAGAGAGAGAGAGAGAGAGAGAGAGAGAGAGAGAGAGAGATTATATACTCCTTAAAGTAACCTTTGCCCAGAAATTTCCAACTCTGTGTGTGTGTTTGCACATGAGTGCCAGTCCCGTGCATCTCAAATCTTGAACTCTAGGTCTAAAGTACTGTCCCAGGGGTTGTTTTTTGTTGTTGTTGTTTTTCTTTTACCAGTTGAGCCACAGCTCCGCTTCCAGGTTTTTTTTGGGTGGTTAATTAGAAAAACAAGTCTCATGGATTTTCCTGCCTGGTCTGGTCTCCAACTGCAATCCTCAGATCTCAGCCACTCGAGTAGCTAGGATTTCAGGTGTGAGCCAGCTCAACCTTTTATTTTTTAATAAAAAAAGAACATCAGAATGATCCCATTTAGGAAAAAGTATACACATTTCCACATGTATCCAAAGAAAAATAGTCTCATATATACAAAATGTTACCTAACCATAGTTAACTAAATGCAGAAACTAGAAATGACGACTTTTACTCCCTGCCACAAGTGCAAACTTCTTTCACTGGAAAATAAACCTTTTTCCAAAAAGTAAACTGAAAGAGGAAGCACACTGGAATCTTAGCATCCGCTTGGTCATTTCACTGCTCTGTTTTGTCTTCATTTATTGCAGAGTCTATGGAAAACATTTGTAGATTAGTATTTTTCAGTTTTACAGAACACTGAAAATGGTTTGGTCTCATTTCCAAAGTTTATATCCAAGTTTGTAATGACAATCCTCAATTTTTAGAGTATGATTGTCTTAATTTCCTGCATTGTTGCACAAACATAAAGCTATATTGGTTTTATTTTTTTTTTTTGCCATTTCTGGGGCTTAAATTCAGAGCCTGAGCACTGTCTTTGGGTTTTCTCAAGACCAGGGCTCTACCACTTGAGCCACAACACCACTTTTGGCTTTTTCTATGTATGTAGTACCCAGGAATCAAACCTGGGTCTTTGTGCACAGTAGGCAAGCACTCTACCACTAGGCCAAACTCCTGGCTCCAGCTTTATTGTTTTTGCTACTGAATAAGGCAATACAGCAAACCTAACCTACATGATTCTAGATGCGCTTCAGTTTATTGCCTACCTGTATAAATTCCGAGATTAGTTCTCTTTTATACCACCTTTCTCCAACAGAGCCAAGAAGCCAGCCTTCTAGGTTTAAAAAATTATTTTCAGAATAACAAACACCATTTATCCATTTGGGCAGGCCTCCAATGCCATATACCCACACATACCAATAAACTTACTGCCAAAGGTGCTGCCAGCTACAAGCAGTCTAAGGCACTGCAATGCAGTAGTTGTTCCTAACTGAGGTACACCGGGCCCTGAGAAGTTAAGTGATTTAGCAGAACACATTCACCCTGAATGAGTCTACACTGTCAGAAATTTGGGGGCTATGAATTCTGAGGCTAGAACACCTGCAATGATGAGCAAGCTGTTCTAATAATACACCAATCCACAAATGCTGATGACAAGACTTTAAAGCCTGAGACTAGTTGTGTTTAGGTTAAAAAACAAAGGAACATTTTTGGTAGCTTTCTCATTACAATAACACTTCTTGACCAAAAAAAAATCCCCATCCCCAAGTGATTGAAAACAAAAATCAGTCATGGACTTGTAAAGCTTTCTTCTTTAGTATGGAATAAATGCCAGATGAAAGTGCTGTAGTTGGGTTGTTGGGCACTAGCTGGTGCTTCTGGCAAACTGGTGCATGGGGTTCACTTTGTTGTGGTTCCTGTGGGTGCTAGGATTCAATCCTGCACTCCTCTTATGCTGTTGCTTCTGCTGCTGAGAGCTGAGCTCCTGTCTTTCCAGAACCCTTTGTTCCATCTTCACGATGTGGATGGACTTTTCTCCTGATGATTTCTATGATCGCAAGAACCAAGACACTCTAAACAAACTCATGTTCTATGTGATGCTCAACATGCCCTCCTCGGACCTGCTTCTCCATTTACACATTCTCCTTGACCAGCTGAAGAACCTATGACTTAGCAGACCAAAAACAAGGCGGGCGAGTCGTTGTATTTGGGCCTACAGAATGCAGTCAGCCCAGAATTCATGACCTAAAACCTCCAGTGATGTCCCCGATGGTGACAGATGGTGATCTGGAACCATTACTACTGTATGAAACCTGTGGATGGGTTATCATTTGTAGAAAGGCCAAACTCAGTTTTGAATTATATGGACACCCAACTTGTTCTTAACCCAAAATGTGGCAGAATGACCTAGAGATACTTCTCAAGAAGAACAAGCAGTATTTCTTTCATTGACTTGAATACTGTGTAGATCTGCCACAAACAGTTCAAATTGGCAAAGCTCTTGGTTAGCAGGATCAACCAACCCCTGTAAGATTAATGGAAAATTTCTCCATTCTTAAATTTAGTAAACTGAATAAGTGTCAGGAAGAGTATTTGTCTTTCATAAGGTGATAGATACCATTCTGCCTGCAGGCAACTTTAGCACAATGCATTATTGGAGCCTGCCTCCTTCCCCACACCCTGCTCCTGGCAAATATTTATTTTACTATTGGTAATGATTGTTGTCCAATCTTTATATCATAGATTGTTTTAATTTTATTAAAATGTCACTCTTCAAATTCTTGAATACAAAAAAAAATTATAAATGCCAGGGGTGACTAAATGCTTATCCTCAAATAGTTTTGTGGTGTCTTCACATATCACCATTTCTGCCCTACACAGTCACTCAGTCACTATTTACTATACATAAAAATTTTTACAGGGGGCTGGGAGTTTGGCCTAGTGGTTAAAGTGCTTGCCTAGCATGCACAAAGACCCGGGTTCGATTCCTTGGTACCACATACATACAAAAAAAAAAAAGTCTACCACTTACAATACTTGTATGAGGAGAACTAGGTTATCGAAAAGACAAACTGAAGTAATAAAATTTAAAAAAAATTTTTTTACAGGAGGCAGGAGTAATTTAAGATAGAGTTCATTTAGAAAAGGGAGAAGACTGTGGACTACATCTTCTCATCAAACATACAAATGCCATTTAAAAGAGACACACTGATGGGCAAATGACATGCTCTCAAGGCAGAGCAGGGCTGAGCAATGGGTGAATGTAGACATCTAAAGACTTGATGGAAGTACCACTAACAACTAATGCTCAATTTGTGATCAAGGACTTACCCTTGTCCTCAACCTAGCAACAACACTAACAAGCAAACACAGTCACCCTAGAAGCATGCAGCCTATGACGCCTCCTTAACTCTGCTGGATGGTGACCCAAGAGCCTGCATGTGCCCCACCTCTAGCCTCTTGAGTTGCATGAATTCCAAGGTACATTAAACATGTAACTCTTAAACCCTCAAAAAGAAAGGAAAAGAAAAAAGAAAAGAACAGCAACAAAAAAATGCTCAAGGACAAAGGTAAGAACTCTGGGACATTCAAATCAAATTACAAAGCACCTATCAACATACACACACACACAATTTTTCCCATCACCTTTTCTTCCTCTGGCTAGCCTATACTATGGGTTTAGTATGCAGTAATACACTAATGTCTTTTTTTTTTTTTTTTTTTTTGCCAGTCCTGGGCTTGAGCTCAGGGCCTAAGCACTGTCCTTGGGTTTTCTCAAGGCAAGAGCTCTACTACTTGAGCCTCAGTACCACTTCCGTTTTTTTTTTTTCTATGTATGTGGTACCAAGGAATCGAACCTGGGTCTTTGTGCATGCTAGGCAAGCACACTACCACTAGGCCAAACTCCCAGCCCCATGCAGTAATATCTTAAGGAAGTTTCAGAACTGAAGCTACTCTACCACCATCTCTTTATTCCAACAATGTAGTTATTCATCTTAATACAGATAGAAGGATTCTGTGGTTACTTAATTTTTAGTGCAATATGTATGTTAAAAAGAATCACCTACGGTTCCATTAACAAAGCGAATTATAAAATTTTAATTACATAGTTTAAAATGGGCAAATTGCATAATATGCCAATTATATCTCTTCATATTTTTATGGTTATTTATAGTCAATATCAAGAAAATAAAAACACTGGAAATACTAGAACTGGATATAGCACTCTGAACATATCTTTTTAAATTTATACAGAGATACTAAAATGCAGACTTACATGTACATGTAATGTATACATAGATTTCTTAGCTCTGCTTCCTGGGTGATCCTATTCCTCAATAGGAATAAGTGCATAAAACATTCAGATCTTAGTTTCTAAAAGAAACCAAGGCCTTTTGGAGATTTTAGGGCTGGTATAGAGAAATATAGGTTGGATCTGGACTATCTTTTAGAAAGAAAACCTTAGAAGAATGATAAGGACATGTTTAAAGGACACTGGAATCAGCATAAAAAAGTTCCCAAAATACATAATGAAATAAATGAATGTAGGTAACATCTTAGCCGTTTGGTAAAGAGAAACACTGCTGACATGATACAACTCCTAATAATACAATGTAAACTACTGTGGTAAATGCATCCAAACATGCATGAACAAAAGAAGAAGCAAACTCAAGGGAGTCAACACGGATAAATTTTGAAGCATGGATCCAAAAGTGGTAGGTGCAACAGGGCTGGGTGAAAGAAAGGTCTGGTTATGGGTCTTTAAGCCAGGATAAGGACCTTACTTTTTAAGGCAGATGCAGTGGCTTATACTTGTCATGAGGAAGCTGAAATAAATCTGAGGATTGTGGTTTAAAGCTTGCTTGGGTAGGAAAATTTGTGAGATTCTTTATCTTCAATTAACCACAGAACATTGGAAAGTAGAATTATGGCTAAGTAGTAGAGTTGCTAGCCTTGAGCAAAAAAAGTGAAGGGACAACACACATGCACTACATCCATACATACATCCATACATATCCCCCCCTCCTCTTTTTTGGTGAATAAGAGATACTAAGGAGGGGCCGGGGAGTTTAGCCTAGTGGTAGAGTGCTTGCTTAGCATGCATGAAGACGCGGGTTCGATTCCTCAAACCCAGAAAAAGCTCAAAGTGGTGCTATGGCTCAAGTGGTAGAACTCTAGCCTTGAGAAAAAGCCCAAGGATAGTGCTTAGGCTCTGAGTTCAAGTCTCTGGACTAGCAAAAAAATAAAATAAAAGGCAAAGCAAAACTGAAGAGTTTTATACATAGGCAAAACATAATCTGATTTTTACTTTAGATTACTAAGGGCTATAGATGAGACAACAGACTTGAGAAATATGCATAGATACCACTGTACAGTCAAGATAATAGTACTCACAGTACATGGAGTTGACTCAATTTTTTTTTTTTTTTTTGCCAGTCCTGGGCTTGAGCTCAGGGCCTGAGCACTGTCCTTGGACTTTCTCAAGGCTAGAGCTCTACCACTTGAGCCTCAGCACCACTTCTGTTTTTTTTTTTTTTTCCCAGTCCTGGGCTTGAGCTCAGGACCTGAGCACTGTCCTTGGACTTTCTCAAGGCTAGAGCTCTACGACTTGAGCCTCAGCACCACTTCTGGCTTTTTTCTATGTATGTGGTACCGAGGAATCGAACCCGGGTCTTCATGCATGCTAGGCAAGCACTTTAACCACTAGGCCAAACTCCCGGCCCTGTTTTTTTTTCTATGTATGTGGTACCGAGGAATCAAACCCAGGTCCTCATGAATGCTAGGCAAGCACTCTATCACTAGGCCAAAACTCCCGGCCCCTCATTTTTTTTTTTTTTAACACTCAATGTTTTTATTTAAAGCATAGCTAACTTGAGTGCAATAATTTGATATTTGTGTTCTATCACCTTTGTGCATACACAACTATCTCCACACCACAATCAGACTCAATAACATGACCTTCAATATTTCTTCTATAGGATTTTCATGAGGTATTAGCTTTTTATCACAGGAATCACTGAGAAGAGCTTCACAAAGAGGAAGATACTAAAAGGCACAGAATGCTAAACTGCAAACCACCTGCACATAATGGTTTGTAGAACACTTGACATACTGTTACTATGTTCCACATGCAAATAATACACACCCCATAGTGCCCTTGGAGTTAGCAACACCCTGAGTTGCTTAAGTGCACAATGTGTGAATCAGATACAAGCCATGTTTAAGAAGTGAAAATTAGGCTGAAATGAAATTGGAGAGATATAGAAGAACCACTGTGACCTTCCATATACCACTGAACTGTCTATGTGCACAGAAGAGCTTGAAAGTGACAAGAATAAACAGGAGGAAAAGATCAGGCTGTGAAGTATTTAGGCAAATGGATGTATAAGAAACAATTTTTTAAGTACTTTTGATTTACTGTCTAAAAATGTTCCAAAACAATCTTTTGGGCTGTGGATGTAGCTCAGTGCCTAGCAGGCAGGTGGGAGGGATTTGGGTTCAATACTCAGTAAAACCAATGGGGGGCAGATCTCATTTCATTTACAGTTTAAGAGAATAAAACGTCATAGACAGAACTTTTAAAAGTAAACAGGGTTGAGTATATACAGAATCCTTCTTTCCCCCTGCCAAATGCTTTTAAGGCAAAGTTAATTGCTGCCTATTTTCCATAATGTTCTTCAGCCATCTTTCCTTGCTCCAAATAAGACTGAGAAAAGGTTTTAGTGAAGAGAGGGAGGTTATGAATAAGTTTAGATTAGACTATTAGCAAGTATCACAAAGAGCTATAGAACTACTCAGGATGTTTATGTTAATGCTGTTTCAGATGATTTAAAATCGATTGTTTTGCCCTTTCAAGCATCTATAACCAAATCTGTTCTTGAATCACCTAGACCCCAGACATGTGCGTATAATTAGAATGTGTCAGCTATGGAAGAGTGGATATGATTTTATTCACAAATCAACAGGCCTATTTCCAAGTAATACACCGTCACAGTTTTCTTCAAGTTGGCCTCTAAATGTTAACACCAACAATAGAGTCCTAACGCCTGGGTAAGCCCCAAGACACTCAGAATGGCAGAGCCCACAGCATCTAGTCCTGGCACCTATCCACACACTGCTGTGAGTCACTTTTCCTTCTCCCAAACACGACCAGCAGTCCGACTGACCATGCAAATGTGTGTGGGATGAACTACCGGAATGGAAGACCCCTTCCTTTGGGCTTCTTTCTTTAGTACCTCTTCTCCACTATCACTGTCAACATTAACTTCAAACTGCCCATGTGAGGGCAAAGCTAGGTGGCTCTGTGGGCAGCGCTGCTACTTAATCCCTTCAGAAAAAAGCTCCTCCTCAGGATTCTCGTCCTCCAGAACATTCACAACAGGAGAGGCAGAGTTAATAATACTAAGTAGTATTCCCCACTGACAGGAGAAAGCACTGAATAGTCACAGAAGATAATCCCCCAATAAATTCATCTTAATAGGTGCAGATACTTTAAGGGGACGGGGAGAAGCACTTTCTGAAAAGCAACCAAGACAACTCACCTAGACACTTGAAAGGTATAACGAAGTGACTCTTGCACTGTTTTTTGTCCTTCCGACACCAACTGTCAATATTGACCCGCTGGTTTGCTTCCATCACATTTGTGATCTGTAAGTCTGGATACATCTGTGAGAGAAAACAGCCACACATAGTAAATCAACCCACAGATGGACATACACTTTCAAGTAAGAATAAGTACCTATATTTATTCAACCCGCCCCCCTCCCTTATCCCATATAGACTGTAAATACCACTTTTCTATCCCTGGTTCCAACTGTACTCATTAAGTAAAAAAAGACAGACTATGGGTTTTCTTTGGACAGGCTAGACTTCTGCCTGCTTCCTTGCATTGTATTTTTAAAAGAAATGTGTATTTAACAACAAACTAAAGTAGCAGGCTTTCAAACCCAACCAAATCTGATCAGATATCCAATTTGCTGAATACATGAACTAAAACATCTAGGAGAAAAGCCTGTGGGAGGTTTTTTTGTTTTGTTTTGCCCGTCCTGGGCTTGATCTCAGTCCTGAACACCGTCCCTGGGGTTTCCCTCTCCAGGCTAGTGCTCTACCACTTGAGCAACAGTACCACTTCCAGCAGGTGGTACCACTTTCAGTATGTGGTACTGAGGAATCGAACCCGGGGCCTTTGTGCATGCTAGGCAAGCACTCTACCACTAGGCCAAATTCCTGGCCCCAGCCTATGGGAGTTTCTGTTAGCAAAATTACAGAATACTTCACTATAGACTGGGAGCATGGCCTAGTGGTAGAGTGCTCTCCTAGCACGCACGAAGCCCTCCCTGGGTTTGATTCTCCGGTACCACATACACAGAAAAAGCCAGAAGTGGCACTGTGGCTCTAGTGGCAGAGCACTAGCCTAGAGCAGAAAGTGTCCAAGGATAAATGTCCAGGCCCTGAGTTCAAGCCCAGGACTGGCAAAAACAGAAAAGGGGGGCCGGGAGTTTGGCCTAGTGGTTAAAGTGCTTGCCTAGCATGCATGAAGACCCGGGTTCGATTCCTCGGTACCACATACATAGAAAAAAGCCGGAAGTGGTGCTGAGGCTCAAGTGGTAGAGCTCTAGCCTTGAGAAAGTCCAAGGACAGTGCTCAGGCCCTGAGCTCAAAACCCAGGACTGGCAAAAAAAAAAAAAAAAAAAAAAAAAAAAAACAGAAAAGGGCCAGGAGTTTGCCTGAAGACTGGGGTTCAATTCCTTGGTACCACATATATAGAAAAAGCCAGAAGTGGTGCTGTGGCTCTCATGTGGTGAAGCATTAGCCTTGAGGAAAGCCCAAGACAGTGCTCAGGCCCTGAGCACTGGTTTACAATGAGTGAACCCTCATTGTTCACTATTGGTCCTATAGGTTAATTCTTCTATTATTTTTTATTTTGAACCAAAAGGTAAGTTGAACCAGACCTGAGGTGATTGCTTAAAATCCTGAAGGCTTTCTATCTACCAGGAGAGACCCCAATATATATATAAAGGGCAGCCAGAGTAGGTAGCTCACATCTGTAATCCTAGCTACTCAGGAGGCCGAGATCTGAGGGTCACAATACCAAGCCAGCAAAAGCCAGCAAAGTCTGTGAGGCTCTTTTTTTTTTTTTTTTAAATCTCCAATAAACTACCAAAAGAAAACAAGCTGGAAGAGAAGCTGTAGTTCAAGTGATAGAGTGCTAGCCTTGAGCAAAAGCAGCTCAAGGACAGCACCTAGGTCCTGAGTTCAAGCCCCCAGGACTTGGGGGTGGGGGGGATAACAGACACATTTTGCTTTTATCTTTTCTAAGACAAGTGGAAGACAAAACAACCAGGCATGGAATCTACAGCCACTCTTCCAAGTTGCTGGATATTCCATCTGGAAATCTGGAACTGAGTTAGGGATCTCCACCATACTACATACGGGGAGACACGGAAGCCAGGCAACAATATTAGCACCCTGGTCTTCGGTCATGAAAACAGAATGATAGAGTATCTATTTCCAAAGTATACAGATGCAACTCTGGTCCAAGAAAAAAAAAAAAGGTTTGAGCTTCCTGGCCACAACCTTACCTCCTGACAGTACTGAAGAACTTCTTCTTTTGTTCCAAAGCAGCTCTTGGTGCCTGATGGGTCTGGTTCCCATTTCCCTGTTTGAATGTTCACATGCATATTTAACTTCCCACAAAACATTGCAATCTGAGGCTCAGCAACAGCAAATCCTGTTCCAGCATTGGCTGCAAGTGCCTATCAAAGGAAAAAAAAAATTCCAGGTTTATTCTAAAAAAGCTGGGAGAATAACAGTCATTCAATAGTTTGTGACCGAATTTATCATTTGATTATCTTCATTATTAACTATTTATGAAATTGTTCTTGACAAAAGAATCCTTGTCCCAGAGGTAGGCAGAATTTTAAAGTGACCTTCAGGATAAATGTGATCAAAATGAGTAACCCGACACCTCCCTCACATATCTCGACTACTTACAAATTCAGACAACACTCTATCCTAATATAAGCAAGTCTACTTTTTCCTTCACCACCGATAATTATGTTTAATTTACTCATATGCCACCACTACCAAAATTTTATCTAGTAGCTCTTTGCCAAGCAATGAGCTAAGTGCCTAGGGCACATGGATAAGGAAAATATCATGGTTTCATAACCCCAGGATTCTAGTCCAAATGCCCAATCAAATTCCACATCCAAGTATATGATCACATTCCCAGTTCTAAGAAAAAAAAAAAAAAAACACAGTGCTGAGAAAATACATAAAAAGTAATATAACAGGTGCCGGGAGTTTGGCCTAGTGGTAGAGTGCTTGCCTAGCATGCACAAAGATCAGGGTTCGATTCCTGGTGCCACGTACATAGAAAAAAGCTGGAAGTGGTGCTGAGGCTCAAGTGGTAGAGCTCTAGCCTTGAGAAAGTCCAAGCCTTGAGAGAGCTGGCAAAAAAAAAAAAAAAAAAAAAAAAAAGTAATACAACATAGTTTGGATTAAGGAAGATTTTTAAGAGAATGATGCTTGAGTTAAGCTTTGGGCTTACTGCAGACACAAAATGTAGACAGTGAGATGGAGAAGAGATGGAGAGATATACCAAATATAGACCAAAAGTAAGAACTTTAGTCTGTCACTAGATGTTTTGAGAGATTTAAGCACAATACCATCTACTTTCTTTCCTTCCTTCCTTTCTTCCTTTACCATCCCCCCCTTCTCTCTTTTGCCAGCTTAGGGGCTTGAACTCAGGGCCTGGACACTGTCCTTGACCTTCTCAAGGCTAGCGCTCTACTACTTGAGGCACAGCACCACTTCTGATTTTTTCTATGTATGTGGTATCAAGGAATTGAACCCAGGGCTTCATGTATGCTTAGGCAAGCACTCTACCACCAAGCCATGCTCCCAGCTCCACATTACCATTTTCAAGATGCAGTTGATACTTTTTCTGGTCTCTAAAAATAGTCTGAAAGGACACAAGGGTGTGCACAGGCAAATGGCTCAGAAGATAGAAGCCATAAATGTTGGAGCAGAGAGGAAACAGGGAGAAAGAAGAAGAGAGGGAAGGATGAAAGGAAGGATGGTGGGAGATGATGTTTTAGCTTGTGCTGGGTAAAAATAATCAACTATTCCATGAAGTCATTCTTTGGTCAATATCTTCTTGTTCTGAGAAAGTTAGGTGACCTCAAGGGAAGGAGTTCAAAAAAAACTATACTCATTATCTAAAAAGAAATATACTCATCTGACTTATATAAATGAAACAGCCCTATACCTCACCTTATAATAACTTAAAAAGAAATAAATCTGGGTGATATAAAGCAGTTAAGAATCACAGTCATAAGACTTCCATGAAGCACACTATGTTTTGGACAAACACAGGCATGTATGCATCTGGCCTTCTACGTGTCCTCCTTTTATCTATGAAATCAGATATACTTGAATTCAATATCAATTTCTCCTATACATTCATAATATGATAAAATTTAATTGGGGCTGGGAATGTGACTTAGTAGTAGAGTGCTTGCCTAGCATGCATGAAACTCTGGATTCGATTATACAGTACCACATAAGCAGAAAAAGTCAGTGGTGCTGTAGCTCAAGTGGTAGAGTGCTAGCCTTGAGCAAAAGAAATTCAGGAACAGTGCCTAGATCCCGAGTTCAAGCCCCAGGACTGGCAAAAAATAAAAATAGGGCTGGGAGTTTGGCCTAGTGGTAGAATGCCTGCCTAGTATGCACAAAGACCCTGATTCGATTCCTTGGTACTACATACATAGGAAGAGCTGGAAGTGGTGCTGGGCTCAAGTGGTAAACCTCAGGCATTAAGAAATTCCAAGTACAGTGCTCAGAACCTGAGTTCAAGCCCAAGGATTGGCAAAAAAAAAAATAATAACTTATACACTAGACAAAATAAGAAATAAACACCAGTAACTTTTAACAAATTAGAATTGGGCTTAGTGAAATAAGCTTTCTATTAATACAAGAGCCACACAAACATTTGCTATATGGCTGAAAGCTAATTTGAAATTAAAATATTGTCAATATCTATCACTGCTGGAAAGCACCTCCATTAAATCCAACAATTAGCACCTTTATTAATTAAAACTGATTGTAATCATTTATTAAAGGAGAATGGTCCTATGCCTTCAGGTAAACCAAATATGAAGCTGCAGACTGATGTAAATTCCCAGCTCCTTCAAGATACCTGGTGAAAGGGTCACATACTTACTCATAAGTAATACTGTAATGACAATGAATTCAAACAAATTATATGCACAAGACAAATGTGCTTCATGTCAGATGCTGGTGGCTAACGCCTGTAATCCTAGCTGCTCAGCAGGCTGAGATCTGGGGATCATGTTTCAAAGCCAGCCCGGGTATGAAAGTCCATGAGACTCTTATCTCTAATTAACCACCAGAAAACTGGAAGTGGCACTGTGGCTCAAGCGTAGAGTACTAGCCTTGAGATGAAGAGCTCAGGAACAGCACCTAGGCCCAGAATTAAAGCCCCATGATGGACCAAAAACAAAGATGATTTGTTTTCATACTAAAGCTCAAAATGTGTACCAAAAAAAAACCCCTTTTCATGACCAGTATCTAGGGACTGTGGTTAGAAATTTGGATTATAATACAGAGGAAAACAAGTTATATTTTCATAGGTAGAAGAAACCCAGGTGCAGTGATGTGTCTGTAGGTATGTGTACAGAAATTAGCACTTTGGGGCTGGGAATGGGGCTTAATGGTAGAGTGCTTTTCTAGCATACAGGAAACCCTGAGTTCAAATCCTCAGTACCACATACACAGAAAAAGCCGGAAGTAGTGCAGTGGCTCAAGTGGTAGAGTGCTAGCCTTGAATAAGAGAAATTCAGGGACAGCATCCAGGCCCTGAGTTCAAGCCCCAGGACTGGAAAGGAAAGGAAAGGAAAGGAAAGGAAAGGAAAGGAAAGGAAAGGAAAGGAGAGAGGGGAGAGAGAGGGGAAGGAGGGAAAGGAAGGGAAGGAAGGAAGGAGCAAGGGAAAGAGAAAGAGGAAAATAAAGATCAAGAGAGGGAGAAAGAAAAGGAAATAAGAGAGAGGGAGAAGGAGGGAGGAAAGGGGGAAGGGAGGAAAGGGGGAAGGGAGGGAGAGGGAGAAGGAGAGAGGGGGAGAGGGAGAGAGGGAGGGAGAGAGGGAAGGAGGAAAAGAGAGAGAGAGAGAGAGAGAGAGAGAGAGAGAGAGAGAGAGAGAGAGAGGGAGGGAGAGGGAAGGCAAGGCAAGGCAAGGCAAGGCAAGGCAAGAATTAACACTCTTCTCAAATCTTTGCTTCCTAACTCAAAAGCCTAGATAAAAGCCTGTGAAATAAACCAAGAAAATCTAGTGAAATAGAACTGCCCAAGCCTTAGAGTGGTCAGTTCTAGGTCAGGCTGCCATTCATCAGCACCAGTGTTTCATGTGTTACTCATTATCACTGTTGGCTGAAAGACCACAAGAGTTCCAACTGTATAAATGCTCAGTTTATGGGTCAACCACGAAGGTCACCACATCTGTGTAAGTGCATTGGCTCTCTGTGTTGAGATGGTCAACCTTACCTTCCCTAAAGAGAAGCTAAAATACCAAAGGTTAAAGCAACAGGAAGAGGAGTGAAGCAGCAACAGATCCTCACATCAGTTACCACCAAGAAAGAGGAGAGTAACTGGAATCAATCCAGACAGCTAATAGGCTATAGTGATTCACTTCTGAGTTCAGAAAGATTAATCCTTGTGGTCATGAGAGACTCTCGAGAAGGTATCCTCTGAAATATAAAAAGCCTCAGTGGACCATGTCTTAGAATCAACTAATCAAATATAGCCCTAAAGCTTACCTAGTGCATGATAGGGTCATGTCTTCTATGTTCTTACTTCCTTACTTTGAAAATGTTCTTATTCAATGTGCTCTCCGTTTCCTTATGCACAGACTGTGCCTTGATCCATTACATCAACATATAAATCAATCCTGTTTCCTAATCTAACTTGTTACAAATGGGGTTTCACTGCCAAGTCAGCACTTCCGACATCCTGTGAACCTGGAATCCTCTATGAAAGAAAATTAATGCCCCATGTGCTGGCACTTAAGCCAGGCCTTGTGATCTATGCACACTACAGCACTTTTAAGGCTTTAAAAACAAACTGCATCAATTGCTTTCCTAGCTTTCACTTCACTTAATAATTCATCCTTAATAAGAAATTCCATTTTATTAATTTGGCTCAGGGAAGAGTTTAGCTATCCAAGGAGAGAAATTCAACTTGGTTAAAAAAAAAAAAAGAGCTTTTAATAACTTGGTTGAAATTCTGAAATAGCATAAAGCAGTAAGTACATAAACATAATAAATCTTACCATTTGCTAAATCAAGTCCTTTAATCACTAGTTCAAGATTCACAACTCCTGGCTAACTAATGAATGCCCTTTATCCACCTTTACAAAGCTGCTCAGGACAACCTAACCTTCCTACCCCCCCAGTTCATTCTTTCCTCACTGAGGCACAATCAAACCTGGCTCCTGGGTTTGTTAGTGTCTGCTACAAATAGCAACTTCCCCAAGGCAGGGTTTTATCCTACTTCACATTTTCTCAAACAGAAAGGTCCTGCATTACAATCACATCCCAGTGTGAGAAGGCAAAAGTCAACAGAGTTCCACTTGTAACAGAGAATGCAGCTACACAGAATGCAGCAGGTGCCTGCAGCATCTACTTCCACCAGGTGGCTATGACTGCAAAAGACATGATTTTCTTGAATTCCGTTTCTTTTTGTTTTTTTAGGAAAAAGTAAAATGACAATCTATTAAAATGTTGAAGGGCCTCTGTATCATTTTAATTCCTGTTTGTTCAAGTGCTGACCGACACTTCATGATTCATGTTAAAATATGGCTTAAATCAGTGCTCACAAATCTTCATGGGAGATTTATTTAACTGAACAAGGTGAAATAAATCTTGTGCTTAGTCTACTCAAGGTTATCTCTCAAGATATTATCTACAAAAAAAAAAAAAAAAAGAGGCTGGGACTGACTTGGTAGAATACTTGCCTAGCATGCATAAAGCCCTGGGTTCAATTCCTCAGTACCCCATAAATGGAAAAAGCCAGAAGTGGTCCTGTGGCTCAAATGGTAGAGCACTAGCCTTGAGCACAGAGAGGCTCAGGGAGAGCCCAAGCCCTGAATTCAAGCCCCAGCAGAAGGGGGTGGGGAGGGAGAAGGAGAGGGAGAAAATGAGAATATTACTTAAAGAGTTCAGTGTGGCCTAGTGGCAGAACGCTTGTCTAGCATGCATGATGCCCTGGGTTCAATTCCTCAGTACCACATAAACTTTTTTCAAGCCAGAAATGGTACTATGGCTCAAGTGGCAGTGTGTGAGAAAAAGTGCTCAAGGACAGCCCCCAGGCCCTGATTTTAAGCCCCAGGATTGGGGGGGGGGGGGAGAAGAGTTGAAACACCAGCAATAAATTGATCAGGAAAAACAAAGACTGTTATGGATTGGAAATGTCTAAACCAGAATGATAAGTAAACACAGTACAGGGCGGCTAGACCAGATCCTGGCACAGGGAAACAAAAATCGAAGCACTGTGCCAATGTGAATCTTCTGGTTTTGACAACTGCTTTTATGGGTTAACAGTTCTGGAAGGTATAGTGGAAGTCGGCGTTTCTGCAAATTTTTTTTGTTTTGAATATAGAGTTAATATTTAATGACCTAGACTTGTAAGTACAAATTGTTTTTTTTTTTTTGTGGAGATAATGCATAAGAGGGGTTAGTTACATTCGTCAGGTAGTAGATTCATTACTTGTGGCACATCGATACCCCTTCTCGTGTTATAGTCCCAATTCCCTTCCCCCACCCCCTCCTAATCATCTTGGAGTCAAGACCTTCATCTTGTGTGACTGTTGTCTTAATGTACTGTTATTTCTCTTCTTTTGCCCTTAGGGTTAATTTCATGTTACTGTATATTACCTGGTATATTATATATATACGTTTGTTTATTTGAAATAGGAAAGGGAAGAGGGGAAAACAGAAGACATTTTTGTGAATCAAAAGTTCTGTCTCTGGTGTAAGTTTGCAAATCGGAACTTTATTTTATTATTTTTGCAGCTTATATTTAAAGCCTAGAATTACTTCAAAATAAACTTGGCTTGGGGGGCTGATATAGCTCAGTGGTGGAGAGCTCACCCGGTATGAAGGAAACCCTGGGTTCAAGCTCTAGCACCATCAAAAAGAGAAGGACCACACTGGTGGCTCATACCTGTAATCCTAGCTACTCAGTAGGCTGAGATCTCAGGTTCTAGGTTTGAAGTCAGCCCAAAGCTGTGATACACATTTATCTTCAATTAAGCATGAAAAGCAAAGCAAACCAAAACAAAGAAAACCTACCCCAGAAGAGGAGTAGTGTCTCAAGTAGTAGAGCATTAACTAGCCTTACGCAAAAAAGCTCAGGGACAAAGACCAGACTCAGTTCAAGCTCCGGCACAGAAAAAGTAAAAGGAGTGTGTGTATGGGTGGGAGGGAATGTCTTTGTTCATTGCTAGCCTGGATTTCATTCTGGGGGCATGTTTCAATCTCAAGAAACTCTCAAAAAAGGATGATAAATTGGGCATGGTGGTACATATCTGTAGTCTCAGCTGCTATAGAGGCTGAAGCAAGAGAATTACTTGGGCCCAAGACCACACAGAGAAGGGGAAAAAAAAAAAAGCCAGGCACCGGTGGCTCATGCTTGTAATCCTAGCTACAGGCTGAGATCTGAGAATTATAGTTCAAAGCCAGCTGGGGCAAGAAAGTCAGTGAGATTGTTATCTCCAATTAACTACCAGAAAGCCAGAAGTGGCACTGTGGCTCAAGGTAAGTTGGTAGAGCATTAGCCTTGAGGTAAAGAGCTCAGGGACAGCACCCATGACCTTAAAAAAAAAAAAAAAGAAGAAGAATCAGGGGGCTGGGAGTTTGGCCTAGTGGTAGAGTGCTTGCCAAGCATGCATAAAGACTGGGGTTCAATTCCTTGGACCACATACATAGGGGGGGAAAAAGCCGGAAGTGGTGCTGAGACTCAAGTGGTAGAGCTCTAACCCAAGACTGGCAAAGGAGAGGGGAAAAAAAAAACCCAGAAAGTTAAGTGTATCTGATTGTTTAAAATAATATTTGTCAAAATGAACTCTAGGAAATGGAAACAGGTTTAATTGCTGCTGTTTTGTTTTGTCTTGTTTGTTCATTCTTCTTTCAGAGGGAGTATAAGGGAGGGGCATAAAAATGGAGGGGGACAGGGGGTGAAAAATGTAGCAGTAACACTAGACAGAATTATATAACTTGTGGGTGGATACTGGAGGGAAAAACAGTGAGCAGGTGGAAGGGTGACATTGTTAAAAAAAGAAATGTATTCTTACTGGGCCCAGTGGCTCACATCTATAATCCTACTCAGGTGGCTGAGATCTGAGAATTGAGGTTCAAAGTCAGCCCAAGCACTGAAGTCTGTGAGATTCTTATGTCCAATTAACCACCAGAAAACCAGAAGTGGTGCTGTGGCTCAGCGGGTGGGGCAGTAGCCTTGAGCTGAAGGACTCAGGGACAGCACCCAGGCCCAGAGTTTAGGATCTGAGGATCTTGAGTTTCCTGTCTGGGCAGGAGAGTCTGTGTGATTCTTATCTCCAATTAACCACCAGAAAATCAGACATGATGTTGTGGCTCAAAGTGGTACAGTGATAGCTAGCCTTGAACAAGAGATCTCAGGAACAGTGCCCAAGCCCCGAGGCTCAAGTCCCACAATGAACCCTCCCCTCCAAAAATAAAAAAAGAAGTACTCTTTATTGTAACCCCTCTGTAAAAAGAATAATCAGAAAAGGCTCAGTATTGAAAAGCCTATTATTTATTCCAAATATATAGGCATAAATTAGGATGTAATAAAACCCTAGGTATACATATATTAAATTTTATTTCCCTGCAATGAGAGGGCTACTACAGTTCTGACCCAGAGGTAACATACTTGCTGTCAAAGACTACAGTTTGAAATCTTGTTCAGCATCAGTGAAGCAAAGCTTTGAATGCTTTAAAAAAAAAAACATGCTTCAAATGAGTCAATCCACTACTTGAAAACACGGCAGGATTCTTGTCAAAGGTATTCTAGTTTGAGTGGCAATATGAAGAATATCTGTTCTTTAAAAAAAAATGAGTTTTTATTACACCAAACAAAAATCCTTTAGTTGAACTTAATTCTAATTAGAAGCTGGTAAATTAGTTGCAGGGGAAAATTCCCAAGTGTTAAAGGCCATTATTCTTACACTGATGTACACCAGCTGTCAAGCATTATTTTCAGAGGCCATAATGTATACAAATGACCCCTGCTTTCATTAGAGCATTAAATATTAAAGTATAAATGAGATATCATTTCCTAAATTGAAAATGGTTTAGTTTGTCTCTAAGGCTTTTATAGGAACATAGTAATTTATCCATCTGGATTACACTGGTGATAATCCAAGCACTATAATTTTAATAGAGATCTATCGTTCACTATGTGTGAGATGAGAGCTAAGAGTCTTTTATAAAGGAAGTGCTTACTAAAATTCTCACAAATGTTTTTCACTGCTTCCTAGGTTTCTTCCTAAATGCCATTATAAAACAGGAAGTCTAAGAAACTGGTTTCCAGAGGGTAAGGAAGCTCCAGGGATTTGCCTTGGCTATTACCTCTCAGTCTTCTCATTGCACTCTATGCCTCAGATGCATGGCAAGAGATGGTAACTGAGGACATGGTTTTCAAGCAGGAAAAGCATGATTCATTCCTCTATTAAAATGACAAAGTTTCAAACATGGCTTGTCACACAGAAGGAGCTCCTACCTCAATGCTGGGGCATTAAATTTACACCCACGTGTAAAGGGGCTACTAATAGACTTACTCCTCTCGGGCCTGTTGTGGGAATTAGATTAAAATAATGCATGGAAGCACTCTAAGTGCACCGCCTGGCTCCTGAAGATTTAATTCTCTCTGACTGCAATTACACAGAACTATGCTTAAATGAGGGGCACTCAAGGGAAGATCAGCCATCTTTCCAAATGCAGGATGGCACGAAATGTCTTTAAAAGGCATGCATTCCTTATTTATCTACTAAATCTGGAAAAAGATAAAGTTGCACTAATGCTCCATATTTCATTTGGTGGGAATTCAGTCACCCCATGTTTACATGATCAAGTAAATGTAGTCCACCATTTAAAAGAAAATCACCAGTTTGCAGACATCCTGGCTCTGGTCCACCTTCCAGATGGCTCGGAAGTGAGGTCAAGAGGAATATGCAGTTGATAACTACTGAGATACTTCTGTGATTAAAAAAGATACATTATTTTTCTAAACCTGTTTTCCTGGTGGATATCCTACACGTATTCACCAGCTGCGGAATAACCTCACAGAAGTTATTTTACCTGCTCCACTATAGTTTTTACTTCGGTGCAACATTACTCAATTTTAGCTTAATAAAGAAAGAGCGTCTTCATAGAAGCTTCTTTATATTTCACTATGATTCTACAGCACAGCAGGCTTTTATCATACTTTGGCATGCTAGGAGGATAAAGTATTCATATGAAATGATCTCAATGGTATTAAGTTGTGCTTAATCTTTGAACTAACTGCCCAATATTAGGCAGTTATTTACTAGGTTCACTGAACAGAATGTGCAGGGTATCTAAAAGGCACAAGACTGAATTTGCCTAAACCTTAAAAGAGTAAAAGGACTGCTAGGTAAAACCTAGAAAGTGCATCAAAATTTCACTGATTAAAACTTCATAATGAAATTCATTTTTTTCAAATCATTCTTATTGATTCACAGATGACAGAACTGTAACAAATGATGGAAAGTTTCTACAGCATATCCACGCACAAATCTGACAATCTCAAAAAAGTATAAAGCACCCTTCTGGCCAATATGATAAGTCTGTGATCATTTATTAATATGCATTTAAATCATTTAAAGCATATTTTGAGTAGTTCATGTACTTGTATCAAAATTACACTTCTCAGAATATTCTGTTTTTACCCAGGGCCTGAGCTTTTAGGATCAAAGCTAGTATTCTACCACTCGAGTCTACTTCCAGCCTTTTGTGGTTTGTTGTAGGTAAAAATCTCACAAGCTTTCTTGGCTGGTATAGCTTTGAACCATAATCCTTATATCTCAGCCTCCTGAGGAGTCATGACTACAGCTGTGAGCCCCTGGAACCTGGCAAAATAATCTATTCTTTCCCCCCACTCCAGTTGCTGGGGCTTGAACTGTGAGCCTGGGCACTGTCCCTGAGCTCTGCAGCTCAAAGCTAGCACTCTATCACTTGAACCACAGTGTCACTTCCCCAAATATTCTTTTTTTTTTTTTTTTTTTTTTTGCCAGTCCTGGGCTGGAGTTCAGGTCCTATGCACTGTCCTTGGGCTTTCCTCAAGGCTAGAGCTCTACCACTTGAGTCACAGCTCCACTTCTGGCTTTTTCTATGTATGTGGTACCGAGGAATCGAACCCGGGTCTTCGTGCATGCTAGACAAGCACCCTACCACTAAGCCAACCTCCTGGCCCAAATATTCTATTCTTTAGGCAGATTACTTTACTAAAAAAGTAATAAACACTTAATTTAGGAATTTTAGTAACATGATAGGCTTGGCTGAAACACTACATAACTGACTTCAAGAGGTTAAAAACCATAAGCATCTGAAATTTGAAACTTATTCAACTGGATCTCTTTTCCTTTAATATAGCTCAGAAAAGGTAAGAAAACTAATCAATAAAACACAATTTCACATTCTGAATTTTTTTTTTGGTGGGCTTAACTCTGTCCCATAAGTTTTCTACTCAAGGCTGGTGTTCTATCACTTGATACATATCTCCACTTCTGGCTTTCTGCCAGAAGAGATAAGGGCAGAAGAGACTTTTCAGCCCAGGCTGGCTTTAAACCTAGACCCTCAGATCTCAGCTTCCTGAATAGCTAGGATTATAGATATGAGCCACTGGTTCCAGGCTCTAGAATTAATTTTTACTAAGCAAAGGTTTTCTGCTAATAAAAGGACTATTATGGTCTGCAAGTTTTGAGTAGCATCCTGAAAAACAAGAAATATAAGAAGGTTGGGATTGGTGTGTCACTCAATAGTACAGCGTTTGACTTGCACATATTGAGGCCCTGGGTTTGATTTCCAGGATGGTGAAGACAAGTCTGGTGTCAGTGAGTGATGAAGAAGAATATCTTTCTTGAAAATGACTGCCCTGACTTCTAAACCGTTTCTTCTACCTCTTCATAGTTCTACTATTCTCTGAGAATTAAACTTTGGATGCCACAAACTGAACTCTTATAAACTTTTGTGATGCAGAAAAGTAACAAATTAAATGCTGCCAACGGCAAGCCCTTGGGTCATGTCTGCTTCCAGCTATTAGCAGACAAAGTTCCACAGACAGCAGAAAACTTTCCTGCTCTGAGCACTGGAGAGAAAGGATTTGGCTGTAAGGGTTCCTGCTTTCACAGGATTATTCTAGGATTCCTATGCCAGGGTGGTGACTTCACATGCCATAATGGCTTGAGTGGCAAGTCATCTACAGAAAGAAATTTGAAGATGAGAACTTCATCCTGACACATTCAGGTCCTGGCATCTTGTCCATGGCAAATGCTGGACCAAACACAAATGGCTCCCATTTTTTCATCTACACTGTCAAGACTGACTGGCTGGATAGCATGCATGTGGTCTTTGGAAAGGTGAAAGAGGGCATGGAAGATGTGGAAGCCATGCAGGGCTTTGGGTCTGGGAATGGCAAGACCAGCAAGAAAGTTACCATGACCGACTACAAATGACTCTAATGCTCTTGACTTGGTTTATTTTAACTGTCAGACTACTCCTGTAGCTCAGGAGAGTACCCTTTCACCCCTTCTGCTTGCAATATCCTCTACTCTTTATGCTCTCACTGTAGTTCTTTGGATGCCGTGTTTTCCTCACTCCCCTCCAAGTCTAGCTGGATTGCAGTTAAGTTTATGATTATGAATTAAAAACTAAACAACAAAAAATAAAGGAAAGCGAGAAATTCTTAGATGAATAACCTGTAGTTTTTGTAAATAAAAACCAACAATTTGCCAACGTAAGTTTTACAGAGAAAACAGGAAAGTCATCCTTTTAAACACAAATGGCAGTTTATAAAGTTATTCTCCTAAAGCATAGCTCTCCAAGAACCATTAGAGACACAAAAATAAAGAACTGTTTCAGCAAGGCAAAATTCAATGTTGGGGGCTAAGAGTATGTTTTAGTGGTAGAGTGCTTGCTTAGCATGCATGGGTTTGATTCCTTGTCATTACATACACAGAAAAAGTCGAAAATGGTACTGTGGATAAAACAGAGTGCTAGCCTTGAGAAAGCTCAAGGACAATGCTTAGGCCCTGAGTTCAAGCCCCAGGACTAGCAAAAAAAAAAAATGAATTAAATAATAATAATTTAAAAAAAAAAAGACTTTTACAGAGGGTGCATGCAGCACCATCACCCAAAAATCCATAAGGCAAGCACCCAGAGCAGGCAGGCTGTCCCACTACCCCTAATGCAGCAGGACTAGCCCCTCTACTCAGATTAGCTGTTCTCAAGATTGGCTCATTTATCAGGGTAAAATGGATTTGCATAAGGTAACTTTGAGATAAAATTCACAGTACTCAGGTAATTTTGGAATAATTCTAATTTGTTCCCCCATGCTATTTCTAGAACAATCTGAGGTGTGTCTTAATTCCATCTTGAAAAGAAACCAGTTTAAAACAAAACCTTCTGCTTCAAAACCCCTTCCTTATCCCAAAGCAGTTCTAGGACAAAGCAGGAACTTGTAAGCAACACAGAAAAAAAGAGTTTTGCTCACAATATTCAGATACCAAACAATGTAGCAAATTACTTTAACTTCTAATGCCCATTAAAATAGTAAAAATAAGAAAAAACAATGACAGTACACAACCTTTTTCAGGCTCAAAAGACATCTTTCCTATGATTTATATCCTATTTTAAATTTAAAAGTAAATACATTGCTTTACCAGCCTGTAACAGATTTGCTTTCAGACAATAATTCTCCCTGTCTTGGACTCGTGCCCATGTGCATTATTGTAATTATCAGCATTTTTTTTTAAGTAATAAAGCTAGTGTACTCCACAAGTCAGTATATTTACTGTTTTGCTGCATGGCCATTAATTAGCCTTTCTGGGTTCAAGCCACCTACTAAATAAGTGCATAAAGGACAGTAGGAGAAGCTACACTCAAGTTAAAAACAAACAAATAAGGATTAAACATGTGTGAATACCTCTATGCCATGGAAAGGTAGAAAGATGGAAAGCACAATGGAACTTGGATTCATCATGTGCCCTTCTCTTAAACAAGCAAAAATCCTCCACCAGATCCACCCCATCCGTCCTTGCCCTCTAGAACCCAGACTCCACCCAGCACGATGAATCACCTCTGGTCAGATAAGTTAGGCTTCCTTTTCCCAGGATTCAAAGTGATTACATGGCTTAGACAGTCTATCACAGGGCAGCTTCTGCCGGACTCCAACATCCCAAGCCAAGGCACCAAGCCTCCAGGTTCTCCATCCACAATGGAGAGCTCCTATGCAGGTGTGTTCTCACCCTTCAGACTCAACTCTAGTGAGCAGAAACTAATAACCCCATCCTTCTTACGGCCCCTGAACACATTCCAGGCTTCATTTCTTTTAACCAATCTGAATGTAACCAGCTCTCTAAAGCCAGAATTCTTAGTTTTTTTCAAGACAATACTAAAATCAATAGTGATTTCTAGATAAACACTGTATGGGCACTTACATACCAAAAAAAACCCAAAAAACACACCAATGAGGCCAGGTGCCAGTGGCTCACACCTATAATCTTAGCTACTTAGAAGGCTGAGTTCTATAGATTGTGGCTCAAATCCAGCTCAGGCAGGAAAGCCTGTGAAACTCATAAAACTACAAAGTTGGAGGTGGAGCTGTGGCTCATGTGGTTGAGTGCTGGCTTTGTGCAAGCTCAGGGACAGCACTCAGGCCGAGTTCAAATCTCAGGACCAGCACCAATTTAAAAAAAAAAAAAACATTTAAACTAGATTTTCTATAAGTATATAAAAATTAGTAAAGATCTTTCTTCATTCTGTTCAAAATCCATTTTTACGTTAAGTGAACTGTAAATTTTAAGAACTTTAGAATGAATTTCTTATAGCATGAGGTAGTAAATATACTTTTAGCAACTCAAGATTAATTCAGGGCTGGGAGTTTGGCCTAGGGGTAGAGTGCTTGCCTAGCGTGCACGAAGACCCGGGTTTGATTCCTTGGTACCACATACATAGAAAAAAGCCAGAAATGGTGCTGAGGCTCAAGTGGTAGAGCTCTAGCCTTGAGAAAAGTCCAAGGATAGTGTTCAGGCCCTGAGCTCAAGCCCAGGATTGGCCAAAAAAAAAAAAAAAAGATTAATTCAGTTTTATTATTTTGGAAGAATCTCTCTCTCTGTATATATTATTTTCTGTAATTCCAAAAAATATTCTTTTGTCAATACTTTGCTTTCATAATTGCATCTACATTAAGTGGCCATATTTTGGTACTCAAAAAAAAAAAAAAAAAGCAAATGAGAACAACATTTGTCAGGATATCATGTCTCAATTTTTCAAAGGTCCATCATTGCCAAAGGACTCCATGCACACAGTCTGAAAAGCTACTAAATCCTAGCACAGCCCCTAAACTAACAGGTTGTCCTCCAACCACGGAGCACAGTTTTTCCTCAGGAGCATGCTGCAACAGGCCTTCCAGATGCTGTTTACCAACATTTTAAACTACATTGAGTATTTCTGTATCTTTTAGTCCAGACATTATAAACAAACTTTCTATGTAAAAATGGTCTTTTTATTCAAAAGGCTCCAACTCTTAAGAGCCATCTATACCTATACAGCTGGCCAAATCAATACTCCTTATTTCTATTACATATACAAGTATACAGTGGTTACAATTCCTTAAGCAGAAAATTCCCTCTAAGAATAAATAATCGTGGGGCCGGGAGTTTGGCCTAGTGGTTAAAGTGTTTGCCTAGCATGCACGAAGGCCTGGGTTCGATTCCTTGGTACCTCATACATAGAAAAAATCCGGAAGTGGTGCTGAGGCTCAAGTGGTAGAGCTCTAACCTTGAAAAAGTCCAAGGACTGTGCTCAGGCCCTGAGCTCAAGCCCAGGACTAGCAAAAAAAAAAAAAAAAAAAAAGAATAAATAATCGTATCTCTTCTTTTCTTGCTAGGTATTACATGTACTGATTTGTTAACTCCATGAAATTGTCCAAAATACCCACAGTACACATACAGAAAGGATGTTATTCTAGCCTTATTCTAGCCTTCTACTTCTAGCTTCATCTGAACTGATTATTCTCTGCTCTTGAAGTCATCTGTCCTGAAAATCCCACCCTTCTTTTTTTTGGATTCCTCTGGTTTCCTCTTATTTTTTTAAACTTCCTTCCTCTGGCTTCAGTGGTTCATAGCTTCCTCAGGAAGGGTGTTATGAATGGTAAATTTCAACCATGACAGATTTCAAACAATTTCATTTGGGACAGACACTATTATTTGTAATTTTGCACTAACACTCAGTTGTAGGTTCTAGTATAGTTGCTAATTAATCTAAAGCCAATATGATTCCTAAAGCTTTGTTCAGAGCTGTTTTCACCCTGTTTTATAATCCTAAAATTCCACCCCGGAGTACTTCGACACTCAGCACCACACACACACACACACACACACACACACACACACACACACACACACACGAAAACTAAAAATCTCTAATAACCTACCTCTAATTTATCTAGTCAGTACGGGCACTATACAATCTATAATATGCCTCATTCATCCACTCTTAAGAGCCAGCTTGTTCATCCTCTACACATGAGATACAAACATGCATTAGACATAACACTACACCTAATGGCTGTTTGACTAAGAGCTTTTTAGTGTAGGCCTGTGCTTTGTATTTAATCTTTTAAAAGCAATACTTAAAATATTTTAATCTGATTTTAATCTGTCCTGAATATTATTCCTATTGTTTTAAGACAATGCTAACCAGCATTCAGTTGACAAGATTAATCTTTCAAAACAATATCCCAGAAAGATATTTAATAATGTAGATTCTGAGTTAGCTAAAAAAGCCTCACATAACATATTTTTTAAGCTACTATGAAAGAGAAGGGGAAAGGGCTAGTAATAAGGAAAACACCATGCCAAAAATAACAAAAATCTGTTGAAAGGGAATAGAAGATAGCCTAAGCAAAGATTCTGTATGAAATATCATTTTTAGTTTGCTTAAAATGTACCATGGTGCTGAGTGGTATGGTATGTGCTTATGTGCCATGTGCTCTGGCACATAAGCTAGGCCTATGTGCCTAGCATATGCAAGGACCTGGGTTCAATCCCCCTTGAAAGAAAAAAAGCAAAGAAGGAAGGGAAGCCATTGGTAATAATAATGACTCCCTATTATCTGAAGTACCTTGAGTCTCCACGGTTTCAGTTACCTACTGTTAATTATAATGTAACATGTTAAATGGATTATCCATCCCTGACATAAAAAAATTTACAAGTATTGAATTATATACCATTCTGAGTTCCATGATGAAAGAAATTTCAATAAATTACCTTGGTTGTGCAACATCCCTTTGTTCACTGTATTCATATCATATATGCTGTTTGGTCAAATTGCTGCAGTGTCACAGTGCTACTGTTCCAGTACTCCAGCAATGTTGGTAACTCGAGCATGCCAAAGACATAAAATGCTTTTCCTCCCCAGTCCTGGGGCTTGAACTCAGGACTTGGTCACTGACCTTGAACATTCTCAATTCTTGAGCCATAGCACTACTTCCAACTTTTTCAGTGTATGTGGTACGAAGGAATTGAACCAGGGGTTTGTGCATGCTAAGCAATCACTCTACTACCCAAACCAAAATGGTTCTTTTATATATCTACTCATCATCATAAGGTGAGTGCAATTCAGCAAATTATTTTGAGAAACTACATCTGCAAAACTCTAATTACAGCATATAGTTACAACTGTTCTATTATTCTTACTATTCTTATACTAATCTATAAGCTAAGCCATGCTATTATGGATTCAGGGATTCTCTGGAGGTCTTAGAACATTATCTTTTGCAGGTAACAGTACTGTAGATATTTCTTCCAAGAAATTATTTCAAACTAGTTTTCTCTTTTCTTCCTTGTTAAGGGTTGAAAACTCAACTGTCTGTATGCACCACACTGGGAATGGAGTAGATATGGTACAAGACCATAGTAGCACCCCACAGTCAGCTTCCTGTAGGTCTTTTCACGAACTAAAAGGAGCCCCTTTTGTCATGGCTTCCCATCTCTTCAAAGCCAGAAGAGAAATTTTTTCTGTTAAAACTCAGTGTTATTCAGACATGGATCTATGTATTCTGAATTTAAAACACAATGAAGTGACAACAAAATAAAAGAGGGACAAGCCACATTCTGTTTGAAAACTGTAAATTTTCTACCTCAACTTTAGATTATATACTATGTATCTCACTAAATAAGGTTGTGTAATTAATTGTAGTTGGGCACAGGTAGCTCATGCTTGTAGTCCTAGCTTCTCAGAAGCCTGGGATCTGGGGATGGCAGTTCAAAGCCAGTCAAGGCAGGAAAGTGTGAGACTCCAATTAACCACCAGAAAACAGGAAGTGGCACTATGGCTTGAAGTGACAGAGTGCTAACCTTGAGCAAAATTGCTCAGAGACAGTGAAGAAAGAAAGAAAGAAAGAAAGAAAAAAAGAAAGAAAGAAAGAAAGAAAGGTAGGACAACAGCCAGACTGCATCCTGTCAATAAATTTTATTGCAATAATTAACTTTAAAGATCTTGACATCTACACTAGGGATACAGTTCAATAGTAGGATGTGTGCTTAGTATGTACAAGGCCCTAGAGGTTTGATCCTCAAAATGAAACAACAACAACAAAAAGAATCCTGGCATTTGAAGATTAGTATTGTTAAGATGGAAATACTACTCAAAGCAACCTAAAGGTTGATGAAATCCCCACCAGAATCCTAGTAGTTTTTACTTTACAGAAACAGAAAAAGGTATCACATTTCATTTGCATATATAGTATCTATCAATTCTGAGACACAAGGAACAAAAGTAGAAGACTCACACTTCTTCATTGCAATATTCAAAGCAGTATACTGCCTGCCTGTGATCCCACAACTCCAAAGACTGAGACAGGAGGCCTGAGAGTTTTAGGCCAGCCTGGGCTACAAAGCATCTATCTCAAAAAAACCAAGGAGGAGGGCAGACACATACAACAGACAGTCCAGGAAAAACCTTATGTATGGCCAGCTAATTTTTGACATAGCTGTCAATACATGAAATGGCATAATGTTCATTCAGTCTTTTTTTTTTCTTGGCAGGGGTGGGGGTAGGGGTGGGTACTGACCCTGGGGCTTAAACTCAGGGCCTAAGCACTGTCTTTGCCCTCTTTTGCTCAAGTCTAGATAGAACTCTACCACTTGAGCTACAGCTCTATTACCTCTGCTGGGGTAACTGGAGATAAAAAAATCTTAGACTTTGCTGCCCATGCCTGCTTAAACCCTGATCCTCAGATTTCAGCCTTCAGACTAGTGAGGATTACAGGTGTGAGCCACCAGTGGGCCTGTATGCCACTCTGTCTTAAAGACTCTCCACTAAGACCCTGTCTTAAACAAAAAAGGCACTAAGGGCTCAAGCTCATAATCCTAGCTGCTCAATAGGCTGAGTATGAAGTTTTGTATCCAGCCACAGCACCAGTCTGTGGGACTCAATCTCAAGTAGTAAGCACATCAGCCAAGCAAGCTGAGTAATTAAGCATGAGGCCAAGAATTCAAATCCTGATACTGATAGGAAAGGACAAGGAGGAAAAAAAGGTAGGAATCCTGCTATCAGTAAATGAATAACCCTAGAGAATATTATGCAAACAAGTCATACAGATTAAAGGAATACTTCAGGATCTCACTAACAAACATGGGCTATCTAAAATAATCAAATTCATAGAAGCAGAGTATAGTTACCAGGGAGGAGAGGGAGGAAAAGAAAGCTGATACTTAACAGGTGAAAAGTTTCATCTATACAAGATAAATTCTAGACATTTGTTGTACAACAATGAGCCTATAGTTAACAAAAATGTATTACGCTACTGAAAATGTAAGAAATCTCTCAATTAAAAAACACTTTTAATAAACAGAAAAAAAAGATCTATGGATTTAGGGAATCTTTATTTGTGGCTGATATAACTTAAGCTATCTGGATGTAAACTACATAAATTAGCATTATGTCAAAATAATGAGAAGTACTGACTATCACTTTGCCAACAACATAAAAAGCTTCTTTAATATGTTGGGAACTAAAGCACCTTCAGCTCTGCTGTTACTTGTTCTATCACAAGCCTTCCACACACTTCTATGAACGTTTACAAGTATAACCATGAAGATCTTCAACAGAACCAATTAACATGAACTATAAATATACTCAACGGTACATGAAAACAAAGAACTGTCTCTGCAAAGCAAAATTTACTGCTAAAGATGGGGGTGAAATCAACCACCAAACACCTAGCAAGCAAGCACCCAGAAGGCCCCTGGTCCCTCAGTTCAGAATGGTTGAGCTGAGGTTCTCAATCTGCTCATGATTTGCTAGTCTGCAGAGGGTAGGATATAGTTACAGAAAATGACCATTAAAAGACTTGGAAATAAGATAAATAGTACACAGCAAACTCAAAACATACCCATCCCCTTTGCTATTTCTTGAACAACCTGGAGTGTATCTTAATTCCACCTAGGAAAAACCAGTTAAGACAAAATCCCTTCCTTGGCTGGGTTCCAGTGGCTTACACCTGTAATTCTTATCCTAGCAACTCAGGAGGCTGAGATCTGAGTATCATGGTTCAAAACCAGCCCAGCCAAGAAAAGTCTAAGAGACTCATCCAATTAATCGCTAGAACTCTGATGGTGGCTTGAGCAAAAGAGCTCAGGCACAGCACCTCGGTGCTAAGTTCCAGCCAGGTGGTTAAAAAAAAAATTCTTCCTTATCCCAAAGAAGTTCCTTTTTTTCCTTTTGTTACTTGCTGATATTGTCTTAGAATAATCAACAAGGGTCCAGACATCAGACCAAAGCAGGAATTTTTAAGCAGTCCACTTTGATAGAAAAGTAAGTTTGCTCACAAAGGGAGAACCTTCAACTTCAGAGCCAGTTACGCCCAGAGGCACTTTTAAATGTTTATCTGGAGGACAGTTAAAAAGAATTTTTAAAAAGCTACTGCACAGTGTTTATATTAGAGAAATATTAGAAACACATGTTTAAATACAATAAAATCTGGACCAGAGCTAGGTGCTGGTGGCTCACACCTATAATCCAAGCTACTCAGGAGGCTGAGATCTTAGGATCAAGCCCAAGCAGAAAAACCCCCGTGATATCTTATCTCCAATAAACTACTCAGAGAAGGCCAGAGGATCAGGAGTTCTAAGGCCAGCCTGGGCTACACAAGAGAACCTATTTTAAAGGCAGAAGGAAATAAAAGTAAAGTAACAGTTATTTACTTAGAGTAAAATGCATTCTTGAAGACTAAAGTATGAAAACAAGTGAAGGTAATACAGCAAGTATTAGTACCAAGGAAAGGACAGAGGCCCAGAGAAATGAGTGAAACTTTACTTCTTTGGGGAAGTCAGAAGATTGGAAGATCTCACTGGTGCTATTGGCAATACACAAAGAACAAAGGAGAAAGGGCCTGGGATTGAGGGAGGTTGCTTAAAGACATAAAGGTTAAGATTTGATTGCAAACACCAGTGAACCTGGAAATATAAAGCATTCGTAAAATAAAATGTCTGATATACAACTAAAAAAACAGAAAAAAAATTGGCAAAGCCAGTACTAGTTATTTTAACATTCTTGGAACATTCTAAAACTGATATAAGAAATCAAAGTACAGATTCAACGAGTTTCAAAAGCAGAATAAAATTTAAACATTCATACCTAACAGCAGGCACTGATGGCTTACACCTATAATTTCAGCTACTCATGAGGCTAAGATCTGAGGATTATGGTTTGAAGAAATTTATAAGGCAGGACAGGAAAATCCCTGAGACTTTTACCTCTAATTAAGCACCAAAAAAACTTAAATTTGGAGGCTGGAAGTTTGGCCTAGTACTAGAGTGCTTACCTACTATGAACAAAGACCCAGGTTCGATTCCTTAGTACCACATACATAAAAAAGCCAGAAGTGGTGCTGTGGCTCAAGTGGTAGAGCTCTAGCCTTGAGGAAGGCCTAAGAACAGTGTGCAGGCCAAGTTCAATCTCCAGAAAAAGAAAAAAAAAGTAAAATTTTAAAGAGCTCAAGGGTAATGCCCAGACCCTGATTTTAAGCCTCAGGACTGACAAGCTCACACATTCACACACACACACACACACACACACACACACACACACACACACACTTCACACATTAAGTACATAATAATAAAACTACTGGCCAGGAGTTTGGCCTAGTGGTAAAGTGCTTGCCTAGCATGCATAAAGACCCAGGTTCGATTCCTTGGTACCACATACACAGAAAAAGCTGGATGTGGTACTATGGCTCAAGTGGTAAAGCACTAGCCATGAGAAAGCCCAAGAATAGTGCTCAGGCCCTGAGTTCAAGCCCCATGACTGGCAAAAAAAAAAAAAAAAAAAAAAAAAAAACTGCTGAAAATGAGATTCAACAAGATCAAAAGTAATCAGAAAAAAGACACTCTACATCGTCAATGGAGTAACAACTGCAGTGACACTAATGACTCCAATGTTATTTATAACATTCAGTATCTGGAATGGGATATGATCTCTAAAATTCTGAAAGAAAGTCACAGTGGGCCTATCATATAAATATTAAAAAAGAAAAAAGAAAAAGGTTGAGTGGCTCACACCTGTAATCCCAGCTACTGAAGAGGCTGAGATCTGACAATAATAGTTAAAAGCTAGCCCAAGCAGCAAAGTCCCTGTGAGACTCTTATCTCCAATTAACCACCAGAAAACCAGAAGTGGCACTGTGGCTCAAGAGATAGGGCAGTAGCCTTGAGCTGAAAAGCTCAGGGACACAGCCCAGGTCCAGGGTTCAAGCCTCACAACAACAACAAAAAAAAAAGCTAAGGGACATCATTCAAACCCTAAATTCAAGCCCCATGACTGACCAAAAATTAAAAAGTTGACTCTGAGTGGCTCATATCTGCAATCTCAGCACAGAACAGACAGGATTATTTCAATTTCAAAGCTGTAAAAAAATGCATGAATAGGGGCCAGGAGTTGGCCTAGTGGTAGAGTGCTTGCCTAGCATGCACGAAGACCCAGGTTCAATTCCTCAGTACCACATACATAGAAAAACAAAGCCGGAAGTGGTGCTGAGACTCAAGTGGTAGAGCTCTAGCCTTGAGAAACTCCAGGGACAGTGCTTAGGCCCTGAGCTCAAGCCCAGGACTGGCAAAATAAATAAATAAATGCATGAATAGCTGGGTGCCAGTGGCTTACGCCTGTAATCCTAACTGTTCAGTAGGCTGAGATCCAAAGACTGTAGTTCAAAACCAGCTGGGGCAGGAAAGGTCCCTGAGACAATAATCTCCAATTAACTACAAAACAAACAAACAAAAACAGAAAAGTCAAAACAAAAAAGCCTGAAGTGTCAGACACAAGCCTTGAGCCAAAATGATTGGGAGGTCCTAAATTCAAACTCCAGGACCAGCACACACACGCGCGCACACGCGCGCGCACACGCACACACACACACTCATACGCAAATGCATGAATAAATTAATTCATTTTCTATTTAGACCAGAAAACTCAAAAATATTAATGGCATTAAGTGCAAATGGATTAAATACTGGATTAAATAAATTAAGTAGCTCAAGGAGTAGGGCAGAAGCCTAGGGACAGGGCTCAGGCCCAGAGTTCAAGCCCCACAAAAGACCAAAATAATAATAATGAAAATTAAAAACAACAACAATAATAATCTATCAGTATGTACAAGTAAGAGGTTAGGAATGCAGTTCTAAGTATTGCATGTGCGTAGTATACTAAAGGCCCTGGGGTCAATCCTCAGTGTCCAAAATGAAAAGCCAAAGCAGTGTAAAGGCAATCCACAGAGCGAACATTATCTGGAAAGAACTCAAGTATCTAAGGGCAGAACAGGTTGTAATTTCTTCTCATAATAAAGCAATGGAAACAAATTGCAGCTATATTCAACACTAACAACTCCCCAAAACATGTTCAGGCTGGACACTGGTGGCTTACACCTGTAATCCTAGTTACTCAAGAGGTTAACATGTAAGGAGCAGAGTTTGAAGCCAGCCCAGGGCAGGAGAGTCCATGAGACTCCTATCTCAAGTACCAAGAAACCAAAAGTAGAGCTTTGGCTCAATAGTAGAACACTAGACTTGAGCAAAAAGCAGAGGGATGAGTCCCAGGCTTTGAGCTCATGCTCCAGGACCGGAAGACTTAGTGAAACAGAGCAAATACTTAAGAATACACACTGAATGATCTCATCTGAAAGAATTAAAAAAACAGGAAGTGAGGAAACCTAATTGGCAAAACTATAAAGAAAAGCAAAGAGTAATTCCTTTAAGTAAGGCCAATAATTACTTCTGGAGAAGAGAAAGGAGATACCAGTCAAGTTCTTTTTCTTGACCTTGGTGATGATTGTATAAGTGTTTGGTTTACGAGAGTAAACTATTTTCTTTCTTTCTTCCTTCCTTCCTTTCTTTCCCCAGTCCTTGCACTTCCTCAAGGCTAGCACTCGACCAACTGCACCACAGCACCACTTTCAGCTTTTTCTGTGTATGTGGTACTAAGGTACTTTGTGCATCCTAGGCAAGCACTCTACCACTAGACCATGCTCCCAGCCCCATACCTTTTTCTTTTCTTAAATTGTAAAAGGCTCTCCAGACATTGGTGGCTCATACCTATATATCCTAGCAATCAGGAGGCTAAGATCTGAGAATCACAGTTCAAAGCCAGACCAGGCAGAAAAGTCAGTAAAACTTTTTTTGGGGGGTCAGTCATGGGGCTTGAACTTGGCCTAGACGCTATCCCCGAGCTCTTCAGCTCAAGGCTAGTGCTCTACCACTTTGAGCCACAGTGCCACTACCAGTTTTCTGGTGGTTAATTGGAGATAAGTCTTTCAGACTTTTGTGTGGGGCTGGCTCTGAACTTCAGATCTCAACCTCCTGAGTAGCTAGGATTACAAGCATGAGCCACCAAAAAGTTATTCAGAAAAAGCTGGAAGTAGCACAGTGGCTCAAGTGGTAGAATGCTAGCCTTGAGCAAAAGAAGCTCAAGGATAACACTAAGGCCCTGAATTCAAGCTACTGTCTTTACTGTTCAAATATCCTCTCACCCTCATTTTCTGAAATCATCATAATATATGTCCAAATGATTAACACTCTATATTGATAGAAAAACTATGATACCTAATTAAAGCCTAAACACGTTGTTTTTGTTTTTGTTTTTTTAAACATGAATGGGAATGCTACATCTCTTTCTCAAGTCAAGAGTTAAATTAACTTCTGGTGAACTCAAAAGTCCCTGTATTGGCACAAATATTTAACAGTAAATTAGACACAAATACTAATACATGAAGTTACCATTCTTCAACAATCTGAGAAAACAAAATGTTGAAAGAACAATGTGAATGACTGGTAAGAATAGGCTTTTCTAGCAGAGCTCTGGCGGCTCCTGTAGCTACTGTAACTATAGCTACTCAGGAGACTTAAGACCTGAGGATCTTGGCTCAAAGTCAGACCAGGCATAAATAGTGTTCACTGTTATCAACAATTGACCAGCACAAAGCCAGAAGGAGAGGTGTAGTTCCAGTTGTACAACCCTGATATTTGAGAAGACAAAGCCAAGCAAGAGCAAAAGTCGGTATGTGGAAGCTCCAGTCCTAGCCTAAACAAAGAAACAAACAAAAAACTTACAACCAATGAAGAATGGCCTCTTTAAGCACCAATCGATGAGCATGCAGTTACATATATCAAACTGAAGCCTTGAAACTAGGAACTTGAATTTTGTCCGATCAGCTTGGCTTTTAGGTTGAGACAGGTCTGGCTAACATTTGGCCTTTGAATCTCAGTTTTCCATATCTCTACCTCCTAAGTAGTTGAGATTACAGGCATAAGCCATACTGTCCAGCTCTCTAGAATTTTTTTTTAGGAGGGAAAGGGGCTCAGAATACAATGATAGACAAGTTTACTATTGAACAATTAACATAGCATAAAAAGCTGTTTTGTCTTTTTTAAAAAGTAGAAAATATAAAATAGCAAAGTCTCTGTAGTTATAACCTTGTCATTGTTGCATTTGATACATTGTTTTACAATATCATTGGCATGAAAATACTTCCTTTTAAAGAAAATATTCATATTAGTGTATGTATGTGTACTAGAACTTAAACTCAGTGCCCCCCAATCTCCCTTGGCATTTTCTACGCAAGGCTGGTTCTCTACCACTTGAGCAACAACCATCACTTCTTCATGTCAAGTTTATTTTTAATACAGGTCCTGGGGCTTGAACTCAGAGCCCAGGTCTGTTCAAGACTAGCACTCTAGCACTTGAGCCACAGCTTCACTTCCAACTTTTGTTGAGTAGTTTATTGGAGGTTAAGAGTCTCCTGGACTTTTCTGCATGGGCTGGCTTCACACCATGATCCTCAGATCTCAGCTCCTGGTTTAACTAGGATTATAGGTATGAACCACCAGTGCCTATCTTATCAAGTTTTTTAACAGTGAGTAACATAATGTAGACAAGAGTGAGGAGAACTTTACAGGCAAACAGTAAATATTAGAAAACACCATGAAAGAGAACAGAAAAACAACGCACTTACAAGAGCCCTTGTCAAGTCATGTGATCTTCAACTCTTCCCCCTTGGCCGACTCACTTTTCAGGTGAGGGAAGAATGCTTACTTTACCAGACTGTTGCTACAAGTTTGTTTTGTTTTTCCTCCTATTGCCTATTAAAAGTCACTAGGGGAAATCTCTGAAACTTAGCATCACATGTGAGAGCACTTTCTAAACAGTACTACAACGTATATTGTGTTTACTGCTACAATTTAGTATAAAACACAGAACTATACAATAGGTTAATTCTATAGACGACAAGGAAATACCCATTGAGTGTTCTAACCTTTTCATTAAAAAAAATAGTTATATCTACATGACTTAATTAAAAATCAGCTATAAGTATAGCTCACTGGTAGAGGTCTTCTATACCATTAATATGCATGGCCCAGGGTTCAATCCCTCACACAGCAAAATAAAGCAAAAAACCCATAGCAGAAGTAATTATGACCTGTACTAGATACAAAGAACTGTAACCTATTCCTATCTCATGAAGCTACGCCATCAACTTTCCATTTTAAGCCATAAACCAAGGTACAGTACACCAAATTCAATTAGGTTTCAGAGTAATCTAGTTTATCACACTAAAGAACAACTCACAAAATTGAATTACTGGCAATTTAGAATTCTCTCAACTGGCCCCTCCACAGCAACTGTAATTACTATACAAAGATTTACCTGTAACTTTTGTCACTTAGAAAAAGAGAACTTTTTTCCCCATAGCTCATTTGAAGGCAATTCAAAATAGTAAGTACCAACTTCAAAATGCAGTATATGTTATTTGTGTGTGTGTATGTGAACTCAGGGTCTAGGTGCTGTCCCTGAGTTCTTTTGCTCATGACTAGTGCTCTACCACTTTTAGTGGTTAATTGGAAGAGTCTCTGAGAATTGTCTGCCTGGGCTGACTTTGAACCATGATCCTCTGATATTAGTCTCCTGAGTAGCTAGGATTACAGGTAAGAGCCATGAGCACCAGGCAGTATATATCATTTTAAATTTAGTATGTGATGTGCTATTTTTAAAAATTCTGTACATATATAGAAGGAGGTACACCATGAAAATGTTTACACCCCCTCCTTTTTTTTGGCCAGTCCTGGGTCTTTAACTCAGACCTTGGGCACTATTCTTAGGCTTTCTCAAGGCAATGCTTTACCTCTTGAGCCACAGCACCACTCCTAGCTTTTTCTGTATATGTGGTGCCAAGGAATCAATCCCAGGGCTTCGTGCAGGCTAGGGATTCTACCACAAGGTCTCACTCTAAGCCCTGGCATAACTTTCATTTGTTTGTATTTTTTAAATTTCTTACCATGACTGTAAACTACCTACAGACTTTTTCTTCTGTTATTCCAAAAAGTAAAGTGCATCCAGGTATGGGAGCACACACTTGTAATCTTAACTGTCAGGAGATTGAAGCAAGAAGATCACAAGTTCAAAGTTAGCCTGAGCTATACTGTGAGTATAGTTTGAGACAGAATCTCTGACACAAAAATGAGAAAGCTTGAGAATGAGAGTCAATAATACAGACTATCTTTCAAAATTGTGTCTCCCTTTTCCATAAACAGTATCAGGTAAGCAAAATATATGATTTTTATATTTAGGAAAAATAGATAACCAAGTTGGAGGTATGTCTAAAAAGAACACTTGCCTTTGCAAGTTCAAACCTAATCACCACCAAAAAAAAAAAAGGTAAAAATAACCTATTATATACTACTGCCAACTATTCAAAACTTTGTTTCACAAATAGCCAAGATAGCTGGGTGCCAGTGCTTCACACCTAATAATCCCAGCTACTCGGGGGAGATCTGAGAATAACATTTCCAAGCCAGCCTAAGCAAGAAAACTCTATAACACTCTCTGCTAAGCAGCAAAAAGCCTGAAATAGAGGTGTGGCTCAAGACAAGAGAGTGGCAGTCTTGAATGAAAAATTAAAGAATGGTGCAGTTCAAGCCCCAATACTGGCATTGAAAAGAATTAAAAATCCATGCTTATGTAAGACAGAACTCTTAAGCTTAACTCAATATTTTATTAATGTTTTAAATTTTCAGCTAAGACTTGAGGCTCAAGGTTCAAAACCAGCCCAGGCAAACAAATTCCAGAGAATCTTATCTCCACTTAACTAGCAAAAAGCTGTAAGTAGAGGAAGTGATTAGCTAAAGTGGTAGAATGTCAACTTTGAAGGAGCTGGGAATGTGGCTTAGGGGTAAAGTGCTTGCCTAGCATGCATGAAACTGTAGGTTCTATTTCTCAGTTCCACATAAACAGAAAAAGCTGGAAGTGGCACTGTTGCTTAAGAGGTAGAATGCTAGCCTTGGAGCAAAAGAAGCTCAGGGACAGTGCCCCAAGCCCTGAGTTGTAGCCCTGAACTGGTTAAAAAAAAAAAAAGTCGGGGCTGGGAGTTTGGCCTAGTGGTTAAAGTGCTTGCCTAGCATGCACGAAGGCCCGGGTTCCATTCCTTGGTACCACATACATAGAAAATAAGCCAGAACTGGTGCTGAGGCTCAAGTGGTAGAGCTCTAACCTTGAGAAAGTCCAAGGACAATGCTCAGGCCCTGAGCTCAAGCCCAGGACTGTCAAAAAAAAAAAAAAAAAAAGTTAACTTTTACGGGAAAAATAAAAACAAAAGCCGAGAAAGACGAGTTCAAACGTTAAAATACACACACGCATGCATGCACGCACATACAAATCCTTAGAACTGTACCAAAGTTGTATAAAAAATACATTTTTTAAATTATAGCTTTATTTTTTTTTTTTTTGGTCAGTTGTGGGGCTTGAACACAGCCTGAGCCCTGTCCCTGAGCTCTTCAGCTCAAGGTTAGTGGCTCTACCAGAAAATACCTTTTATTCTTCAGAAATTTACTAAACTTTCAGGGTGAAGGGAATAATGTTCATAGCATAGCAAAAATTACAATTATTGGAGACTAAACGATACAGCAACTTATCTGTCACATGGTAATGGGGATTGAGCCCAGGACTCTGTAACATGGAGTGACATCTCCCCTAACCCTGCCATCCTGAATCTGTAAGAACAATTCATGAATGTGGGAAATGTTAATGGTGAGTGTGGGTTAATGCTATTAGAACTATCTGCACAAATTTGGCATTATTTACAAGTGTTCTCTCTAAATAAAGAAAATTAACTGAAAATATCAGGGAAAAATTAACATGTAATCTTTTTTTGTGTGGGGGGAGGCAGTCTTGGGATGAGAAGTCAGGACTTGGGTACTGTCCTTGAGCTTTCTCAAGTCTAGCACACTTAGCCACAGCACTGCTTCTGACTTTTTCTGTGTATGTGGTACTGAGGAACCAAACCCAAGGCTTCGTGCACACTAGGTAGGCATTCTGGCACCAGACCACACTCCTGGTCCCAACATTTAATCTTTTTTTTAACCCTAATTTAAAAAACAAAAACAAAAAACATTGAGGATCATGCTTGACCACCTTTTAGCTAGACTTCATTGGGAAACATATAGACATCTATTTCTTTTTAATTTCACTGTTGTTAACACATAAGACTTGAAGTCAGTACTGTTAAGCAGAAATGTAATGTGAGTACATATGTACAATTAAACGTTCTAGTAGGCACGTTAGACTTATAAAGAAACTGGAAGATTTCACGTATATTTCATCAAATGTCCTAAAATATTATCTTTTCATTATAATCAATATAAAAAAATGAGGATGTCTAGGTTAGGAGTGTGGCTCAAATGGTAGAGCACAAGGCTTTAAATACATATATATAACATACTAAAAAATTGTTATAATTTTCTATTTTAAGTCTTCAAAATCTAGAATGTATTTTATACTTTATAGTACATCTCACTTCAGAAGCTAAATTTTCTTTCTTTCTTTTTCAGGCCAGTCCTGGGGCTCGAACTCAGGGTTTGGGCACTGTCCCCTAAGCTTCTTTTGCTCAAGGTTGGCACTGTGGCTCAAGTGGCATAATGCTAACCTAAGCCACATTCCCAGTCCCAGGAGCTAAATTTTCCTATGTAGATTTCAAGGCTGGGCACTGGTGGATCATGCCTATAATTCTAGCTACTTAGGAGATCTGAAGAACTCAGTTCAAAGTCAACGCAGGCACAAAAGTCTGAGACTCTTATCTCCAATTTACCAGCAAAAAAGATACAAGTGGAGGTAGGGCTCAAGTGGGAGAGTGCCAGCCTTGAACAAAAAAGCCAACTGAGAGAAGAGTCCTGAGTTCAAGCTCCAGTACCAGCATAAAATACATATATGCATATATAAAGCAGATTCAAACAACAGTTGCTTTGGCTGGAAATGTGGCTTTGTGGAAAAGTGCTTGCCAAATATGTATGAAGCCCTGGGTTCAATTCCTCAATACCACATAAACAGAAAAAGCCCCAAGTAGTGCTGTGGCTCAGGTGGTAGAGTGGTAGCCTTAAGCAAAAGAAACTCAAGGACAGTGCCCAAGCCCTGAGTTCAAGCCCAGGACTGGTTTTAAAAAAAATGGGGGGGGAGAGAGGGGGGACCGGGAGTTTGGCCTAGTGGTAGAGTGCTTGACTAGCATGCACAAAGACCCAGGCTCCATTCCTCAGTACCACATATATAGAAAAAAAGCCAAAAGTGGTGCTGAGGCTCAAGTGGTAGAGCTCTAGCCTTGAGAAAGTCCAAGGAAAGTGCTCAGGCCCTGAGCTCAAGCCCAGGACTGGCAAAAAAAAAAAAAAAAAAAAGGTTGTTTCAAAGGTAAAAATTTTCTAATTGATCAGATTTTAAATGTAAACGTGTGAATTGAAACTAAATAAGAACCGGGTGCCAGAGATTCATGCCTGTAATACTGGTTACTCAGGAGGCTGAGCTCTGAGAATTGAGGTTTGAAGCCTGCCTGGGCAGAAAATCTTGAGACTCTTATCTCCACTAAACTACAAAAAGAAAAGGAACACACACACACACACACACACACACACACACACACACACACACACACACACACACGTGGCAGAGCACTGGCCTTGAGCATAAAAGGCCAGAGACAAAACCTAAATCCTGAGTTCAACTGGCACCAAAAACACAGCACAAATGAAGACATCAGGTAGCAAGCAAGCACAACAACCCCCCCCACACCCATAGCTAATTGCTACAGTGAGACACCCCAGCTTTAGATGGGAACAGAACAAATTCCCTCCCTCTACAAAGTAGGACATGAAAGCCTTTATACAACTACTTCAAGATAAATTTTTAAAAATAAAATCTTTAAAACTCAGTTAATTCTATAACTGACAGACTTTTTTCCTCCTTTTTAGCAGTGGGGGCTTGGGCACTGTCCCTGAGCTTTTTCAGCACAAGGCTGGCATTCTATTACTTTGAGCCATAGTGCCACTTCCTGTTTTCTGGTGGCTGAGGAGTCCCATGGGCTCGGACTTGGGGCTGCTACTGGCTTTGAACCCCGATACTCAGATCTCAGCTTCCTGAGTAGGTAGGATTACAAGCATGAGCCACTGGCGCCTGGCCCATAGGAGAGAAGCATTGCCAAGGTATTCTTCTCAGGTACAATTAGACACCTCCATATCACCTTTCAGAAATACCAACAAAAGGACATCTCTCCTTTTGCCTCAGATGCCATACTTAATTTGGGTTTCCTGAAAACTGGCAAACAAACAGCACCCCTACTTTCAGATGCAGTACAACAAATTCAGCTTCCGACTCAGAAGACTAATACCTACTATGGAGGGTGAAGGATTTCTGCACACACGTTCTTGCTGATTGCAAGACGGGAACAAGCACACAAGAACTTACCTTGGATTGGAGAGAGGGAAGGATGTGACCCTGAGTAGAGATAGGGTTTTCTCTTTAAACAGGTGTAAGAAATTAATTTAGACAACAGCAAATAACACTATAGATCCTCCACTCAGTAATTCTGTGCCATACATCTTGAGAGATTTGACCAGAATCCCTTTGACTAATCTGAGTAAGGGCCTTCCCAAAGACATACTGATTTAGGCCATTCTCATCTAAATTAAGGCTTAAGCAATCCTTTGCCTGACAACAAATAAACAAAATTAAATTATATACTGTGAATTCTGCCAGTTAAAAGAAAAAGCCTCTTGAAAAATAGTTTGACAAAAACATACTTTCAAAGAACAGACATTAACCATAAGATAGCATCTTAAAAGCAGTTTGCAGAAATGTTTACTTATTTTGTTTAGCAGACTTCAACAGAACTGGTTTTCTGTAGGTATGTGCTTTACCACATTCTTTAAAACTAATATATCCTTTATTATGAATCAACCGTGCCTCACTAGAAAGTGAGGTAAGGTCTGACCTTTGGTATGAAGTTCCAGCAAACACAGAATATCCTTTTCCAAAATCTTCTTTCCCCTTCCAGTCCCAGGGACATCTTATCAGGGATCACAAATACAGCCCTACCCACTGTGTGGAGCCTGAAATAATCTTAAGTCTGAAAACCCGCATATATAAACATTAACTACTTCCACTGAAAGTTTAACCCTTCCACCACCCCCCACTCTCATTCAGCTTCAAGCAGGATGAATACAAAGATTTTTATGGAGTTTCACCAGAGAGGGTTTTCCCCCCCCCCCCTCATTAGATTTTACCTGTGGAAATATTTGTGTGCATTTTGTAGATATGATCACATTCCAAACTGGGTTTTATTTATTTTTTTTAATTGTAAAGTTCTCAGGCAATAGCTATTTAATCAAATCCAGACTCTGGTCTCCCTGAAAATTGGCTCCACACTAGCAGTCATTTTTAAATATAGCGAATCGACGCAAGAAATAAAACTACACCCGAAGCACACATTCCTGGCCAACAGTCCAAGCACTATTTCGACGAGGCAGGTTAAAATAAACGACCCAGGTCTCCCGGAGCCCCCGAGGAAGAGCGCGGCGCCCACCGCGGCAGAACCGGATCCCGCGCCCGACGCCCGGCCACCCAAGCCTCTCCCGGCCGCCTGAACTCCCGCCAACCACCCTGGCGCCGGGCCACCTCGCCACCCCGCGGCACAAAGATGTTTACCGGGGGTCACCGCCGCAGAGATATACAGACGCCGAAAAAGTACGGCCGAGAAGGCAGTTTTTACAACGGATTCGGGGGATACCTGGTCTCCTGGTTCAGCCCCCCCCCCCAAAATGACTAACCAACACCGGAGATGCCCTTCCCTAGTTCATCCGCCCCGGCCGTGGCCCAGGCGGGGAGGCAGGCACCCCACGATCGGGCTCGCCGAGGGTCGGAGCTCCAGCTGCATCCCCCACACACAGCCCCGGCCCACCTGGCCAACCTTGCCGACGGCAGGTGGGAGGCCGGGGAAACAAGGCCCTGTCGCCGCGGGAGGCCGCGAGGGGGTCCCGGCGGTGCCCCCCACGAGAGCTGGCAGCACCCCGAACGCCCGCGGGGCCGCAGCGCGCACCGGGCAGCATTGTCCCGGGGGAGGGCGGGGCGGGAGCCCGGGCGGCTCGGGGTCCCCAGAGGGATGCGGCGGCGCCTGCGGGCACACTGGGAGCCGAGGCCGGCCGAGGCTGCCCGCCGCCCCCCCGCGCCCTATCACAGCCCGCAGCCCCCGACGCCTTTCATTTGGCCTCTGCGGCGGAGGAGGCAGCCCGACCTCCAGCGCTAAGCACTGCGCCAAGCAGGGGCGGGAGGGGGAGGGCGCGCCGGCCCAGCCGCAGCGCCGGACCCCGCCGCGCCGCGCCCCCAGCCCCGCCGGCCGCAGAGCCCGCGGAGCACAGGCCGCCCACCCTCGGCGGTCTGAGGAGACGGCGCTCCGGCGTCCGCCTGGTCCTCACCTCGATGTAGCCCGCCAGAGCCGCAGCAGGCACCGTGAGTCCGAGAAGTAGCAGGATCAGGAGTTTGCCCGTGGCCGCAGCGGCCGCGGTCCCAGTGGTCCCCATCCCAAGCCCGGTCGCTCTAAGGCTGGGATCTGAAGCTCAACCCACCGCACACACACACACAAACACACACGCGCGCGCGCGCACGAAGACCGAGAAGCGGCTCCCACCACCACCCAGAAGCATCTGAAGCCCGTTCACCGCCGCCCCGGGGGTTTTACACCAACCGGAACTGACTTCACAAAACCACGCCCTCTTTCTGAGCGCCCAATGCCGGCTCGTAGAACTGTCCCAAGACACCGCCCACCGATCAGCTGAGACCCAATCGGAACATGGAAGAGCTTTCTCCGCCCGCCGGCCTGGCCGCGCGCCCGCCCTCCCGGCCCGCCCCCAGCCACAGCCGACCCCGCTCCGGACCCCGCGGTCGGCAGGCGCGGGGTGCGCGCGGGAGGGGCGGTGGGCCGCGGCACCGTGGGGGCGGACGCACACGCGCAGTTATCTGTCAGATTGGCGCTGGTGCCACCCGCCTGCAGCCTCCAGATCCTAGCACACCCCGTTCTCCCGCCCCTGCGGGATATCTTTTTTCTGAATCCTCTGGGTCTCGCCCTTTTGGGGGTTCGGGGAGGGCAGGGGATAGAAAGCGGCTCTTATTAAAAACAAGATAAATTCTTGGGCGTCTAGGACAGTTTGCTGAGGGCCATCCCCAAATCAGAAGGATTAAGCAAGCAGAACCCCAACGCGGGGCGCTCCCCACCCCCAAACTGCTTCGCCCTTCCCTCCTCCCCAAACCTGCGCTCTTGACCTCTGGTCCTTTCCCGCCCTGAGAGGGAGCCCAGGCCGGAGATGGCTGCTTCCCCTGGAAATCAGGGGTGTGAGACCCAAGAGCTGAAAGACGAGGCCCGTTTCCTCCTGTGTTTTACGAAACAAATCCTGATTATTATTATTATTATTTCTTCCATTTAAGATAACTAGCAAAGAGACCTGCTTTTTCTCTCTCTGGCTACACTGTATTTCCACTCATTGGGAAAGCAGTCTGCTGCCCACTTCACAACTGGCACCACAGCCTGGCCATCACCAGGGCATCCCTGGCTTTGTTTGCTTTCAGTAGCTTGTGGTTTATGTGCAGCTGCAGAGAACTGGACCGGTTTCTTTGGGTTTCACTAATAAGAGACTAGGGTCTTTATCCCCAGGAAACGTGACATGGACCCCTCAGTGAGCCGAGAGGGACATTGAGAAGAGCCCCAGGACTTTCCTGTCATATTCTGTGCCTCACTCCTACGTGAGCAGTTCCCTGTGGTTAAACTGGCTCTGCCTCATTCTCTCTGACGATGGGCACCTTTCCATTGCTCAGCCTTTCCTGATACTGTTCCATGCCTGCAGAGCTGGCCTTCAGTATTTACCTATGGCCAACATTTTCACCATTCCTCGCCTCATGTAGATGTCCTTCCGTCCACTTCAGAACACTCAGAAGGCTGTTTCTCTGGATGACACTCAGTCCCTATTTATCATTATTTATTATACCAGTGACCAGACTTGGGTGTGTCATGCTGCATCACCTCTCACCAGGGAGGCCTCAGCAAATGTTTGTTCAGTGCCCTGGCTGTGAATCCTAGTTTTGAAAATGGTTTGAGTTTAACTTTGAATTTTGACACCTCCTACCCACAAATTTTTTGTTTATTGAACAAATTTCATGAAGTAATTAGGATTAAATGAGGTCAAAGTGGAGTGAATCATGAGATTAGCGCCTTTAAAAGTAAAGACAAAGACAACACCGGAGCAGTTTTTGTCCCTTCCTCTTCCTTTCCTCTTCTCTTTCACCCATTCTCCCTCCTATTCACAAGCCAGGTAGTGTGCTATCACTGTGCAAAGAAAGTAGCACCTTGGTTTTGAACTTCCCAACCTTCAGAAATTTGAGAAATTATTTCCTGTTGTTTAAATCACCTGAGATATATATATATATATATATATATATATATATATATATATATATAGTACGTGAGACTCTTATCTTCAATTAACCCCCAGAAAACCGGAATTGGTGCTGTGGCTCAAGGGGTAGAGAAGTAGCTTTGAACTGAAGAGCTCAGAGACAGTGTCCAGGCCCAGAGTTCAAGTCCCATGATCCAAAAAAGAAAAAAAGCATATTTCATTTCACCAAGTTATATGAGTCAATGAAAAATGAATTTGCAAAAGTGAAAAAAGTCAGGCACCAATAGTTCACACCTGTAATCCTACTTAAGAGGCTGAGATCTGAAGATTGTGGTTCGAAGCCAGTCCGGGATGGAAAGTCCGTGAGACTCTTATCTCCAATCAATCACCAGAAAACTGGAAGGGGTACTGTGGCTCAAAGTGCTAGCTTTGAGCAAAAGAGCACAGAGACAATGACCAGGTTTGAGTTCAAACTCTACGACCAACAGCAACAATGACAAAAAGAATGTTATTTTCTGCTGGACACTGGTAGCTCACACCTGTAATTCTAGCTAATCAGGCTGAGATCTGAGGATTGCAATTTGAAGCCAGCCCAAACAAGAAAATCTGTGAGACATATCTCCAACCCGCATCGCCCCATTTGTAAGGAAATGGAAAGACTTAGAAAAAATCATATTAAGTGAAGTAAGCCAGACTCAAAGGAACATAGGCCCAATAGTCTCTCTCATTTGTCATAATCAGTAGAAACCTTGGGCTCTCCTAGCAGAGATTTACAATAGAACAAAATCTAAAGACATTAGGCCAAATAGTAAGACACTAAATGTAAGGACTTCCAGGATAAGGAAACAAAAGCCATATAATGAGTGACTGCTGTCCTTAATGTACTATGTTATCGCTCATCTCTTTTGCCATCCCTTGGTTATCTCATATTGTTACTATTTTTCACCTTGTTATCTGATATATTTTATATGTGCTTAATTGGTTATTTGAAATTGGATAGGGAAGGGGGGGAATCAAGATAAGTGGGGAGAGGGTGGGAGGGAAATGGGGATCATGTCATGAGATAGGGTATCAATGTTTGTGAAGTTATGCACCTTCTATCTGATGAATATAATGTAACCTTTCTATTAATCACAATAAAAAATTATAAAAAAATGAAGCCCTAAAATTTCCTGTCAACAGGTATATTACTAAAACATTTTCTTCCATGTGTATTTAGCATATATACTTCTATTTTGGGGGTGGGAGCAAGCAAAGTTCATGTTCCTCAGAAAGAGAGAGAGAGAGAGAGAGGAGAGAGAGAGAGAGAGAGAGAGAGAGAGAGAGAGAGAGAGAGAGAGAGAGAGAGAGAGAGCTGCCTTCTCCATTCTTTTTCTATGAGTTTATCCAAGGCTGTGCATAAGATGGAGGGACAAACTGACTAGGACAGTTGCTCCCAAGTCAGGATGCTTTTCAGAATCAACTATAAAGTTGATTTTTAAAAGATCGAGGTTGTAGGCCAGGATTTTGGCCTAGTGGTAGAGTGCTCACCTAGCACATACAAAGCCCTGAGTTTGATTCTCAGTGCCTCATCCATAGAAGAAGCCGAAAGTGATGCTGTATGGCTCAAGTGGCAGAGCACGAGCCTTGAGCAAAAAGTGTCCAAGGACAGTGCCCAGGCCCTGAGTTCAAGTCCCAGAACTGGCAAAAAAAAAAAAGCTAGAAGTGGTGCTGTGGCTCAAGTAGTACAGCTCTAGCCTTGAGAAGGGCAGGGCTCAGGCCCTGAGTTTAGGCCCCAAGACAGGAAAAAAAAAAAAAAAAAGCTCTAGGTTGGCACTAACTGGCACTAACACCTATAATTCTAGTTAGTCAGGAGGCTGAGATCTAAGCATCCTGATTGGAAGTCAACCCAGACAGAAAAGTCCATGAGAATCTTTTCTTTAACCAGCTAAAAGCCTGAAGTGAAGCTGCAGCTCAAATGATAGAGCACTAGCGTTGAGTGAAGCCAAGTGAGAGCACATAAGGCAGAGGAGGAAGAGGAGGAGGAGGAGGAGGAGGAGGAGGAGGAGGAGGAGGAGGAGGAGGAGGAGGAGGAGGAGGAGGAGGAGGAGGAAGAAGAATTAAAAACCTTAGCCCAGCTCGGTGGCTCACGCCTGTAATCCTAGCTACTCAGGAGGCTAAGATCTAAGGATCTTGGTTCAATGCCAGCCTGGACATTAAAGGCCATGAGACTCTTATTTCCAATTAGCCACTAGAAAACCAGAAGTGGCACCGTGGCTCAAGGGGTAGGGCTCTAACCTTAAGCTGAAGAGTTCAGGGACAGCACCTGGGCCCAGAGTCGAAGTCCTACAACCAACCAAAATAAAAAAACTAAAAACAAAACAAGGCTGGGAGTTTGGCCTAGTGGTTAAAGTGCTTGCCTAGCATGCACGAAGACCCGGGTTCGATTCCTTGGTACCACATACATACAAAAAAAAAAAAAAAGCCGGAAGTGGTGCTGAGGCTCAAGTGGTAGAGCTGTAGCCTTGAGAAAGTCTAAGGACAGTGCTCAGACCCTGAGCTCAAGCCCAGGACTGGCAAAAAAAAAAAAAAAAAAGAAAAAAGAAAAAACCCCTAACCTCAGGAATTCTGAAGTTATCTGAGGGGATTTTTTTAAAATATATTTTTATTGTAATTAATAAAAGGGTTACATGATATTTGCCAGATAGAAGGTGCATTAATTCACATACATTGATACCCTTTCATATGTCTTGGTACCCATTACCCTCCTCCCACCCCCCCCAGCCCCCCTTTTTTTTTTCTTTTTGCCAGTCCTGGGGTTTCAACTAAGGGCCTGAGCACTATCCCTGTATTTTTCTCAAGACTAGAACTCTACCACTTGAGCAACAGTGCCACTTCTAACTTTTTCTGTTCATGTAGTACTGAGGTATTGAACCCAGGGCTTCATACATTCGGTCGGGGCAAGCATTCTACCTCTCTGCCATTAAGCCATTCCCAGTCCTGGAAATTTGTGTGTGTGTGTGTGTGTGTGTGTGTGTGTGTGTGTGTGGTGTGTGTGTGGTGTGTATGTGGTGGGGGGAGGGGTATTTGTAATATCCCAGTCAATTTTAGAGGGGCCTGAACACTCCCCACCCCCCCATCAACAGAGTCACCAGCACTCAGTGACCTGAGGTAGGAGTCATTTTAATATTAGTGCAGCAGTTACTCTCTACCTTTAGGCTGATAGAAAGCAGCCCGGAGCTTCAGTGGAGCCGAGCTTTTAAAGGTGAACCCCACATGCAGGTGATCATAACTATACACAGGTGGTCATCATTGTATGATGTCACCTTATGATGCCCACAGTCAAAAATCACAAGAATGGAACCACATGCAGATGGTCGAGCAGGTTAAGCAGTTTTTACAAAAACAGAATTTGGCAGCTAAGCTTGCCAGGTTATTACAGTATTGGTAATTGAACCCAGGGCCTTGAGCATATTTACAAGGCAAGTGTTGTACTACTTGGTCAAATCCTCAGATTGCTAATCTTTTGAGAGACACTGCTTTAAAGTAGTGATCACTTAACTCTTGAATATCATGAATAAGGGGTAAAAAAATTTTTTTTTGGTCTGCCACAGAGATTTAACTCAGGGCCCGGGTGCTATCCCCAAGCTCTTTTGCTCAAGGCTAGCCACTCTGCCACTTTGAGTCACAGCTCCATTTCTGTTTTTTTGTTTTTCAGGCGGAATTTGGAGATGAGTCTCAGGGACTTTCCTGCCCAGGCTGGCTTTGAATCACAATTCTCAGATCTCAGCCTCCTGAGTAGCTAGGGTTATAGACATGAGTTATCAGCTCCCAGCTAGGAAGAACATTTTTAGTTAGAACAGCTAGCTTTAAATTATCAGGATTTTGTTATTTTTGTTTTCTAAATGAAGACATGTAATCTGGGTGTGAGTGTAGTGGTGCATATCTGTAATCCCACTTAGAAAGCCTAGGCCAGAGTATTTTAAACTCAAGAATTCAAGGAAGCCTGGCAACATTGTCTGTTGTCTGCCTGTTTACTTTCCCCATCCCTTTGCATCCCTGTTTGTACTTAGGACCTTCCACTTGCTAGGTAAACCCTTGAACCACTTGAATCTCAGCTACAGTCTTTAAAACCCTGACCCAAGCCAGATGCTGATGGCTTATACCTGTAATCCTAGCTACTCAGGAGGCTGAGATCTAGGGATTATGGTTTTTATCTCCAATTAACCACCACAAAAATGGGAAATGGCACTGTGGCTTAAATGGTAGTGTTGTTAGCCTTCAGCAAAAAAAAGCTTAGGGACAGTGCCTAGGCCCGGAGTTCAAGCTCCATAACACACACACACACACACCTGGCCTATTAAAGAACATTTTATAACAAGCATAAGGCATAAGTTGTCTTTTTTTTTTTTCATTTAAATTTTTTTAACCTAGGTACAGTTGTTGCCACTTGTACTCCCAGCTTCTTAGGAGATTGGGAAGGTTGTACTTCAAGTCAGTCCACAGATTATTAAGGCCTCATCTCAGCTAGTTGCAGCTGGCTCACCAAGTGTTGCTTGTAATTCTAGCTACTCAGGAGGCTGAGATCTGAGAATGTGCTGGCCCAGACAACTCCGCAAGACTTTTATCTATAATTAACCAGCAAAAAGCCCAGTGGTAGAATGCCAGTTGTGACCAAAACAAAAGCCAAGGAAAAGCTCAATAGCCTCAGGTCAATACAAAGTTCAATCCACTTAGGAACCTGGCTCAACTGACCGAGGACCTACCTAGCAAACAGTCAACCCTCAGTTCCAACATCAGTTTGATGTTTGAGAAGAAAAAAAGGGATTTGTACCTTTTTATACTCTGTGCCAGTATTGGGGCTTAAACTCAGAGATTTACACTTTTGGGTTTGTTTGTTTGTTTTTCCCCACTTAAGGATGGCTCTCTGCTTGTGCCATACCTCCAACTTCTGGCTTTTTGCTAGCTAGTTGGAGATAAGAGTCTCTCCAATTTGTCTGCCCATTGACTTTAAACCACAATCTTCATATCTCAGCTTCCTAAGGAGCCAGGATTACAGGTGTAAGTTCCCAGTGTCTGGCAATATAACTTTTCAACAATCGCCTATATTATGCATAACAAATTCGTAGTTTGTAATGAAAAAGTCTTGATTTAACACAGATGTCGGAGCCACTGGAAAAGTCCTGGTTTAACACAGATGTTGGAACCATTGAAATAAGGGAAATAAATGTTAAAATGGTTACTTGCCTTGAAATATCTATTTTCTTCAATCCAGACTTTTTGTCTCCTCATCTTCAACAGACTCAGCATATAAAACTTCATTCAGGTGTCATCGGCCCAGGGAATTTTCTGTTTTTCTTCTTTCTTCCAGGCTGAGTTTAGAACACCTTTTGTCCTCAACATTTGCACATACCTCACACTATTTGTAAACTAAATATTAATCATATCATTGTATCATGAATCCCTGGAAGGAAACCTACTTCCACAATAATGTTTGTAGTTAGTGAATATTCACAAATATTTGCTGAGTTGGGGATGTAGCACCCTAATATTAGCATATGCTTAACAAGTGTGAAGCTCTGGGTTCCAGCAGCAGCAGCAGCAGCAACAACAACAACAAGTGTTGAATGAAGGCATCATAACTAATAAGTGGTAAAGTCTGGCAGAGAGGAAATCCTGTGTGTGCATACTAGAGTAGGGCCCTGGTGACTCATGCCTATAATCCTAACTACTCCAGAGGCTCAGGTCTGAAGTTAGTGGTATGAAGCCAGCCCAGGCAGAAAAGTCTTTGAGACTTTGATTTCCAATTAACCATCAAAAGGACTGAAGTAAGCAGGGCATGGTGGCTCACGCTGGTAATCCTGGCTACTCTGGAGGCTGAGATCTGAGGATCAAGGTTCAAAGCCAGCCCTGGCACAAAAGATTGTGAGACTCCTAACTCCAATTAACCACTAGAAAACGGGAAGTGGGGCAGAGGCTCAAGGGATAGGTCGGTAGCCTTGAGCTGAAGAGCTCGAATGCCCAGATCCAGGGGTAGGGGGACAGCACCCAGGCCCAGAGTTCAAGCCCCAAGATCCACAAAAAAAAAAAAAAAAAAAAAGGACTGAAGTAGAGCTATGGCTCAATCAGTTGAGGGGGTGGAGGAACTTAGCAAAAGTGGGAGGCCTAGAGTCCTAGCCCAGCATGTTTAGGCACACACATGCGCACGTGTGCACACGCACACACACACATGCACATATTAGATGGAAAGTCATAAATGCCGTAGATGGAAAAACTAAAATTTTTCATATGTACAGAAGAAGAAGTAGATTTCTTCCTCTTTTTTTTTTTTTTTTTTTTTTTTGCCAATCCTAGGAATCTCACTCTGGGCCTGATCACCGTCCTTGGGCTTTCTCAAGGCTAGTGCTCTACCACTTCAGCCACAGCACCACTTCAAGCTTTTTCTGTATATGTGGTACCAAGGAATCAAACCCAGGTCTTCATGCCACTAGGCCAAACTCCCAGCCCTTCCTCCTGTCTTGAAGACCCCAGGCAAGGATCATAAAGAAGATAATTTATATTCTGAGGCTTTCTGGAAATATATACAGAAGTGTATAAGCAGTTTCAGGACAGAACATATAGAGTAGAGGGAGAAGTAGTGCAAGTAAAGCACTGGAAAAATACAAAATTGGTCAAGGAATGAGTGAGCATTTCACTTAATTGGGATGCGGAGCCTGTAATATATAGTTAAGGTAGGATGGTTGGTGGGTTTATCTAAAGAAGCCATAGATAAGAACATAATTAGGGCTGGCTTCCTGACAAAAATGAAGGTGACAACTATGTGAGGAATGAACGGGAGCCTGGAGGCCAGAAGGCCTCCTGGAGTCCACTGTGATCATAGACAATGAGTGGGCAGATGTGGGCAGATCTGAGAGTACAGTGAGATTGAGAAGCATGCTGGAAAGGTAAAAATCTATTGTCACGGTCAGTCGCTGGCCTGAGAAATCTTCATAAAGAGAGGAAGAGAAATAAGAAGAACCTCAGGGGCCGGGAGTTTGGCCTAGTGGTTAAAGTGTTTGCCTAGCATGCATGAAGACCCGGGTTCAATTCCTCGGTACCACATACATAGAAAAAAGCCGCAAGTGGTGCTGAGGCTCAAGTGGTAGAGCTCTAGCCTTGAGAAAGTCCAAGGACAGTGCTCAGGCCCTGAGCTCAAGCCCAGGACTGGCAAAAAAAAAAAAAAAAAAAAAAGAAGAAGAAGAACCTCAGGTGTCGAAACAAGTGCCTAAAAGAAAGATGCCGATGATGCCAATGATTCCGTGAGCAGAGATAAGTAAAACAAGGACTATGGTAGTAGAGAAAAGTGGAGATGTGAAATTTCAGTGCTATGCATGAAATGCTTAAAAAGTATTTGGAGGAGAAGCTCAGAGAAACATTGAAATCAGAACTCAAATGTGGGGAGTTAGCTGAACATCAGTGCTCAAGCCTGTAATACTATCAACTCAGGAAGATGAAATCTGAGGATTGCAGTTTGGAGCCCAGACAGAAAAGTCCATGAGATTCTTATCCCCAGTTAACTAGCAAAAAGACAGAGTAGATGCATAGTTCAAGTGTTAGAAGACTAGCCTTGAGTAAAAATGGCCAACTCATTATTGTTATTATTGTTTTTGCCAGCCCTGGGGCTTGAACTCAGGGCCTGAACACTGTCCTTGGGCTTTTCTCAAGGTTAGCACTCTACCACTTGAGCCACAGCACCACTTCCAGCTTTTCTATGTAGGTAGTTCTGAGGACTCGAACCTGGGTGCATTCTAGGCAAGCACTCTACCACTAGGCCAAACTCCCAGCCAAGATTTCTACCTATCTTAAGCAGGAAAGCCAAGTGAGAGTAAGGGGCCCTGAGTTCAAGCCCCAAGCGTGTCACACACACACACACACACACACATAAATAGTCTAATAAGTCACAAAACTGACCCATGAAAAGGTACCAATGGCTCTCCATTTCTTTTGCTTGTGTTACAATATGGCTTTGTGACATTCTGTAACAATTACATTTGTAATAATACACAGAGAAGCCATTAAAAAAATGTGACTCATAGCTTTGCACAGTGGCAGTGTCATAACCAGTGAGGTTTCCCCAAGGTGTGACTATTGCTAATTAACAAGGTGACTCAAGAAGAGTCACTCCCATTTTTCTCCCCTGCTTAGAAGGCTCTTGTGTATTGTCCATCATTGAAGTGGAGTAGGTGACGTTACTTCTCAGGGAAGTAATGCAGTTGTTTGAAGCTGAACAGGTTTTTCCATCTGTGACTCACACCTTTCCCACATGAATAGAAAATTAAGATTTCCCAAGATTGTAACTTACAAAGCCTTTCTTCTAACTCCAGCTGGTCTAAACTAAAACAAGAATTTGTGAAACAAATCGAGTAGACTAAAGAATCAATGGATAGCCCCCAAATCTGAGGCCTTAGAGTACTATTTGTTTTCAAAGACAATACTTCTAATCTGGGTACTTCCTATGTCTGAAATCAAATGCTGGGGTGGGGGTGGAGGGAGTGAGGAGAGACTTTTATATATAGCATGCATATGCTAAGTTTTGCTTTCCTGATAACTGGTCTATGGGTTTGAAACAGGTTTGGTAAGGACAATCTTGGGTGAGATTGCTAGGGTCTGAATGAAGCTTAATACTCATTAATGTTGTAGAAAACTGCCTGTGGCTACAAATAGTTTTGTGGAGGAGTTGCCTTTGTATATGAAGCCTGTCTCTAGTTAGTTTCCTTCCTCCACTGTTGCTCCCAACTCTGACTTGAAAGAAGCTGTCCCATTCTTTCTACTTTACTTTGTCTCTGCTACTTAGCTGAGCTAATTTTCTCAGCTCTCTGTAGTAATGCCTCATTTTTTATTTCATGCTCATTTGGTCTTCCTTAGAACGAGTTCTTTTGCCTTTGGTGCAGGAAACATAAAATGACAATTAAAAACCTTGGTGTCAGGAACTGCCAACATTCTAAGTTCTTATTCTTGGTGAATAAGAATGATACTTGGGGCTGGGAGTTTGGCCTAGTGGTAGAGTGCTTGCCTTGCATGCACGAAGACCCGGGTTCGATTCCTTGGTACCACATACTTATAAAAAGCCAGAAGTGGTGCTGAGGCTCAAGTGGTAGAGTTCTAGCCTTGAGAAAAATCCAAGGACAGTCCTCAGGCCCTGAGCTCAAGGCCCAGGACTGGCAAAAAAAAAAAAAAAAAAAAAAGAATGATACTTGGTATTCTTATATAGCACACTGATATGAAATTACTGTGTCTGAGATGTCCCAAATCAAAGAATTTGAAGGTATTGAAGCTTTTTTTTTTTGCCAGTCATGGGGCTTGAACTCAGGGCCTGAACACTATCCTTGGACTTTTCTCAAGGTTAGAGCTCTACCACTTGAACTACAGCACCACTTCCGGCTTTTTCCTATGTATGTGATACCAAGGAATCGAACCTGTGTCTTCGTGCATGCTAGGCAAGCACTCTACCACTAGGCCAAACTCCCAGCCTGAAGCATTTTTTTCTACTCTGTGCAGAGGCCTTTCTATAGTACCCATAATGGAGCTAGAATTGCTGCTACATACCTTTAGTATTAGCCACTCAGGAGGCTAGAAACTTGAGGCAATACTGGATTTTTTAAAAAGTGGGAAAAAAAAGAGAGCCCAGAATGAAGTTATACTATTTGTAATGAAAAGATGGAGAAACTTGCAGCTCTATTGGCTAGTTTTTCTATAGAAAAAATCTATGTGACATACATGAAGTTAGATGTCATTTGCTATTCAGCCTCTCAGTCTTTACAGTAAATATGCTCACTTATGTAATCATTTTTCTTATAATGTTTTCAGGGATTTTGATCATCCTTATAATATCTATATAATTTCCAATTTAACCATGAACCTCTAAAGATGTGGTATCCAAAACTAAGCACAAAGACAGCCATGCAGCTCTTGACATAGAAGCATGAGACAGCATGACATTGATGGGAATAATAAAAGAAAAGAGGAATCCTAAGGGACTTTGTCATTTATTTTGACAGGTATGGGAAGCTACTAAATGGCAGTCAGATTTGTATTTTTAGGAAAAAAAAAAAAACAAATCACTCTGTTGGCTAGAGGCTCAAATAACATGGGCCAGACAAGGAAATATTGCATCATTTCAGGGGAAACCCAGTAACAGTCTGAACCAGGGAAGAAATACTCATGTGAAGTGGTATAGAGGTTACAAACTTCCCGGTTCCATGGTTTGAGGGATGCAGAAAAAAGGCAAGGGTTCAGGGTGTAGTTCAGGGCTAGAGCATATGCAGAAGGCAGAGTGGCACAGCAAATAATTCTGTGAACTTGGTCAGTCGTGGGGATTGAACTCTGAGCCTGGACGCTGTCCCTGAGCACTTCAGCTCAAGGCTGCTGCTGCCCTACTCTCAAACCTGGGTGTTTGTTGTCCCTGAGCTTATGGAGCTACATCACGACTTCCGGTTTTCTAGTGGTTAATTGGAGATAAGAGTCTCATGGACTTTAGGACTTTAGTGCCAGGGATGGCTTTGAGCTGAGATCCACAGATCTCAGCCTCCTGAGTAGCTAGGATTACAGGCGTGAGCTACTGAACCTGGCTCAGTTGTGGTTCTTGAACTCAGGACCTAGGCACTGTCTCTGAGCTATTTCACTCGTGGTTAGTACTCTACCACTTTGAGCCACAGTGCCACTTCTAGTTTCATGTTGGTTAGTTAGAGATAAGAGCCTCACAGATTTTCCTGCCTGGGCTGTCTTTGAACCATGATTCTCAGATCTCAGCCTCCTGAGTAGCTAGGATTACAGGCATGATCTAGCGCCCAGCTACATCACCTTTTTGGTTTTTTTGCCAGTCCTGGGCTTGAGCTCAGGGCCTGAGCACTGTCCTTGGACTTTCTCAAGGCTAGAGCTCTACCACTCGAGCCTCAGCACCATTTCCAGCTTTTTTCTACGTATGTGGTACCGAGGAATCAAACCCGGGTCTTCGTGCATGCTAGGCAAGCACTCTACCACTAGGCCAAACTCCCGGCCCTACATCACCTTTTTAAGCAGGGATCTTATAAAGGCTAAATGATAGAGAAAGTGCTTATTTATTTAGTTCAGCACAGAGTATTGTGTAGTAAGTGCTTAAGATAGGATTAATCAAGTTGATTGATTAGTTGGCTGCTTGGTTGGTTGGCTAGCTAGCTGACAAGCTCATTGGTTTGTTGGGGTAGTAAAATAAGTTTAAAGGAAAAGAGAGGACAACACCATAGTAATAGCTCATCTTTGGATAGTGAGTTTCAATTGCTTTATGTGTCTATTATCTCATTTCATATTCAAAAGAGCCCTAAAAGTGTCATTTTGTTAATTTGTAGGACCACACCCTAGGAAAGAAATCCAAAATGAATGCAAAATGAAAAATGCATCTGAGGTATGGAAAATTTAAAAAAACAATGCAAATTGCCTGTGTAGAATAATTTTAATTATGACTTTAAGGTAGGCTAGGGGAACTAGAATAAACTAGAATATTTTTTTCTGGATAATGGGATATTATAACTAATTGTTCTTAATATAGTTTTCAATTTTTCTATCATGGATATGTTACCTTTATAATATAAGGAATACTAGTTCACTTTGACCATTTTCCTTTATTAACAATACCTATTTATGTAGTAGATATACTCTCCATATTTAAAATAAGTAAAGTACACAAAGACCAAGGTTCGATTCCTTGGTACCACATACATAGAAAAAAACAGAAATGGTGCTGTGGCTCAAATGGTAGGGTTCTAGCCTTGAGAAAAAAAATCCAAGGCAGTGCTCAGGCCTTGAGTTCAAGCCCTAGGACTGGCAAAAAAAAATACTAATACTTTTGATAATAATAATAAACTGTAACTACTTTTTTGTGTCTATGCTAATACTGGGGCTTGAACTCATGGCCTCTCACTCTTTCTTCACTTTTTTTTTTTTCAAGGCAGGTGCTCTACCGCTTGAGACACACCTCCACTTCTGGCTTTTTGTTGGCTGATTGGAGATGAAAGTCTCACATACTTCTCAGCCTGGGCTGGCTTTGAAACACAGTCCTCAGGTCTCAGCCTCCTGAGTAGCTAGAACTACAATCAAAATCCACAAGCAGGCTGGGAGCCTAGCCTAGTGGTAGAGTGCTAGCCAAGCATGCATAAAGCCCTGGGTTAGATTCCTCAGTTGCATATACTCAGAAAAAGCTTGAAGTGGTGCTGTGGCTCAAGTGGCAGAGCACTAGCCTTGAGCAAAAAGTGTCTAAGGACAGTGCCCAAGCCCTGAGTTCAAGCCCCAGGACTGTCATAAAAAAAAAACAACCCTCCATAAGCACTTGGCTACTACAACTTATTCTTATTTAAAAACAAAAACAAAAACTTACGGGCCAGACATATTCCTAACCATCTTAGTGGATACTAACTGGTTTAGAGTAAATGTACTAGAATTATAAACAGCCTTTTTTTTTTCATTAGGTTTCTTTCTTTTGGCTGTAAATAACTGAAAGTCCTACTCAAACTGAGTAAATAACAATGGTCCTTCCAAGCAGAACCTCAGGTCATGTGTTTGTGACTCTTGGTCCTCCTGAAGTAGTACCTTCATCCTCAGGCTACGGTGAATCCTTTGCTATATTTCCAAGCACTATTTTATTCTGTTCAGGCAATATTCAGAAGAAATGACATCTTTAGTGTAACCTTCCAAGTAAGACTCTTCAGATTCTGTGACTTGATCACTGAATCAATAACCAACCCCTAAGGGTGGGAGGAAAGGGTGAAATTGCCGGATATCTTAAGCCATACAGGAACTTTCAGGAACTAGAGAAGGGACAGTGTGGGAGAGGGTGGAAAAACAAAGCCAATCAAATAGGAATTAGGGAAAAGATGCCAAGTAGGTATCATGGCTATAATTCAATACCTGAAGGTTATCCTGGGCAACATAGTAAGGTTATCACAAAACAAAGAAATAAGGTGCTAGCCAGATGTTTATGATTATAATTCTGGCTACTCAGGAGGCTGATATCTGAGTGAAAAGCCAGAAGTGAAATTGTGTCTCAACTCATAGAGCACTAGCCTTGAGCAAAATAGCCAAGTAAAAGATTGAGGCCTTGAGTTTGAGCCTCAGTACTGACACACACACACAAAATAATAGTTAAAAATTAATAAGAAGCCAGGGTGGTGTCACGCCTATAATCCTAGCTACTTAGATCTGAGGATTACAGTTCAAAGCCAGCCCAGGCACTAAAATCCGTGAGACTTTTATCTCCAATTAACCACCAGAAAATCAGAAGCGGTGCTGTGGCTCAAGGAGTAGGGTGGTAGCCTTGAGCTGAAGAGCCTAGGGACAGCACCCAGGCCCAGAGTTCAAGCCCCATGACCAAAACAAAACAAAAACAAACAAACTAAAAGATGTACATCAGCTAACAATGGGATTCCAGATTTGAGGAGACCTGAACAGTTAGTTATTGTGGTTACTTGAAGGATTTCTTCCCAATAGTATGGTATCTAATAAACTTCGAGTTTAACTTTTAATTTCATATTCATAATAACTCCCTGAGGCTTAGAGAGAACAAATAATTTGTCTACCTCTTTCTAGCACAGTCTGTCTTAAGTATTAGTCTAGACACCCACTTCTTCAACACCAGAAGTTATTTTCCAGTTGTTGGAGATGAATACTTTCTGCATTTCTACCCCAAACACCATTCCTTCTGCAAATGACTGAACTTCAGTAGTTTAATTCTCAGGTCATCACAGCCCCTTCGTGAGGCTGTGCCTCCCAATTTCTTAGGAGAACTCTTTCCGGATCACATTTTCTGGCTGGCCTCTTGAAAAGCACAGTCAGCAGCATTCAAAACAGCCCTGGATGCCTGCCCCGCAGGGACTTTTGATGATGCCTTGTACTATTTTGAGATAAAAAGAGTTCTGCTTCCAGCAGTCCAGAAACATATTTGAACATCAGCTTTTAAAACCCCTTGTTCCATTTTATATGACAAAAGCTGCAGAAGGTTTGAGCCCTTTCCAGCCCTACTACAGGCAGCTGGCTTTTACTGAATTTGCAGTGAGTGGCAGATAAGACAAGACATGCATCACCATACAGTGACGAATATCACCATCCTGACTTCAGATATCGCTAATCGTAGAATGTCTAGATTTGCTCCAGATCTCTTTAGAAAAGCAGAGTTGGAATGTGCTGATATTCACACATAAATTTACATGAGCATGGTAAAATATCATGGAGTTAAAACTCTGTCTACAAAATTTTGTGTGGCTGGGAGCATGGCCTGATAGTAGAGCGCTTGGCATGCATGAAGCCCTGGGTTCAATTGCTCAGTATCACATACACAGAAAACGCTGGAAGTGGTATTGTGGCTCAAGTGGTAGAGGTCTAGCCTTGAGGAAAGCCCATGGACATTGCTCAGGCCCTGAGTTCAAGCCCCAGGACTGGCAAAAAAAAAAATAACATAAAGAATTCTCTCTCTCTCTCTCTCTCTCTCTCTCTCTCTCTCTCTCTCTCTCTCTCTCTCTCTCTCTCTCTCTCTCTCTCTCTCTCTCTCTGTCTCTGTGTGTGTGTGTGTGTGTGTGTGTGTGTGTACCAGTACTGGGACTTGAATTCAGGGGGTCTGGACATGACCTCTTGAAATAGCTCCTTCAAACAATTAACTTTTTTTCGGGGGGGGGGGAGGTCATGGGGCTTGAACTCTGGGCCTGGGTGCTGACCCTGAGCTCTTCAGCTCAAGGCTACTACCTTTCTCTTGAGCCAAGCCCCACTTCCCATTTTCTAGAGATTAATTGGAAGTAAGAGTCTCAGGTTCTTTTGTGCCTGGGCTGGCTTTGAACTTTGATCCTCAGATCTCAGCTAGGATTACAGGCATGAGCCACCATGCCCAACCTCAAACAACTAACTTTTGAATAAGTTAAAAAAAAAAAGAGTATCAGGAAGCTGAAACATGTGCTGTCTGAAGTGGGGGAAAGGGGAGGAGGCAGATAAATGGAGAGAGGAAGGATGGATAAGCATACTGATAATATTTGATGTATATGTGTGAAAATGGAACCACATAATTTGAGGGGATAGGTAGGGCTGGGAGAGATGGGAGAGAAAGATGGAAGAGGTGACACTGATCATGGTGAATTGTACTCATAAATTAATATGTCAAACTAAAACCCATTTGTACAGCTGCTTAATGATAATAAAAATTAAAATAAATGTGGGTGGGGACAGGAGAGAAAAACTAGCAGATATTAAGAGAAGTGATAATGTCCAAAAAGAAATCTGCTCATTACCAGACTTATATAACCCCTCTATACATCATCTTTTTTCGTATATTTTTATTGTAATGAATAGAAGGGTTATATTATATTCACCAGATAGAAGGTGCATTACTTTACAAACATTGACACCCTTTTTCATGTCTTGGTCCCCATTTCCCTCCTCCCACCCCCCTTCATCTTGTTTTTCCCCCTTCCCTATCCTATTTCTAATAACCAAATAAGCATATATACAATATATCAGATAACAAGGTAAAATACTATATGAGATAACCAAGGGACAGCAAAAGAGATGAGCGATAACATAGTACATTAAGGACAACAGTCACTCATTATATGGCTTTTGTCTCTGTATCCTGGAGGTCCTTTCGTTTAGCATCATACTATATGGCCTTATGGACACCATCTTTATAGTAACATTTTTTTTGTCACTTGTGGGGCTTGAACTCTGCACATGGGCTCTATCCCTGAGCTCTTCAGCTCAAGGCTAGCACTCTACCACTTGAGCCACAGAGCCACTTCCAATTTGGTTCATTGGAGATGAGAGTCTCATGGACTTTAGTGCCTAGGCTGGCTTTGAACCGCAATCCTCAGATCTCAACCTCCTGAGTAGCTAGGATTACAAGCATGAGCCACTGCACCCAGCTAACAAAATTTTTTAACTGTATTTTTTTTTTTTTGGTACTAGGGCTTGAACCCAGGATGTTGCCCCTGCTAGACAAGGTTCTTTGCCACTGAGCTGCATCCCAACTCCATAGTGACAATTTAAAAGAAAAAGAACTGAACACTGGAAGCTCACCTCTATAATCCTAGCTACTCAGAAATCTGAGGTCTGAGGATCAGATTCAAAGTCAGTCTTAGCAGGAAAGTCTGGGAGACTCTTATCTCCAATTAATCACAGAAAACTGGAAGTGGTGCTGTGGCTCAAAGTGATAGCATTGAGCAAAAAAGCTCAGGACAGAACCCAGGCAGTGAGTTCAAGTCCCATGACCAATGAGAGAGAGAGAAGAGAGAAGAGAGATTAAGAATTTTTGTTTATGAGACAATATGTTACAGTTGAAGTGATAAGATTTCATTTTTCCCTTTAAGATGCATACTAAAAAGTACAGGTGAAAGTAAAAAAGAAAATATCAGTTTGTTTTGAAAGAAGAGATTTTTTTTAAAGAGGGAGACAGAAGTAACGGTTCAATTTAATAATTTAAAAATGCATACTCATTTTTACAATTGTTCTTTGATGAGATGTGCACCTTTCAAATCTGATAGGCATATTTACATGGAGTGCAGAGGGAAACTCTAAAGCACATTCATGAAAAGCTGACATGCATGGGCGAGTGCTCCTTGAATGTCACAAGATCAAGTTCATATCACCAGATAAAAAGACTGTAACACTTTCATGTTATAATGACAGCTGTATGGCACAATAACCAATCCTTATAAGGCAAAGTTATTCTTCTGGTGGTTCTTTTTTTAATCTTTTGCTCTTGGCTGCTGTCCTAGATAGATTAAGGTTGAAGCTTTTCAGTATCAATGAGGTCAGATTTGTGGTAACAAAGAATGCTAGGTTAGGAAGTCTAGAAAAACAAGGCATGAAGAAGAACCTCCATGGCTCACACTGTAAGTCTAACTACCCAGGAGGCTGAGATCTGAGGACTAGGATTCAAAGCCAGATGAGACAAGAAAGTCTGCGAGACTCGGGACCGGGAGTTCGGCCTAGTGGTTAAAGTGCTTGCCTAGCATGCACGAAGACCTGAGTTCGATTCCTTGGTACCACATACATAGACAAAAGCCAGAAATGGTGCTAAGGCTCAAGTGGTAGAGTGCTAGCCTTGAGAAAGTCCAAGGACAGGGCTCAGGCCCTGAGCTCAAGCCCAGGACTGGCAAAAGAAAAAAAAAAAAAAAGAAAGTCTGTGAGACTCATCTCGAACTAACCACAAGCAAAATAGGGCTGGGAGTATGGCCTAGTGATAGAGTGCTTACTTAGCATGCACAAAGTCACAGGTTCTGTTCCTTAGTACCATATACACAGAAAAAGCAGGAGGTGATGCTGTGGCTCAAATGACTGAGCACTAGCCTTGAGCAAAAGTGCTCAAGGACAGTGAGCTCAAGCCCTGGTTAATAATAATAATAATAATAATAATAATAATAAAGCTCAAAGTAGAACTTTGGATCAAATGCTAGAGCACCAGCTTTTAAATACAAAGCTAAGGGACAGTGCCAGGCTCTGAGTTCAAGCCCCAGTAGTACACCCCCACACACACACATACACATGCACGCACACACACACCCCCACACACAAATAAAAAAGTTAGAATGGCTTTCTAACTCTCCATCTATATGCCAATTTGCTTAGATCTTTACAAAAATGTCTTAGGTATTCAATTGTGAAGTCTGCTGTTTCCTAGCCTTACTTACAGTATGTGTCAACCCTAATTTAAATGCAGAACCATCCAAAAAAAAGTTCAAATATTATTCAAGACCTATGTCTTAGTTTCTCAACCCAAGAACCCTGTATTCCCCTGAGGAAGTGCAAGAGCAGGCTTTTTTCAAGTTTACTTTACCCCAGCTTGAGCAATCCTGGTGAAAGGGCATTTGAGTGTGAAAAGAAGAAGAATGAGACAGCTCAGACACACAGAAAACCATAGTAAGACAAGGCAAATTTTTTAGTTTTGTTATATAAGTTGTGTGTGTGTGTGTGTGTGTGTGTGTGTGTGTGTGTGTGTGTGTTCGCACATGTGCAAATGCACAAGCCAGTCCTTAGGCTTGAATTCAAGGCCTGAGCTCTGTCCCTGAATTTGATCACGACTAGCACTCTGCCTCTTGAGCTTCAGTTCCACTTCCAGTTTGTTGGTAGTTTATTGGAGATGAAGTCTCACAGAAGCCAGACACTGGTGGTTCAGGCCTATAATCCTTAGCTACTCCAGAGATTTGAAGACAGTGGTTTGAAGCCAGTCTGAGCAGGAAAGTCCATGAGACTCTTTTTTTTTTTTTCTTTTTTTGCCAGTGCTGGGGCTTCAACTCGGCCCCTGGGCACTGTCCTGAGCTTCTTTGGCTCAAGCCTAGCACTCTACCACTTGAGCTGCAGTACCACTTCCAGATTTTTCTGTTTATGTGGTACTGAGGAATTGGATCCAGGGTTTCATGCATGTGAAGCAAGCACTCTACCCCTAAGCCACATTCCCAGTCCCCCAGGAGACTTTTTTTTTTTTTTTTTTTTTTTGCCAGTCCTGGGCTTGAGCTCAGGGCCTGAGCAATGTCCTTGGAGTTTCTCAAGGCTAGAGCTCTACCACTTGAGCCTCAGCACCACTTCCTGCTTTTTTCTATGTATGTGGTACCAAGGAATCGAACCCGGGTCTTCATGCATTCTAGGCAAGCACTTTAACCACTAGGCCAAACTCCCGGCCCCCCCAGGAGACTTTTATCTCCAATAAATTACTTAGAAAAAGCCTGAACTAGCTCTTTGGCTCAAATGGTAGAGTGCTAGCTTTGGCAAAGCCTTGGAAGTACCCAGGCCCTAAATTCAAGCCTTAGGACTGGCAGCTAAATAAATAAATAAATAGTATATAGTGGGCTTTCCTGTCTAGGCTGGCTTTCAACGATGATCCTCAGATGTCAGCTTTCTAAGTAACTAGGATTACAAGCATGAGCCACTGGTACCTGGCTAAGTTCTACTTCTTACCAAAACCGAATACCATATGTTTTGTATATGTTTAATAAATACTTCAAATTGTTTAGAATTAGTAGTTACTTCTACATGCTACCAAGTTACAGGAATCATTGAATACTAATTGGCACTGAGGGCAATTGGAAGTTCATAAGCAATTACTGATAGCTTGTGTCGACATGTAACTACAAAATTTTGGGCCACAAATATCCTGTATTTGTTTGGTGAGTGACTATACTTTCTTTCTTTCTTATATGCCTCAAACTACTTCTTCTTCCTTTTTTTTTTTGTGCCAGTCCTGAGGCTTTAACTCAGCGCCTGGGTACTGTGCTTGAGCTTTCTCAAGGATAGCACTTTACCAACTGAGGTGCAGTACCATTTCCAGCTTTTTCTGTGCATGTGGCATCAAGGAATCAAACCCAAGGCTTCATGCATGCTAGGCAAGCATTCTCCAGGCTTGGTGATTATGATTTCTAAAAGCTAAAATGAAGATATATGACTGATAATGAGAGGATTTTTTTCTGTATGTGCCCGTCCTGGGTCTTGAGCTTGGGCTGGGTGATGTCTGTTTTTTTTTTTTTCTCTCAAAGCTGTTGTTCTACTGCTTGAGGCACAGCTCTACTTCAGGCTTTTTACTGGTTACTTGGCGATAACTCTCTCAATTTTCCTTCCTAGCCTGGCTTTGAACCCTATCCTCTGAGTAGCTAAGATTGCGGGCACGGGCATGTGTCTAGCCACAATGAGTTCTTCACAGTTAACACAGTGTTTTCCCATTCTACTTCCTATTTGAGGCTGCTGTATTATTGTCTATCAGGTAGCTTTGGCCTTAATCAAATACTTCTACTAAGATAAAAACAGAAACAACATGTGTTAAAAATGAAGAGAAATCTAAAATGCAGTAGCAGCAAAGCAATGGACAATCATGGTGCTTAGAGATTTAATATTCTTCAGTAATGTTAAGTCATTATTTATTTATTTATTTATTTATTTATTTATTTATTTATTTATTTATTTTGCCAGTCCTGGGCTTGAGCTCAGGGCCTGAGCACTGTCCTTGGACTTTCTCAAGGCTAGAGCTCTACCACTTGAGCCTCAGCACCACTTCTGGCTTTTTTCTATGTATGTGGTACCGAGGAATCGAACCCGGGTCTTCATGCATGCTAGGCAAGCACTTTAACCACTAGGTCAAACTCCCAGCCCCAAGTCATTATTTTTTTAAATAAGCTTTATTTTCTGGAATAGCTGTTAGGCTATGTTTTAAATGTTTACAATTTTCACATAGCTGATTTGCAAGAACAAAAAGACAAAACCACAACCCTGCTGCATTCAGTCTTGTGAAATTATATAGTATTGCACACAATTTTCATTTTCCTAATATAAGAAAGACCTAGCTGGGTGCCCATGGCTCACGCCTGTAATCCTAGCTATTCAGGAGGTTAAGATCCTAGGATCATGGTTCAAAGCCAGCCTGGGCACTAAAATCTGTGAGACTCTTATCTTCAATTAATCACCAAAAAAAAAAACAAACCCGGAAGTGTAGCTGTGGCTCAAGTGGTAGAGTGCTAGCCTTGAGCTGAAGAGCTCAGGGACAGTGCCCAGGCCCAAGCCCCACAACAACCCAGATGCTCCACTACAGATGAATGGATAAAAAAAAATGTGGCACATATATACAATGGAATTCTACATAGGACCAGACACTGGGAAGTGGATAAAACTAGAGTAAATCTTGTAGAGTGAGATAAGTTAAGACCAAAGGATATGTGGATATCAGATCCAAATAGTATAATACTCAGTACTCAATACTCAGGTATTCAAGGTCATTGACATGAACTTGGAGATATAAATATAACTATATAGACATATTAACCTATGATGGGATATACATTCTATAGACACAATATATAGATTGATATATATAAATGACATACAAACTCTCAATTTTAATTTTGTTCTTAAATTTATGTGCTAGTGATTGCATATAGAGATTCCATTCTTGAATATTTGTTTGTTAAACTTGACATTTGAAATATGGTGTAAAAAAATAAGTGTTAGCTGATCACAGTGGTTCATGCCAGCAATCCTAGCTACTCAGGAGGCTGAGATCTGAGGATCAAGGTTCAAAGCCAGTCCAGGCACTACAAACCCTGTAAGACTCTTATCTCCAATTAATCTCTAGAAAATGGGAAGTGAGGCTGTGGCTCAAGGGCAGGGCAGTAGCCTTGAGCTGAAGAGCATAGGGACAGCACCCAGGCCCAGAGTTCAAGCCCCATGACCTCCTCTCAAACAAATAAATAAAATCAGTGTTAATAAAAGTATTTTAATAAAATAACTAGATAAAATAAAAATTATCTTCAAAGAAAAGAATCATGTAAACTATTTGAAGGCTAGAAAACAAGCAAAATGGAACTTATGATACAGGTATGCTCACACATATGGGAAATAATAAAGGCTCAAGTTTATTATATACTATTTATAATCTGGATCCATTTAAGATTCACAAATATGAGAGATGACGTATCTATATAATGAATTCACTTCAGGCATTAAAATTATTAATGAGCCAGACATAATGGCACATATTTTCATCCCAGCACTTAAGATACAGAAGAAGCCAACGCGACATAGCTAGTTCCAGGCCATTCTGAACTACACAATGAAACCTGTTTCACAAGATCTGTTAAGAAAATGTCTCTGGGTCAGGAGTCTGGCCCAGCGGTAGGGCGCTTGTCTAGCATGCATGAAGACCCAGGTTCGATTCCTCCGTACCACATATGTAGAAAAGCGCCAGAAGTGGTGCTGAGGCTCAAGTGGTAGAGCTCTATCTTTGAGACAGTCCAAGGAGCTCAGGCCCTGAGCTCAAGCCCAGTACTGGGAAAAAAAAAAAGAAAAAAGAAAACTTCTCCAACTGGAGACAAAAACATGAGAAGGGATATCAATGTGTGAGAATTAATGTACCTACTATCAGGTGAATATAACTGTAACCCCTCTATACATTATCCCAACAATACAATTTTTTTTAAAAAAGAAAATGTCTTCAAGATTCCTTGTTAAATGAAATTAAGGAAGATATAGGCTTGTACGCACTATTCTACCTTCACATTAAAAGGTAAAGAAAGAGCTAGGTGTGGTGGTACATGTCTATAATCCTGAACTGAGGAAGCTGATGGAGGAAAATCACAATGAGTTTGAGGCAAGTTTAAAGTACACAGTGAGACTCTGTTAAAAAAAGGGGGGGGCGGGGAATGGCAGGTTGGAAGGGCAGGAATTTGGCCTAGTGGCAGAGTGCTTGTAAAAAAAAACGGGGTTTCATTCCTCAGTACCACATACATAGAAAAAGCCGGAACTGGTGCAGTGGCTCAAGTAGTAGAGCTCTAGCTTTGAGAAAGCCCAAGGACAGTGCCCAGGCAGGCCCTGAGTTCAAGCCCCATACACAACAACAACAAAATAAGCCAGGCTGGGCGCTCATGTCTGTAATCCTAGCTATTCAGAAGGCTGAGATCCTAGGATCATGCTTCAAAGCCAGATAGAGAACTAAAGTCATAGAGACTCTTAGCTCCAATTAACCACCAGAAAACCGAAAGTGGCATTGTGGCTCAAGTGGTGGAGTGGTAGCCTTGAGCTGAAGAGCTCAGGGAAACTGCCTAAGCCCAAAGTTCAGCCCTACAACCTAATCAAACAAAAACAAACAAAACAAAACCAAAAAAGGAGCATAGCTCAGTAATAGAGTACTTTCCTTGCATACATGAGACCTTGATTCTTGTCCTAGCTCCACAAAAGAAAACAAGATTGGCTGAGGGCAGTGGCTCACACCTGTAATTCAGATCTCAGAAGGCTGAGATCTGAGGATCATGGTTCAAAGCCAGGCCTGGCACTAAAGTCCATGAGACTCTTATCTCCAACTACCCACTTGAAAACTGGAAATGGGGCTGTGGCTCAAGGGGTAGGGCTGTAGCCTTGAGCTGAAGAGCTCAGGAACAGCACCCAGGCCCACAATTTAAGCCCATGACTGACAGAAAAAAAAAAAAAAGAAAACAAAATTACTAGGCACCGACACTGGTATTTAAATGTGAAATTATGTCTGAAAGTATAGATGTGAAACCAGTCACAGAGAGGAGCTTTAAACGGAAAATGGGAACTACCAGTGAGAAAGCAATGTTTTCTTTGATAGATGTGTGTGTGTGTGTGTGTGTGTGTGTGTGTGTGTGTGTGTGTATACACACACCAGTACTGAATCTTGAACTCAGGGCCTGGCATTCCTAGTTTTTTGCTCAGAGCTAATGCTCTATCACTTGAGCTACACCTTCACCTCCACATTTTTTGCTGGTTAATTGGAAAAAAAAAGTCTAGAAGGTTTGTCAGGGCTGGTTTTAAACCTCAGTCCTCAGATCTCAGCCTCCTGAGTAGATAGGATTACCAGCGTGAGCTACCAGGACACAGCTCCTTTGTATACATTTGATTTTAGTTATTTTAAAGAATAAAACACTTTAAATGAAGGATAAATAAGGAAATAAACATGGAAAAGGGTGGGAGGGATGGGGATTTAGAGTATGTCTACTGTATAGTTATGAATGGCCACATTAACTCTTATCTGAATATCTCCACAAGCAGTGTAAATTACCACATGGTTAATTCTATTGCACAATACATGGATTGTGCCATACATTGTATACATAGTGATGTAGTTAATTCATAACTCAAAGACAAGGCTCTAAGGAGAATATTGAAGTAGTAGCGATTTAACAAAATAAACAAGACAGAAGGTCTGGGAATGTTGCTTAGTGATAGAGTGTTTGCCTCATACTCAAGAAGCCCTGGGTTCAATTCCTTTAGTGCCCCGTCTGGCTTTGAAGAACCTGAGACTCTTATCTCCAATGAACCTCTAGAAAATGGGAAGTGGGGCTTGACTCAAGGGTAGGGAGGTAGCCTTGAGCTGAAGAGCTCAAGAACAATGCCCAGGCCCAGGGGTAGGGTGGTAGCCTGGAGCTGAAGAGCCTAGGGACAGCGCCCAGGCCAAGTTCAAGCCTCATGCCCCCCATACACACAAAAAAAATCAAAGAGAACTCTTTTTCTTAATCTGTCATCCACCTGATGCTAAATTTATGTTCCTAAGCATCAGGATGAATCTGGGTGTTGATGGCTCACACCTGTAATCTTAGCTATTCAGAAGGATAAGATCAGAGAATCATGGTTTGAAGCTAGTCTGGACAGAAAAATCCCCATGAGATTCTTATCTTCAATTAACCACTCAAAAACTGGAAGTTAGCTGTGACTCAAAGTGGCAGAATGTTAGCCTTGAGCAAAAGATGTCTGAGACAGCATCCAAGACCTGAATTCAAGCCCCACAACCAAAAAAGAAAAAAAAAAAAAAGAATCACAAAGAAAGATGATTAAAATGCTCTCTGTAAAGATACTGATTCTTAGATGTGAAGCTCAAGTGGGTATTGAACACCAGCTTTAAGCTGGTGTTAGTTAGCTGGTTAGTGCAACAAAAAGAAATAAACAGATTTATACTATATATATGTGTATGTGTGTGTACTTATATATATGTATGTATATGTAATATCATAATACTATATAATTATGGATGTATAATGCATTCTGTATGTATAATATATTGCATAGTATATAATATTATATATTGTATAATTATGTTATATAATTATACATTATAAATTTTATATTATATTGCATATTATATATTATATATGAGGCACCTTAATGTTCTGTATCATATACTATGGTACATAACATGTTATATATAATATGCACACAATTATTCTTTTTTTCTTCCTCAAGGCTAGAGCTCTACCACTTGAGCCACAGCACCACTTTCAGCTTTTTCTTTGTATGTGATACTGAGGAATCGAACCTGGGGCTTCATGCATGCTAGGCAAGCACTCTATCACTAGGCCAAACTCGTGGCCCCTGCACACAATTATTCTTATTCAGATAATCTGAGCATTGACCTATGGAACACAATTAACAACAAATAAGATTATTTGTGAGTAGTATGGCTGTGGCCGATTAAAATCAGTCTTCTCAGATGTTCTCTGCAAGCTCATTACCACTAATACAAAGAGGCCAAGATGAGCGCCAAGTGATTAATCCCTAGAGAGTTAACAAAGCGGCTGAGGGTGACAGCACACCAGGCTAAATTCTGCTTGTTTTTCCAGGCAAGGAGATGAGGTGAAATAAAAGTCCATCTAATTTCTGTCCTTTACCTCTGAAACGTGAAAGTACAAGAGTCAACATTGTTTTGGAGAGCCTGGAAAAGCTGTCTTTTTGCTTACAAGGAGAATGGTCACATGCAGACTTTGTTAAAGACTTTGGTGATTTGGGATTTGGTTACTCAGTGACTGCCTACTCCCTCAGCACCAAGGCAGCTACCTGAGACCTCATACAGTAGATGCTCAGTCCCCAAGTTTAGTCTATAGAAGAGGAAGGAAAACTGGCCAGGTGTCACTGTAACAACATTGTTTATATAATTGCTTTCCCCTCCTATCCTTATTACACCTGAGCTTAGCTATTTTCAGAGTTTGAGCCAACATTTCTCTTTCTTCAGCTCACCTCCCTATAGGAGTGTTTTGTGAAAGCAGCTTTAAAATTATTTAAAATGGCTCAATGCCTAACGGATACATTTGTCATCTGCTTGAAGGCTTTTATGGTTTTACATAACTTACTGAGTGTTTTTAACTTTATGCTTATGGCTCAAGGCAATTATTGCAAAAGACATACCTTTATTAATTGAAATAATAAATGCTTTATAGATGTCGTAATGAAATGTGGTGATTTAAGGCTTAAATGGTATATTGAATCATTGAAGAATAGTGCAGAGCCCACCTCTGGGAAAGCCAAATGGAAAAATTCAGAGGGAAAAATGAAACCAATGAAAAGTTAAATATAGTACCCTAGGTGACATCATAGAAACACTGAAGAGAATTTTAGAAGAAATTGCATGAGTTTTGTATGCTTTATTTTGTGTTGGTAATTATTAGAGGCCTCACAGATGCTAAGCAGACCTCTAGCATGAAATTCCCCTATGCCCCTCCTGAGTTCTGCAAAGATGTTCCCATCATAAATTTCATTTGCTAGCTGTTTTTGCTTCATGCCAAAATTAGCTGTTAATTTATCTAATTGGCTGGTCTTTCAGTAGAACATGTCGATCCACTTATATTGGCCCTATAAAGACATTCCACCCTATTGGCCATTTTTCAGCTTTATTTACTAATTACCACTAGTTTACTTTCCAAGAAGGAAATAGAGATACTAGATTCTATTTGACTTACAATGGGGATCTGTCCCCATAGAACTGTTAAGAGTTGAAAGCATCAAAAGTCTAGTTTGGGGGCACAACCCACAGTGGTAATATGTTTGCATAGTATGTGTGACACCCTGGGTTTGATTTCCAGAATTTCAGGAAAGGAAAAAAAATGTTTAACTTTTGTATTTAAGCCTGATGTTTGTAGGCTCACTTTTGTAGTTATAACTGCTTAGGTGGTTCAGATCTGAGGAGTGAGTTTCAAAGCAGACTGGAGCAGAGAGCTTATATATAAGGAGACCAGGGGCCAGGAGTTTGGCTTAGTGATAGAGTGCCGAGCATGCATGAAGACCCAGGATCGATTCCTCGGTACCACATACAAAGGAACAAGCTGGAAGTGGTGCTGTGGCAAAAGTAGTACAGCTCTAGCCTTGAGAAAACCCATGGACAGTGCCCAGGCCCGGAGTTCAAGCCCCAGGACTGGCAAAAAAAAAAAAAAGCACATAAATAAATAAATTTAAAAAAATATGCATTTAAAGGTGGTTATGTTGGCATGTACTTGTAATCCCAGCACTCTGGAAGATGAAGCAGGATCATAAGTTCAAGACAAGCCTGGAATACAGTGTCTCAAAAAGAAAAAAGGCCTTTTAGAACCTCTAATTAATGGAATATCTGAGCTTAGCAAACAGAGTAAAAATAAAGATTAGTCTGCTTGGTCCTTGGGCCAGCTAATAAATGATGTCAGAGTCACAAAAGAGAATTATGCTTTATGTTGCTGGTGTGGAAAAGATCACAACTCAAAATTTAATAGACAGTTGGGAATATAGCTCAATGGTAGAGTGTTTGCCTACTGTGCTCCAGGGTCTAAGCCCTCTGTTCCTCAGCAGTCTCTAGAGAGAAGCAGAGGGGCCTCTGGTAAACTCTGCCTACATCATTCCCATGTTACTTGCAATTTCCTCATCCCCAGTTGTACCTGCAGAGGTTTTCAAAGCCAGAGAGGTGACAGTGGGGCATTCAAGAACAGGAAATGACCATAGCTGCTAATTCCAGATCGGCATTATCTAATAGAAATGAAGATTTCTTCTAACTACAAGTATTTTCTGAGCACCTGAAATGTCCCTTGTGCTCTGATTACATAAAATAACATTTATCAAGATGAACAATAGGAAACGGAAATGCAATTTTTTTGTCTTCTCCTTCTCTTTTTTTTCTTTTTGTCAGTCACAGGGCTTAAACTTGGGGCCTGGGCACTGTCTCTGAGCTCTTTTGCTCAAGGCTAGTGCTCTATCACTTTGAGCTACAGTTCTACTTCAGAATTTCTAATGGTTAAATGGAGATAAGATTCTCACAGACTTTCCTGCTTGAGATGGCTTTGAACTGTTTTCCTCAGATCTCAGCCTCCTAAATGGCTAGGATTACAGGAATGGACAACCAGCTCTGATAAAAGGTTTTCTCCTCACTTTGTTACCTGATATATCAGATATATTTGTATTTGGTTATTTGAAATTGGATAGGGAATGGGGGAAAATAAGATGAGGGGTGGGGGGGGAGGGAAATGGGGACCAAGACATGTGAAAGGGTATCAATGTATGGGAATTAATGCACCATCTATCTGGCAAATATCATGTAACCCTTCTATTAATTACAATAAAAATATATGAGGGCAAAAAAAAAGGTTTTCTCTTTGTTGTTGTTTTTGCTTTCTTTTTGTTTTGTTTTTTCATTTATCTATCTTTGAGAAAATAAGTGGGGGGGCATAGAAATGGTGGGACAAAGCATGAACAAATGCAACAGTGGAACTCACTAGATACTATGTTGAAAATGAACTATACAACTTGAGGGTAGGGATGGGAGATAAAATCTGGGAGAGAGCAAAGCAAGGGGAGATACTGTCCAAAAAGAAATATATACTTTATATGACTTATGTAACTGTAACCCCTCTCTATATCATCTTCATAATAACAATAGAATTCATAAGACAAATGTACACCCTGTGCCAAGCATGTAAGCTTGCACAAGAAAAAGAAGAAAAATGAAAGAAGCAAGAAAAAGAAACATGTTTATTATGACCAAGGAAGTGATTTTTAATTTTGTTTTATTTGCCAATTCTGGAGCTTGAACTCTGGGCCTAGGTGCTTCAGCTCAAGGCTTTACCCTTGAGCCACAGTCTCACTTCCCATTTCTAGAGATTAATTGGAGATGAGAGTCTCACAGTCTTTAGTGCCCGGGCTGGCTTTGAACCACGACCTTCAGATCTCAGCCTCCTTAGTAGCTAGGATTATAGGTGGGAGGCATGGAGCCTGGCCCATCTGGCTTTTTCTAAGTAATTTATTGGAAATACATCTCATAGGCGTTCCTGCCCAGGATGGCTTCAAGCCACGATCCTCAGCTTTCAGCCTCTCGAGTAGCTAGTATTTTAGGTGTGAGCTACTACTTAGTTTTAATAAATTCACGTATTTGTTAACTTTTGGGTAGTGATAGTTAACCCAAGGCTTTGGGCAGGATGTGTAAGTACTTCCACCACCAAACCACACCCTGACTCTAAGTTTAATGTATTAAAACTCAGCCACTTGCAGCTAGTTGGTGCCACATTATGCAGAACAATTCTACACTTTGCAGTGGTGTTTACAGGCATTAGACACCATATGAACATTGTGTGTGTGTGTGTGTGTGTGTGTGTGTGTGTGTGTGTGTGTGTGTGTGTGTATGTGTATGTGTGTGTTGGCACTGGATCCTGAACTCAGGACCTTGAGCTCTTGCTTAGTTTCTTTGCTTAAGGCTGGTATTCTACCATTTGAACTACAGATCAACTTCCAGCTCTTTACTGATTAACTGGAGATAGGATTCCCAGATTTTGTCTGTTCAGGATGGTTTTGAACCTTGATACTCAGATCCCAGCTTCTTGAGTAGCTAGGATTACAGGTTGGTATGAATCACTAGCACCTAGTTCCACATGCAGATTTTGTTGTTGTTGTTGTTCTGGTCCTGAGACTTGAACTTAGGTCCTAAGCACTGTTCCGAAGCTTCTTTTTTTTTTTTTTTTTTTTTTTCCTTCAAGGCTAGTGATCTGCCACGTAAACACAGAGGCAAGAGTAGCTAGGATTATAGGCATGGGCTACCTGCCACCTGGCACAAAGAGGAACATATATAGAATTTCAACCAAGTAGTAGGGAAAAAGGTAGTTGGAACATTTGGTATCTGTACAAACTATTGTAGCTTTTTGCATACTGAGTGGAATGAACTGGCAGATGAATATGGCCTTATGCAACGCAGTGAAATCTAAATGAAAAACAAACACCAGGTAGGTCTAAATGGATATGGATTCAATTAAATATTTACCCCCTGCACAGCAGATCTTTTGTAAAGGGCATGTTTATAAACTAGAAGCTTCAGTAATAAAAGGGGGTTGGAAAGGTTTTGTTTGTATGAGACTTTCTGTTTGACATCTAGGCTAATTGTGGTCTATCCCAGCTGCCAGCAGGTATCCTAAGAAACCTCAAATAATTATGCTATTGTATATAACTTGCATTTGTATGTGTAAGTGAGTTGAAAAGATCAGACAAACACCAAAAATATTAGAAATGGTTACTTTTGTTAGGTTATTATAGTTATCACAACTTTAATGTTTTCTGTTTTCTAGTGTGTGAGGGTTTTTTTGTTTTATTTTATTTTTTTTTCAGTATTAGTACTGGGGCTTAAATTCAACTCAAGGCCTTGCACTATTACTAGGCCTTTTTCTATCAAGGCTGGCAGTCTGTCATTTGAACCACAGTTCTAGTTCCAGCATTTTGCTGGTTAATTAAAGATAATAGTTTCACAGAACTTGGTGGCTCATGCCTATAAACTCAAGAGGCTGAAATCTGAGGATTGAGGTTCAAAGACAACCAGAGCAGTAAACTCTTGTGAGACTCTTTTTGTTGCTGTCATTGTTGGTTATGGGGCTTGAACTCAGGGTATAGACACTGTCCCTGAGCCTTTTTTTCTCAAGGCTAGCCTCTACCACTTTAAACCACAGCACAACTTATGGTTTTCTGGTGATTAATTAGAGATAAGAGTCTAACAGACTTTCCTGTATAGGTAGGATTATAGGTGTGAGCCACCAGCCCTTAGCTCTGTGAGACTCTTATCTTGGCTAAAATACCAAAATTCTGACACATACTCCCAAAGAGCTTTATAGGCTTTTCTGCCTGGGCTGCCTTCAAATCTCAATCCTAGGATTACTGGCATCTGACAGTAGTGCCTGGCTGTTTAACTTTTTCTTTTTGATTTTTGTGTTTTAGGGCAGGGTCCAGCTATGTATTCCAAACTAGCTTTGAACTCACTCCTGCTTCCACTTCTGGAGCACTGAGAGTACTGGCATGCCACACCATACCCAGCTTTAGAATATTAAGAACAGTTTTTGTTCGATGGAGAAAAATACAGAGAATAATACAGTAAACATTCATACACTCAGATTGGACAATAGCTTATTATTCCTTATGTTTGCCTTGAATATTTCTTCCTTTCTCCTTTGTTTTGGAGAAATAAAACATTGCTGCTACAGCTTCTCCTTAGAAGCAATTATTAGAATAAGTTCAGTGTTTGCCTATCCATTTTAAGTACTTTTAAGTATGCATATATGCATGAACAATATTCAAAACTTACGTTTTGTGTGTATCTCAAAATTCACAATGAATTATATTGCATGCAGCTCAGTCTGGCTGTCAACTCACTTTCTCAGCCTCCTCAGAGCTGGGATTACAAGTACGAACTACCAGATTCAGCTTAAATCACATGGTTTTTCAAATTATTCTTTTTTTTGAATCTTTAATTTTTTTTTTCTTTTTGCCAGTCCTGGGGCTTGAACTCAGGGCCTGAGCACTGTCCTTGGACTTTCTCAAGGCTGAGCTCTACCACTTGAGCCTCAGCACCACTTCCAGCTTTTTCTCTGTATGTGGTACGAAGGAATCGAACCTGGGTCTTTGAGCATGCTAGGCAAGCACTCTTCCACTAGGTCAAACTCCCAACCCCTCTTTTTTTTTAATGTCAGTCATGGGGCTTGAACTCAGGGACTGGGAGCTTTCCATAATCATTTTCTCTCAAGGCTAGCACTCTATCACTTTGAGCTATAATGCTACTTTCGGTTTTCTGGTGGTTAATTGGAGATAAGAGTCTCACAGGTTTTCTTGCCTAGACTGGCTTTGTACCGTGATCCTCAGATCTTAGCTTTCTGAGTAGCTAGGATTATAGGCATGAACCACTGGTATCTGGCAATTTTTTTTTTATTTATGGTTGTGATTGCTATTAAAAACACACATACATATATTAACTTGAAAATTATTTATTTATTTTAAAAACAGTTTTTGCCAGTCCTGGGACTTAAACTCTGGGCCTAGGTGCTATCCCTGAGCCTCTTTGTGCTCATAGCTAACACTCTAGCACTTGAGTCGCAGCACCCCTTCTAGCTTTCTCTGTGTATGGGTACTGGGGAACCGAACCCAGGGCTTCATATGTGGGAGGTGAGCACTCTACCACTAAGCCACCTTCCCAGACCATGACAGTTAGTTTTTAAAAAAGTGCTCCAACTAAGGCAGTTCCTCAAAAGACTAAACATAGAACTCCCCTATTCCACTACTTGGCATTTATTTACCCAATCGTCCAGAAAAAAGGACATACTAAATCCACTAGCACAACAATGTTCATTGCAGCACTATTCACCATAGCAAAGATATGGAACCAACCCAGATATCCCTCAGTTGATGAATGGATCAACAAGATGTGGTGTTTATACACAATGGAATTCTATACTGCTGTCAGAAAGAACGACATTGCCCCATTTGGAAGGAAATAGAAAGACTTAGAAAAAATCATATTAAGTGAAGTAAGCCAGACTCAAAGGAACATAGGCTCAATGGTTTCCCTCATTTGTCATAATCAGTAGAAACCTTGGGATCTCCTAGCAGAGATTTACAATTTACTATATGGCCTTATGTATCTAGGAAAACCTACATACATAGGCCATATAGTATGATGTTAAATGAAAGGACCTCCAGGATATAGAAACAAAAGCCATATAATGAGTGATTTGGTGTCCTTAATATACTATGTTATCTCTCATCTCTTTTGCTATCCCTTGGTTATCTCATATTGTCACAGTATTTCACCTTGTTATCTGATATATTGTATATATGCTTGATTGGTTATTTGAAATTGGATAGGGAAGGGGAAAACAATAATAATAATAATTATATTAAATAATAATAATAATAAGCGGTGTGGGAGGGGAACAGGGAAATGGGGACCAAGACATGAGATAGGGTATCATGTTTGTGAAGTAATGCACCTTCTATCTGGTGAATATAATGTAATCCTTCTATTAATTACAATAATATATATATATATATATATATATATATATATATGAAAAAGTGCTCCAGGGGCAGGGAGTTTGGCCTAGTAGTAGAGTGCTTGCCTAGTATACACGAAGACCCACATTCAATTCCTCAGTACTACATACACAGATAAAAAAAAAAAAATGCCAGAAGTGGTGCTGCGGCTTACGTGGTAAAAGCCCTAGCCTTGAGAAAGCCTAAGGACAGTGCTCAGGCTCTGAGCTCAAGCCCAGGACAGGCAAAATAAATAAACAAATAAATAGTGTTCCATCCAAAATCACTACCACAATAATAAAAGGAAATGTTTTTATAGAATTCTATTGGCGTGAGCCAGGTCTAACTGAGAGCTAAAACAAGACTTCCTGGAGTATGCAAAGTCTTGAGTTGAGTCCCCACTGCCAGGAAATAGGGGAAAAAGCTGTGGTGTGTATTTTCATATTATATCATTTGTTCTTCACAACAACTTTGGAAAATAGGTATTATCATTGTTGTTGCTGTTATTATAGTACAGAAGTTTGAACTCAGGGCTAGTGCTCAATTGATTATCAATCTACGCCATTTTTTTTTTTTGCCAGTCCTGGGCTTGAGCTCAGGGCCTGAGCACTGTCCTTGGATTTTCTCAAGGCTAGAGCTCTACCACTTGAGCCTCAGCACCACTTCTGGCTTTTATTCTACATGTGGTACCGAGGAATTGAACCTGGGTCTTCATGCATGCTAGGCAAGCACTTTAACCACTAGGCCAAACTCCCGGCCCCAATCTACACCATTTTTGTTGCTTTCTTTTGTGTCAATCCTGGATATTGTACTCTGGGCTTGGGTAATGTCCTGGAGCTTTTGTATTCAAGGCCAGTGCTCTACCCCTTGAGATACAGCTCTTCTTCCAGCTTTTTGGTGGTTAATTGGAGCTAAGAATTACATGGACTTTCCTGATAGGATTGGCTTTGAGATTCTCAGAACCAAGGCCCTGAGTAGTTAGAATTATAGGCATGAGCCACTGACATCCTGCTAGCTCAGCTTTTAAAGGTGATTTTTGTAAAAATCTGGAGTTGGGATCTCATTGACTTTTCTTCTCTGGTTGGCTTTGAAATTTGATCCTCCAGATCTCAGCCTCTAAGTAGATAGGACTATAGTTGTAAACCATAGGCAGGTATTATTAATTCCATATAGATAAGGAAATGTATTTAAGAAGTACAAGGACTTAATTGAGTATGAAGTAAGGTCAGTTTAGGCTACATAGTAATACCAAGAGGCAGACCCTGAAACCAAATCATGGCCTTTACAGGCAGTATTTGCATCTAACCAGACTGTTTCCCATAGTGCCTTGGGTAACTCAACACTTGAATTTGGTGACTCAGACTTTCCTAAGAACTTCTAACCGAAAGTAAAATGTGGACAGAATTATCTCTTAAAGAACAAAAGAAGGCAAGGGTCAAGAAAAGACTAAAAAGAGATCCAGCAGGGCATGGTGGCTCACACCTGTAATCCTAGCTACTCGGGAGGCTGAGATCTGAGGATTATGGTTCAAAGCCAGAAACTACCAAAAAACCAGAAGTAGCACTATGGCTCAAGGGGGAGGGTGGTAGCCTTGAGCTGAAGAACTCAGGGACAGCACCCATGTCCAGAGATCAAGCCCCATGGTAGATCAAAAAAACCACCACCACCACCACCAACAAAAAACTAAACTAAAAGATCCAGCATGGTAGCACGTTTGTCATTCTAGCTTCTTAGGAGACTGAACTAAGACATAGACCTCGGTCCTAGAGATCAAGGCTAGCAAGACCTTGTCTCAAGAAAGAGATGAATAGCTGGGGACGGTGGCTCATGTCCATAATCCTAGCTACTCAAGAGGCTGAGATATGAGGATCAAGGTTCAAAGCCAGCTCAGGCACAAAAGGACTGAAGACTCTTATCTCCAACTAACCTCTAGAAAACAGGAAGTGGGACTTGGCTCAAGGGTCGGGCAGTATCCTTGAGCTCAAGAGCTCAGGGACAGCACCCAGGGCGAGATCAAGCCCCATGACCCACAAAGGGAGAGGGGGGGGGGAGAGGGGAGAGGGGGAGAGAGGGAGAGAGGGAGAGAGAGGCAGAGAGGGAGAGAGGGAGAGAGGGAGAGAGGGAGAGAGAAGGAGAGAGGGAGGAGAAGAAAAGAAAATAAAAAAAGAAAGAGATGAATAAAGTTAGAGAAAGAGATAAATAAAGTTAGATGCAGTGGTTTGGGCCTGTCATCACAGTTATCAGGGAAATATAAATGTGGGGATTGTTGCAAGGCCAAATCCAACATAATTGTGAGACCCTATTTAAATACTACCCAAAGGGAAAAAAAATGCTGGAAGTGTAGCTCAAGTAGAGTATTTGTCTGGCAACCTGAGTTCAAACCCCAGTCCCACAAATTAACAAACAAATAGAAGAAGGAGTGGAAAGAAGATAAGAAAAATAGAGCAAATGAAACAAACAAAAAAAAAAAAAAAGGAAAAACTCTTGGGCACTGGTGGCTTACAGCTGTAATCCTGGCTATTCAGAAGAGGGTCACAGTTTGAAGCCAGCCAGGGAAAGAATCTAGTCCATGAAAATCTTATCTCCAAGTAACCATCAGAAAACCAGAAGTAGCATTGTGGCTCATGTGGTAGAGTGCTAGCCTTGAGCAAAATTGCTCAGGGACAGTACCAGGCCCCAAGTTCTAGCCCCATGACATACTCACTCTCTCTCTCTCTCTCTCTCTCTCTCTCTCTCTCTCTCTCTCTCTCTCTCTCTCACACACACACACACACACACACACACACACAAACACAAACACACACACACAAGTGGTATGTGTTGTATCTATATACAGTGGATTTTTACACAGCTATTAGAATGGATGAAACTGGAACAAATCATGTTAAATGAGGCAAGCCAAGACAGTGTCAAAGAGCAGATCTAAAACACACTGGGATGTGACAAATTCCACAGGATTCTAGATGTTCACAATACAGTGAGACCAAAAGAGCATAGTCTTAAGAGAGAATTACAAAGGTGTAATGCCTAAGTGCCTTTTAATTTTTACATAAAATAACATGTATAGTGAAATGAACTCCTCAGCTATGACAACAATAGACTTCTAAACATATTTTCTTTTTCTGATGATTCTGTATTCTTTACCTTACTTGGGAAGGTGGAGGGAGGGCGCATAACTGGAGGAAAAAGAGTGAAAGTGCAGCAGTAGAGCTCACTGGACACTGATGAAAGTGAATTGTACAACTCACGGGTGGAGATGGGAGGGAGGGAACGGGAGAGGAGGGAACAAATGTCACTGTACGAAAGGAAATGTACTCATTACCTGACTCGTGTAAATGGAACTCCTCTGTACATCATCTGGATAATAGCAATAAAGCAAGATTTGAGAAAAGGAAAAACTATATGAAGACTAAGTGTTTTGGTCATATCTGGGCTTTCATAAATTTTTCCCTGGATTGTTATAGGCTATCAGGTCAAAGTTCATGAAGATTCAAAGGTGAGCGAGCTTAGATGTCATCCTGCCACATAGCCTTTCTTTTAGTGTCTCTGTTGACAACCCAAGGATCAGAAGGTGGGGCAGAAAGCAGATCTCACATCCCCTAGAGCAGAGTTTCCCAGAATACAGTAGAAACCAAAAATAATTGTAGATACTACAGATGTGGGAATTCATAGAACACCAGAAAGTGAAATCTTTTACAATGTGTTTAATCCTTCTCTACCCAGTTTATTAAACAGTGCGAATCAAATGAAAGTGCTCGTTGGGCCTTAATGATTCAAATCCGGCCCAGGCTGGAAAGTCCATGAGGCTCTGATCTCCAGTTAACCACCTAAAAGCCAGCAGTGGAGAAAGCAAGGGAAGGAATGACATTGTTCAGAAAGAAATGTACTCTTTACCTGATCTGTGTAACTGTAACCCCTTTGACATCACCTTTAAAATAACTATTAAATCTGCCTCCTTAGCGCAGTAGGCAGCGCGTCAGTCTCATAAAATAACTATTAAAAATTAAATGAAAAAGTTACAACCATGAGAAAAAAACTTAAAGGGCAATACCCTGGTCCTGAGTTGAAGCCCCAGTGCCAGCACACACACACACACACACACACACACACACACACACACACACACACACACACAAAGAAAATGCTACTTTCTGCTATCCCTATCCAGAATTGTGGGGATTATTTTCCTCTTTCCTACTATTTACCATTCCTTGAAAAAGTCATCAAGTGAGAAAGAGTAAGTTTTTGTTTTAATTACCCCTTTGGTAGAGACCATAAGTGTCTAATCACTTTTAGGTAGAAGAAAAAAAAGCCAGACTAATTTGTTAGTCTATTTGTTCATTTATTTATGCCAGTCCTAGGGCCTGAACTCCGGGCCTGGACACTGTCCAGAGCTATTATGCTCAAGCTAGTGCTCTACCACTTGAGCCATAGCTCTACTTTTGGCTTTTTTGTGTGTGTGGTTAATTGGAGGTAAGAGTTTCACAGACTTTCCTGCCCAGGCGGGTGATTTCAAATCTCAGCTTTCTGAATAGTTAGGATTATATGCATGAGCTGCCGGCACTCAGCGAGTCTAGTTTATTAATATAGCATCAGCATTGTGGTCATCACTGTTATTATTAATAGGAGCAGTACTGAACATGATAGATTTTGAATTCAAGACTTTGCCCAAGTTAGGAAAGCCCTCTACCACTACTCTACCACTATTTTCTAACTAACCCTTAACTTAAGATTGTAATCATGGGGCCAGGAGTTTGGCCTATTGGTAGAGTGCTTGCCTAGTGCATGCACAAAGACCTGGGTTCCATTCATAAATATGATATATATATATATATCATACCTAGGAATCGAACCCAGGTCTCTCTCTCTCTCTCTCTCTCTCTCTCTCTCTCTCTCTCTCTCTCTCTCTCTCTATATATATATATATATATATATATATATATATATATATATATCAAGAAAAAGCTGGAAATGGTGCTGTGGCTCAAGTGGTAGGGCTCTAGCCTTGAGAAAACCCACGGACATTGATCAAGCCCTGAGTTCAAGCTCTGGGACTGGCTAAAAAAAGGATATGTAATCATATCTATATTAATATTTGCCTTCCCCTATGTTTACGGACCCCTTTCTTCTCCAGGGAAAGGGAATAAATGTTTCCTCTTATCAATAGCTCCCCTTTTTTTAAAACCAGTCCTGGAGCTTGAACTCAGAGTCTGGGCACTATCCTTGAGCTTTTATGGCTCAAGTCTAGCATCCTACCACTTAGTGCCACTTCTGGTTTTCTGTGTATGTGGTACTAAGGACTTGAACCTAGGGCTTCATGCATGGTAGGTAAGCACCCTACCAAGAAGCCACATTCCTAGTCCCCTCCTGCTTTGTCTTTTATTTTTTGGTACTGGGATTGATCCTAGGACATTGCATTTGCTAGGCACTGAGTTCCATCCCAGCTCAATATATCCTCTTTTAAGAAAGGTGCCATAAATAGGCAAGGGAACTAAAGAGAGACTTATCAAAAGAAGAGGTTAAAATGGCAGAAAAGCAAATGAGAAAATGCTCATCATCCATGATCATAAAGGAAATGCAAATAAAAACAATCCCAAGATACCACCTTACCCCAACAAGAATGGCCAAGATTTTGAACTCAGACAATGACAGATGCTGGTGGGGTTGTGGAGAAAAAGGAACCCTACTACACTGCTGGTGGGATTGTAAACTAGTTCAGCTACTCTGGAAAGCAGTGTGGAGGTTTCTTAACTGAAAATTGACCTTCCCTACAATCCCGCAGTACCACTCCTGGGCATCTATCCTGAACATCATAACCCAAGATATGATAAAGACACCTGCTCAGCTATGTTCATCTCTGCACTATTCACAATAGCCAGGTGATGGAAACAATCCAGATGCCCTACTGCAGATGAATGGATACAGAAAATGTGGTTTATATACACACAATGGAATTCTACATAGCCAACAGACAAGATAAAATACTGGCATTTGCAGGAAGTGGATGAATCTAGAGCGAATCATGTTGAGTGAGACAAGTCAAGACCTAAGGAAAAAAGGCGCATGGTATCCTTAATATGTGGTTAGTAGATCCTAACAGTACAAGATCAGGACTCAATATTTGCATAGTCAATGCTATGGACATGGTATTGGAAATATAAACACAACTACGTAGACATAAAAATCTATGACTCTATAGACATAATGATTTATTACATAGATTAATATGTATCTATGATATACAAACCCTCAGCCTAATTTTAATCATGTTCTAAAATCTAAGTGCCAGTGATTGTAGATAGAGATTCCCTTCTTGAATACTTGTTTGTTAAATACATCATTTGAAATATGATGTAAAAATCAATATTAATAAATTATTTAATAAAAAAAGAAAGGTGCCATACATCCTCCCTTGGCTGCCTGGTCTCTCATTGGCTATTGACGGCTCCTACTTCTGGGACATCCAAATATCAATTTTCTGATGAGTGCTAGAGCTAGTTTTTCAATGGGCTCTGGGTAGTTCCTTGAGATGAGATGATTAATCTAACTTGACCCCATCAACAACACCTCAGCTTTTATTCCCAGAGCCCACAACTAGAATCACACACACAGCTAGCTGGGAGCTGATGGCTCATACCTGTAATCCTATCTACTGAGGAGGCTAAGATCTGAGGATTACAATTTGAATCCAGCTTGGGCAGAAATATCCATGAGACAATAAATTTCTCAGAAAAAGTTGGAAGTGGTAGAGTCCTAGCCATAAGCAACACCAGACCCTGAGTTCAAACCTAGGAATGGCGCACATGCATACATACACAACACACACACACACACACACACACACACACACACACACACACACAGAACTGTTTAGCATCACACACACATCCAAGCTTCAGGGATCACATACAGGGTTCTGCAACACTGTCTCCCCAGTCCGGGGAGCAGTGTCTGTTACTGTTGCCTGACCCCGATCTGTCATGTCATGCTACCCTAAGCCTGACTAGGCCCGATGAGCAAAGATCCCAAGCCCTGTTCCCCACCCTTCTCCAGGCATGCATGCTACAGACTTCTGGTGGACAATGATAAAGTAACAGAAGCAGGCTTGGCCGCTTAGAGATAAGCCCTGAGGAGGTATTCATCTTCAATCACTTTCAACTCTGTGCAGGAGGTGAAAGTACAGTACAAAAAACCTTCTTTGTTCTCAGTTAGCGATCCTTGTCCCCAGTATGGATGACATAAAAAAAAAAAATTCTCCCTTGGTGCTAGTTGCAGTCACCTCCCTGACACTTTTGTCTCCATTCAGAGAGAGCAAGCTAACTTAAGACAACAACATTTATCTATGCACTAGATGATTTAGTATTGTCTGTGCTTATTTTCACTGCATATTCCACTTATGACAAATGGTACTGTCTATTTACCATGGTGACATATTATCATGATATATTTGCTTGAGTTTTCAGAGCTCTACCACTGAATATCCCCCCACTAGACACTGATTTTGCCAATGCTTTGATCTTAGACTAACCAGCCTCCAGAGCTGAGAAACAATATTATCTTCTTGAGCCATGCACTGGTGACTCATGCCTGTAATTCTAGCTACTCAGGAGGCTGACATCTGAGGATCACAATTCAAGCAAATCCAGGCACAAAAGTCTGTGAGACTCCAGTTAACCACCAGAAAACAAGAAGTGGTGCTGTGGATCAAAGTGATAGAGCACTGGCCTTGCGCTGAAGAGTTCAGGAACTGTTCCAGAGTTCAAGCCCCATGAGTGACCACACACACAAACACACACACACACACACACACACACACACACACACACACCTTCTTGGAAGTGGAGGTATGATTCAAGCAGTAGAATTTCAGCCTTGAGCAAAAAAAGTCAAGCAAGAGGACAAGAATCAGCACAAAAAAAAGAAAAACTATCTTTATACATTAGGTAGAAACAGTTAAAAGGATATTTAGAAGCCAACTTTCTAAAAGCCCACTTTAGAAATAAGGGGGGGGCTGGGAGTTAGGCCTTGTGGTAGAGTGGTTGCCTACTGTGCACAAAGACCCAGGCTCAATTCCTAGATATCACATACATAGAAAAAGCCAGAAGTGGTGCTGTGGCTCAAGTGGTAGAGCTCTAGCTTTGAGAAAGCCCAAGGATAGTCAGTGCTCAGGCTCTGAGCTCAAGCCTGGAACTGGCAAAGAAAAGGAAAGAAAGAGAAAGGAAGAAAGAAAGAAAGAAAGAAAGAAAGAAAGAAAGAAAGAAAGAGAGAAAAAGAAAAGAAAAAAATGAGGAGCTGTGCTGTAGCTCAGTTGGAGAGCATGTGCTTATCTGATTGAGGCCCTGGATTCAATTCCCAGTACCAAAGAAAACCAATGAAAGAGATAAAAGAAAGTCAGAAGAGTGAAATTGAGCCTTATGTTACCTGCTTAAAGTAGTGATTGTTGTATGTGGAGAGACATGTCTATAATCCCCAACCCACAGGAGGAACTCGGAGGAACTCGGGGAGATGGAGAATTGGGCTTTGAGAGCAGCCAGGACTATATAATAAGAACTTGTCTCAAAAGAAACACCTACACCCCAAAATAAAGCAAATAAACAAAGCATTGTTTGCTTACCAGTGAATAGTTATGGATATTAGCTACCCATTCCAGTATTGAGTACACTCATATGTCTATTATTACAATGTGTGTGTGTGTGTGTGTGTGCGTGTGTGTGAATACCAGTACTGGGGCTTGAATGTAGAGCCTGGGTGCTGTCCTTTGGCTTTTTCTTCCAAGGTTGGCCTTCTACTACTTGAGCCACAGCTCTACTTCCAGCTTTTGGCCTGTTGATTGGAAAGTCTTGCATTTTCTTGCCTTGGGCTGGCTTCAGACTGTGATTCTCAGACCTTAGCCTCTGACTAGCTACTATTACAGGCATGAGCCACAGGCACCTGGCCACCACTACAATTTAAGAGCATTTCCACCATCCTGGAAAGACCCAGCATGCTCCTTTTCTGTCACTGGTCTTCTATCCCTAGCCCAAGCAGCCCAACCTATTTTAAGTGTCTATAGAGTCAGTTGCCTTTTCTAGTGTAAGACTCATACAATAGGTGGTTGGGTTGTTTTTTTTTTTTTTTTTTTTTGGTCTGGCTTCTTTTACTTAGTGTAATGTTTTGTTGCTCAGACATGAATAATGCTACAAACATCTACATGTGAGTCTTTGTGTGGACATATATTTTGATTCCTCTTGGGTAGCTGCCTAGAGTAGAATTGCTGGGTTATGAGTATGGTAAATTTGTGCTTAACTTTTTAAGAAACTGCCAAACTGTTTTCCTTAGGCTATCCCTGGAAATTTTCTGACCCAAGCTTCAAACTTTCCTGCTAGGAAAGTATGAGGGTGCCAGGTATTAGATGTATTACTTAGAATACTTAGGTGTGATGTGAGACCATATCCTTTTTTTTTTTTTTTTTGCCAGTCCTGGGCTTGAGCTCAGGGCCTGAGCACTGTCCCTTGACTTACTCAAGGCTACAGCTCTACCACTTGAACCTCAGCACCACTTCCGGCTTTTTTCTATGTATGTGGTACTGAGGAATCGAATCCAGGTCTTCCTGCATGCTAAGCAAGCACTCTACCACTAGGTCAAACTCCTGGCCTCACATCTTTTTTTTAATATTTCATATTATTTATTTTTGTACAGTTTGGGAGCTTGAACTCAGGGTGTGAGCACTGTTTTTTAGCTTTTTCACTCTAGGACTCTACCATTCTAAGTTAAAACTCTATCACTTAAGCCATACCTCTGCTTTGGGCTTTTTGCTGGTTAATTGGAAATAAGAATCTCACAGACATTTCAGCTTCAAACCTCAGATCTCAGACTCATGAGTAATAAGGATTCCAGACATGAGCCACCAGTGCTTGACTTCTTGTGACCCCATTTTACTTTATTTTTATTTTTTTCCAGTCCTGGGGCTTGAACTGAGGGCCTGAGCACTGTCGTTGGGCTTTCTCAAGGCTAGCACTCTACCACTTGAGTCACAGCACCACTTCCAGCTTTTTTTTTTTCTGTGTATGTGGTTCCAAGGAATCGAACCCAGGGCTTCATACATGCTAGGTGAGTACTCTACCACTAGGTCAAGCTACCAGTCCTTTATTACCCCATTTTAGAGGTAAGAAGCCTATGGCTTTAAGAGGTTAACAAACTTTCAGAAGCTCAATCTGCCTTGACAAGGCCAGGATCCAACTCTTGTTTCACATGCAATCCTTTCCCCATGGTGGGTGATCACTGGCTAGCTACTTGTTTGTTTCTTTTTGTTGGTCATAGGGCTTGAACTCTGGGTCTTGACATTGTCCCTGGGCTCTTCAGCTCAAAGCTAGTACTCTACCTCGTCCAGCCATTATGGCACCTCCAGTTTTCTGGTGATTAGTTGGAGATAAAAGTCTCACATACTTTCCTGCTGAGCTGGCTTGAAACTGATCCTCAGATCTCAGCCTCCTCAGTAGCTAGGATTTGAGGTGAGAGCCACTGGCACCCAGTGCCAGGTGTGGGAGAGGATGTGCCATAGCTCAGACAGTGGATTCCCACAAGAGATCAGGTGAATAATAGGTCTGTCTGGCTAGGAAAGGAAGTCTTTTTATCACTTGGCCTCCGAATTGATGGATTAATGTGACTCAATATTTTCTTGAAGTTTAAAAAGAAAATTCGTTCAGGCTCATCAGTGACACAGCAAATAAGCAAGCTGGCACTCGAAGGATGTTTCCATCTTTGTGACTTTACAGTCTTGTAATCACTTGGCTGGCCACAGACTGGAAGAGGAGATTTTTTGCTATCCTTTTGTCTATGAGTCAGCAAGTAGCTTAGTTACTGAAATCACACCTGTTAACAAGTCCAGGCAACTGCAGACAGCATCATTCTAGGGCCTTGTCTTGTATGCAGGGTTGAAACACAAACAGCAGGGTAAATAAATGAATTAGATAAAAACACAGGAAATAACATCATGCAGTTGAAAAGATCATGCAAGACATTATAGCATTCTAAAATCTTTATCTTTGCTAAGATTTTCCTAAAAGCCCCATCTTTATACATCCTTGTGTCTAGGAGCATTGTTTAAAGAAATAAGCAGGAGGTTTGGTATTTTCCTTGAAGGTAGGGCCGTGTCTTGTTCAGCTTTATCTGTCCTGCAGTACATGGCATGATGTCTTGTAACAACAGACCTTTTCCATATCCCACCTAGATAAAGGCAATCAATCAGTCTCTCAGTAACCACTCTCCCTCCTCCACACCTCTTTCCAGGCCATTTCCTCCACTGCTTCCTGAATTATCTTTCTAATGCACATTTTTTTTGAAACTCCAGGAGAAAGGACATTTTATTATTTAAGTAGATTTATGGTATTACAAAGAGAATCATGGTAGGACCAAATATTACAATGTTAGCATCAAACAAAGGGGAGAGCTCACACATACCAGGCAAGCACACTGCCACTGAACATGCTGCCAGCCTTTTCTGTGCAACGATGCCTACAGACTTATGGGATGACCAAAGTAAAACAAAAATAGTTTACGGCTGTCAATTGCTGCTCAACAAAAATCCACATATTTTTCCATACGAGATCTTAAAGGATGATTAAAAAATAAAAAGCTTTCTTAAGCCAGGCTCATACCTATAATCCTAGCTACTCAGGAGGTTGAGATTTGAGGATTATGGTTCAAAGCCAGCCTAGGCTAAAAAGTCTGTGAGACTCTTATCTCCAACTAACCACCAAAAGCTGGAAATGGAGCTGTGGCTCTAGCGGTAAACTTCCAGCCAGGAACAGAAAATGGTAGGCAAGAGAATAAAGCCCTGGGTTCATGTACCTGTGCCAGCAGGTACACACAAAAATTCTGCCTAACCCAGGTGCTTGTGACTCACACCTGTAATCCTAGCTATTCAGGTGGCAGAGATCTGAAGATTGCAGTTAGAAGCCAGCCCAGGTAGAAAAGTCTGTGAGACTCTTACCTCCAATTAACCATCAAAAAGCCAGGAGTAGAGCTGTAGTTCAAGTGGTAGAGTGCTTGCCTTGAGTTTTTTTTTTTTTTTTTTAAAGCTCAAAGGCAGGGTTTGGGCCCTCAGTGCAAGTCTTAGTACTACCACAAAATAAAAAGAGTAATATTAATTTTTAAGGCTTCAAAGAACAATCTTCAGGAAAGAGAAGGTATAAGAATGGAAAATAAATTATTTTCTATTTTTACTCATCTCTTCAGAGTAGAATCACTGATTCATTCAACCTACAACTTTGAGGGTTTTTTAAAAGGTCAAATCTTTATTTTAAGATGATAGAAATGCTCATACTTCAAAGTAAAAGAAATTAAGAAAAAGCAATTGAGTGCCAATTTTTCTAATATAAGGCAATTTAGTGAAATGTAATTTGAGAGACTGTAATGGTCATTTACACTTAAATTGCTGGTTACTTTCTTAACAAAAGCTAAATGCAGGAACGGAGAGTATAAGCTCAGTGGTAGCATACAGAAGGTTTGATTTCTAGCACTGAGAATAAATAAATAAAAGTGTACAAATGAGCTAGATACTGATGACTCATCCTTGTAATCCTACCTACTCAGGAGGCTAGAATCTGAGGAGTCCAGTTCAAGCCAGCCCACGTAAGAAAGTCTATGAGACTATTATCTTTAACCACCAAAAAGCCAGAAATGAATTGTAGCTCAAGGGGTAGAACACCAGCCTGGAACAAAAAAGGTAACCAAGAGTACTAGACAAGGATTGGAAGTAGTTTCTCTTTTTTTGTTTTGTCAGTTGTAGGGTTTGGACTCAGGAAGTGGGCCCTGTCTTTGAGCTATTTTTTTTTTTTTTGCCAGTCCTGAGGTTTGAACTCAGGGTTTGGGCACTGTTCTTGAGCTTCCTCAAGGCTAACACTCTACCGCTTGAGCTACAGCACCACTTCCGGCCTTTTCTGTGTATGTGGGACTGAGGGCTTTGTGCATGCTAGAAAAGCACTCTGTTAGGCCACACTTCCAGTCATCTCTGAGCTCTTTTTACTCAAGACTAGTGCTCTACCACTTTGAGCCAACGTTCCACTTCCAGTTTTCTAGTGGTTAATTGGAGTCTTAACAGACTTTTCCTTCCCAGGCTGGCTTTGAACTGGGTTCCTCAGATTTCAGAATAGGTAGGATTATAAGTATGCATACCATGAGTGCAAGACCCAGGACTGGCAAAAAGAAAAAAAAAAAGTGGTGGCAGAGCCAGAAGTACCACATACATAGAAAAGCCGGAAGTGGTGCTGTGGCCCAAGTGGCAGATCGCTAGCCTTGAGGAAAAAGCCCAAGGACAGTGGTCAGACCCTGAGTTCAAGCCCCAAGACTGGCAAAAAAAAAAAAAAAAAAAAAAAAAGTGATGGCACCTTTAAAAGGTGGGGCTTGGTAGGAGGTTAATTTAGTCACTGGGGGCTTGCCCTGAGGTGTGATTAATGGCTGTTTATGCCAAGTGAGTTAGATCTGAGGGACTGGAATAGTTACCAAGGGGGTTACTATGAAGTGAGACCACTCTACTACTTTAGTTCCATTCACATGAACTGCTCACAGCTGTCTCATGTGTGCCCTTATCATATGATATCATTTCTCTTGTTTTAATACAGTACCCAAGCTTGGGCTTTTTAGCCTTCACATCCATGGCTCAGCTACATGCCAGTGGCTCACACCTGTCATCTTAATACTCAAGAGGCTGAGATCTGATGATCAAGGTTTGAAGCCAGCTCATATAGAAAAGCCAGCTCATATCAGAAGCCTGGGGCGGTGGCTTGTGCCTGTAATCCTAGCTACTCAGGAGGCTGAGATCTGAGGATCAAGGTTCAAAGCCAGCCCAGGCACAAAAGGACCTGAGACTCTTACCTCCAATTAACCTTTAGAATAAAACGGGAAGTGGGGCTTGGCTCAAGGGTAGGTGGGTAGCCTTGAGTGGAAGAGCACAGGGACAGCACCCAGGCCTACTTCATGCACCACAATTCACACAGACACACACACACACACACACACACACACACACACACACACACACACACACACACACAAGTCCATGAGAATTTTTTTTAAAGAATCTCCCATTAACAACCAAAAAGCCAGAGGTAGAGCTGTGAGCACTTTTCTTGAGTGAAAAAACTAAGGGACAGTGCTCAGGCACTGAGTTCAATCCCCAGTAACAGCACACAAATGCACACATCTATGAACCAAACAAACTTCATTTCCTTATAAAGTATTAATCTTGGGTACCCATAGCAATACAAAATATACTAAGACAGAAATAAGGCATTCCAGATTATTTATCATTTATACATTACAGAAAGCTGAACATTTCCAGGTTTATCAATCAGTACTCTTCTTGGAAATGGGTGTGACAAACCTACTAAGAAAGTTGTTAAATGTATCCAATTTCAGCTTAGCATACACATGGAAACATAATGGTATGTTAGTGAATTTACAATTATATATTAGTGATTTTACAATTATGTTGTCCTAGTTGTGTATGCCCAGTCATGTACACAGAATTTAAAGATCCTTTAATTATATGTGTGCAAACTCTATCTTGTTGGAAAAATAACTAGGCCAAAAAATTGTAGCAAATTGACAGCGTTACTATGTTGTTACACAGAGCTAGTAAAATGAGATAAAACATTGTATTCAGTCTTGAGAACAGAAGATATAAAAGGAAGATGGCAAGACAGTGGATAACCCTGAAAGAGCTATTCTAACTTCAGAAACCACAGTATCAGTTTCTGCTGAGCAAAATTAGCCAAAGTTAAAGAAAAAAGACATCAGCAATATCTCCTAGTAAAAGAAAGCTGATAAAATGAGAGTCTAATACATATCTTGTGGCAATATAAAAGCTGTTTTTTTAAAGAAAGGTGTATATGGGGCCAGGAGCATAGCCTAGTGGTAGAGTGCTCGCCTAGCATGCATGAAGCCCTGGGTTTGATTCCTTGGTACCACATACACAGAAAAACCTGGAAGTGGCACTGTGGCTCAAATGGCAAAGCGCTAGTCTAGAGCAAAAAGTGTATAAGCACAATGCCCAGGCCCGACTGGCAAATACTATGTGTATGTATGTATATACACACACATACACACACACACACACAACACACACACACACACACAATACTGGGGCTTCAACTCAGGGCCTGGGCACTGTCCTTGAGCACTTTTGCTCAAAGCTAGCTCTCTAATACCTGAGCTACAGAGCTGCTTCTGGCTTTTTCTGTGTATGTGGTACCAAGGAATCAAACCCAGGGCTTCATGCATGCTAGGCAAGCACTCTACCACTGGGCTACACTCCCGGCCCCCATTTTTTTTTTTTTTTTTGCCAGTCCTGGGCTTAAACTCACTGCCTGGGCACTGTCCTTGGACTTTCTCAAGGCTGGAGCTCTATCACTTGAGCCTCAGCACCACTTCGGGTTTTTTTCTACGTATGTGGTACCAAGGAATCAAACCCAGGTCTTCGTGCATGCTAGGCAAGCACTCTACCACTAGGCTAAACTCCCGGCCCCCCAAATATTTTTTTTTAAAGAAAGAAATATATCAACTTTTTGGACACTGGTGATTCACACCTATAATCCTAACTACTCAGGATGCTGAGATTTGAGGACTTGAGATTGTAGTTTGAAGCCTTGCCAGGACAGTTAAACAGGAGAGACTCTTCCCTCTAATTAATCAGCAAGAAGATAGGAGTGGAGGTGTGACCGAAGGGGTAGCGCACCAGCCTTGAGTTTAAAATCTAAACAAGGCCCTGAGTTTAAGCCCAGTACTAGTACCAAAAATAAAAAAAATCCCCAAAAAACAATCACCAACTTTCAGAAAATAGCAGCCCCTAAAACAGAGGACAATTGGACAATTACACAGATGGTAAGGATTGCATTAATGATATTTTCCTCCTTCCTTCGTTTACCCCTCCTTTTTTCTTCTACTCCCTCCCCTGAAGGCTCTCTCTTTTTCTCTGTCTCCTTCAATCTTATTTTTTTGGGAGTGTGCTGGTGATTGAATTCAGGACCTTCACTTGCTAAGTATATGCTCTATTACTGAACTACACCCATTAAATATTAATATATTACTTCATTAAGCAGTAAAATTATGTTTAATATTATGCTTTATTTTATAAACCCAGTGGGGTAACAGATATTCATCCCCTATTCTTCTGTATTATCTACTTTTTTTAAAAAAAAAAAAAAGCAGGGCCAGGAGTTTGGCCGAGTGGTTAAAGTGCTTGCCTAGCATGCACGAAGGCCCGGGTTCGATTCCTTGGTACCACATACATAGAAAAAAGCCGGAAGTGGTGCTGAGGCTCAAGTGGTAGAGCTCTAGCCTTGAGAAAGTCCAAGGACAGTGCTCAAGCCCTGAGCTCAAGCCCAGGACTGGCAAAAAAAAAAAAGCAAATTGAAAATGTTATGTATGTGGGAGATAGGACTTTGAATGTTTTCTATCTTTTCTATAAAGAACTGTTTGGCCAGGGATAGTGGCTCATACCTGTAATCTTAGCTGTTTCAAAAGTAAAGATTAGGGGCTGGGAGGTTGGCCTAGTAGTAGAGTGCTTGCCTAGCATGCACGAAGACCCGGGTTCGATTCCTTGGTACCACATACATAGAAAAAAGCTGGAAGTGGTGCTGAGGCTCAAGTGGTAGAGCTCTAACCTTGAGAAAGTCCAAGGACAATGCTCAGGCCCTGAGCTGACAAAAAAAAAAAAGTAAAGATCAGGAAAATCATCACAATGCAAGGTAAACCTGGCAAAAATTTATTGAACCCCATTTCAACCAATAAGCAGGGTGTGGTGGTTCAAGTGTATTCCCTAGATACTCAGAAAACATTAATAGGACAGTGGTCCAGGTTAGCCCCAGGACAATAAGTAAATCAAAAAGAGTTGAGGATGTGGCTGAAGGGGTAAAATGCCTTCCCTGTATTCCCAATACTACAAAAACCAAAACACCCAGACACAGACACACAGACATACATAGACACAGACATAGAAACACACACACACACACACACACACACACACACACACACATAGACACTCCCCCTCCCCCACACACATTGTTTTAAAAAATGTTAAAGAAAAAAGGAAAGGGGCTGGGAATGTGGCATAGTGCCTGGCTAGCATACATAAAGCCAGTATCACATAAACAGATAAAAGCCAGAAGTGGTGCTGTGGTTCAAGTGGTAAAGTGCTACCCTTGAGAAAACCTAGGTCCTGAATTCAAGCCCCAGGGCTGGCAAAAAAAAAAATAATCTAACAGGAAATTTTCTGCCCAAGCTGGCTTCCAATCATGATTCTCAGATCTCAGCCTCATAAGTAGCTAAAATTACAGACATGAGCCCCTGGCATTTTGCTTGATTTTATTTTAATCACTATTATTAAGGCATCTCATCTGGTTTTCCTGTGACATTCCTACATATGTATATATCAAATTTTGATTTAATTCACTCTCCCTACTATTTTCTCTTATCTGATTTCTGTCTCCAACACTCAGCCCCATATCCTGCCGAGTAGTCACTGTATTTCTTTCAAGTTGACTTAAAAAAAAACTCTTCTAGATTCTGCACGTAAAAGAGACATATGAGGCACTTATCCTTCTGTATCTAGTTTATTTTGCTTAATATGATTTTGAGTTTCTGCAAATGAAATGATTTTAGTCTCTTTTATGGTTGAATAACACTTCATTATGAAGGTTATTTTAATATGATTAGAAAAAGCAATTGCATGAACATTTACATTCCATGGCCACTAAGGAAAGTAACTAAAAATGATACTAAATAAAAACGATTATACTTAAATTCACACAAAATTGGTCTCTTGTTTTCTAAGGAGTAAAAGCTCAGGGCTGGGAATGGGGCTTAGTGGTAGAGTGCTTGCCTAGTATGCATAAAGGCCTGGGTTTAATTCCTTAGTACCATGGAAACAGAAAAGGCCAGAAGTGGCACTGTGGCTCAAGTGTAGAGCGCTAGCCTTCAGTACAGAAAGGATCAGGGACAGAGTTCAAGCCCCAGGATGGGCAAACTAACTAACTAACTAAATAAGGAGTAAAGGCCAGCACTGGTGGCTTATACTTGTAATCCTAGCTACTCAGAAGACTGAGATCTGAAGTTGGACATTCAAAGCCAGCCCAGGCAGACAAGTCTTGGAAACTCTTATCTCCAATTAAACCACAAAATGGTGGAAGTGGAGGTAGGGTTCAGGTAGACAAAGCTGAGCAAAAACATGAGGCCCTGAATTCAGGCCCCAGTACCAGCAAAATAGTGGAAAAGAAAAAAAAAAAAGAGAGCAAAAAGTTGAGCAACTTAAGCTGGAAATAGTGCTGTGGCTCAAGTGATAGAGCTCTAGCCTTGAGAAAGCCCAAGGACAGCACTTAGGCCCTGAGTTTAAGCCCCAGGACTGGCACAAAAAAAATGTTTGAGCAACTTCAAAATTCAAAGCTTAGGTGTGTTGTTTTTACTTTTTACTTCTTTTTCTTTCCTTGTTCTGAAGATCATATCCAGGCATGCTAGGCAGGTGCTCTACTTTTTTTTTTTTTTTGGCCTGTCCTAGGGCTTGAACTCTGGGTCTGGGCAATGTTACTGAGCTTCTTTCACTCAAGGCAATCACTCTACTACTGGAGCCTCATTGTCACTTTAGGCCTTTTTGAGTAGCTTATTGAAGATAAGAGTCTCATGACTTTCTTGCCCTGGCTGGTTTTAAACTGTGATCTTCAGATCTCAGCCTCCTGAGGAGCTAGGATACAGATGTCAGCTGTTGGCACCCAGAAAGTACTCTACTTCCAAGCAACATTTTCATATCTGTCTCATATGAATAATCAGAAAATTATCCTTACAGAGGGGATTTTTTTCTCCAGTCCAGGGACTTGAACTCAGGGCTTTCTCAAGGCTCGAGTTCTACCACTTGAGCCACAGCATCACTTCCAGCTTTTTCTATGTATGTGGTACCAGGAATTAAACTTAGGTCTCCATGCATGCTAGGCAATCACTTTAACACTAGGCCAAACTCCTGGCCCCCAGAGAGGATTTTTTAAAATGTAATTTATGGTGCTTTGGATCCTCTCCATCTTTTAAAATTATGCATCCATGGCTCTAGTAACAACATCATTGTCTTTTTAGTCTCATAGACTTTTGCCATATGTAATGGAAAAATCCATCCAAATTTTTTCATCTCATTTGCATCAGCAATATCTATTTCTAAGGGATTATTCATGGATTACCATAAATATTCAGAACCATATTCCGTGGATCTTAGTCTTTGCTATATTTGGCTTAGAGTTTTGTTTTGTGAAAAAATGTTTTATTTCCTTTTTCCATTCAGCATATGAATGTTTAGCACTGTTGGTCAGCCATTATACGATAGGGAGTTTACTCAAAGTCCTTAAATTAAAATTTAAGAAAACTAAGAATAGATGTTCTCTCTGTACTCCATTGAAGAAAATTCTTAGGAAGTATTTTAATGTTCTCTGGTATCCATCTTTTTGAAAACTGGTCATTCATATCTTCTTAGCCTACTCCACTGAAGATGTGAATTTTGTTTTCCCTGTGGTTTTTTTTTCATTTTTTTTCTCTCCAGAACTGCCTTTCTGCTCTCTTTGAAAAGAAATCTAGTATATCACAAGCTTATAAATCTAGTTGTCTATCTGGACACCAATGGCTCATGCTAATCTCAACTATTCAGAAGGCTGAGACATAAAAAATCCTGGTTCAAAGCCATCTCTGGAAAAAAAGGTGCATGGATTCCATCTCCTAATAACTGGCAAAAAGCTGAGTGAAGGCATGGCTCAAGTGGTAAAGCAATTCTTGAACAACCTAAATAAATACAAGGCCCTCAGTTCAAGACACTGTTCCAGCACAAACCAAGTTGTGTTTCTCTTTCATTCCTATCTGTTCCTTCTCTAATTCCCTATTATTGTTCAGCTAGCATTAAAGGTAAATCAGAAACAGGGAGAGTAGCTGGACTCTGGTTGCTTGTGCTGTAAATCTAGCTTTTCCGGAAGCTGAGATCCGAGAATTACAGTTCAAAGCCAGCCTGAGCAAGAAAATCTGCCAGACTCTGATTTCCAATTTGCCACTAATAAAAAAATAAAGTTTGATATTTCATTTCCACCCTCTGCACACGCACACACACACACACACACACACACACACACACACACACACACACACACACATGCTTCGAACACATACAATGTGAGTATCTCTCACCATAAAATCAGTCCTTTTATTTTCTCCAGTCCTGGGGCTTGCACACAGAACCTGGGCACTATTCCTGAGCTGCTTTTGCTCAAATGTAGCACTTTACCACTTGAGCCACAGCACTACTTCCAGCTTTTTCTGTTTATGTAGTACTGAGGAATTGAACCCAGGGCTTCATGCATGCTAAGCAAGCACTCTATCACTAAACCACATTCCCAGATAGACCTTTTCCTGGATTAGCCATGAGCTTCTATCCTCCAATCTTCTCTTGTCCAATAGTTGGGATTTCAGATGTGTGTTACCATACTCTACCTTCTACTGTTTTGAGTGTGCAGAGCAGTTATTTATTTTTAAGCTTTTATATCAACTTTATTCTCAGAGCCAACCTGTGAGATAACAAACCCCCACATTGCCAACTGTTGTAGGAATCCTGGTCCTTCTTACATGTACCAAAATCTCACATTCAACAATGAGTTCTGGGTTACAAAAGAGGATTTAGTATTTGTATCTGTCTGTAAAGCTTTGTTATAAGTTAAACAGAGACACACACACACATGCTCCAGAGCAGTTATGTTGTGGATGGTTCCCACTTTTGGGTTTGTCTTGCTGTTTTTCTTTTCTTTTTCCGTCAGTTTGCATTTTAGCCACTTCCCCAATATATCTACACCACCATACTCAGCCTGAGCAATGAATTTTATTGCATCTTGATAGGTTGCTTTCACTAGCACTCTGCTGCCAAATTAGACACCACAGTCTCACAGGGACTCTGCTTTGCCCAGGCTTGAACTCAGGGCCTGGGCACTGTCCTTGGACTTCTTTTGTTCAAGGCTAGTACTCCATCATATGTACCACAGCACCACTTCCAGCCTTTTCCATTTATGCGGGACTGAGGAACTAGACCCAGGGCTTCATGCACATTGGGCAAACACTCTACCACTAAGCCACATTCCCAGCCCATGCTGTTTCTTTATAGTTAAATCAAGTTAGTTTCTGGAAGTCTGAAGCCTTCCTTAGTCTTGACAGAAGATCACAATTTGGAAGCAGATCAGGAGATTAACTTAGAGTTCTTACTCTTAGGTTCAGGTGACTCTCCCGTCTCAGCTTCTCATGTAGGTGAGACTATGGTGGCCCCAAGTGTCCAGGCAGTGACCACTTTATCTTTGATCACTAGGATGAGATGCTGTCTGTAAAGGACTCCATTAGGAGTTATTATTTTTCTCTTTGTAACTAATAAATATCGTCTGTGTGTGTGTGTGCGCGTGCGTGTCTGTGTGTGTGTGTGTGTGTGTGTGTGTATGTGTGTGTGTGCCAGTATTGGGGCACGAACTCAAGGATCTGAACTCTCACTCAGCTGCTTTGCTCACTACTACTGGCTCTACTACTTAAGCAACACCTCTACTTCAGGCTTGTCTGTGATTGACACAGAGTCTTGTGGACTTTCCTGCCTGGCTAGCTTGGAACCTTGATCTTTAATTCTTAGCCTTCTGAGTAGCAAGGGTTACAGGTAGGTATGTGTGCCACTAGTGCCTGGCTCTAATAAGCATCTTATCTCAGGGCCGGGAGTTTGGCCTAGTGGTAGAGTGCTTGCCTAGCATTCAGAAGACCCGGGTTCGATTCCTTGGTACCACATACATAGAAAAAAGCTGGAAGTGGTGCTGAGGCTCAAGTGGTATAGCTCTAGCCTTAAGAAAGTCCAAGGACAGTGCTTAGGCCCTGAGCTCAAGCCCAGGACTGGCAAAAAAAAAAAAAAAAGCATCTTATCTTTTCTGGGTCAGTGGGTGGTAACTCAGTGGAGGCCCTTGATTCTCTTCCCATACTACAGTAGAAAAAAAGTTATCCTTTGTGACAAGATGTTGAGCTGTACATTGATAGTGAAGTATCAAATTCTTAGCCAGGATAATATTGGCATTGATCTCTCTCTCTCTCTCTCTCTCTCTCTCTCTCTCTCTCTCTCTCTCTCTCTCTCTCTCTCTCTCTCTCTCTCTCTCTCTCTCTCTCTCTCTCTCTCTCTCTCTCTCTCTCTCTCTCCCTCTCTCCCTCTCTCTCTCCTTTCATGGTTAATTGGAGATAGGAATCTCACAGACTTTCCTGCCAGGCTGACTTCTGATGGTGATATTTAGATCTCAGCCTCCTGAGTAGTGAGAATTACCAATGTGAGCCACTAGTGCCTGGCAACATTCTAGCTTAAATTATGGTTGAGAATTCTAGCTTGAATTGTCGTTGCGTTTGGGTATTTTCTCTGGCATTCTCTTGGCTTCCCCTGCAATGATGAGCTTTCCTTTTCCCCCCAGTAACTTCTGCTGTGTGTATGTGTGTGCGTGCTTATTTTTTGATGCTGAGGACCTGTGGGGTTTCTCATACTCTAAGCAAGCACTTTTGTGGTAGTTGTGTGGTAAAAACTTGTATAAATAGCATGCTGACTTTTTTTTTTTTTGAGATACAGTCCAGATAGTCTGGACTGGCCCCAACTTTCTCCCATCCTGCCTCCACCTCCTGAGGTGATAGCCATGGTCTATCACATCTTGCTGCTTCAGGTATTTTATTCATAGTATATCCTTTTTTCCCTTTTTGCAGTACTGGGATTTGAACTCAGGACCTAGCACTTGTTAGGCAGGCACTTTATGACTCGATCTATCCTTGTAGCTCTTATTGCCTTAGTTATTTTTTTAAATCATACCAGGTCATTTTTTAAAATTTTTTTTATTGTAATTAGTAAAAGGGTTACATGATATTTGCCAGATAGAAGGTGCATTAATTCACATACATTGATACCCTTTCACATGTCTTGGTACCCATTTCCCTCCCCCCCCCCACACCCCCCACCCGTCTTGGTTTTCCCCCCCTTCCCTATCAAATTTCAAATATCCAAATACAAATAAATTCAATATATCAGATAACAAAGTGACCAGGTTATTTTTTTTTAATTTAAAATTCCTTGATTCTTATTTCTAATGTAATAGAGACCATTTCATTAAGTAATTCTCTGGATTTTTATTTCCACATAGAGACAGTAAACAAAATTTATCCACTGCTCTGTTTGGCTGCCAACCTCTTGTGCCTCTCTTCGGCGATGGTGAGGCGCATCCCCTTTCCTCAGGGAAGAGAAATCCAAGGTTTATTGCCTTTGCCAATAACAAAGATGTTGGAAAGTCGGGTAGCAAAGCTGTTGCCGTTGGCATCTTTCACATGAACCACATCGAAAGAACCTGGGTGTCTCTCTCTGTTGGTGATTACACCAATTCTTCCCAAGTTAGCTCCTCCAGTCACCATACACAGGTTCAGTGTCAAACTTGATGAAATCGGTTATCGTGCCAGTCTCTAAATCAATTTGAATGGTGTCATTGACCTTAATAAGTGGATTTGGGTAGTGAATGGTTCGAGCATCATGAGTGACCAGATGAGGGATTCCTTTTGTGCCCACAAAGATCTTTCTCACTTTGCACAACTTGTACTTCACCTCCTCAGGTGTAATGCGGTGAACAGCAAAGCAACCCTTGGTGTCGTAAATCAGACAGAAATTCCCCCAGTTTTGTCATCCATAAAACCAGAAGGGTAAGGGTGTGATATCAGTTGACTTTGCCATCGATCTTAATAAAACGCTGCATGCAGATTTTCTTGACTTCATCTCCTGTCAAGGCATACTTAAGCCTGTTCCTTAGGAAAATGATGAGGGGCAGACAATCTCTCAGGTTGTGGGGACCAGTGGATGGACGCGGAGCAAACACACCGGTCAGCTTGTCCAACATCCAATGCTTGGGAGCGGATACCCACTTCAGATGCTTCTTGGGACCACCAGCCATGGCTGCGCTACGAATGGAAAGAGGCCTTAGTTATTTTTTAATAGAGTCTTGAATTCTTGCCAAGTGCTCATCTCAGTTTTCAATCACTTACTGACATCTCCCCATAGAACTACAGACTCCCAGCTCATTGGTTGAGATGGATCTTACTTTTTTTTTGGGAGGGGGGGTCGGTGATAGGGAATGAAGTCTGGTCTGGGCGTTGTCCCTGAGCTCATCAGCTCAAGACTATGGCTCTACTCCTTGAGCTACAGCGCCACTTCCAGTTTCTAGTAGTTAATTGGAGATAGGAGTCTCACAGACTTCCTTGCCTGGGCTGGCTTTGAACTGTGATCCTCAAATCGTAGCCTCCAGAGTAGCTAGGATTTCAGGCAAGAGCCACTGGTGCCAGATTCCTTCTTCCTCTTTACCTGTCACCAACATTGGCTACAAAAGACAACCCACTCTCCTGGAAAAACATTTGTCTGTTGTTATTTCAGGCACCATCCTCTCTGCTCCTGGTTCTCCTGTTTTTCTTTGGGCAGGGAGAGGGGGGACTGAACTAAGACAGCTTCCTCTTTACCTGTCACCAACATTGGCTACAAAAGACAACCCACTCTCCTGGAAAAACATTTGTCTGTTGTTATTTCAGGCACCATCCTCTCTGCTCCTGGTTCTCCTGTTTTTCTTTGGGCAGGGAGAGGGGGGACTGAACTAAGACGAGCTCAGGGCCTCCTATTTTTTCTCTGCTCACGGCTGCTATGTTACCATTTGAGCCACACCTCCACTTCCAGTTTTTTTTTCTTTTTTCTTTCTTTCTTTCTTTTTTTTGCTGGCTAATTGGAGATAAGAGTCTCACAGAATTTTTCTGTCTGGTTGGCTCAGGCTCCTGAACAGCTAGTGTGAGCCACCAGTGCTAAGTTGTACTATTGTATTTTTTTAAAAAATTATGTTGGAGTAGTTGTATAAACTGTCATTCAACAAAGCAGTTTATGAATACAATGGATCTTGATGTCACCCCTTACAACCTTCTCCTTTATCCCTCCCAATTCACCTCTTCCCTTACTTATCTTAATTTTGAAGAATATGCATGGAATTTCTTACTGCAGTCTTCCTCTTTTCATTTGTCTACTCCTCTCCCCTTCACCTCACCTCACCCCACCCTTTTCAAGTACTCATTTCCTGTGTTTATTTTATTGAACTTTGATTTTGCTTTTCTAAGGAAGTACAGATTGTATCCTTCCCTGAATTTGCCACATTTCAGTTAAGTGTATACATTTCTATACACTTGCTTGCCACCCAAATAGTTACTTATGTGTAAGTTAATTCTATCTTCCACATATGAGACAAAACATGCAGCCTTTCTCTCTCTGGAGATAACTTCACTAAATATTTTTCCTTGTTTTTATTGTATAAACTCTCTCCTTCAAATCTTCCTTAGAAGATGAATCTAGTTAGATCTTACCTATTTTTTTTTTTTTTGTCCAACATGGGGCTTGAACCCAGGGCCTGCACACCGTTCCTGAGATGTTTTAATTCAAGGCTTGCATTCTACTACCTTGAACTACAGCACAACTTCTCATTTTCTGGTGGTTAATTGGAGATAATGGACAGGCTGCACAGGCTGGCTCCCAATCATGATCCTCTGATCTTAGCCTCCTGAGTAGCTAGAAGTACAGGCATAAGCTTGACATATTTGTTTCATTTGTTTGTTTGGGTTCTTTTGTTTTGTTTTGCCATTCCTGGGCCTGTCATTGGATACTTTTTGCTCAAGGCTAGCACCCTGCCACTTGAGCCACAGTGCCATTTTTGGATTTTTCTGTATATGAGGTACTGAGAAAGTGAATCCAGGGCTCTATGCATGCTAGGCAAGCACTCTACCACTAGGCTATGCTCCCAGCCCCTATTTTTTTTTGTTTTATTGTACTGGGGTTTGAACTCAGAGCCTCATGCTAGCTAGGCAGCCTCATGGATGATAAAAAAAAAATACTATTTCTATATCCCTTAACTGATTCACCAATTTGTTCTATTGCTCTATACTCTTTCCCTTTATTCCAGCAACCCAAACCCTTAATCATTCTCCATGTATCACAATGAAATGCCTGGATTGTTGTGCCTCCCCCTTTTTGACTAGTGTTACTTGACGTATCTCAAAGTACCCAGTACAGTACCTAGCATATAGTAGCACCCAATGAATATTCTTTCAATGAGAGAATGAATATATGTACATGCTATTCCTTTTTTTTTTTTTTTTTTTTTTTTTTTTGCCAGTCCTGGGCTTGGGCTCAGGGCTTGAGCACTGTCCTTGGACTTTCTCAAGGCTAGCACTCTACCACTTGAGCCTTAGCACCACTTCCGGCTTTTTGCTATGTATGTGGTACCAAGGAATCGAACCTGGGTCTTCATGCATGCTAGGCAAGCACTCTACCACTAGGCCAAACTCCCGGCCCCTCCTTTTTTTTTTTTTTTTTTTTTTGTCAGTAGTGGAGCTTAAACTCAGGGCCTGGGTGCTGTCTGTCCTTCAGCTCTCTTCACTCAAGATTAGCACTTTACTGCTTTGAGCCACAGCTCTAGTTCCAGTTTTTCTGGATAATTGAAGATAAGAATCTCATGGAGCCAGATGCGAGTGGCTCTCATCTGTAATCCTACCTACTGAGGAGGCTGTAAGGATCACATTTAGAAGCTAGCCAAAGTAGAAATGTCCCATGAGACTATTCTCTCCAATTAACCACTCAAAAACCAAAAGTGGAGCTGTGGCTCAAAGTGATAGAGTGCTAGCCTTGAGCAAAAGAGATCAGGGACAGCACCCAGGCCCTGAGTTCAAGCCCCACAACCAACAAAGAAAAAAAAATCACATACTGTGCTGCCCAGGCTGGTTTTGAACCACAATCCCCAGATCTCAGCTTCCTGGGTAGTTAGGTGTGAACCATCAGAGCCCAGCACAATTCCTTTCTTTAAAGAAAACCTTGGGCTGGAAGCATAGGCTAGTTGGTAGAGCACAAAGCCCTGGGTTCAATTCCCTGGTACCACATACACAGAAAAAGCCAGAAGTGGTGCTATGGTTCAAGTGGCAGAGCACTAGCTTTGAGCAAAAAGTGTCCAAGGATAGTGCCTAAGCCCTGAGTTCAAGCCCAGGACTGGCCACCCCCCCCCCAAAAAAAAAGGAAAAAGAAAAGAAAACCTTATTAATTCTACATTTTCTTTTTGCTGTTATTTTGACAGTATTGAATATTGAATTCAGGGTTTCCCACTTGACTTGGTTGCTCACTCAGCTGATGCTCTGTCACTTGAGCACTGTCTCCAGACCAGCTTTTTGCTGGTTATTTTGGAAATGAAGTCTTTCAGAATCTTCTGCTCAGGACAACCTTAAGCCATGATCTTCCAGATCTCAGTCTTCTGAATAGCTTAGGGTTACAGGCTTGAGCTACTGGCAATCAGCTTCCTGTGTAAATTAAAAATATAATGAAGCTATAAAAGAGACTCATTTCAGACCATCTCCTTTTTTTTTGTAAATTAGTTTTAAGTAGTTGTACAAATGGCTTTCAATTCACCATGTCAATTTATGAGTTTTTATTGGTCGTCAGGCTTGAACTCAGGGCCTGGGCACTTCCCTGGGCTCTTTTTGCTCAATGCTAGTGCTTTCGTATTTTAAGCCATAGCCCCAATTCTGGTTTTCTGGTGGTTAACTGTAGCTAAGAGTGTCATTGACTTTCCTGCCCAGACTGGCTTTGAATTTCGATCCCCAATTCTCAGGCTCCTGAGTTGCCACTATTACAAGTGTGAGGTCTGGCTCAGACTATCTTATGTTATGCTATTCAGAACATTTTTTAGACTACTTTTTTTAGTCCATGAGGAAAGCTCAGGTGATCCAGTCCAATTAGCCCCATTTTTCATCACAAGTTTTCTTTCTTATACCATTTGACGAGCCCATCACAGAGACTACCAATCTCTCAAAGGTGTAATGTTTAATCTCACAAGGATGAATTCTAAGGAAGACAAGGGTAAAGTATGGTAGATTTTTCTAATGCCACAGAAGAATCTGTTCAATTTTGTCATTGTCAAGTGACATTATAATGGAATATTCTAGTAGCTTGCATAAGCAATATAATCATTCCTGAAGCACATGGCTTGCTTGCTGAGCAAGCCATATCCACCCATATGCTTAAGAGAAGAATGAATAGCATGTATGTATGTATGTATGTATGTATGTATGTATGTATGTATGTATCACTATCTAGATCTTGGATACTGGTCCTTTAGCTTCTCTGCTCAAGACTGGTGCTCTACCACTTGAGTCATAGTTCCAACTCCAGCTTTTTGTGTGGAGGGTGAATAATTGGCTATAAGAGCTGCATATGTCAGGAGCTGGTGGTTCACACCAGTAATCCTAGCTACTCAGGAGGCTGTGAAGATCTTGGCAGCAAAGTCCAGCAAAGTCCGTGAGGCTCTTATCTCCAATAAACCATTCAGAAAAAGTCAGAAGTGGCACTGTGACTCAAATATTAGGGTGCTAGCCTTGAGCACTAAGAAGCTCAGGGACAGAATCCAAGTCCCGGGTTCAAGCTCAGGACAAAGCACAGGCTTTCCTGCCCAGGCTGGCCTTGAGCCATGATTTTCAGATCTCAGCCTCCTGAGAATCTAAGATAGTAGGCCTGAACCACCACCAGCACCCGGCTTAACTCAGTGTAAAGACTTTAAGATTTGAAAGAACATAGCAAGTAGATATGAATGGGAAACCCATTTCCTGATAATACGAAGGTCCAGCCTGTTGGACACCTAATAGCCATTCATATTTGCCAGTTAGTTGGGGCTGGGTGTTTGGATCTCTCTCCAAAGACGTCTCATTTCCATTCATCCGGCTGCCCTTTGGGAAAGCAATACAAAAGAGGGTAGGATGTGGAAGACCGAGGTTAAGAAATAAGTAATTTGGTTAATAAGTGTTGACGTTTCTGGAAAATAGCTGCCTTTTCCAGAATGGTTTAAGGAACAGCAATAGTGGAGGAGCTCTAGGGTCGAGCAGAAAGCTCATCAGCAGGAATCCCAGAGGTCAAAACGGTAGATGGGATGTGGCCGGGTGCTGCAGTGCTCACCCAGAAAAACCGGAGACGACTCAGACCCAGGAAGGGATGCCTCCGAAGCAAAAAGCCCCCCTTGCCGCGGGGTGTCAAGTGTCCCGTTTTCACCCACACCCAGCAGGCGGGCCGACTGGGGTGCGATTTCTGCTGCGGCAGGAAGCCCCGGAGGGAAAGCAAGTCCACCCAGCGTCCACCCCATCCGTCCGCCTCCCGGGACCCCCCGGGCGTGGAAGGAGGCGGGAAGGGGTCCTGGAGGAGCAGTCGATCTCAAACGACGGATTCGCCAGCGGCGATGAAGGCCTTTCCCTCCTCTACCTCTCCGGGTTTTCCGAGGGACTTGACCCTGAAAGCGAAGAGTCGGGCTTTCTGATTGGTTTAGAATACAAACGCCCGCCAGCGCTGCCTGAGACCCGCTCTTCGATTGGATTTTACACGAACAGCAGAGCACGAAATAAAGAAGCCTTCAGTCATTGGGCCATTGTGCGAATCTCCTTTTGGCTTCTCTGCCGATTGAATTAGCGTCTCAGGATCTTCGTCATGACTCTTAAATCTGGGTCTGTCACTACGGCCCAGCGTTTCTGGTCTCTAGGCACGGTGTGGGGTTTACAGAGATTAACCAATCATAAAAGTTCGAGATCAGGTTGCCAGGCAGATTATGCTAATAAGACCCCGCCTTTTATGCTGCTCCCACTCTGCGGCGGGAAGAACCACCTGGAGGCGGAGGGGGGGGTTGATTTCTATCACCCCTAGGGAGAGAAGATCGGGGACCCGCTGATCTTCCAGCTCCCCTCACCCAACATCGTGTAAGTACCTAAAGGATTAAGAGAACTGAATAAGCCAGGGTCCAGAGTACCCTCTCGACCGGGACGGTGTTTCGTCTTTGCTTAGTCCCACCCAAAATGGCGCCCGGCTCTTTCCGCGTCTCAGAGCCCGGCTGGGGCCAACCGACCGCGGACCCGGGTTGGGGGGGGAGAGAAATTGATGGTAGTGGTGGTGATGGGGGGGGGGGAGAAATCCCGGCGGCACCGCCCGATGGTACAGTCCAGCCGGGGCTGGGACACGGCACCTCGCTCGGGGTGGGGGGTCAAACCATCTGCACCTTCTAAGGGGAAAGGGGGCCAAGCCCCTCCGGGAGGCCCTGTCGGCGCCGTGCTCCGCCATGGCTCCGGCGCCTCCTAGCCCTCGCCGGCCCCGCGTGCAGCTTCGCCCCTGCGACCCCCGAGTGGCTCGCACGCCCCGCCGGCCGCGCGCACCTCTCCTCCCCTGCCCGCGTTGGTTGGGCCGGGACGGCAGTTGGGTTGCCGGCGCGCTCGGGCGGCGGTTGGGCGGGCGCACGGGGTGCCGCGGGCGGGTGCGTGCGGGGCCGGGCCAGGCCGAGCTGGGTCGGGTTAGGTCGGGTTGGGTCGGTCGGGGAAGGTCCGCGCGGGGGGTGGCGGCGCTGCCCGGGTTGCGGGGCGCGCGTGGCGGAGGCCTCTGGGGCGGGACGTCCAGCTTTGTCTAGCGAGGCCGCACCTCCCCAGCTGCCATGGATTTCTGGTTCCTCGGCCTGTCTTTGCAAGTTGGTTTGGCCGGGACCGTGGGGCCCCGCCTGCAGGGGGTGTCATGGTGACCCTGGTTGGGTCCGTCTGTCAGGCCTTCTCCTGGTCCGTCTGTACACATCAGGTCGGGACGGGGAGGGCGGAGGCCATATGCCCGGGCCAGCCTGCATTCGACGGACAAGTGCCAAGGCTGGCGGGGGGTCAGCCCGCCAGGAAACCCGTCGGGTTCTTGTCTCTTACTAAGCATTTGTAAGTCTATGGTCAGGTATAGGTAAAATGGATTAATCGTGTGCCCTGCAGGCACAGGAACTTGAATTGTGTGTGCCTGTTCTTCCTACCCTGGCTAGGTAGGTAGTTGGATTTCAACCCTTTTTTTTTTTTTTTTTCAATCAACATGTACGTTTGAGCAAGTGGAGGGAAGGATGGCTCTGTGCTAACATCCAGGCTTCAATCTCCTCCTCCTCCTTTCTCCTGTTAAAATCTTGCCTGCGCATCACACCCCTAAGGATGTCTAATTTAAATCCAATAGGACTTAGCTTTCATTAAAAACACCATTGCTCAAAACCGTCTTGTGGCCTCTGACCTGTGCGCCTCTTACCTGAAAAGCAGGACCCTTAACACGGTAGTGTATTCCTACACCTTCCATCAACACAACAGCGTCTGATTGAGCCCTACTTGTTTTTGTTTTTCTCTAGAATTGAGAAAAACAAGATTAAAATGGAAATCAGAATTAGGGGCAAAACAGTATATAAAGGCTATTCCGTCTGGTGTATTTGGAAAATAACTTTTACCAGGTTTGCTTTTCACAAATGGAAGGAAACCCAATATAAACAAACCATTTTAAACTGAAAAATTGGTAACATTTGGTGGATTTACAGTTTTGTATTTCGGATCAAGCCTTTTTTTCATTTATTCCATGTGAATCCACTTTATTGCTATATTATTTTGTCAGGGTCCTAAGTGGCTCTGTTTTTCTGAGGAAGCCACATTTATTTATTTGTTTATTGCATTTTTTATAGTAATTAGTAAAAGGGTTACATGATATTTGCCAGATAGAAGATGCATTAATTCACATACATTGATACCCTTTCACATGTCTTGGTACCCATTTCCCTCCCCCCCACACCCCCCACCCATCTTGGTTTTCCCCCTTTCCCTATCAAATTTCAAATAACCAAATACAAATAAATTCAATATATCAGATAACAAAGTGAGATACTATACCAATATGAGATAACCAAGGGACAGCAAAGGAGATGAGAGACAACATAGTACATTAAGGACAACAATCATTCGTTATATGGCTTTTGTTTCAATGTCCTGGAGGTCCTTTCAATTAGAGAAGCCACATTTATTTTTGTAATGTTTAATAGCATGTTCCACCACATCTGACTATAGATTATGTTCTAGTTAAGGTGAGGTCCCTGTTCTCAGCAGAATTGATCAAAGGGCTAGGATCTGAGTTGTAATTTTTGTTTCTTCATTAAGTTTACATTTTAAGCGTTGTAAACATATGGGAACCATTTGTAAAATGTTTGTAAACATTTGGTAAAAATAATTTAGTAAAAACATCCCATCCTTGGGGCCGGGAGTTTGGCCTAGTGGTAGAGTGCTTGCCTAGCATGCACGAAGACCCGGGTTCAATTCCTCGGTACCACATACATAGAAAAAAAAATCTGGAAGTGGTGCTATGGCTCAGGGTAGAGCTCTAGCCTTGAGGAAAGCCCAAGGACAGTGCTCAGGCCCTGAGCTCAAGCCCAGGACTGGCAAAAATAAAAAATAAAAAAAAAAAAATAAAAAAAAAATCCCATCCTTGCAAGCTTTGTTTATCCAGAGTTTGTTTAGCACTTGAATGTTGATGTACTTGGACCTATTACCAGTAGCAAGGTCTTTGAGCTCCACCCTGAGTAGAGACACACCCAGCTCAGCAGAGTTTCACAAGATTTATTCTTTAAATATATCCCAGGTACTAAAATAGATTAAGGGAGGAAAACTTGGTTAAGGCAAAAGGAAATGTTGAGGTGAGTGGTAGAATGTTTCACTAGCAAGTGCAAGGCCCAGAGTTCAGGGCCTCCCTCTCTCTCCCAAATTAGAAACAGGAAAACTTTGCCTAACTCTGCATAATGACAGGCTGTGATTCTTGTTGGAAAGGGGCAGGAGGGTGATTAGGGAACTTTTTTTTTGTTTGCTTTTCTTCCATTGTTTTTTTCCCCTCTGTGGTCCCTCAGAGATGACTGATAATAGTTCTACAACTCAGAAGTTGGCTTCATATAAGATTTGATTCTATCTTGGATTTCAAGTATGCAAGTTTTGTCTTTTTTTTTGGCAGTCCTGGGATCTGAACTCAAGGCCTGAGCACTGTCCTTGGGCTTCTGTCAAGACTAGAGCTCTACCACTTGAGCCACAGCACCATTTCCGGCTTTTCTATGTATGTGGTACTGAGGAATCAAACCCTGGTTGTTGTACATGCTAGGCAAGCACTCTACTACTAGGCCAAACTCCCAGCCCAACAAGTTTTGTCTTTTTTAGGTTTTTTTTTTTTTGATGGGTCATAGGGCTTGAGCTCAGGGCCTAGTCACTGTCCCTGAACTTTTTCACTCAAAACTGTCGCTCTGCCACTTTGAGCTACAGTGCTACTTCTGAGTCTAGAATGAGGTTTGTGTGTGTGTATGTGTGTTTGCCAGGCTAGCACTGTACCACTTGAGCCAGTGTCACTTCTAGCTTTTTGTGCCTGTGTGGTACTTAACCCAGGGCTTCCTTCATCCTAGATAAATACGCTACCACTAGGCCACATTCCCGGCTCTTTTTGAATTTATTTATTTTGAATTTTATTATTTTTTCTTGTTAGTTGTGGGGCTAGAACTCTGGGCCTCGGTGCTGTCCCTGAGCTCTTCAGCTCAAGGCTACTATCCTATCTCTTGAGCCACGGCACCACTTCTGGTTTTCTAGTGGTTAATTGTTGATAAAAGTCTCACGGACTTTAGTGCCCGGGCTGGCTTTGAACCGAGATCCTCAAATTTAAGCCTTCCGAGTAGCTAGATTAAAGGCATGAGCCACTGCACCTGGCTTGAATTTTTTATGAGGTACCAAGGAATTGAACCCAAGGCATCATGCATGCTAGGCAAGTACTTTACCACCAGACCACCTTCCCATCTTGGGGAACCTTTTTGGCTGTAGTGTTTTGATCCACACTGAAGACTTAAAAAAATTTTTTTTATTGAAAGATTTTATTAACACTAATTTTTACATCATATTTCAAATGTCATGTTTAACAAGTATTCAAAAAGGGAACCTATCTGTATATGTGTATAGAGTATATATATCTTATAGCATTTTATGTTTATGTAGTTATATTTTTATCTCCAAGACTGTGTCAGTAACCTTGGAAACAATTTAGGGGATATAAGTGTGTATGTGTATAATATGTGCCCATGTGCGCTTACATACATATAATACATGTGTATAAACAAATGGAAATTATAGATAATTCCAAACTAAAATAGCAAGGCTACTTAATATCTACTGATGACAACTGTTATAAAATCAGTGTTGCATAGGACTTCAAGACCCCTACACAAAACTTTACTTTCTGCTAAGGGACTATTATTTAGCTGGGTGTGATGTCTCACACCTGTAATCCCAACTACTCATGAGGCTGAGATCTCACGATCTCAGTTCAAAGCTCGGTTTAAAGCCATCCAGCCCGGGCACTAAAGTCTGTGAAACTCTTTTCTCCAATTAATCACCAGAAAACTGGAAGTGGTACTGTTGCTCTAGGGGTAGGGTGGTAGCCTTGAGCTGAAGAGCTCAGGGACAGCGTCCAGGCCCAGTGTTCAAGTCCCATGGCCCACCAAAAAAAAAAAAAAAAAAAAAAACAGGAAAAAATATGTCCTTATAGTTAATTTCATCTTTTCCTTCTTTTAAACATTTAAAGATGTTTAAACATTTAAAGATGGAGCATTTAAGATTATATGACTCCCAGAGTTTTATCAAATAGCTTAGTCTTGGCCTCAAAGGGTTAGAGTGTTTCCAGAACAATATGACTTAATGTGCTTATTATCTTCTACTTTCTATAGTGTGAACTAACAACTACTGCTAATTTGTAGCCATGTTTAACTTTTCTAGTGGTATGGTAGCTCCCACAAACCTACAATTACTCTTTTGAAGAATGTCTTCATCTTAGAAGCACTTGCAGATAATTGTGTTAACTGTTACTGAATTAATGTATTCAGTTTATCAGTTAAAGTAATGAAACCATAATCTGTGAGCTTATCTTTGATTAAGAAAAGTCAAGCTAAGCATTATTAGCTGAATTTCCCCAAGCTTGCTGCTGCTTATTTCTTCTTCTTCTTCTTCTTCTTCTTCTTCTTCTTCTTCTTCTTCTTCTTCTTCTTCTTCTTCCTCCTCCTCCTCCTCCTCCTCCTCCTCCTCCTCCTCCTCCTCCTCCTCCTCCTCCTCCTCCTCCTCCTCTTCTTCTTCTTCTTCTTCTTCTTCTTCTTCTTCTTCTCCTTCTCCTTCTCCTTCTTCTCCTTCTTCTCCTTCTTCTCCCCCCTCTCCCCCCTCTCCCTCTCCTCCCTCCCTCTCCTCTCTATCCCTCTCCCTCTCCTCCCTCTCCCTCTCCTCCCTCTCCCTCTCCCCCCTCTCCCTCTCCTCCCTCTCCCTCTCCCCCTCCCCTCTCTCCCCCTTCCCCTTCTTCCCCTCCTTCCCCTTCTCTTCCTCTTCCTGCTCTACCACAGCCCCACCCACTTCCCGTTATCTGGTGGTTAATTGAAGTTAAGAGTCTCATGGATATTAGTGCCTGGGCTGGCTCTGAACAGCCATCCTTAGATCTCAGTGTCCAGAGTAGCTAGGATTACAAGCATGAGTCACCACGCCCATCTTAGAATTCTTGTTTTGAAAAGATCCCACCATATTTTTAGAATTCCTTGGAGACTCTCAAAGCATATTAGGTTATTTCCAGCTTTGCCGTAAGCTATTTTTATGAGTAATTCTAATACCATGCCCTCTGGCAGGTAAAGAGCTATAATTCCTTTTTCCTTTTTTATTTTTTATTTTTTTGGTCCAGTCTGGAGACTTGAATTTAGGACCTGGGTACTATCCTGTCCTGGCTGGCTTCAAATTGTGATCCTTAGATCTCAGCCTCAAGAGAAGTTAGGAGGACTGGGAACATAACCTAGGGGTAGAGTGCTTGCCTAGCATTTATGAAGCCCTGGGTAGACAGAAAAAGCTGGAAGTGGTGCTGTGGCCAAAGTGGGAGAGCACTAGCCTTGAGAAAGCTTAAGGACTGAAAAAAAAAAAATGAGAAGTTAGGATTACAGGCATAAGCCACTGGTGCCTGGCACTATAATTCCCTTGAGTGGTTATTGTTTTGTTTGCTACTAGCTTTTCAAATGCTCTTTAAGCAATTTTTTAATTGTTATAAAGATGATGTACAGAGGGCTATAATTGCATAAGTTAGGTAAATAATATATATATATTTAGACAGTGTCATCACTTTCCTTTTCTCTCATCCCTATCTTCACATTGTATTGTTCATTTTCAGCATAGTGCCTAGTGAGTATGACTGCTGTGTTTGTTCACCCTTTGTCCCTCTATTTCTGTGTACCCTTGACCCTCCCAAAGACAGAGAAACAAGACAAAGAGAAAAACCCAAAACATCAGCAAAGAAAACATCTCTAGTTCCCATTTCCTGGACTTCATTTAGGCAAATATTATTTTATATAATCAGAGGTACACAGTCTTTGTACCTTTGTGTTCTTCTTCTCTGGTCTCAAGTGTATAATTTATTATATCTCAAATGCTCTTTTTAAGGTATCTATTTACATTTAGATTTTTTTTTTTTGCCAGTCCTGGGCTTGGGCTCAGTCCCTGAGCACTGTCCTTGGACTTTCTCAAGGCTTAGCACTTTACCACTTGAGCCTCAGTACCACTTCCAGCTTTTTTCTATGTGTGTGGTACCAAGGAATCGAACCCAGGTCTTCGTGCATGCTAGGCAAGCACGCTACCACTAGGCCAAACTCCTGGCCTACATTTAGATTTTTAACCCATGATGTTGATAGTCATTCAGTGCAATTGTTTCTTAGTTTACAGATGAGAAAAAGGAAGTAAAAGGTTTAGGGAATTCACTAGAGCAGAAAATAAGCAATAGGAATATGTCTGGGTTCTCAGTCCTCTGAGTTATCAGTGCATATGTTAATGAAGTTTCACTCTCCTTGTCTTTCATGTCTGAAATTTTTTTTTTTTTTTTGTAGTGCTGGTGATTTTACCCAGGACCTTTACTCCTGCTAGGCAAGTGCTACACCACTGAGCTACTTTCCCAATCCTTCAGCACTTGGATTTTTTTTTTTTTTTTTGGTGGGTTATGGGGCTGGAACTTGGCCTAGGCACTATCCCTGAGCTCTTCAGCTCAAGTCTACCTCCTTACCCCGAGGCCTGGGCACTGTCCCTGCACTCTTCAGCTCAAGGCTACTGCCCTACTCTTGAGCTAAGCCCCACTTCCTGGTTTTCTAGAGGTTAATTGGAGATAAGAGTCTCAGGTCCTTTTGTGCCTAGGCTGGCTTTGAACCTTGATCATCAGATCTCAGCCTTCTGAATAGCTAGGATTATAGGCGTGAGCAGCACTTGGATTTTAATGAACTGTTTTATCATTTTTTATGACATTCTAATCCTTCCAAATACCTTAAACCCAATGAAGTGAGATCTTACATAACTATAATAATTCTAGAATTGAAATGATGTAACAATTGATGAACTTTATTTCCTTTAAAAGTTTTGTGCCCGGGGCCGGGAGTTTGGCCTAGTGGTTAAAGTGCTTGCCTAGCATGCATGAAGACTCGGGTTCGATTCCTCGGCACCACATACATACAAAAAAGCCGGAAGTGGTGCTGAGGCTCAAGTGGCTCTAGCCTTGAGAAAGTCCAAGGACAGTGCTCAGGCCCTGAGCTCAAGCCCAGGACTGGCAAAAAAATAAAATAAAATAAAAGTTTTGTGCCCATTGAATATGGTTCATTTCTGTAATCCTAGCTACTCAGAAGGCTGAAATCTGAATATCATAGTTTGGAACCACCTGAATCAGGAAAATCTATGAGACTCTTGTATCCAATTAACAAGGAAAAAGCCCTGAAGTGGAGCTGTGGGTTAAGTGTTAGAGCAGCAGCCTTGAAAGGAAAAAGCTAAAGGATTGCACCTAGACCCTAAGTTCAAGCCCCAGTTCTGGCACACAAAAATAGTATACCACCAAAAGATCAGGATATAGCTCAGTGGTAGAGTGCTTTCCAAGCATGCATGATCCCTTGGTTTTAATCTTCAGCATTCAAAAAAAAAAACCCAAAATTTTAGAAGGTTTACATTCTTGTGTATGTGGGTGTGTGTTCTCTTAGTCCATAAGAGACTAGGATCCCATAATCTCTCTGGATGGGGGCATACCTTCAGTCTCTTGAAGATTTCTAGTAAAGTACCACCTCGTAAATCCCGATAGCAGTAAGCTGGAGACCAAACTTAGTATTTAACATGTATACTTCTGAGAGACACTTAAACTATAGCACTGGATATATAATCAAAAATACGTTTTTCATATATCACCTAATACTTTTTCAGATTTTTTTTTTTTGGTCGGTCATGGGTCTTGAACTCAGGACCTGGGCATTGTCCTTGAACTCTTTTTTTTTTTTTTTTGCTGAAGGTTAGTGTTGTACCACTTTAAGCCACAGTGCCACCTCCAGATTTCTGGTAGTTAATTGGCTAGCCTTGAATCATGATCTTCAGATCTCAGCCTCCTGAGTAGGTAGGACTCCAAGTGCGAACCACCAGCATCTGGCTACATTTTCAGATTTTTGATCTTTTACAGTTAATGCTTGTAGCAGATATATATCTATATCTATCTATTTCTCTCTATATACACACACACACACATAGACATACATGTATTTGGGTTACCAAGGGTCAAATGCAGAACCTTGTGCATGCCAGACAAGCACTGTGTCCCAGAGCTATACCTCTATTCCTAAGACTAACAAAATATGTGTAAGATTTTAAAGCAAAACAAAACAAACCCACCACCACCAACAACAACAACAAAAAACTTTTTTACCAGTCCTGGGGCTTGAACTCAGGATCTGGGTGCTGTCCCTGAGCTTTTTGCACAAGGCTAGTGCTCTACCACTTAAGCCACTCCTACTTCTGGCCTTTTTGGTGATTAATAGGATGTAGATCTTCTTGCCAGGGCTGGCTTTGAACTGTGATCCTCAGATCTTCAGATCTGTCTCCTGAGAAAGTAGGATTACAGGCATTTGGCTATAGGAAAAAAGTTAAAATTTTATTAGATGCTTTTAAATATATCTAATGTACAGCACAGGGACTCAAGGATTAGAGATTCAATATTGAAAAGTATTAGTCCTCTAGAACACTTAATAGATATATGTATACATATTAAAAATAAGGACCGGGAGTTTGGCCTAGTGGTTAAAGTGCTTGCCCAGCATGCATGAAGACCCGGGTTTGATTCCTCGGTACCACATACATAGAAAAAAGTCAGAAGTGGTGCTGAGGCTCAAGTGGTAGAGCTCTAGCCTTGAGAAAGTCCAAGGACAGTGCTCAGGCCCTGAGCTCAAGCCCAGGACTGGCAAAAAAAAAAAAATAATTCTAAAATTGTCATGGCTCAAGAAAAGGCAAGAAAGAGAAGTTGAGAAACTTCTCTATTAGACAACAAGAGCTGTAACACTTAAGACATGTGATATTGCACTGGATAGATGAATAATGATAGGTCAATGGAACACCATAAGGAGTCCAGAAATAGCCTCATACATATTCAAACACTTGATTTATGACCCAGGAGGTATGACAGATGAACAGCAAAGCAATAAAGCTTCTGGAAGTTAATATAGGAGAGCATATTCATGACCTCTGTAGTATAGAGCAGGCACTCTGCAGTGAAATGCTGAATGTACTGATAGAATGATGGGCAAGTCCTGACTGAGTGCAAACCACGTCTAATACCTGAAACTGTTCAGCCTTGTGAGTCACTAAGGAAACGTAAGTTATAACCACAGTTTCTAAACCCTATACTCATAAGTGAAAGTAGGCAATACTGAATTTTGAGGGCATTACCTTGTAGAGACCTTCATCCTTGTCTAGTAGGAATATATGTTTTATAACCACTTTGGAGAACTGTATTATCAAGAAAGTAAAGCTGGGGGCCAGTGGCTCATGCTTGCAATCCTACTTAGGAGCCTGAGATATAAGAATCACAGTTCGAGGCCAGGCTGAGCAGAAAAGTCTATGAGACTCTTAATCTCTAATTAGCCAGCAAAAAGCTGAAAATGGAGGTGTGGCTCAAGTGGTAGCCCTGATTGAAAAAAATAAGGAACAGCATCTAGGCTGAGTTCAAGTCCCAGTACAAGTACCGAAACTAACGTTTAAGAAAAAAGAAAAAAACATAGCCCTCTAATCCCACAATCTGCTATTAAAGAATTGCAGACATAGGTAAAAATGTATTTGGCCAGGCATGTGACTCACGCCTGTAATGCTAGTTACTCAGGAGGCTGAGATCTGAGGATCATGGTTCAAAGCCAGCTGGGGCACAAAAGGACCTGTGACTCATCTCCAATTAACCTCTAGAAAGCAGGAAGTAGGTCTTGGCTCAAGGGTAGGATAGTAGCCTTGAGCTGAAGAGCTCAGGGATGGCACCCAGGCTGAGTTCAAACCCCATGACCCACAAAAAAAAAAAAAAAAAAAAGTATTCGGAGCTATTTTCATGAGTTAATTTAATAGTTGAGAATTGCTATATTCTATATACACTGACTCTAAACAGGTTCCCCCCCGCCGAATAGCAGTTAATATATATTTCCCTCTCTGCTGAATATTTTTTCTCTGCCGATTATTTTAATAAAATCTTCCATCCAATGTGTTCTTTAGATCCTAAAACAATCCTATATGCAGAGTGTTTGATAAATCTTGTGTTTTAAAAAATAATCAATGTAAATAAAAATTCCCTCCTTGAACACTTGTTTGTTAAACTTGTCATTTAAAATATGATGTAAAAATCAGTGTTAATAAATTCTTTAATAAAAAAATAATCAATGGCTGGGAGTTTGGCCTACTGGTAGAGTGCTTGCTTAGCATGCACAAAGACCCAGGTTCAATTCCTCAGTACCACATACACACAAAAAGCCAGAAGTGGTGTCATGGCTTAAGTGGTAGAGTTCTAGCCCAGGACCGGCAAAAATAAATAAATAAATAAATAAAAATTTAAAAAAGCAATCATTTTTGGAAGTTGTTACAATGGAAACACTGCAGTATGGTTTTGTAGTTGTCCAAGTTTCTAGCAGTTGAACAATTTGCTCAATTAAAGCTGTTTGTGGGTTGAGTAAATTGCAATCTCCTTTAGCTTCCTTGAGATGAAGTCTAGCCTCTTGATTGCATCATCTTGTGGGAAACCAAGGAGACAGTACCAGGTTCAACCCTGCTGGGGTCCTGACAGCATTGCCTAGAATAAAGAGGGAAAAAGGTGTCTAAGCTCTGTGGTAGCACGAGTCTGGGGCTAAACCCCACTTAGTGCTAACATCTTAGACAAGAAACTATTTTTGGCTATTGTGAAGATTTTTATTTTTATTTTTCAATGAAATCCAGTATTTAAAGGGCATCTCACAGTGCCTGGCATCTAATAGATGCTCAGTAAATGACAGCAGCTGTAATTATTATTCTTCCACTAGTTGTTTACCTAAGTAACACTGACTTTTCACAGTGTGTATTTTGAATGAGATGCATTATGATTATGTTGATTTTAAAATAAAGAGCTGCATCTGTTAAGGGATTTTGATTTTATGATCTCATTGGACCTCTAGTGCATTTGCAAAGAAATCTAGCTTGTAGGCCACATCTGAATGTTTCAGAATAGTTATGTTTGTGATTTCGAAACCCAAATGTCTATATTTTGCCTTTGCCTGTGAGGGGAAAAATGCTAATGACATAGTTTTTTCAATTCTGTCAGTTTGGAGTTGAAATATATTTTGTGGTAAAATATATCAAAGAAACCATCCCTATAGTCAATTGTTTAGTAGTGGAAATAAACATTTCTGGCTAAGGTATGAGTTCATATTTTGGCCACCACCAAAAGAATAAAGAGATGGAGAATAAAAAGATGGACATTCCTGCATGAAGTTTTGTAATCTGGAAGATTACAAAAATATGGAAGATATTGATGTTCAGTATTATCTGATAAGTCCTTGCAGTCATCCTTCTGTCTTCAAGTACCCTCCATAAATTAATATTTGTAATTAAAGTACATTTCACATGTCTTGAAATGTGCACTTTACCCATTACTATTTGATGGTAATGTGGAAAAAGGAAGCTGGAAAGGAAATTCCAAATGGAGTTTGGTTGGCAAGGAAGAACACTAAATACTATCTAGCCTTTTCAGATCTCGCTCTCTCTCTCCCCTCCCCCCCTTTCCTTTCCTTAGTTTTTTTTTCTTTCTTTGGTGGTTAGTTGGAGATAAAGAGTTTCATTTTCCAACAAGGTGACTCATGCCTGTAATCCTAGTTACTCAGGAGGCTGAGATCTGAGGATTGTGGTTCAAAGCCAGCTTGGGCACTAAAGTTTGTGAGACTCTTATCTCCAATTAACCACTAGAAAACTGGAAGTGGTGCTGTGGCTTGAGGGTAGGGTGGTAGCCTTGAGCTGAAGAGCTCAGGGAAAGTGCCCGGGCCCAGAGTTCAAGTCCTATGACCAAAAAAAAGTTTCACTTTCATGCTCTGTCTGGAGTGGAGCCTTGGTGCTCAGATCTCAGCCTCTTGATTAGCTAGGCTTAAGGGGCTGGCCACTGACATCTAACTTTATTCAGATTTCTGAGACAAAAACTGTACAAGTATATTAGCAAAGTTGCTGAGTTTCATTTTTTTATTAAAGAATTTATTATCATTGATTTTTACATCATATTTCAAATGACAAGTTTAACAAACATATTCAAGAAGGGAATCTCTATATACAATCACTGGCACTTAGTTTTTAGAACTTAATCAAAATTAGGCTAAGGGTTTGTATGTCATAGATACATATTAGTTTATGAAATAAAACATTATGTCTATAGAGTCATAGGTTTTGAGTTTCATTTTTTAATGGAAGGTGTATGTATTTTCCCTAAGTTTTTATTTAGTGAGTGCCTGTGGCTTGCACCTGTAATTCTAGTTATTCAGGAGGCTGTTTTTTTTCTTTTTTTTTTTTTTTGCCAGTACTGGCCTTGAGCTCAGGGCCTGAGCACTGTCCTTGGACTTTCTCAAGGCTAGAGCTCTACCACTTGAGCCTCAGCACCACTTCTGGCTTTTTTCTATGTATGTGGTACTGAGGAATTGAACCCCGGTCTTCATGCATGCTAGGCAAGCACTCTACCACTAGGCCAAACTCCCAGCCCCAGGAGGCTGTGTTTTTAAAGAGACTCATATGTCCACTTAACTAGATTGGAGGTGTGAATCAGGTAGTAGAGCACTAGTTGTGAGTGCAAAAGCTAAGTGAGGGGCTGCGAGTTTGGCCTGGTGGTAGAGTACTTGCTTACCATGCACAAAGACCCGGTTCATATTGTTGGTACCACAAACATAGAAAAAAAAAGCCAGAAGTAGTGCTGAGGCTCAAGTTGTAGAGCTCTAGCCTTGAGAAAGTCCAAGGACAGTGCTTAGGCCCTGAGCTCAAGCCCAAGACTTGCAAAAAAGAAAAAAAAAAAAAAAAAAGAAAAGCTAAATGATGGTGCAAGGCCCTAAGTTCTACTGGCACACAAAAAAGCCTTATTTATTTATTTACATATTTATTTAGTCTGAACCTGGACAAGTCAGAGCTCTAATCTTTGGTTGGTGCTTATCACAAATGAGGTCTTAACCTCATTTTAATCTGTCCCTCATTCTAGGATGATCAGATAGTCTCTTTCCATATCTTACAGGAGTTAGCTGGATCTCCTAAGAGGTTTACAAACAGATTGCTGCCCTTCTTTTTGGGTAAAAGGAGTTGATTACATCAGAATCTTTAATGATTGAGATCCTGGAATCTTGTCTTTTCACTGCCATCCTACTGGATTCTGGTAAAACAGGTTCATGAACTTTTAAACTGTAGGTAGACCAGTTGGATGATGTTCAAATTCTTTTCCTCTTGCTTCCACAGGCCTGATCCTAACTATGAGGCTTTTCATTTCATAGTTTCATTGTTACTTGTCCCTAACACCTCAATTGCTTTCTTTTTCCCCCTTTGAAACTTTCTCAAGAAGCTAATCAGAAATGCCCTCCTGTAGGTTGATGGGCACAGGTCCATCAACTTGTAGAGTACTTGCCTGGAAACATGCCAGGCTCTAATTTCACACCACAAGGGATCCCTTGCCTTTTCCCCAAAAACCTCATGTTTACTCTGGGCAAAAACTACTGACTCTGTCTGCCAGTCTCTCTAATGTTTTTGTTCAGATTAATTCCTAGAAAGTTTATATTGATTTAAACTTCCATTCTTTTTGAAAAATAGCTTTGGGACAGGGATATAGCTTAGTAGTATAGCACTTGCCTGGTATGTACATGGCACTAGATTCTATCCACAGCACTGCAAAAATAAAAATAAAATATATATTTATATATGTATATAATTTACATTCATACAACTCAATGTATTTTATTCATTGGCTTTCATGTAGTCACAGTTTTGCCATCACGGCTACTACAATTTTATAAAATGTTTATAACCTCTCAAAGGAATCAGATAATGCTTGTCACCATTGCTTCCTAAGCTCTAGGCAACCACCAGTCTTGTTTTGACTTTTATTGACTTTCCTGTTATTCATATTTCATATAAATGGAATATTCAGTGTGTAGTCCTTTGTCAATAGCTTCTTTCACTTAACATAATACCTTCAAAGTTCTTTCCTATTGTAGTGTACATCAGTTCTTCATTCCTAGACCTTTTGGTAACTCAGGTTTAGTTTTTTGAGGAGTCATCAGACTGTTTTCCAAAATGTCTGTAATAATTTTTTCCCCTACTTTTTAGTAGATTCTCAGAAGTAGTTTGTGAACATTCCAGTTCCTCCATATCCTGGCTACTACTTATGGTTAGCTGGTAATGTATTTGAATTTGCAATGAAACTGAAAAAGTTCTATAAACTGAACACAATAGAAACTAGAATGTGGTCTGGGGTTGTGGTTCAGGGGTAGAGTACTATCCTAACTTGTGAGAGCTCTAAGTTTAAAACCTAGCATCACAAACAAACAAAAAACCTAACAACAAAACACTCCAAAGACAAAACAAGACATTAGAATGTACTTAGCAAAGGCAGGTTTTTTTTTTTTTTGCCAATCCTGGGGCTTGAACTCAGGGCCTGAGCTCTGTCCTTGGACTTTCCTCAAGGCCAGCGCTCTACCACTTGAGCCACAGCACCACTTCTGGCTTTCCTATATATGTGGTACTGAGGAATCGAACCCAGGTCTTTGTGCATGCTAGGCAAGCTCTCTACCACTAGGCCAAACTCCAGGCCTGCAAAAGCAGTTTTGTGTAGTATATGTAGTATGAAAGATTTATCAGCTGTCATATTTGAACCCTCCAAATGATAAGAAATATAGATTAATATTTTAATCTACAGGTTTAATCCTATGCTGATTTTTTTTTTGAACCAGGCCTAGGGCTTGAACTCAGGACTGAGTACTGTCCTCAGGTTTTTCTGAGGATAGCACTCTACCACTTGAGCTGCAGCACCACTTCTGGCTTTTTCTATGTATGTGGTACCGAAGAATTGAACCTGGGTCTTCATGCATGCTAAGCAAACACTCTACCAGTAGGCCATGCTCTCGGCCCTGATGTGTGTGTGTGTGTGTGTGTGTGTGTGTGTGTGTGTGTGTGTGTGTGTGTGTGTATTTGTGCACATGCACCCACTGGTTGGTTTAAACTCAGGGCTGGACACTGTCCCTGAGTTTTTTCACACAGGGATATCACTCAGTCACTTGAGCCACAACTTCACTTTTGGCTCTCTGGTAGTTAATTGGAGATAATACTCTCCTGCTTAGGCTGGCTTTGAACCTCAATCCATGAGCCATTGGTGCCCACCAACAAAACATTTTTGAGTGTTTTCTATGTGTCAGATATGACAAATACTTTCTATAGTTTTTCATTTTTATAACTTCCTTAAAAAAAAGGATTGATTGACTGACTTTATTTTTAGTACAAGAAGATTCAATTCTTGTGCCTGGTAAATATATTCTTCCACTGAGGTATACCACAGCCCTTATTTTCCAGTTTCACCAAATTTATTATTTCCCAGTCTTACCATAGGGATACACAGCTACTTTCTACATGAGAAAGTTAAGCTGAGTCACATGCCTGCGACTGGCATACACCAGAACTGAGGGAGGAGATACTTTGGTCAGGAGCAGGCTTCTTGGAGGCCTTAACGTTGCACAGGGGATTATGTAAGGGCTTTCAAGGGCAGCTGGGCAAGGACAGACTGTTTATGTGTGATTTCCAGCCACTCTCCTTGTCATTCTGGGTCGCTGCCTCTTCCTGTTAGCTAAGCAGGTTGCAGGCTCTAGGTGAAGAGGCAGATGAACATTTCAGTCCAGGAACCATCCCACTAAGGGCTTCCTCATGCTAACTCAAGCATATTTTTAGCTAGTGTGAGCTCCATGTCTGTGGACAGTGGGGGTGGACAGTGTTGGTCTGGGAATGTCATGAGGCTGAGGGTATGTAATGTTCATAAACAGTATAGTAACCCATGAGGTATGTAAGAACTTCCCAAATCATCACTTAATTCCATATTTGGTTTCCAGTGTATATGTCTATATTCAAAATATATTCCATATTTGGAATACCTGTGTATTCTTTGCATTTATGAGAACTGATTTTGGCTAAGCACTGGTGGCTCACACCTGTAATCCTTGCTACTCAGGAGGCTGAGATCTGAGGAGTTTAGATTAAAATCAGCCTGAGCCTGAAAGTCTGAGTACTCTTGCCTTCACTTAGCCATGAAACCAACTGGAAATGGGGTATGGTTCAAGTGGTAGAGGACTAGCCCCCGGACAGCACAGACTATGAGTTTAAGACCTAGGACTGGCATACACACCCACACCCACCCACACACACACCTATACCTGATTTTGATTTTTCCTAACTTGGGAGCAACAGAGCCCCATATCCCTGAATAGTTAGTTCTATAATTGTTGTGAGTTCAAGTTCTCTTATGTCATCTCTAATTTGCCTCTCCTGTATGGTGTTTATTGTCTTTCCAACTCATTAAAGCTCACTTATAAACGTAGATACCATATACACAGTGTCTTCACCATGGTAGTAATTGCATGCCATTATTTTTAATGACAATACATTTTTAATTTATGAGAATTCACCCAGAAAATGTTTTTGTTAAGTAACAAATTACTCTCCTAAAGGCAGGGGTGGGGGGGGCCTATAGCACATTCACCCAGGGTCATTTAATGGTCAGCCTCTAATGTTAGCCTCTCCCCTAAGGGGTTCTTAGGGTTCTCCCACATCAAGTCAGGTGAGTTGGCACGTCAAGCAGTGCACCCCATGGGGAAAGAGAGATTGTAACCAAATATAGATCTCCCTTCTCATTCTTCCCCTTCCTTTCCCTTCCCTCCTCTCCCCTCCCTTCCCCTTCCCTTCCCTCCCCTCCAATTCCCTCCCTTCCCTGCCCTTCCCTGCCCTGCCCTGCACTGCCCTGCCCTTCCTGCCCTGCCCTGCCCTGCCCTGTTTTGCCTTGCCTTTTTTGTTGGTGGATCCTGAGGCTTGAACTCCCGGCCTGGGTGCTGTTTCCGGGCTCCTTTTTGCTCAAGATTAGCACTCTACTACTTTGAGCCACAGCTCCACTTGTTATGTCTTGGTAGTTTTTAGAGAGTCTCCTGGACTTTGCTGTGGCAAGCATATTCCTCAGAGGTAGATCTTTAGGCCCCTACACTCAATTGTGTGTGTGTGTGTGTGTGTGTGTGTGTGTGTGTGTGTGTGTGAACTAAGGGCCTAGGTGCTGTCTCTTACAGCTTTCTCTGTTCAAGGCTGGTACTCTACCACTTGACCCACACCTCCACTTCCAACTTTTTGCTGGTAAGTTGGTGATACGAGTCTCACAGATTTTTCTGCATGAACTGGCTTTGAATAGCAATTCTCAGATCTTCACCTCTTGAGTAGCTAGGGTTACAGGTGGGGGCCACTGGTGCCAAGCTCCCTCTCCCTTCTCAAGTGTTCACAGAATGTTAAAGGGGAGTCCTGGAAGAGAGGATGGTCTTGGGATTGCCTTCAGTTTCCTGCCAAGCAGCAGGGGTTAGTCAGATCCTGGAGAGGGAGGCTTTGTAGGAAACAAGTCTAGGCTTTTGCACCTTCTTTTGCACAGTAGGATGTTTCTGCTCTTTGGGGTGCAGATTAGCAGGATTGTTGAGAGATCCAGAGCCTTCTAGATTTTAGGCTTATGAAATTTGAGAAATTCTGGCTGCCAAAAAGTCAGAATGCAGAGACCAGTACCTCAGAAGTAGCAAAGTAGACCCCAACTCTCTTGCTGGTTTCCCTCTTAGATAATCACTGATCAAAAGACAGTCCTTGGAGGAGGACCTGTAAGATACACTGAAATTCCAAGCCCAGCTCTGGAAGGCCACACTGTGGGGCCAACCCAGCCTTACTGCCTGAGAGACTACAGATAAGCCTCTGTGGCTGGCTGGAGAGCGGGTAGATGGGAGGGAAGGGGAAAATGGCAGGTATTCTGGGAGAAGGCCCAAGAGGTCTCTGAGTGTGGAGGTGTTCTGCTCTGTGAGCCAATGGGACTTATTATGTGAACACGTCCCAGCTTCCCCACTTCTGGTTCATGCACTTATTATTATTATTGTTATTGTTATTGTTATTATTATGGGCTTGGCATCTGCTACTCCCCTGAGGTTTCCTCCTACTGTTATGTGAGAGTAGACTAGAGGGAACCCCTGACAGATTTCTCTTTGAAATGGCCTTCACATTTACCAGCTAACCAGCTAACCAGCTATTCTTTCTGCAAAAGGAAAAGGCAAACATCAAGGTTTTCCATATCTTAGAACTCTTACTGAATGAATCTTTTGAACTCTCAAGGATTTTCAGGCTCTGACCTCCAATGTACCACTTTGCCTGGGCTTTTCTTCTCTTAAGGGAATGTGAGGACCCTTTGATGGATCTTGATGCATCAGAATTAGACTATCAAATGGGGTGGGAGGGTGCATTTTATTTTTTGGCACATGAAAAGTTCCCATTTGAACTAGTGGGGAGAAAGTCTACATTTCCTAGATTAACATGAAGGAAGATTTGCTTGTACTCTTTTCTGGAAGGCTTGAAGAAAGGAGTGGCCAGTCCTGACTGGAAAAGGAACCTTCTTTATAGATGAAAACCTTTAGTTGATAATCCTCAAAATCCCCAGTGCACAAGAAAAGGAGTTATTGCTTGGTGAAGGGCAAAAGGACTCATTGAGGAGAGAGGGAGAGAGAGAAAGAGAGAAAGAAAGGGAACCACTGAGACATGCCTGATGGCTTTTACCCTATTTTGTTTTTGTCTTTTTTTTTTTTCAATCTGTGTTTGTCATGTCCCCTCCCCTCCCCCCAATCATGATACTGGAGTTTGAACTCAGGGTCTCACATTTGATAGGCTACCACTTTATTCATGTCTCCAGTCTCTTTTTGACTTATTTTACAAATAGGGTCTCATATGCCACTGTGTCCCACTTATTGCTTGAAATAGTTTTGTTTTTTTTTTATTTTTTTGGTCAAGTCTGAAGGATCTTGAACCAAGATCCTTCTAATTTCTTCTTTTGGAGTATAAATTACCGTACCCAACCCTTGTTCATTTGTTTTCAAACTTATGTCCCACTTTCTTCTAGTTGTCCAGTATTTTTCTTGATGATGACTAGAAACAAGTCAGAGACTTACCTTTCTTTCCTTCTTTCTTTCTCTCTCTCTTTCTTTCTTTCTTTCTTTCTTTCTTTCTTTCTTTCTTTCTTTCTTTCTTTCTTTCTTTCTTTCTCTCTCCTCTCTCCTTCCTGCTAGAGCTCTACCACTTGATCCTCAGCACCACTTCTGACTTTTTTCTATGTATGGGGTACCAGGAAATCAAACCCAGGTCTTCGTGCATGCTAGGCAAGCATACTACCACTAGGCCAAACTTCTGGCCGAGACCTTTCTTTAGGGTTTATTGTGTAGTAGATTTTGCGTTAAAAACAGGTAACTCAGATTCACAAAATTAAGTGCTATTTGCCATAAAGTTGGTCTCCCATTGTCTGCTTACTCAGTGGCATGAAATTTTATTATCTGGAAAGATTTCTTGGCAGTTTTCATTGTTGCCTTCATTGTAAACATTTCTAACTGTTGTTAAAGTGTGAATGATCTCAGCAGGAATAGCTAATCACTCTAGTATTGTTTTTAAATCCTTTATTAGGTTTCCGTGGCTATAGAGAAATATTCTAGATTCATCATGGTTTACCTAAAAAAGAAAACAAAAACTGGGCTGGGAGCATGGCCTAGTGGTAGCATGCTCATCTAGCATGCACGAAGCCCTGGGTTCAATTCCCTGGAACCACTTACACAGACAAAACCGGAAGTGGCACTGTGGCTCAAATGGCAGAGTGCTAGCCTTGAACAAAAAGTGTCCAAGGACAGTGTCGATGCCTTGAGTTCAAGCCCTAGAACTGGCAAAAAAGAACAACAGCAATAAAAAAAAAAAAACCCAGAAGCAAATAATTTTATTAGTCAAAAGCTTATTGGCTTAGTTGTTTTTTTGTTTTTGTTTTTTTGGTCAATCTTGGGACTTGAACTCAGGGCCTAGGTACTGGTACTGAGGGTTTTTGCTTAGGGCTAGCAGTCTTCCACTTGAGCCTACTTCTAGCTTTTTGGAGGTGAATTGGAAAGAAGAGTTTTATGGACTTTCTTGCCTAGGCTTTGAACTGTGATCCTCAGGTCTCAGCTTCCTGAATAACTGATTATAGGCTTGAGCCACTGGCACCAGGCTTGGCTTAATTTCTTTTACTCCCCTCTTTTCCATCTTTTTTCTCTTCCCTTTTCATCCCTTCCCTTCCTTTCTTCTCCCCTTCTCTCCCTTCCCCCTCTTCTAAAATTTATAGTACTGTAATTAATATATAACCCAACACAAAGAAGACTCATGTTTAGCAAATGTGTGATGATGATATAGAATATTAAATTGGTGTTCTAGTCTGAGCAACTGATGACAGCTACTTGACTAAGAGGTCAAATTTGAAAGTTACTTGTAGTCAAATATAGTGGCTCACACCTGTAATCCAGCTGCTTGTGAGGTAGAGATAAGAAGGATGGAGGTTTGAGGCCAGACCAGGCAAAAGTTAAGAAAGTAATGGAATCATGTATTGTTTTTGCTTGATGTAAAGTGTTTTCATCTGCTCTAGCATGTCCCATGTATGGTAGCACTCTGACCCCAGCCAATGCACGGCTGGAAGCCCTGAAAGTTAGTTTTGGACTAAGTCTAAAGTAAATGTATTTTTAATTCTAGTAGATGTACAATATAGACAATTTTAATAGGGTAAATATGCCAGAGAAACTGAATGTCTCAGAGGAAATAAAAGCAGGGTTTTCATGAAGGAGTTACACAATTTTTTTTTAAAGGGGGACAGTTAGATGTATATGTACATCTGATCATATAAAATGTTATTTATTGAAATGAACCTCAGGAAATGGAAACAAGAGATTCTTTTCTTTATTGCTGTTTTTATTTTCTTTTTGTCTTGTTTGTCTTTGGGAGGGTAGGGGAGACACAGAAATGAAGGGACAGAGGGTGAACATACAGCAGTAGTCCTCACTAGATGCTATGCTGAAAGTGAACTATACACAACTTGTGAGTGGAGATGGGAGGACAAACTGGAGAGAACAAGAGAAAGCATGACATTGTAAACAAAACAAAACAAAACAAAATATACACTTGCCCCAGCCCAGAGTTCAAGTCCTAGGACCTGGGGGAGGGTTTGTGGGGGGAGAAGAAAAAAATGTATTCTTTACTTAATTTATGTAACTGTAATCCCTCTGCACATCACCTTTATGAAAACAATAAAAACATTAAAAATAATTTTTAAAAAGAGAGTGGGGAGGTTGGAAATATAACTCAGTGATAGAGTATTTGCTTAACACGTGCCAGGCCTTGGGTTCCATCTCCAGTACTATAAAGAAAATAGGGCATTTCCAGGTTTTGTAACCTGAACATAAGCCTTTCGGCTCTCATTAGCTCTTAAGTAAAAGGTCCCTTGTTTTCGCGGTGTGCCTGCTTCTGCTTCCTAGCAGTGTGGTAGTGGCGGAGCACATTCTGCTCAGCTTCATTCATCCCCTGTGCTCACTGTGTACTACGCATGTGTTCCATGTCCTTAGAGATTTGTGGTTTTGGAGTTTGAACTCAGGGCCTCACACTTGCTAGGCGAGTGTTCTATCACTTGAGCCATGCCCCCAGTCCTTTGTTGCTTTAGTTATTTTTCAGAAAGAGTCTCATATTTTTGCTTGGGCTGGCCTCTATATGTTTCTCTGTGTGTGGGGGGTGGGTACAGGGGGGGATGGGGGGAAATCACAGTTACACCTACTATGCTGGCTTGTTTGTCATTGTGGGATATTTCTCACTGCCCCCAATCCACAGGCCTCTAACCACAAATCTGGAGATCTCTATCTCCTAGATAGCTGGTACTACTTAGAATTTGTGTTATATGCTTTTTGTGGTTGTGGTAAGTGCTGGAGAGGCTAATTACATGCACTCTTCCTATATACTCAGAGCTCTGAAATTTATTGAGACAGATTTTTATCATATCATTTGTGCATACATGGGAGTGAAATAAAGTGACTATGCAATTCCTAAAATTTCTTCTCAGAGCTTGACTCTTGAGCATCCTCTCAGCATTTGTGGCACCAGTAATTTCCCACTCAAGGTCATTCTCTTTGCTATCAAGAGGGTGAGTGATTTGGCATCTCTTAAAAGAGGGCAGACCAGGATCTCCAGGAATCTACTCTGAGCATCTGACACTTACTCTGCATGTACTATTCTGAGGTGTTCTTACCTGGTCCATGGTAGGTCATTCTTGTCCATACATCTCAATAGCAGTAGCACATTAGGCAGGCCTCTGCTTCTTAAAGCGTTTATTCTAATGATGCATTCTTGGTCCCAAGTCAAACTTAAGCCATATTACTGTTTCCATCCCTTTCAAATTAGAGTGTAGTCTCTTTCAGGATACTTAAATTGGCAATTGGCCTCAGTGTGTGCCATGCCAACAATGCAGTTGTTCAGTCGAAGGCAGTACATGGATAGTAATGACTGCAGGATGTCACTGAGGGTGCAAGCTCTCCTATGCAACAATGTTAAAATGGGAAGTGTCTCACCATCTTGAGGAAACCATACAGATTGTTAATTCCTCCATTCTGGGAAGGGAAAATCATTATAAGTTTAATAATAATAATATAATTATTCCTAAATAGCATCTAATATTTATTTAAATAATTATTGTATTATCATATAATGATATAATTATTGCTATTATCATAATGTTAAACACTTTAATCATTAAAGTCTCAACAATTTAGTAATCTTACTATTATTATGAGAGCGCATGACTCCTGAAATCACAACTACTAAGGTATGGTAGATTTGGAGTTCAGTATCCAGATGTATCAGATTTTAGAAGTTACATTTCTCACTATACAGCGTTGTACAGAAAAAATAAGTAGACTAGTAGACTGGAAGCTTCAAGAAGATAAGGATCTTTTTTGGGGGGAAACAATCTGGCTATGTTCCTCAGGCAGTCCTTGAACTCCTAGACTCAAGCTGATTCTACTGCCTTATGTGCCACTATGCCACATTAGTTTTCTTTGTTTCTTTTTTGCTGATCATGGGGCTGAAGTTAGGGCCTGGACTCTGTCTTTGAGCTCTTTTGTTCAAGTATAGCACGATACTTCTTTGTTTTGCTTTGGTTCTTTTTGCAGTCCTGGGCTTGAGCTCAGGGCCTGAGCACTGTCCTTGGGCTTTCTCAGGCTAGAGCTCTACCACTTGAACCACAGCCCCACTTTTGGCTTGTTGCTATGTATGTGGTATCAAGGAATTGAACCCTGGGCTTCGTGCATGCTAGGCAAGCACTCTACCACTAGCCGGCTAGCATTCTACTACTTTTGAGACAGTTCCACTTCCAGTTTACTGGTTGCTAATTGGAAATAGGAGTCTCAAGGTGAACTTTCTGCCTGGGCTGGCTTCAAACTGAGATCTCAGCCTCCTGAGTAGCTAATTACAGTATAAGTCACCAACACTCAGCTTCACTTCTGTTTGCAATGTAGTGATGTATTTTTTTTTTTTTAATTCTGGATTTTGAACTCAGGGCTAATCATGTATAGTATCGGTTGCATTTGATTACTTGGGCAATCAAAAAACCAAATTTGAGAAAAAAATTCTCAAATTTCTTTACAGGAAGGGCTTAATATGTCTTTTGTGGTATTTCTGCTAAAAATTATGTCTTGCATCTCACCATGAAGAAACATGAGACAAGTTGAGATCGAAGAACGTTCTGGAAGGTAAGTGACCTGGGTATTTCACACATGTGAAGGGCATAGAAGGGTAAGAAGGAACCATTGAATTGAAGGACCCTGAGGGGACATGACAATTGAATGCTCATGTACAATACCAGATTGGACCAAGGCCAGAAGGAAGTGTCTCTTTGGCTATCAAAGATATTAGACAAATGAAAGAATCTGAATGAGGCTGGACCAAGGCCAGAAGAAAGTGTCTCTTTAGCTATCAAAGATATTAGACAAATGAAAGAATCTGAATGAGGTCTATAAGTGAGGTAATATTTCTAGTGAATTTCCTAGTTTTGAGCATATCACTATGGTTATGAGAAAAATTCTTAGTTTTCCTTATATGAGACATGGTCTGATTTTATAGTTACTAAATCTTGTATCCTTTTGTTTAATTTTAAAGTTATTTTCATATGAATATTTTTCTATTAATATTTATTCCTAAATTCCTTCCTTTCTCCCTCTCTCCCTCCCTCCCTTTCTCTCTCTCTCCTCCTTCCTTCCTTCTTTCCTTCCCCCCCTCTTTTTTTTTTTTCTTATAGCAGCTTTAGCTGGGCACCTGTATCTCACATCTGTAATTCTAACTATTCAAGAGAATGAAATCTAAGGATTGAGGTTCAAAGATAGCTTGGGCAGGAAAGTTCATGAGACTTTTATCTCCAGTTAATCACCGGAAAACCAGCAGTGGCACTGTGACTGCAAGTGGAAAGCCCTAAATTCAAGCCCCACAAATGACAATAAATAAATAAATAAATAAATAAATAAAGGCAGGGATCGTGGCCTAGTGGTAGAGTGCTTGCCTAGCATGCACAAAGTCCTGGGTTTGATTCCTTGGTACCACATGCACAGAATAAAAGCCAGAAGTGGTGCTGTGGCTTAAGTGGTAGAGATCTAGCCTTGAGAAAGCCCAAGGACAGTGCCTAGACCCTGAGTTCAAACTGCAGGACTGGCCAAAAAAAAAAAAGAAGCTTTTTGAGATAATTTATATCTTATATGAACTTTGTCTTGAGTGCCTTTTTAACTATTCTTAAAATAGTACTACGCTGTAAAGGCAGTATTTTTTCTAATTATCAACTTTATTTGGGTATGATTTTGATCAATTTTACCTGTATTGATTGTTTTTTGAGATAGTCTTGTTATGGAAGTGCTATCCTTGAGCTCATTGTCTTCTTGTCTCAGCCTTTGAGTGCCAGAATTGCAGGTCAACTATGCTTATCTGGTCGAAGATTTTTTTTTTTTGCTAGTCCTGGGCTTTGAACTCAGGGCCTGAGCACTGTCCTTGGGCCACTTGAGCCATGGCATCACGTCTTGCCTTTTCTATGTGTCTGGTACCTATGAATCAAACCTGGGTCTTCATGCATGCTAGGCAAGTACTCTGTCGATAGACCAAACTCCTAGCTTGATTTTTTTTTGTTGTTGTTGTTGGTGCTTGTCCTGGGGCTTGAACTTAGGGCCTGGGCACTATCTCTGAGCTTTTCACTCAAGGTTATCCCTATATTGGTAGCTCTGTAGCTACCACTTGAGCTATAGCTCTACTTTTTTCTAGCTTTTTGATGGCTAATTGGAATAAGAGTCTTACAACTTCCTGCTTGAACTGGCTTTGAACCATGATCCTCAGATGCTGAGTAGCTAGTTAGGATAGCAGGTGTAAGCTATCAGTGTCTGGCTGATGACTGTAACACATATGGCCCTGCATCACTGTGTAAGCACTTTCCTAACCCAGATTCAAGAAACACAGTATTACCATTTTTTTCCCCAGAAAGTTCTGTCATGCCCTATTTGTTTATATAATCAGCTGTTGATGGATGTGACAACATTGTTCAAGTTGAATAGGATAGAACTGGCAGACACACACACACACACACACACACACACACACGCACACGCGCACACACATGCGCGCAAAATCAGGGACTGCACCCAGGCCGTGATTTCAAGGCCCAAGACCAGCACAAAAGCCAAACAAAACCTTAGTATTTTATCATACTTAATATAAGAGAAGATCGTTACCTGAATAAGTCTGGTTTGGAAAGTTCCTCCCCCCCCCACCCCCCCCCCCCCGAAAATGGGGTTCCGAAGCTTTTGCTTAGCTTTTGCCAGATCAAGGCTCTGTACTTTCAGGAATGTTGTTTTGAAGTATAGATTTTTTGGGGGGAGGAGTGAGGGGCAGGGAGGCTAATGCTGGGGCTTGAACTCAGGGCTAGCACTCTACCACTTGAGCCACAGCACCAGTTCCATGTCTGGTTTTTTCTGTGTATGGGGAACTAAGGAATCAAACCCAGGGCTAGCACTCTTACTACTAGGCCATGTTCCCTGTCAAGTGTAGATTTTTATACATGTTGATGCTTATTTAGTAAAACTTGATTTGGTTAGTTAGGGGGAAGTGAAGTTTATATTTGTATTTTCCAAATTGTGGCTCCCTGCACCTGCCATCTTTTTCTACTTTTTTTTTTTTGGTCATTTTTGTTATATTATGGTTCATTTGGGGTAGTGCTTACATAGATAGTGTCTAACAGAAAAGACCTTGGGCTACACAGCAATCAGACCTATAATTTAACTGCATTTAACATATGGGAAGCTCCTTAGAATCTCCTGTACTTCTTCCTTCCCTCCTCCTGCCCCTGTACCACCTATCAAACCTGTGGCCTTCCTTATGTTGGACAAGTGCTCCATCATTTGAGCCAGTCCTCCAGCATACCTTCAGTGGTTTTTGTTTTTGTTCGTTTCTTGGTGCCAGTCCTGGGGCTTGAACTCCATTCCTGACCTTCATTTTGCTCAAGGCTAGTGTTCTGCCACTTGAGCCACAGTTCCACTTGCAGCTTTTTTGGTTTAGTGGTGTATTGTAAGTATGTGGAAATGTGACAGTGAAATCCCCTTGTTTAACTAATGTCAGCTAATTTTTAAAAAAGGCCTAAATGTGCAGTGAACCTGAGGAGTACCATAAACCCCTCCCAGTAGACACAGTAGACTCACAGGAGATACATATTAGATACATGTATCTAACAGCAATTGCCTCAAGGCTGCTCTGGCTAAAAAAGCCTGGCTGTTGCCTCTCTCTGAGATCTGAGCATAGCCCAAACTACTGACCCACAAAAATTAGTTGGTTAGGATTTATGATCTATAAATGTTTTGTATTTAACTCAACCATGTTTTTCTCTTTTATTAGGCTTACATTGCTTTAAAAAATGCACTGAAATGCTTAAAACAACAACACAAAAAAAACTCCACAGATTTTCCTGCCCTGGCTGGCTTTTGAACCATGATCCTCAGATCTCAGCTTCCTCAGTAAGCTAGGATTACAGGTCTAAGCCTCCTGTGTCCTGCTCACCTTCAGTTGTTTTTTCTTCTGGTCCTGGGGCTTGAACTCAGGGCCTGAGCACTGTCCTCTGGCTTTCTCTACCACTTGAGCCACATCTGGCTTTTTCTACATATGTGGTACTGAGGAATTTAACCCTGGTCTTGGTACATGCTAGGCAAGCACTCTACCACTAGGCCAAACTCCCAGCCCTCCCTCGCCTTTTTTTCTTTTACCTTCAATGTTTTTAAAGAGTGTTACATTCTCTATGCGGTGGTCTACACAGATACGCATATCCCATAATAGGCAATTCATTGTATTATATGAGTAACTTCTCCATTATTTGGCCCAGATGTGTTGACTTTTAACACAGCTTTTCTTTTTTCTTTCTTTTTGTGGTTGAAGCTATAATTGATTAAAATGTATTCACCTACTTACCTTCTGTCTCTTCACAGGCACAGTGCAGAGAGACTATTCTGTCCTTTATGAGTACACGTGTGCTGGACAGATGACTGTCCTCTACTTTGTGCTGTTGCCGTAGGTGGCCCAGACTTGGAGCTGTCCAGCCGGGAGACGATGGATTCCAAGGATGAAAGCGCTCACGTGTGGCAGACGTCTGCAGAGCATGAGCAGAATACTACACAGGTGAAGGGTGGTCTTTTCCTACTTGCTCTTCTTAGTAGTGTTTTGGCTGGATAGTTTGCTGACAGCTAAAGAAATAATGGTTCCTCTCTAGTAATGAGTGGTTGAGAGGGAGCCAATGTGAAGAACTTGCATGTAAAGAGTAGGAAATATATCAGTACTTTGAATACAGTGAGTCAGAAGAACTTATTCACCACCCCTACCTGTCACCTTCTCTGTAGCTTTCTATCAGAATCAACTTGATGACTCTGCTTTATTTATGCTCAAGCAATTGTTCTTTTCCTTGATGTTATCTAGTATATGGTTTTGATTTTTTCCATGAGTAATAAAGCACAAAGTCTGTTTATAATGTGAGTGGCCCTTTCTTTTCTTTTTAAATTTGAATATAAACCTCCAAGGGCCAGTTGTCCTCTTCTGAGTCACCAGGTTTGGTGGTTTGACTCTTACTCAAATGCCACACTGTTCAGAGATGAACTCTGCTTCTTGAATTGCTCTCAGAACCAGTTGTCTGTTCTTTGGATTCTTACTAAAGGCAAGTTTTAGTGGTTTTTTTTTGGGGGGGGGGATGGATTTGACTTGTACGATGAATTAACAAGTCATATGGAGCTGTGATTTGTAAATGACTAATATATAATTTTTTTTACACATTAGGATAATACATGTAAAGGTTTTATCTAATTTTTCATTAGAGCATATCACCACAGCACTATTATCAAAAATCAGGAAGTTAACCTTGAAGCATTTAAATATGCATATCTTATTTAATTTCAGTAATATAAAGATTATCATTGGTAACGAATTTAAAGTTTCAGTTGGAAAAGTTAAAAACAGCAGTGCTAGAAATAAGATGTAACAATGAACCTTTTGTAATAATAATAATAATAACAACAAAAACAATAAAACAGTACCAGAGATGTTTGCAGGAGATTAATAGAGCACATTACTTTGATCCTTAAATAAATCATTTTAAAATCTACTTTCCTGAAGTTATATATTCTGGTGTATCTTATCTAACACAAAGCAAAACTAAAGAAAATCTGGTTGCAATGATATTTGTGCCTTATCTGTTAATAACCAGACAATAGAAAGGTGAGGTCAGGATCCCCCTCCCTCCCCAGACCTTTTCTTTCTAGTCATTTCTGCTCATAGCCAGGAATCCTGATTCTGCAAACTCTTATTTGCAGAATCTGAGTGAGGAAGGCTTGAATGTCTCATCTTTTGAGGTAATGCTTTTTCTTTTCTTCCTTTTTTATTTTTTTTTTAAAAGAAAAAAACCCAAAACTCTACTGGGGATTGAACCTCTGCATTCTAGAAGCAAGCACTTATCACTTGAGCCAAACCCCTGCCTCCCTTTTTTTAAAAGTATTCATGTTAGTTCAAAACTTTGATGTCAGTGACCAAATCTTGAGTCATAGAATTATAAACCTAAAAGTCACAAAATTATCTTAATGGTAATGAAAGTTGAAAATACATTTTGAGCCTAAATTTTCCCAATATATAAACTTTTTCTTCATGGAAAATCAAATGCATGTAGAGGCTAGTCTCATTGTTTAGTATTGTAGTGAAGTTAGTTATATTTCTGTGGTGTTTGATTACCTACTCTCAAAGCTCTTTTTTCCCCTCTTCTGGGGATTAAGTTAGTTTGTATCATTTTCAGGATCTTTATTCCCTAGTGGAAAAAACTGACATTTAAAAAGGTTAAGTCCAGTCAGTTGCAGCTGGCTCACACCTCTAATGCTCGCTGTGTGGCAGTGAGAGTCTAAAGATAGAAGGATTATTGTTTGAGACGAGCCCGGTAAGAACAGTTCCTCCAAACCCATTCTTAACCTATACCTGGCACAATGGCATGCACTCTGTCACGCCAAGATCATGATTCCAGGCCAGCTTGGTTAGAAAAGCCTGGGAGAGGGGTTGGGAGTTTGGCTTAGTGGTAGAGTGCTTGCCTAGCTTGCACAAAGACCGGGGTTCAACTCTTTAGTACCACATACATAGAAAAAAGCCAGAAGTGGTACTGTGGCTCAAGTGGTAGAGCTCTAGCCTTGAGAAAACACAAGGACAGTGCTCAAAGCCCTGAGTTCAAGCCAGGACTGGCAAAAAAAAAAAAAAAAAAGTCTGGAGACTGTCTCCATGGAGGGGCCTTCCAGTCACCCCAGCAATAACGGGAAGCCTAAAGTAAGTAGCAGGTCAAAACTGTGGCACAGCCCTGAAAAGTGTGACTGTATCCTAAAAATAACAAGTGGGAAACTGAGCTGGAGATATGGCTTACTGGATTTGTCCCAGAGTAGTTAGTTGAGGCTCTGAGTTCAAACTCCTGTGCTGTTAATGAGCAAAAAAAGAAAAAGAAAAAAAGAAAAGAAAAAGTCCAATGCCAAGTCAGTAGAGCAATAAGAATTCCAGCCTAAGAGTGCCTAACCTCACTAGAAGCACATAAATTATTTATTTCCCAAATGTGTACTTTGGTCATCTGCTTCCAGGCCTTTCCATATCAGGCCTTAGGCCCAGTGCCAAGTGGCAGCCTCTGGAATGCAGTCCTCCCAAACCAACCACTCAGAAAGCATTTCACAAAACTCAGTTTCTACTTTAAGCTTTTTTTGAGTTGAAAGGTGCAAAAAATGACTTACTTTGGTGACAGCTTCAATAGTTGTGTAGAACTTCTTGAGAGTATTTCATTAGGGCTGCCTGTTTCTTGTTCTAGCTGGAAAGGAAGAATTTGGTTATTCGTAGTGATTCAGCAGTCATTTCTTCAGTTGCCTCCAGTATGCCCTTGGAGTATGAAAGAACTTGTAAGCAAGAAGATGACCTTATTTTAATATGTCTGTTGCAAGACAGCTTATTAGAAAACAGATTTTTTTTGGGGTGGTGCTGGGCTTGAACTCAGGATCTTGGCACTTTCGCTTAGCTTTTTTGCTCATAGCTGGTACTCTACCACTTGAGCTGTACCTCCATTTTTGGTGGTTAATTGGAAGTAATAATGAGTCTCACAGACTTAAATGTATGTGCTGGCTTTGAACTATGATCCTCAGATCTCCGATTCCCGAGTAATTAGGGTTATAGGATTATAGATTTTTTTTTTGTATGCTCTGGGGACAGCCTGTGTGCTGACCCTGGGCCTCTTTGTACTCAAGGCTAGTATTCTATCATTTGAGCCACTGTGCTACTTCTGGCTTTTTCTGAGTAGTTTCTTGGATAGGAGTCTCACAGACTTTCCTGCCCTGGTTGGCTTTGAACGGCGATCTTTAGAGCTCATTCTCTGGAATAGCTAAGATTATAGGAGTGAGCCCCTGGCACCCAACCAGAATTTTTATAATGTGTTGAAAGTGATTGGTTTTTGAGTCTTGACATTTTTTTCAGATCACAGAATAATACATAGTTTTTTATTTTTGTGGTGGTGCCATGAAGAAATCTGCAATCACTTTTCTAGGATCCATTAACCACCCTCCCAAGGGCTTATTTGCATTAGATATTTGAAGGAAGGCATTCAAGTTTAAGCAGTAATTCAGTGTCTCCCAGTCTCTAGCACAGAATGAATGAAGGTACAATTGCCTTCCTCTTCTACTGGAGGGGTTTCAGAGGCTCAAGTGTGCCTTTGTGAGGTTGGTTTTTTGAGGAGAGCTGCTACCTCACCTCTTTTCTCACCCCAGGTGCACTTTGTTCCGGATGCTGGAACTGTGGCTCAGATTGTCTACACTGATGACCAGGTTCGTCCACCACAGCAGGTGGTGTACACAGCAGATGGTACCTCCTACACGTCAGTCGACGGTCCAGAACACACACTGGTATACATCCATCCTGTGGAAGCTGCACAGGCACGTCAAAGACTGTTTTTAATTTGCTCATTCACTCACTCACCAATGACCCCTGTTTGCTTTTTGTGTGTCATAATGCTAGACGCTGATGATAGACAATACCCATATGTGTGTTTGTGTTCTCAGGGAATTTTTAGCGAACTTGGTAGAGGAAGAGGTGGCCTGTGTATTTAAATCAAGTGCACTAAGGAATTAGAACACTGGTCTTATGTCAAGCTTTTTGTTCCAGTGACTACTGGCTAGTTTATCGCGTTCTGATTTATGGAACTATAACAGAAGCCAAGGTGTTTACTGTAAAATGTGTATACTCCTCCCTCCTCCCTCTAGTGCCTACCACCAAGCCTGGTCTGTTATACATTCCTGTCATGGCTTTTAGTGCATCTTAATTATACACTAAGGATTTCACTGTGGTCTTTCACACCTGCATATATTGTACTTTAATCAAATTACCCTCTCTTGCCATGTACCTTTATTATTCAATAGCTTTTGGTCCCTTATGCCTTCTTCATGTTTAGACACAATATGTATCGATATTAATCACTTTGGAATAATATGTCTGAAGATTTTCCTTTTTAGTTTGCTGTATTATAATCCCACTTACTTTTTTGTTTGTTTGTTTTTCCTTGCTGATCCTGGGGCTTGAACTCAGGGCCTGGGTGCTGTGGACCTTTCTGTCCTCAAGGCTAGCACTCTACAACTTGAGCCACAGCACCATTTTTGTACAACCCCCCCCCCCCCCCCCGGCATGTATGTGGTACTGAGGAGTCTAACCCATGGCTTCATGCATGCCAGGCAAGCACTCTATCCCAAGCCACATTCTGAGCCTATTGTATTTTTTAAATTGAATTCTTTGTTATTATAAAGGTGATATACAGAGGGTTTATAGTTACATGTCAGGTAATGAGTACAATTTTTTTTGGACATTGTCATCCTTTCCCTTACTCTCTCCCAGTTTTTTACTCCCTTCTCTGCCCACGAGTTGTATAATTCATTTTCAGTAGTGTCTATGAATACCACTGCTGCATTTATTCATTGCTGTTATTGTCTGTTTGTAATGATTAGTATTTTAAATTAAGTACTGGTTATGAGGCATTATTTTCTTTTTATCTCTGTTAAGAAACATGTATTTATATTTGAAAGAAGAGTAAATATTATGTTTGTAATACTCTTCTGTATGTTTGTGTATCTCCATCAATTTTTCACTCTCACAATTCCTTGTGAGTATATTTAGTGTGAATGTATGTATTCTTGCTTCTGGCAGTTTACTATATTTTCATGACATGTCTGTCTAATTAGATGTAACATTTAACCTCAGGGTAGATTTTGCTTAGGAATAAAATAGTGAAATGTTAGACATTATCATGGTTATTATTATAGTTGGCTTATACAATCTCTTTTGAGCCATCTGAACAAAAGCCTTTAGCCATGTGTGAGATTTCAACCTTTGCCTTCTTTATTAATGAATCAGCTGTAATGTGAGTTAGCTCTTCCAAGATCTGGTGCTTAGCAGCAGGATAATTTTTTTCCATGTGGGTGATTAGCTGAAAGCTGTTTAAAGATCTACTGGTAAATAAATAAATATTTTCTTTCTATCTAGACTTTGTTTACAGACCCAGGCCAGGTAGCCTATGTCCAACAGGATGCTACAGCTCAACAGGTAAGAGCTAGCCCCTGGGGCTTTTTGTTGTTGGGGGTTATTACTTGATAGTCATGTTCTGAGAATATCTACTGCCATCTTCCTATTCCATCTCAGAATGTGTGTGTGTGTGTGTGTGTGTGTGTGTGTGTGTGTGTGTTGTGCCGTTCCTGGACACTGTCCTTGAGCTTTTGTGCCCAAAGCTAGTGCTCTACCACTTAAGCTACAGTTCCACTTCTGGCATTTTTGGTGCTTGATTAGAAGTAAGAGTCGCACTGACTTTCCAGTCCTTGGATCTCAGCCTTCTGAGTAGCTAGGATTACAGATGTGAGCCACCAGCACTGAGCTTCAGATGCTTGTTCCTTCCCTTGCTCTTTTTTCCCCTTCCTCTTCTCTCTTCCCTTATCTTTTTCCCTCCCCCTCCTTCCTCCTCTTCCTTTTGGGGCTGTATTCAGAGCCTGGGAATTCTCCCTGAGCCTTTATGCTCAAGGCTAGCACTGTACCACTTGAGCCGCAGTACTACTTCATGCTTTTATAGTGATTAATTGGAGAAGAGAGTGTCACAGACTTTCCTAACTGGTCTGGCTTCTAATCCCAATCCTTATGTCTCAGCCTCCCAGTAGCTAGGATTACAGGGGTGGGCCACTGGTACCTGGTAAAATGCTTCTCTCTCTTTTTTTTTTTTTAATAATTTTTTCAATTAAAAAGTTGATGTACAGAGGAGTTACGGTTACATAAGGCAGTAAAGAGTACATTTCTTTTTGGACAGTGTCATCCCTTCTTGCTCTCTCTCAGTTTTTTATGTGCTAAGAACATTCTCTAGTTCTTTCAGTAAAACAAAGAAACAAGAGTTTGGAAACAAGAGTTTTTGTTTCTTTTTTTTTTTTTTTTTGCCAGTCCTGGGCTTAGGCTCAGGGCCTGAGCACTGTCCCTGGGTTTTCTCAAGGCTAGGGCTCTACCACTTGAGCCACAGCACCACTTCTGGCTTTTTGCTACGTATATGGTACTGAGGAATCGAACCCGGGTCTTTGTGCATGCTAGGCAAGCACTCTACCACTAGGCCGAACTCCCAGCCCGAGTTTTTGTTTCTTTTTTGCTGTTTTTGTTTCCTTTTCCTTTTATCTTGTTTGTTCCTTTATATGTCTTTGGGATGGTAAGGGAGTCACAGAGATGGGCCAAAGGGTGAACAAATGTAGCAATGATACTCACTAAACACTATGTAGAAAATGAGCGATACAACTTGTGGGGAGGATGGGAAGGAAAAAGTAGGAGAGAGTAAGGGAAGACATGACAAAAAGAAAAGTACTCTTTTTTTTTCAAAGATTTTATTAACATTGATTTTTATATCATATTTCAAATGTAATGTTTAATGAATAAATATTCAAGAAAGGAATCTCTTTATAATCAATGGTACATAGATTTTAGAACATAATTAAAATTAAACTGAAGGTTTGTATGTTATAGATGCATATTAATCTATGTAATAAAACATTATGTCTATAGAGTATATAGCCCATCATAGATTTTTATGTCTATGTAATTATGTCTGTATCTCCAAGACTGTCTATAACCTTGGATACCCAAATATTGAGTCCTTGCTCTTGTACTGTTTGGATGTAATATCCACATATTAAAGATACCATTCACCTTTTGTTCCTTTGGTCTTGACTTGTCTCACTCAACATGATTTGCAGTAGTTTCATCCACTTCCCAGCAAAAGCCTTTATTTTATCTTGTTTGTTGGCTATGTAGAATTCCATTGTGTGTGTGTGTGTGTGTGTTATATTCATTGCTTGGCTATTGTGAGCCAGTGCAGAGATGAACATGGCTGAGCAGGTGTCCTTATCATATCCTGGGTTATGATGCTCAGGGTAGATGTCCAGGAGTGGTATGGTGGGATTGTAGGGAAAGTCTATTTTTAGTTTTTTCGGGAACCTCCAAACTGCCTTCCAGAGTGGTTATACTAGTTTACATTTCTACCAGCAGTAAAGTACAGTTCCTCTTTCTCCATAACCCCTGCAGCATTTATTTGTCGTTGTCTGAATTCAGAATATTGGCCATTCTAATTGGGATAAGGTGGTATCTTAGGGTTATTTTTATTTGCATTTCCTTTATGACCATGGATGATGAGCATTTTCTCATATGTTTTTCTGCCATTTTAACCTCTTCCTCAGATAAGTCTCTCTTTAGTTCCCTTGCCCATTTAGTGATTGGTTTGTTGGGTTTGGCGGGGATTAGTTTCTTGAGTTCCCTGTAGATACTGGCTATTAAGCATTTGTCTGATGTATTATTGGTAAATTTCTTTTCCCAGTTGGTTGGCTGTCTTTCTTCTTTAGTAGCTATGCCTTTGTGCAGAAACTATTTTTAGGTAGTCCCATTTGTCGAGTCTTTCTCCAATCTGTTGTGACTTTGGGACTCTGTCCGGGAAGTTTTTGCCTGTACCCATGAGTTTCAGTGTCTCTTCTACTCTATTATGTATCAGTTTCTGGGTTTCAGGTCCGATATTGAGGTCTTTAATCCATTTTGAGTTAGTTTCTGCATGGCAACAGGCTAGGGTCAATTTTTAGTTTACGTGTGGCCGCCCAGTTTTGCCAGCACCAATAATTGAATAGGCTGTGTTTGTACCACTGTATATCTCTGGCTCCTTTGTCGAATATAAGTTGACTTTATGTGATTTTATTTCTGGATCTTCTATTCTGTTCCATTGATTTTCTGGTCTATTTTTGTGCCAATACCATGCAGTTTTTGTTATTTTGGCTCAACAGTAGAGCTTGAAGTCTGGTATTGTAATACCATCGGCATTGCTGTTTTTGTCTAGTATTGGTTTGGCTATTCTAGGTCTTTTGTTGTTCCACATGAACCTTTGTATTACACCTTCTATTTCTTTGGGATTTTGATGGAGATTGCATTGAAATTGTATATCAATTATGGCAGTATGCCATTTTCACCCTGTCCATGAGTATGGGATGTCTTTCCATTTCATGGTGTCCTCTTTGATTTCTTTCTTTAGGCTTTTATAGTTTTCATTAAATAATTCCTTTACATCTATGATTAAGTTAATTCCTAAGTATTTTATTCTTTTGGGGGCTATTGCAAATGGGATCATTTTCTTGATTTCTCCTTCTGTTTGTGTATTGTTGGCATACAAAAAAGCTAGTCACTTTTGAAGTTTGATTTTGTAAGCTGCCACTTTGCTAAAGTGGTTTATTAGTTCTAGGAGTTTAGGAGTGTAGTTTATTGGGTCATTCAGGTATAGGATCATATCATCTGCGAATAGGGATAGTTTAATTTCTTCTTTCCCTGTGTGAATCCCTTTAATGTCCTTCTTTTACCTTATTGCTCTGGCTAAGGGTTCTAGCACTATATTGAAGAGAAGTGGAGAGAGTGAGCATCCTTGTCTTGTTCCTGATTTTAAGGTAAATGGTTCTAGTCTTTCTCCAATTAGTATGATACTGATTAGTAGGTTTGTCATATATGGCTTTAATTATTTTAAGGAATGTACCTCCTATTCTTATGCTTTCAACATGAATGAATGTTGTATTTTGTCAAATACCTTCTCAGCATCTAGAGAAATTATCATGATTCTTAACCCTAGCTTTATTAATATGATGTATTACATTAATTGATTTGCGAATGTTAAGCCAGCCCTGCATCTGTGGGATGAAGCCTACTTGATCATAGTGTATAATTTAAAAAATTTGTTTCTGGATTCTGTTGGCTAGTATTTTATTGAGAAGCTTTGTGTCTGTGTTCATTAGAGATTGATCTGTAGCTCTGTTTTTTTGTTGAGTCTTTCCCGGGTTTGGTGATGAGTGTGACATTAGCTTCATAAAATGAGTTTGGTATGGCGCCTTTTGCTTCAATTTCTCGGAAGAGTTTCAAGAGTATAGGTATTAATTCATCTTTAAAAGGCTTGTAGAATTCCGAGTGAAATTGTCTGGACTTGAGCTCTTTTTGGTTGGCATGTCTCTGATTGCTTCTGCTATCTCATTGTATGAAATTGGTTTGTTCAGTTGGCTTCTCTTCTTGGTTCAGTGTGGGTAACCTATATTTATTTAAGAAATTATCCATTTCTACTAAATTTTCCTGTTTCTTTGAATATAGGCCCTGGAAGTACTTATTCAGAAATGTATTCTTTATCTGACTTATATAACTTTTTTTAAAAACATAGAAGCCAGATTCCAGTGGCTCACACCTATAATCCTAGCCACTCAGAGGGCTGAGATCTGAGGATCTTAGTTCAAAGCTAGCTCAGTCAGAAACTCACCCCCCCCCCCCCCGCTTTTTTTTTGTCTTTGGGGTTGAACTCAGGTCCTGGGCATTGTCCCTAAGCTTTTGTACTCAAGGCTAGTGCACTACCACTTTGAACCACAGAGTCACTTCAGGTCTTCTGGTGGTCAAGTGAAGAAAAAACTCTCAAGGATTTTCCTGCTTGGGCTAGTTTTGAACCACAATTCTCAGCCTCTTGGGTTGCTAGGACAGGAGTACTGGTGTCATCCACTGGCGTCAGGCTCACAGCACTCTTATGTCCAGTTAAGCACCAAAAAAGCCAGAAGTAGAGCTGTGGCTTAAGTAGTAGAGCATTAACCTTCAGCACAAAAACTTAAAGCTTGGCCAAGGACTGGTGTACATGCACTTGCATGCACATGTGCGCGTGCACATATAACACACACACACACACACACACACACACACACACACGGAAGCTGGAGCACCATGGGCAGAGACTGTGTCTCGATCTCTTCCTCGCCATCTACAAGATAGGAAATAAAAAGGATATTGGCCTAAGTTCTAGAGACTAGTAATACATTTTAAATGTGTGTGTTTTTTAAATTTGGAACTGTTTTATAACTTGTTCTGTCTTAAATATTGAAAAAGATTCCTGGTTAAAGTACATATACATTTAGCAGCAACCTCCTTGTTCTGGATTCTATTTGTTTTGTGTCTGAACTTAAAACTCCTGAGTTTTAAGTTGTGCTCTTAGCTTGCCTGCCTGCCTGCCTGCCTGCCTGTCTTTCTCTCTCCCTCTCCCTCTCCCTCTCTCTCTCTATCTCTCTCTCTCTCTCTTCTTTCTTTCTTTCATGGTGGGGCTTGAACTCTGGGCCTGGGCACTGTCCCTGAGCTTTTCAGCTCAAGGCCACCCCCCCCCCCTTGAGACACAGCATCACTTCCATTGGAGACAAGAGTCTCACAGACTTTAGTGCCCAGGCTGGCTTTGAACCATGATCCTCAGATCTCAGCCTCCTTAGAAGCTAGGGATTACAGGCATGAGCCACCAGATGCTCTTAGCTTTTTTGCTCATGGTTGGCATTCTTCCACTTAAACCACACCTCCTAAGTTTTTATTGGTTAATTAGAGTTAAAAATCTTGGGAACATTGCTGCTTGTTCCGGCTTTGAACCATGATCCTTGGATCTCAGCTTCCTGAGTAGCTGAGACTAGAGGTGTGAGCCACTGGTGACTGTCTCCATTCTGGCTTCTGAAAAACTGAAGTTCTTCCTGGAGTTCATTCTCTTTCTTCCCATTTGTACTAGATCCTGTCTGACTTGCAGGACTGCTTTTTTTCCACATAGTGTGAAAGTAATAGAGTACCTTCTTTCTGAAGGCAAGAGTGAATTCAAGTAGGTTTAGTTTCTTGTCAGCTATCTATGTGTATTAGTAAATCCCCTTAAATTTGTATGGAAAAGCACTTTCTACTTATTATTAAATAAGTTAATTAAGTGTGCCAGTCCTGGGGCTTGAACTCAGGGCCTCATGGTCTTGCTTGGCTTTCTCACTCACAGATGGTACTCTTAATAACTCGAGCATCTCCATTCTGACATTTTGCTGGTTAATTGAGACAGTCTCACAGACTGTTCTACTTCAATCCAAGCCTTACAGCTTTCTGACTAGCTAGTAATGCAGACATGAGGCAATGACACCTAGCTCCTTTTTTATTCTTTAGTTGATAACTTGTATACTTTGATTTTACAGTTTGAAAACTGAACAGTTGGTGTGTTACCATCATTTATAAGAAGTAAAGTGGGTTCTAAGGAGCATGACCAGCTGTGAACTGCAGTACTGTGGGGGTCTATGACCTCAAATAGGAAGTATTATTTTATGTGAATAATTTTTTTGTCCAAGTATATATTATATATACATCTGTTATAGTGTGCTAGTATTTATGTTCTCTATTGGTTTATGGTTAGGTTCTTTCTCTTGGCATTTTTATGTTTTGGACTATTATGGAGAACATGCCATGGATATCATATCACATTATTTTCTTACGATGAATTCCCTGAGTAAAAAATAGTAGAGATAAAGGTATTGACAGTTGAGCACCAGTGACTCATGCCTCTAATGCTAATTGATCAGGAGGCTGAGATCTAAGGATTGTGGTTCAAAGCCAGCCCAAGGCATGAAAGTCTGAGAAACTTATTTTCAATTAACCAGAAAACTGGAAGTAGCGCTGTGGCACTCAAGTGGTAGAGCAATAGCCTTGAGCTGAAAAGCTCAGGGACAGCGCTGAAGCCCTGAGTTAAAGCTCCATGACTAGAGGCCCCCCCCCAAAAAAAAACCCAAAAAAACGAAGTATTGACATTTTAAGGTATTTAAGACCAAGTTTGTGTGTGAAATTGAGAAAAAGGTATGTTTGTACAAGTCAAATAGTGGATAAAAATCCAGAATTCTAAATGGAAATTAGAAAATCTTTGAAATAATGATTTCAGCTGAGCATTAGTGGCTCACACTTTTAATCCTAGTTCCTCAGGAGGCTGAGATCTAAATATTACAGTTTGAAGCTGGCTCAGGCAGGAAAGTTAGTAAGATAATGGCTATAAATGAAGTAAAAAAGCAGATAATTCATCTGGGTTCCATGTCTCAGGCCTGTAATCCTCACTACTCAGGAGGCTGAGATCTGAGGATCATGGTTCAAAGCCAGCATGGGCACTAAAAACTGTGAGATTCTTTTTTATTTTTTTATTTTTTTGCCAGTCCTGGGCTTGAGCTCAGGGCCCGAGCACTGTCCTTGGACTTTCTCAAGGCTAGAGCTCTACCACTTGAGCATCAGCACCACTTCCAGCTTTTTTTTTGTATGTATGTGGTACCGAGGAATCGAACCCAGGTCTTTGTGCATGCTAGGCAAGCACTTTAACCACTAGGCCAAATTCCTGGCCCTAAAATCTGTGAGATTCTTATCTCCAATTAACCACCAGAAAATGGGGAAGTGTTGCTGTGTCTCAAGGGGTAGGGCTGTAGCCTTAAGCTGAAAAGCTCAGGGACACCCCCTAGGCCCAGAGTTCAAGTCCCATGACCGATCAAAAAAAAAATCAATACTACCAGGAAATAGCAATACCAAAAAATATTAATATACAAGACAGAAGCATGAGTTTGACAGAAAAGACTACTTTTTCTCATAAGGAATTGTGTAAGATGAATTTGGTACATCTTGCCTTCACAGAATACAGGGAACTCTTGAAACTTACAGTGCCCCGTGAAAGGAGCTCAAGGTGTCACATGAAGGAGTTAAGTATGACAGTTTGATCAGTCAATTTGTTCAATAGAATAAAGTAATTACATTCATACTAAATGATAAAGATAACTCAGGATGCCAGAGACCATCACATTGTTCTGAAAACTGGTAAAGGAAGAGGAAAAGACTGGCCTTCTCTCTGAAGGTACTCAGAAAATACCTCATCAGTTACTACTACATGAGGGTAATCTCTTTATTATTTTTATTTTTTCCCAGATGTGGGGCTTAAACTTTGGGTCTGGGGACTGTCCTTGTGCTCCTTTTGCTTAAGGCTAGCACTTGAGCCACAGTACGACTTCCAGCTTTTTCTGTGATTAATTGGAGATAAGAGTCTCATGGATTTTCCTACTTGGGCTGGCTTCAAACCATGATCCTCAGCCTTCTGACTAGCTAGGATTACAGATGTGAGCCACTGGTGCTCAGCAGGGGAATGTCTTTTTTTTTTTTTTTTTGCCAGTCTTAGGGGTTAAGCTCAGCCTGAGTGCTGTTCCTGGGCTCCTTTTACTCAAGGCTAACACACTCTTCACACTTGAGCCACACTTCCAGCTTTTTCTGTGTTTAATTGGAGATAAAGAATCTCACAGACCTGTGCTGGCTGGCTTTGAATCATGGTCCTCAGGCCTCAGCCTCTTGGGTAGCTAGGATTACAGGCATGAACCACCAACCCCCAGCTAGGGCAGTGTCTTTATAGAAGCATTTCAACCAGTAACTATAGCACTATTCAGAGCCAATGAAATATGGATTTAGGCAGTGATTATAAATTGGTAGAGTAGGATGATAGCAATTTAACCTGTTGACCATTCTGACAGCTGTTTACCTTGTGCCTTCTAATGATATTGGGTATGCTTTCATCCCCTGTGCCCTGAGGGAAGTATCATGAGTCTGACTGAGTCTGTGGATTCCACTGCCAGTTTAGAGGAAGCATGGTAGATGAAGAGAACAGGTGAAAAGATGCACTAGGGGGCCGGGAGTTTTGCCTAGTGGTTAGAGTACTTGCCTAGCATACACAAAAACCCCGGTTCAATTCCTCAGTACCACATAAATAGAAAAAGCCGGAAGTGGTGCTGTGGCTCAAGTGGTAGAGCGCTAGCCTTGAGAAAAGTCCAAAGGCAGTGTTCAGGCCCTGAGTTCAAGCCCCAGGACTGGCAAAAGAAAAAAAAAAGGGGGCAATTGGCAAAATCTAGCCTATGAGAAACTCTAGGACAAGCCCATTTTTAAAATTTTAAAATTTATTTTTATTTTATTTTTTTGGTGCTTGGGACTGAAGCTAGGGTCTACTATACATGCTAATAAGTAAGTATTTACCACTGAGTTACATCATTGTAACCTCTGATCTCCCTCAGCCCAAGATAAATAAATCTCAATGGAAAAGGAAAGGAAGGAGAAGCTAACAGATTAAAGGACATTTGAGGGACAAAGCAGTGCTTGCAATGTATGGCTCTTGTTTGCATCTTGATTTGAGCAAATGTAATATAAAAAAACCACAAAGGGAAAGTTGGGGAATATTTGATAATACCAGAGGATGGTTAATCTTTTTTTTTAAAAAAAATTATTGTTCTTATAAAGGTGATGCACAAAGCAGTTGTAGTTACATAAATCAGGTAACAAGTACATTTCTTTTTGGACAGTATAACCCCTTCCCTCACATAGGATGGCTATTTTTTTTAGGGATGATAATGTATGAGTATAAAAGTCATTTTCTTTTAGAGGTATACACTAGGTTTTTTTTTATTGTCATTATAAAGGTGATGGACAGAGAACATCTAGATTTTGCCTCAAATAGCCTTGTATGAAAGAGAGTTGGAGAGTCACTGAAGTAAGTTGATCATTTGATAATAAAGATTGAAGCTGAATGATGAGTATATGGGGTCTATTACATAATTCTCTTTGATACATGTTTGAAATTTGTCCTTATGTATAGGAAAACAGTATTTTTTCTTTTTATTATTTTGAGATAGGGTTTTGCTAGTAGCCCAGGAACTCACTAACTATGTAACCCAGGCTGGTCTGTCAGACTCCAGATCCTTACTGCTTCAGCTTCTTAGCGCTGAGATTACAGGTGTATACCACTATGCTTAGCTTAGGAAAAATATTTTGCTCAGATTTTCTACATTGCTTTTGGATAGTGAACAAATATATATTTCTTTTACTAGCTTCCTTAAATGAGAATGCCACACGCCTTTGCCACACTACATTCTTTTCAGATTTTGCCAATCTGATAAGCAAAATGTTGTTTTGTTGTTTTAATAATAAGGAACTGTTTTAATGAATGTTTTTGTTGCCATTTACACCTCAAAGGGCCTTTCATCTTCAATCTTCAGAAACTACCTGCTTGTTTTATGGCTTGTATGAAAGGGAAGTTGTACTCAGAGAACTCCATGAATCTTGACATTGGGAGGCATTATAATTATTGGCTTAGCATACTTTCCTTCAGCCCTCCCTTGGGATGGTACTGGGGCTTGAACTTAGGGCCTGAGTGCTATCCCAGCTTATTGACTCAAGGCTAGGGCTCTAGGGCACTTCCTCTTTTACCTTTTTGCTGCTTAAAAAAATCAGGGACTTTTCTTGTTGGGCTGGCTTTGAATGGAGAGCCTCAGAGCTCAGCCTGTAGTAGCTAGGATTACAGGTGAAAAGCACTGATACTCAGCTGGCCTCTTTCTTTTGTTTTGTCTTCTCCTTTCCTCCCTTTCTCCCTTTCTCCCTTCCTAATTTCCCCCTCTCCCTTCCCTTCTCCTTTTCCCCCTTCCCCCTTACTCTCTCTCTCTCTCTTTAAAATTAGGTTGTTATTATAAAGGTTAATATACAGAGGGGTTACAGTTACATAAGTCAGATAAGTCAAAGACTACATTTCTTTCTTTTTTTTTTATTCCAGTCCTGGGGCTTGAACTCAGGGCCTGAACACTATCCTTGGGCTTCTTCCTCAAGGCTAGCACTCTGCCACTTGAGCCACAGCACCATTTCTCACTTTTTCCATGTACGTGGTACCCAGGAATCGAACCCGAGTCTTCGTGCATGCTAAGCAAGCACTCTATCACTAGGCCAAATTCCCAGCCTACATTTCTTTTTCTTTTGTGGGTTGTAGAACTTGACCTCAGGGCCTGAGCAGGATCCCTCAGCTCTTTTGTTTAATGCTAGCTCTCTACCACTTGGAGCCAAAGCTGCAATTGCAATTTTCTAGTGGTTAGTTAGTTGGAGATAAAAGTCTCAGGGACTTTCTTACCGCAACTGTCTTTGAACCTCAATGCTTAGCTCTTACCTCCTGAGTAGCTAGGATTATAGGTATGAGCTACCAGAACCCCACAATAGCACATTTCTTTTTGACGCCTTTTTTTTTTGCTTGATCCCTGTTTTTCCTCCTGTTCTCAACTACAAATTGTATAGTTCATTTTCAACATAGTCTAGTGAGTCCCACTGCTGCATTTGTTCACCCCTTGTCCCTCTTTTTCTGTGTCCCCCTCCCTTATCCTCTCAAAGACAGATAAAGAAACTAACAAGAAAAAAGAAAACAAAAACAGCAGCAAAGAAGAAAACCTTGTTTCCTTCCCTGGAGTTCATTTCAATGATTATTGTTTTATATGATCAGATACACATAGCTACTTACTCTCTCTCCCTCTTTCTTCCCATTTCTTCCCTCCCTCCCTCCCTCCCTCTTCCAATTTTGGAACTGGGGATTGAATCTTGGAGGCTGGGCCTCTCACTAAATACACACTGTACCTCTGAGCTGCACCCCATCCCCATCTGCCCAGCATCTTTCTTAATTTCAGTTTTCTTTCAAGCAGCAGAGCGTTTACTTCTCTCACACCTCAGTGTTTGTTGCTTTAACTCAGCGACCTGGATAAATTCTGGATAGAAAGTTGAGATGAGGGTTTAACCCAGAGGGTAGTAACGTTTTTCTTTTCAATATTCCCGTCCCCCCATTTAATATTTTTATTTTCAGTTGTCTTTTCTGGTGACAAGATCTGTTTGGAGTCCTTTTCATGTGTGCATTTGTTCCTCAGAAAAAAGGCAGGTAGTGACTTGTAGTCTCCTGAGTAGCTCCTCACATACTGAGAAGAAAACAATGTTGCTTTGAGAACTGATCTCAGTAGGTACTGAGAAACAGTCTGTCATGCTTACTGCTGTCCAGTGTCATTCTTACATAAATTGAATCCTGAAACATGTTTTACAGTTTCAGAAATAATTACAGAAGCAGCCTTAAGTAGGAAAGAGAAAGTATACCATAGGTTTTTACCAATTTTGTCCTCCTTTCATTGTGTTTGATTGTTTGTGACACAATGTACAGGACTAAAATATTTCATTTCTCCTTCTTTTCCTCTAAGTAGAATCAGCACACAATTGTATGCCTACCCACTGCCTGGCTGTTACCTTAGGAACATGAGTAGATTAGCTTTGTGCCCTGGTATTGAGAATGCATGGCTGGGGCGTGGGGGCTGTTTACTTTCTCAACTGTCCTCCTCAAATTGACTGAATTCCACAGGGGCCATTATGACATAGTGGATAAGCAGGGCAGAGGCAGACTTTGAATCTCATTTTACCACTTAGGAACTGTGTGATTAACACATGGCCACAGCGGAATCTAAATATATGCCTAGCACTCAGTAAATGTCAATTGAGTTTGAATTAGGTAAATCATTTGCAATGCAGTGAGTTGTGTGTTTAGGTCTGTGCTGTGTAGAAATCCACCTTTCTTATCTAGAAACAATCCTCATTAACCCTTTCTTATTCCTTTTCAACAATAGCTCTTGTGATTCTGGTAGTGGTCCCACTCTGCTGTAGCATCAGTCCTTAAAGATAATGTGGATGCATTTGAGTCTTGCCCTTTCAGTCTTTTAGGAGTGCTCCAGCAAGGCAGGAGGAGGCAAAGGTTGGGATGATTTTGAAGTCTGTTTTCCCAGCAGTGGTGAGAAGCCAGCAGCAAGCTTGCTGAGCAAAAGTCCTTCCAACCAACAGCCTGCACTGAGGAAAAACAAACCAAACCAAAAGAGCATTATCATGGCTTCACTAGAATGACTCTGAACTGCTGAATTTATTCTTTTAGGTTGGCTCTGCCTAGAAGATAAAGAACATATAAGGCACAGAGAGACATGCATGCTTTCATTTGTTAAATATGTGGTATCTTTCTTTACTAACTGTGGCATCAGATTCAAATGGCTTAAAATAAAGGGCCAGGCAGTAAATTGTTTCCTTACAGGATGTGAGGAGGTGCTGAAGAAGTCACATGACTGAAAGTCTCTCTCTTGCCCATTGTAGAATATGTGCCCACAGTAGGGATTTTATTCTGTTTTGATTGAACCTGATGCAGTATCTCTTAGAACGTAGTCCTCCCATGAAAGACTTCCTGAGAGGCCCTAAGTTACGGAAGCAGAATTTGATACAAACACATGGGCCTTCAAGTTGAATGAATGCATGTTAAAACATGTTCATTCTGAGTGTGGTGGGGCATACCTGCAATCCATGCGAGTCATACTTACATGGCTGAAACAGAGGGAACATACATTTAAGACTAGCCTGGATGACTTACTGAGTCGTTCTTTCAAGACAGAAAAAGGTGGGAATGTAGATGAGTGATAGAGTGTTCATCTAGCTTTTGTGAAGCCCTGGATTTGATTCCTCAGTACCACATAATTAGAAAGAGGCGGATGTGACTCATGTAGTAGAGTGCTAGCCTTAGGCAAAAGAAGATCAGGGATATAGTGTGCAGAACCTGAGTTCCAAGCCCCAGGACTGGCAGAATAAATAAACAAAAGGTCAGGGACAGTGCTCAGACCCTGAGTTTAAGCCCAGCACTGGCATAATAAATAAACAAATAAATAAAGTCTGATAGCTGGGTGCTGGTGGTTCAGATCTGTAATGTTAGCTACTCAGGGGACTGAGATTTAAGGATCAAAGTTTGGAGCTAGCCAAGGTAGGGAAGCCTCTGAGACTCTTATCTCTAATTAACCAACAAAAAGTTGAAAGTGAAGCTGTGGCTCCCGGGACAATGTACCTGCCTTGAGTGAAAAAACTAAGGGGCAGTGCCCAAATCTTAAGAAATGGAGAAAATAAAAGTTTGAGGCTGTAGCCCAATGGAAAATGTTGGTCTAGCCTGTGTGAGGCACTGGGGACCAGTATCTAATACTGCCAAAAATTATTTTTTAAATATTCATGTCTGCTTAGGCAGCATAGTATAGGCCTCATCTCTTATGAAGTTTTTGGATTTTGGTACACAAAGTAGAAAGGATATCGCTGGGAACAGCAATAGTAAGTCTCCTTAGATACCCAAGGGCCAAGTATATTTTAACAAACTTATTCCAGTGAACACCTACTACATGTTCAGCAGTGCTCTTTTTTTTTTTTTTTGCCAGTTCTAGGGCTTGAACTCAAGGCCTGAGTACTGTTGTTGGGCTTTCTCAAGGCTTGTACTCTACATTTGAGCCACTGTATCACTTCTGGCTTTTTCTATGTATGTGATACTGAGGAATCGAACCCCGGTCTTCATGCATGAGGCAAGCACTCTACCAGTAGGCCAAACTCCTGGCTGTCCTTTAAAGTTGTTCAAGTATATAGTGTTACAGGGATTCTTAAAGAACCACCACTACACACCAAGTATGATAGTGCACATTTTAATTGCAGCACTTGGAAGTCAGAGGCAGATTGAAGACAACCAGCGTTACATAGTGAGACCTTGTTTCAAAAAACCAAGGGCTAGCCAGATGCCATTGGCTCATGCCTGTTATCCTAGCTACTCAGGTTGCTGAGATCTGAGGACTGCGGTTCAAAGCCATCCAGGGCAGGAAAGTCTGTGAAATACTTTATTTCCATTCAATCACCAGAAAATCAGAAGTGGTGCTGTGGCTCAAAGTGATAGAGGGGTAGCCTTCAGCAGAAGAGCTCAGGGATAGCTCCCAGACCCAGACTTCAAGCCCCATGACTGACAAGAACAAACAAAACAAAACAAAAAACCAAGGTGAGAATGGAGCCCTTGCCTAGCATACTCAAGCTTCAATTTCCAGCACTGAAAAAAAGAGAACTTGTAATAATCTCTTATTAACACTGAATGCTATATGTCAAACATTCTACTACTGGCTTTGTGTATATATTGTTCCACTTAACCTCACAGTAACCAATGTGGTGTATGTTCATGTGTCCATTTCATAGATAGAAGCTCAGTAACTTGCTAAGTATTAGGACCAGGATTTGATTCTAAATTTGCCTCCAAAGCCCAGGCATGGCCTGCTCCCTGAGGTGAGGTTGGAGTGGCAGAATGGACTCTTGGGAATATGCATACTGGTAGAGTGATGATTTGCATTGGATACAAAGCTCTATGAGTTGGCTAATGTATGAGATATCAGAATTAAGATTCTGAAAGATCTTGGCAGACTGAAGGAACAGATAAAAGAAATAGAATGAAATTTTCTATAAAGATTCAAAATTCCCCATTTAAGTAAAGATCAGCTATTTAAGGTCTAAGGTGGAGCGTGGGGGTGCAGAGAAGATGGTTTCATGTCTCTGTGAGGGGAAAAAAAAGATTCAGCAATTTTAGTTAGCTGCCAGTTTAAATCAAGTTTGCAGTATGCAGTACAGCAATGGCTTTCAAAGATGCTAATGCAGTCTGAAGCCACATTCAGACAAACACGGAAATGACCAAGGAAGAAATGAAGACAGAAGGATAAAGGAGCTGTGGTGTCTAGTCGTTCATGCCTACAATCCTAGCTACTCAGGAGACTGAGGTCTGAAGATCTTGGTGCAAAGTCAACCCAGGCAGGAAAGTACATGAGACTCGTTATCTCCCTTTAACCCCCCCCCAAAAAAAAAAGAAAAAGAAAGAAAGAAAAAAAGGAAAAAGAAAAAAGCTGAAGTAGAGCTGTGGATCAAATAGCAGAATGCTGGCCTTGATTAAAAAAAAAAAAACTCAGAGCTGAGTTCAAGCCCAGGACTACACCTCCCTTCCCCTCACCGCCACCCGCCACCTATGCTAAAGGAGCTGGAAGTTCATCTGTGTGAAAAAGGAATGGGTTAGGTTAATCAGCTACTTGATTCATATGAGAGAATGGTTAATCCTAGAGGAAAGTCTGAGCTCCAGGCCAATGCACAGGTGAATATGAGACATCTGGACTTCACAGAGCTATCACTGGCTATTCCAAAATGATCTTGCTATCTGGGGAGGAGGTGGGGCCCCGAGCTTATGGAGAACTGGCTTGTAGGAGGAAAAGGGAAGCATGGAGGCATGTGATGTGATCCACTGGGAAACTGAACATGATTGCATTTAGAAGATTGGCGTAGGATGAGCATTCTAGTAGAGGAAAGCAGCCTATGGGAAAACAGACAAAGGGAGTAGTGGCACATGTAAACATTTGTTTGATTTATTGACTGGGAGGGGTAGATGGCTTGAGTATGACCTTTGTGTGGGGTTTGGGGCAGGAGGGATGAGATTGGGGAAAAAAAAAAAGAATTCTAGGGTAATATATAATCCTGTAACATACTTTAAGAGCAGGAGAACTTAGTAAGGTACAGTCTATTTTCAGCCTATGTATTTGATAAGGTAACACTAATCTAATATATCATCCAGTGTGGCTTCTTTGCTAGACTGACCTTAGCATGAAGAAACTATTAGGGACCTCTTTCTTTCCTAAAAACCTCAGCCACTTTGAAGAGTTTGAAAAGAGCTCAATCATATAAGTGTGTATCAATCACATATTGTAGCATATTTTGGTTTTAAAAGTAAAGTTGCCCGGGGCAGGGGTGGGGGGGAGCTGGGAGTGTGACTGGGCAATAGAGCACTTACTAGCATGTGTGAATCTGTGTTCCATCCCCAGTATTACAAAAAAAGGAGACAGAAGTGGGTACATGCTGTACCAGTTACTCTAGGGGCTGAAGCAGGAGAATCACTTGAGTCAGGGAGTTCCAGGGCATCCTGGGCAACATAGCAAGACTCCATCTCTTGTTTTTCTCGGGGCCTAGGCACTGTCCTTAAGTTTTCTAAGACTTGCCATCTACCACTTGAGCCACAGCACCCCTTCTGACCTTTTTGCGTGTATGTGGTACCAAGGAATTGAATTCAGGGCTTCCTGAATGCTAGGCAAGCACTCTACCACTGGGCCACACTCCTGGCCCTGCAAGATCTCATCTCTTAAAAACAGACAAGTAGTAACTGGAGGCATGGCTCAAGTGGTAAAGTGCATTCTGGGAGCATAAAAGCTAAGCAGGAGTGCAAAGTTCTGAGTTCAAGCCCCAGTACTGGCAGAAAGGGGGCGGGGGAGGGAGAGAAAATGCAACGAAAGTAATTAAAGAGAGGCCACATCTATTCCTTTGTGTGGTTGTCTGCCTGAGGGGGCAGAAAAGACCCCCATCATAGATTTAGCTCAGATGTAAAAACTAAGATGCTACTCATACTCCAGAAGACAATGCAAAAGGCACATCTGTCTTCCTATATACTACCTGGAAATTCCTGGGGAGGCAGGGCCAACCCCCATCAAGAGTGAACTGGCCTGGGGAACAAAAAGAGGAACAGGGAGTGTACTGGGGTTAAGGGGTAGAGACAGATCTTAAAGACAGGGTAGTGGTTTACACTTATAATCCTAGCTACTGAGGAGGCTAGGATCTAAGGATTGCAGTTTGAAGCCAGCATATGCAAGAAAGTCAATGAGATTCCCAGCTCCAGTTAGCCAACAGAAATCTGGAAGTGGAGCTGGAGATCAAGAGATACAGTGCCAGCCTCTAGAGGCCCTAACCTCTGTGCTGGTACCAAAAAAAAAAAAAAGGAAATGATATAGAATCTTGTTGGATTTAAACCACCCACCTTTTGGTACCAAAGGACAGAGAAATAGGATTTCTTTTCAACCCTGCCTACATATGGGCCAGAAAGGGAGGGCAGAGGACTGATCTTAAAAGCTAGAAGCTTCAGACATTCAAAATGAAGTCAGACACTTTCCTGAAGCTACAAATGGCAGCCATTTTTGCAGGGCCTTTTCAGGGAGATAGCAGGAAGAATATATTTCACCCTGACTGGTTTTGTTTTGTTTTGTTTTTTGACAGGATTTATTAAAAAACAAAAACAAAAAAACAGCTTTTAAAACAAATTCTAGTGCAGCTGGGTGCTGTGGCTCACGCCTGTAATCCTAGCTACTCAGGAGGCTGAGATCTGAGGATCCCAATCAAAACCAGCCCAGCCACTAAAGAATGTGAGACTTTGATCTCCCAATTAATCACTAAAAAATGGCCATGGGGCTGTGGCTGCAGAGGTAGGGTGGTAGCCTTGAGCTGAAGAGTCTAGAGTTCAAGCCCCATGACCCACAAAACAATAAACAACAAAAACAAAAGAAAGAACAAATGCTAGTGGCTCACACTTATGATTTTCATTATTAAGAGAGGCTGAAATCTGAGCAACCTGGTTCAGAGCCAATCTGGGCAGAATAGTCTATGAGTGTAAGACTTTTTTTTTTTTTTTTTTTTTTGCCAGTCGGGACTGAACTCAGGGCCTAAGCTTTCTCAAGGCTAGAGCTCTACCACTTGAACCACAGCACCACTTCTGGCTTTTCTATGTATGAATTGAACCCGGATCTTCATGCATGCTAGGCAAGCACTCTACCACTAGGCCAAACTCCTGGCCCATGTTAGACTCTTATACAACTGGTAGAGGACCAGACTTAAGGAACAAAGTTAAGGGAGAAAGTACACATCATCTTTTAATTCCATGATTCCACATTAAGGGAAATACCAAAAAGAAATAATCCAGTAAATATTGTAAGATAGATACATGTGAATTAAATTTGCAATGTTGACTATAACAAAATCAATGTAGTTATACATAATGATTAGGCATGCAACAAAATACTCCAGTATCACAAGTGAATCACACAAAACTATTTTATCTTCATATTATGTGAAGTGGAGAAAAAAAAATGTATAATGTCCATCACCCTGACTGTTTTTGTTGTGTGTGCACATGTGTCGCAGTGACTTAAGAGAGGCATCAGCTCACTTTGTCCTTTAAACTTCTGTTGTGGTCTCATTACCTGTGCATAACTAGGTGCTACCTTCTATTGAGAGCGTGGATGGTTCCGATCCTTTGGCAACGCTGCAGAACCCGATGGCTAGACTGGAGGCAAAAGATGAAGAGGATGAGGATGAAGATGAGGACTCTGATGATGAAGAAGAAGAAGATGGTGAAGACACAGATCTGGATGACTGGGAGCCAGATCCACCCCGGCCCTTTGACCCCCATGACTTGTGTAAGCCTTTTCTTTTTGTTTTGGTCAATCATGGGCTTGAACTCAGGGCCTGTACATTGTACTTGAGCTCTGTTTTGCTCAAGGCTAGAACTCTAGCATTTTGAGCCACAACTCTACCTGTGATTTTCTGGTGAGTTTTGGAGATAAGATTCTCACAGGGCCAGGAATTTGGCCTAGTGGTGGAGTGCTTGTCTAGCATGCATGAAGATCCAGGTTTGATTCCTTGGTACCACATATATAGAAAAAGCTGGAAATGGTGCTGCTGTGGCTCAAGTGGTAGAACCCTAGCTTTGAGTGCACAGGCCCTGAGTTTGACCTCCAGGACTGATCAAAAAAAAAAAAGATTCTCACAGACTTTTTCTGAGATCTTCAGATCTCAGACTCCTAGGTAGTTAGGATTATAGGCACAGCCACCAGTGCCTGGTTTATGTAAGCATTTTCTGTGTGTTTAAGTGTGACTGTAGTTCACATATACCGAGACTCTCTTAATCCTATACAACACTGCCATGTACTTTGTGGGTGTGTTATCCCTCTCAATCTTTGTAGTAGCCTGGGAGAAGGCTCTGACATTCACATTTTCTAATTTTATTGATGAAGAAACTAAAGCCCAGAAGACTATAGGCAGTCTGTTCAAGGTCATGGAAATGAGTTGGGGATCAACCATTCACTCCTGAGTCTCTGACACCAAACCACTATGGCAAGTGATCCCAGTGCTAGACTATTCTGCCGTTTCAGCTCGGAGGCTTTCTCTCTCTTAATCCTCTAAAAATGCTTATCCTTCTAGAACTGATGGCTAACGTCTGTAATCTTAGATATTCAGAAGGTTCAGTCCTGAGTATCACAGTTCAAAGCCAGCCCAGGCACATAAATTCAAGAGACTATTCTAATTAACCAGCAATAAGCTAGAAGTACAGGTATGGCTTAAGGGGTAGAACTCCAACCTTGAGTGTAAAAGCAAGAGTACCAAGCCCTGAGTTCAAGTTTTAGTACTGAAGTACACACACACACACCTACACACCTGCTTACTCTGTCCCAGGGCCCAGTACTCCATACTTCCTATTGTATTTGTTTATTGTTTTTGCCAGTCCTGAGGCTTGAAAGTCCTGAGGCTTGAACTCAGGGCCTGGGCACTGTCCATGAGCTTCTTTGGTTCAAGGCTAACACTACCACTTGAACTACAGCGCCACTTCCAGCCTTTTCTGTTTATGTGGTACTGAGGAATCAAACCCAGAGCTTCATGCATGCTAGGCAAGTACTCTGCCACTGAGCCACATTCCCAGCCCTTCCTATTGTATTTGATATACTCCATTTCTGAGCAGGTTGGCTGAGGTTGTATTTGTACGTTGTGAATCTAGATTCCAACTCTACTCTTCCCTATATTTCACCTTCCATCAACAAATCATTTGTTTCTTTTCATGGATTTTTATGCTTCACGCATTTGTTTGAGTGATTGAGGCTATTCATAGAGCCTTGTGACTGTGCTGTTCCTCCTCCAGGGCCTTTTCTGTGGCCCTGGTAAAAGCTGTCTGCATGGGGCTGGTGTTCAGTCCCATATCTAATCCCCATCCAACAGAGGACTTCCTTGTTTCATCCCCCCCACCCCCAAATTCCAGGCAATTCCTTTGCCAAATGCACTGAAAGCTTCTTTACCTTATACACACTAACACAAAGTCACTCTATTGAGAATTGTACAATTGGGAAATACCTAAACCAGGCCATCACATACCCAGAGGGTGAAACCTGAAGACAGTGAACTCCTTGTGGCCTGCTCACTTTCTCCTGTTTTGTGGCCTCAAGTTAGCTAACTTACTGCTGGGAGGCGGGAGGGAGTGTACCTGGCTTGGAGCAAACTGAATTCTATAATGAGCTGAAAATGTGTCTTATCTTGGTTGGGGTATTGTGTCATCCAAAGGAATGAAGAACCAGGGTTGTTAAATTCACTCATTGTAGCCTCATCAGACAAAACAATTTGTAAACCCAGTCTGGACTCTACCCTTTGAAGAAATTGATTAAACTGTATTGTCTGGGTAGTTTTTTTCCTAACAGATTTATTGAAATAATTTGGTCTCATTAGATTTTACAACATTTAGCCTATAAGTGCTAGTTTTTTTTATTTTACAATTGATTTATAAATTTAGTGCCCACTATTTGAGTTACCAGCCAACAGAGAAATGTCACAGCCTGAATATTATTTTTGACAAGCAGAAGCAAATTCTGCCTGATTTTAGAGGAAAATGAGAGCATTTTTATTGGCCTATGAAAGCTAATGGATTACAATGGAACGAGTAGTGCCTTTGTAGCATTAATTGAATTTTGGCCTGATAAATTTATGTGTGTGTGGTGGGGGTGAGGGGAGGTTGTATGTCAGAACTTACTTGAGATCAACTCCTATCAAAGAATTTGACTGCTTAAGGGTTTTTGTTTTTTTTTTCTTTTGCAGGGTGTGAGGAATGTAATAATGCTCACTCATCAGTGTGTCCAAAGCATGGGCCCTTGCACCCGATCCCTAACCGGCCTGTGCTCACTCGGGCCAGAGCAAGTCTCCCCCTGGTCCTTTACATAGACAGGTTTCTTGGAGGAGTCTTCTCCAAAAGGCGAATTCCCAAACGTACCCAATTTGGCCCTGTGGAAGGACCCCTGGTCAGGGGATCAGAGCTGAAAGACTGTTACATTCACCTAAAGGTAATTACTCTTGTTCTGTTAAAGCTTTTTGGGGGTTACTCATTTTCTTACTGAGTCTGTCCCCTCTACCCCCCCCCCTCTCTTTCTCTCTTTTTGTTGGTCATGGGACTTGAATGTAGAGCCTGGGGACTGTCCCTAAGCTCTTCTGCTCACACTGAACCAGAGCTCCATTTCTGGTTTCCTGGTGGTTAATTGGAGATAAGAATCTTATGGGCTTTCTTGCTTGGGCTGGCTTTGAACTATGATCTTCATATCTCAGTCTCCTGAGTAGCTAGAATTGCAGGAATGAGCCATATTGCATAGCGTAGTGGTTATTTGCTGGTAGTTTTATATGCTTAATTTGTTTGAAATGGAAATGTTTTCCCTATCAATAAAATGAAGATGGTAATTTCAGCTTCTAGCCAGTTGTGGGGCTTGAACTCAGGGCCTGAGCACTGTCCTTGGACATTTTTTTCTCAAGGGTAAAGCTCTACCACTTGAACCAAGTACCACTTCGTTTTTTTCTGTGTATGTGGTACCGAGGAATCGAACCTGGGTCTTTGTGCATGCTAAGCAAGCACTCTACCACTAGGCCAAACTCCCGACCTAATTTCAACTTCTTAAGGCATTATCTGAAAAATTCTGAGAGCTACAGTTCTTAGGGGAGAGTAGTAGTTTTCCAGGGCTACCATAATAAAATGACACAGGTTTTAAATAATGGAAAAGCTGGAAGGCCAAGATCAAGGTGTTAGGCTTAGTTTCTTCTGGGCCTCTCTTTTCCGCTTGCAGATGACAGCCTCTATCCTATCACAGGGCCTTTCCCCTGTGTTGTGTGATTGCTTTCTTCTGCCTTCTCCTTTATATGGTCCAGTCATAATGGGCCCGCCCTAGTGATGTCATGTTAGTCAGCTTTTTAAGTTCTTCTCCAAATATAGTCACATTCTAAGGTACCAGGAGTTATAGGTACTGAGGATATTTCAAGTGCACTCATGTTCTGAGGTACTGGGGGTTATAGGACTCCCATATGAATTTGAGGGGGAGGATCTGCAAATTTAGCCCATAGCTAGAGCTAATAGTCTTTGTCTTTTTTATTTGCTTTTTGTAAATAACTTTGACTAGAACACAAAGATAATTATGCACATATATGTAGTCTGTTGTGTGCCTGTAATATTGGTAAGAAGCCACTTTGCAATTCCAAGACACATTTAACCTCTCGATTTTTTTATTTATGTAAGAATAGCGCACTGTTGATGTTTATTTATTTTGATCTCCAATCTTCACATTTGATGCTTTTGCTTTTCTATCTGTTCCTTGAGAGCTCTGGAGAGAGCTAAGAAAGCACAGCAAGTGGGGATGAACACTTGAGATTTTTTTTTTTTTTTTTTTTTTTTTTTTTTTTTTGCCCGTCCTGGGGCCTGCACTCAGGGCCTGGGCACTGTCTTTGGACACTTCTTACCCAAAGCTAGTGCTCTGCCACTTGAACAATAGCACTACTTCCAGCTTTTTCTATTCATGTGATATTGAGGAATTGAACCCAGGGCTTTGTGCATGCCAGGCAAGTATTCTACCTTGAGGCTACATTCCTAGCCCTTGGTTTTTTTTTTTAATTATTGCATTCCTGGGCTTCAACTTGGTGCCTGAGCACTGTCCCTGAGCTTTTTTGCTCAAGACAAGTGTTCTGCTGCTTGAGCCAGAGCTCTACTTCTCTTTTTTTTTTTTGGTGACTGATTAGAGATAATTGTCTAAAGAACTTTCCTGCCTGGACGGGCTTTGGATCATGATCTTCAGGTCTCAGCCTCTTAAATAGTAAGAATTATAGGCACAAACCACAGGTGTCCCAGATAGTCTCTGATGTTTTTTTTTTTTTAATTTTGCTGTACCACTTGAGCCACAGCTCCACTTCTAGCTTTTTGGTGGTTAATTGGAGATAAGAGTATCCAGCCAGCCTACCTGGGCTGGCTTTGAGTGTGAGCCACCAGTATCCAGCAAGAATGTAACTTTATGAAGAGCAATATCTGTCTCGGAGCTACATGCTATAATGGATATAGTCAATTTGGAAAAGAGACAACATTTGGAGAGTATTTTGCTTGCATTTAGAGGATTTTTTGGTTTTTAACATTACTCTAAATCATACAGTTAAATTGTGTAGAATTTTCCTAATAATTCTTCTACAGGTGAAAGGTGTCAGGAGTATCATCTTTTTCCTTTTTTTTTTTTCGTGGGTTATGGGGCTTGAACTCGGCCTTGGCGCTGTCTCTGAGCTCTTCAGCTCAAGGCTACCACCCTACCCCGGCCTGAGCATTGTCCCCGGGCTCTTCAGCTCAAGGCTACTACTCTACCCTTGAGCCAAGCCTCACTTCTCCTTTTCTAGGGGTTACTTGTAGATAAGAGTCTCAGGTTCTTTTGTGCCCGGGCTGGCTTTGAACCTTGATCCTCAGATCTCAGCCTCCTGAGTAACTAGGATTATAGATGTGAGCCACTGCTCCCACCGGCGCCCAGCTATCTTTTTCCTTTATGTTTGGCACATCACAATTCTAGTACTTTTTCAGGTATAAAGAGAAAACTCAGGTTGAAAGGTTAATTTAAGATCTATCTGTCTGTCTGTCTCTGTCTGTCTGTCTATCTATCTATCTATCTATCTATCTATCTATCTATCTAAATGCATGTCATATTGAAGAGCTTGTCACTTTTTACTATGTTCTCTTTGGATGCAGGTTTCTCTTGATAAAGGAGACAGAAAAGACAGAGATTTTCATGAAGACCTCTGGTTTGAGTTGTCTGATGAGACCCTTTGTAACTGGATGATGTTTGTACGTCCAGCCCAGAACCACCTAGAACAGAACCTGGTGGCTTACCAATATGGCCACCATGTGTATTATACAACCATAAAGAATGTGGAGCCCAAGCAAGAACTAAAGGTACAGTGCTAGATCCACAGTGTCATCTGCTAGCAGCTGATGGCCCTTCTTGGTAACTCCCTTTATTAACTGAGCTTTCCTTCAGGGGATTGGACCCTAAAATCCATGGATGCTCAAGTCCTTTATATAAAGTGTTGGAGTTTTTGCACTGAATTTATATATTTTAAAATATCTCTAGACTTAAATGTTTTCTAGATTAATACGTACCACAATCCAATTTTTTTCTTCAATTAAAAATGCATTGTCATAAAGGTTTTTTTTTTTGCCAGTCTTGGGCTTGAGCACTGTCCTTGGACTTTCTCAAGGCTAGAGCTCTACCACTTGAGCCTCAGCACCACTTCCAGCTTTTTTCTATGTATGTGGTACAGAGGAATCGAACCCAGGTCTTCATGCATGCTAGGCAAGCACTTTAACCACTAGGCCAAACTCCCGGCCCCTGTCATAAAGGTTTTATACAGAGGTATTATAGTTGCATAAGCTAGGTAACGACTACATTTCTTTTTGGACAATGGCATGTCACCCCTTTCCTTGTTCTCTACAACTCGCTCTGTTTTTTTTTTTTGTTTTTTTTTTTGGTCAGTCATGGGACTTGAACTCAGGGCCTGGGTACTATCCCTGAGTTCTTTTGTTCAAAGCTAGCACTCTACCATTTTGAGGCATAGTTCTATTTCTGGTTTTCTGGTGATTAGTTTCCTGCCCAGGCTAACTTTGATCTGCGATTCTCAGATCTGAGCCTCCTGAATAGCTAGGATTACAGTTGGTGTCCCACTTCTACAAATGTGTTTTAAGTAGTTGTTACACTGAGTTGTTTAGGTAATACTGACAAAGTCCATACATATTTAGTAGAGATGCAGTATTTTTTTTCCACAAATGTTTTCAGTCCAAGGTTAGTGGAACCCAGAAATAGAGAAGTCTAACCACTATACAGTGTACACTTGAAACAACCCTGAAGATAAAACAGAATGAAAAGCAGTAGGTGGGTTTTGTGCTCCTCAAGGGCCTATAGGAAGACCTCAAAGGTTAGGAAGTCATTGTTCATGGGAGCAGAATGGTGTTTGTGATGGGTGACCAAAGATGGTGTCACTTAGTGTACTAAAGAAGAAGTGGTGAAACAGAAGATTTTTATAAAATGAAATTCGGATGTATGGGCAAGATCCCTTTTCTTTATCTGAATATATAATTATATTCAAAGAGTTGTTTGTACACACATTTGATTTCAGAAATATATATATTTTTTCTGTCACGGTGCTGTGTCCCTTAGTGAAAAGTCTTTTTTATTCCCCTTGTGCGGTCAAAAATCAGAGCTATCTATCTCTGAGAAAGATTCCATTTTTTTATGCTAATAATTTTTTTTCTTTTTTTTGCCAGTCCTGGGCTTGAGCTCAGGGCCTGACCACTGTTTTTGTTTTTATTTTTTATTTTTTTTATTGTAATTAGTAAAAGGGTTACATGATATTTGCCAGATAGAAGGTGCATTAATTCACATACATTGATACCCTTTCACATGTCTTGGTACCCATTTCCCTCCCCCCCCACACCCCCCACCCGTCTTGGTTTTCCCCCCTTCCCTGACCACTGTTTTTGGACTTTCTCAAGAGTAGAGCTCTACCATTTGAGCCTTAGCATCACTTCCGGCTTTTTTCTATGTATATGGTACTGAGGAATCGAACCCAGGTCTTTGTGCATGCTAGGCAAGCACTCTACCACTAGGCTAAACTCCTGGCCCCAAGATTCCATTTTTTTTTAAAAGAATTTATTAATGTTGATTTTTACATCATATTTTAAATGACAAGTTTAACAAACAAGTGTTCAAGGAGGGAGATATTCCATTTTTTAAAAAGAAAGTCTCAGTATATAGTCCAGGGTAGTTATAAATCAATTTCCAGAGTGCTGAAATTACAGGAAAACCTAATTTTTAACTTTTTTTTTTTTTTTTGTGGGTCATAGGCCTGGGTGCTATCCCTGAGCTCTTCAGCTCAAGGCTACCACCCTACCCTTGAGCCAAGCCCTACTTCCCACCTTACCCTTGAGCCAATCTTCACTTCCCTTTTCTAGAGGTTAATTGAGATAAGAGTCTCAGGTCCTTTTCTACCTGGGCTGGCTTTGAACCTTGATCCTCAGATCTCAGCCTCCTGAGTAGCTTGGATGACAGGCATGAGCTACCACGCCCGGCTCATTTTTAATTTCTTAATTGTGGGAAGATTATTTTCTCTTTTTCTTTTTCTTTTCTGTGTGTGTGTGTGTGTGTGTGTGTGTGTGTGTGTGTGTGTGTGTGTGTGTTGTGTGAGGGAGGGAGGGAAGGAGATGATAGTCTTTTTGTTGTTGTTGTTGGTCTTGGGACTTGAACTATCCCTGAGCTCTTCAGCTCAAGGCTACCACCTTTCCCCTTTAGCTACAGTCCCACTTCCAGTTTTCTAGTGGTTAATTGGAGATAAGAGTCTTATGGACTTTTTAGTGCCCTCACTCCCTTTGAACTTTGATCCTCAGATCTCAGCCTCCAGAGTAGCTAGGATTACAAGTGTGAGCCATTCACCCAGCTGCTGGGTTTTTTTTTTTCTGTTTGTTTGTTGTTTGTTTCTTATTTTGCTTTGTTTTAGGGCTTGTCCCTGAACTCTGGGCCTAGGTGCTGTCCTTGAATTTCCTTCTTTTTTTTTCTCCCTCAAGGCTAATGCTCTGCCATTTGAGCCACTCCAGGTTGTTTTTTTTTTTTCTTAATAGTTTATTGGAGATAAGAACCTCCTGGACTTTCCTGCCCCAAATCCTAAATCTCAGCTTCCTGAATAGCTAGGATTATAGGCATAAACCATCAGCACTGGCCTGATTTCATTTCTTATTTTTTGCAGATCCTGGGCTTGAACTCAGGGCCTGGGCATAGTCCCTGCAACTCTTTATGCTCCCTTAAGCACTCTACCATTTGAGCCATAGTGCCACTTCTGGCTTTTTCAGGAATAGTTTGTTGGAAGTAAGAATCTCACAGACTTTTCTGCCCAAGCTGGCTTTGAATTGCGATCCTAGCTCCTAAGAAGCTAGTGTTACAGGCATGAGCCACCAGTGTCCAGTTCTCAATTCTTTTTTTTAAAGCCAATCAGTAGGACTATAGAGGTACAGAAGACCAGAAACCGATAAAGGCAGAATAGCTCAGTATAGCAAGAAACTAAAACAACAGATTAAAAAAAGAAGAAGAAGAAGAAGAAGAAGCAACAGTACCAAGGAAGTATTTATAAATAGGTTAAAAGGTTAAATATGAAAACTAGGACTCTTAGATTGCTAGCCTTACTGCACCTACATGGTGATAATATGAACAAGTGTCAGGGATAAACTTTGTTTGGTGGAAGCCAATAGGAAAGAACTGTTTGAAATTAATTTCTCAGTGTTAGTAATTCTTATAATTCTTGAGGGCTGGAGCTGACGATGTACTTGTCTAGAATGTTAAGTTCTGGGTGGGACCCAGCACTACAAATCAGCCAGTCAGCCAACCAACAAACCCTGAAAGCAACCATGAGCTGCAATTTTTTTCTTTCTTTCTTTCTTTCTTTTTTTTTTTTTTTTTTTTTTTTTGCCAATCCTGGGGCTTGAACTGAGGATCCGAGCACTTGCCCTTGGGCTTTCTCAAGACTAGAACTCTACCACTTGAGCCACAGCACCATTTCCAGCTATTTCTATGTATAGTGTATGGAGGAATTGAACCCGGGTCTTCGTGAATGCTAGGCAAGCACTCTACCACTAGGCAAAACCCCCAGTGAGCTGCTATTTTTAATTCATTGGAATTAGTAATTAGTAATAAGGAATAGAGGTAGTAAGTGAAAGATTTTTTTTTTCCAGTCCCAGCGCCTGAGCGCTAGAGCTCTAGGCTAGAGCACTGCCGCTTGAGCCACAGCACTATTTCTGGCTTTTTCTTTTTCTATATATATGTGGTACCAGAGGAATTGAACCCAGGTGTTAGGCAAGCACTCTACCACTAGACCACACACCGGCCCAGAGCAGACCCTCTTGACCAAAGGGTTGGTCAAGTGACAAGGGCTGAGATTGCTCAGCAAGGTGTAGGGAGGGTTATGGAGCCCTTCAGGAATCATCAGGGAGCATTTCAGATTCATTATGAAATTAAAGACCATTTCTAGCCCTATAAAATCTGATTGTGTTGTAATAAAGTCATTCTGGCTCTGATGGGATTTGCAATGAAAAATAAGGGGGCTAGTTAGTAGGTCAGGTGGAAATCTAGGCTAGAGAAGGTATTGACGTGTGTCAGATGACTGAAACATTGGTTTCCATCTGAAGATCGTCTTTGCTAAAGACCAGAGAAACAAAGATAGTAGGCACTTCTAGGTTTGTAGGTCTGAGCACCTAGAGGAAAATTTTGAAATGGAGAAGACTAGTAGAAATAAGGGCACAAATTGGAGAAACAATGAGATTTCTACTGTGAACATGGTAAAATGAAGTTATTATAAGATAGCCAACATATCAGATCAGCAGTAGAGGGCATTTGGAGAGAAGAGGCCTTTGAGATAGAGATAGTGATGTGGGTGTCATTAGCACAGAGTTGGTTGGAAAAGGATATGATCACCGGAGAGAAAATATATAGGCCCAAGGTTTAGACTAAGCTTGGAGGAGGAACAATATTTAAAAGTTAAGTAGAAGCTGGGCACTGGTGGCATATGCCTGTAATCTTAGCTCCTCAGGAGATTGAGAACTGAGAATTAGGGTTCAAAGCGAGCCTGGGTGGCAGAGTTTATGAGATTCTTTTTTTTTTTTTTTAATGGGTTGTGGGTCTTGAATTCTGGGCCTGGGCACCTTCCCTGAGCTCTTCAGCTTAAGGCTACCACCCTATCCCTTGAACCTCATCTCCACTTCCCATTTTCGAGAGATTAGAGTCTCATGTTCTTTGGTCTTTGGTCTTTAGTGCTGGGTTGGCTTTCAACAGTGATTTCAGATCTCAGTCTCCTGAGTAGCTAGGATTATAGGCGTGAGCCACCATGCTTGGCAAGAGTTCAAGAGATTCCTCTCTCCAGTTAGCCACCAAAAAGCTGGTAGTGGGGCTGTGACTCAATGGTTGGCTGTTATCCTTGAGTGAAGAAGCTGAGGGACAGTGCCCAGGCCATGAGTTCAAGCCCTAGTAACAGCAAGTGCACGCGCGCGTGCGCGCACGCGCGCGCACACACACACACACACACACACACACACACACACACACAAAGAAGTTAAGCAGAGAAGAGTAGTTGGCTAAGGAAGAATGAGTGGAACCAGGTGAAGAGAGGGAAGAGGAGCCTGGGGAGGAATCTAGGACATTGTATGAGTCCAGTAGGCGTTGTTTGGCAGTCACATCTATGATGATTACAGCTGTATAAACACCTGTATTTAACTACAGATAAAAAATCAGAGGAGGTTGCTTTATTTAGATAAAGAGACTATGAATATTGTTCTTGTGAACTTGTTCCAATAACAAAAACAGCCTTTTAAAAAGGAAGAAGGGAAAACAGGCAATATGTCTTGACAAATGGACTTCCCAGCCGATGGTATGCCAGATGGATATTGTGGTGGGAGGCTCCAGTGAGATTTTGTTTTCAGAGGCTTGTGGGAAAGCCTGAAGCTGTTTGTTTCCTGTAAGCAGGGGAAATAACTTAAGCATCCAAAGCATATCTGGTGATGTCCTTTAGTTCTTGATGATGCCCTTCGGTTTTGTAGGTGTGGTATGCTGCATCCTATGCTGAGTTCGTAAACCAGAAAATTCATGACATTTCTGAGGAAGAAAGAAAAGGTGATTGGACTTTTCTGTGTTTCTATGTGCATTCTAAGTGGTGTATATTACATCTTTATGAAATCTCTGATTTCTCCATCTCCATGTATTTTATAAGACATCCTATAGGTTTCTCAGAGCTATCCATCTCCATCTAATTCTAGGATCCAATTTCAATGACATATTTACCTTTCATTCATGGGTTCTCGAAAATAGTATTTAATATAATGAAAACCTTCAAATATCAAATTAGAACCTTGGTGTCAGGATGCTTTCTATCTAGACCTAATCGTTCCTGGGGAAACAGCAAGACAGTACTGACTTTGTTTTTTAATGTAAATGTGATTAATATATAATCTGCTTTCTGAAAGGTATGCAAACATTAAATGTAGAACTTGATACATTCTCACAGTGAGCATACCTATGGAAATTGTGAAGTATAATAGGAGTTGCTTGTTAGTGAATTATACATAAGTAGAATGATACAGTACATTCACTTTTTGATCTTCTCAATGTTATATTTTTGCGATGCAGATACATTGTATATATCATACTTACATATTATATAATAGTATTATATATAACACATAATATATATTTATGATATATATTGGAACTTGTTCTTTCTTGTTGCTGTTTGTTATTCTGCTGTGTGAATGTGTAACAATTCATTTATCAGTTTTACTGTAGCTTTGGTGCTATATAGTGTAATTTTGATGTAACTACCCCGCATTAGGTTAAATTTCACAGATTAAGGCCTGGTCTTCCCTAGTACTGCCCTCACTTCAGTTACTAGCTGGGGTATCTGCAAGCCTTCTGCCAGTCACACTTTTTTTTTTTTTTTGCCTGTGGCTTGAACTCAGGACCTGGGCACTGTCCTTGGACACTTTTTGCTCCAGGCTAGTGCTCTGCCACTTTGAGCCACAGCACCACTTCCGGCTTTTTCTGTGTATATGGTACTGAGGAATCAAACCCAGGGCTTTGTGCATGCTAGGTGAGCACTCTACACTAGGCTATGCTCTTGGCCTACCAGTCACACTTTTGACCCACTGTCTACAATTTAGGGGCTTCCAAGTACCCCCTGAGATGATTCACAAAACTCTTTGACAAGAAAGTAATGCAAACAGTAGATAATGTCTACAGTGAAATGGCTGTGGTGGAGAGAACAGGCAACTTGATATTGCTGACACCTGTCAATCATCAGCCATTGTGATTTTTCTCCTGTGATTGTAGTTCTTCGAGAACAAGAGAAGAATTGGCCCTGCTATGAATGTAACCGTCGCTTTATAAGCTCTGAGCAGTTGCAACAGCACCTCAATTCTCATGATGAGAAACTAGATGTGTTTAGCAGGTACGTATGATGGGGGAAGGGCTCATGAATTTGGTCCTTAAAGATTATATATGTCTATAAACCAATGAATGTTTCTGTTTGTGCATGCAGATTTTCAGGTTTTTGTTCTTGTGTTTTTGTTTGTTTGTTTGTTTTTGGTCGGTTCTGGGGCTTGAACTCTGGTCCTTGAGCTCTTGAGCACAAGGCTACTGTCCTACCCCTTGAGCCACAGTGCCACTTCCATATTTTCAGGTGTGTGTGTGCGCGTGTATGTGTGTGTGTGTGTGTGTGTGTGTGTGTGTGTGTGTGTGTGTGTGCAGACAGATACCCAAGCAGTGAGTTTGCTGTGGAGCTACTAAAGGATATGTCTCATCTGTGTTTCCCCTTTTCATCTTAGTGAAATCTCCTGTAACCAGAGAGTATGGAATAGGAATCCTTGGGGTAGCATATATCTTTGACCAATTTATGTCTCTTGATTTTTCAGATTTTTTTTCCAGAAAAATGATTTCTTTATGAAGTTAAACTAAAAGCTTTAATTCTACTATATAAAAAAAGACAGATGAAGCCAGGCACCTCCAATCCTAGCTACACAGAAGGCTAATATCTGAGGATCATGGTTTCATAGTTTGAAGCCAGCCCAGGCAGGAAAGTCTGTGACACACGTACCTCCAGTAAGCTATCAGAAAAGCTGCAAGTGGAGCTGTGGCTCAAGTGATAGAATGCTTTCAGCAAAAGAAGCTCAGAGATGGCACCCAGGCCCTGAGTTCAGGCCCCAAGACTGGAACCAAAAAACAAGACAAATGAAAATTTTATAGGATGGAGATGTGTGTGTGTGTGTGTGTGTGTGTGTGTGTGTGTGTGTGTGTGTATGTGCGCATGTGCGCACGCACGCGTGCAGATAGATCAGGGAGGGACTTATGATGAAAAGAAATTTGAATTTTAGTATGCAAAGCCTTTAGAGGGTTCTGAAGGGAATATTGTAATATCAGTTGTATTTTCAAAAAGTCATTCTGTATGAAAATGAACACATCAGATTAGTTTCTATTAGAATAAGAGCAAAGCCAGAGAGCTCAGTTAGAAGCTATTACAAGGATGAGGATTATTTAGAATAGTGATCCCAATGGGACTGAATTAGAATCATCTGTCTACATTTACTGAGTTTGGATGGTATATCCTCACAGAAACAAGAGAGAAAGTCAAATGTTGATGGTTCACGCCTAAAATCTTACTCAGGAGGATCTCAGTTCAAAGCCAGCTCAGACAAGAAAGTCCATGAGACTTATCTCCAGTCATCCCCCAGAAAACCATAAATGGCACTGTGGCTCAGTGGTAAAGCACTAGTCTTGAGCAATAAAACTCAAGGACAGTGCCTAGGCTCTGAGTTCAAATCCCATGACCAAATAACAACCCCCCAAAAAGCAAGAAAGAATGGCCCAGGGGGCCCAGGAATGTGGCCTAGTGGTAGAGTGCTTGCCTAGCATGCACAAAACCTTGGGTTCAGTTCCTCAGTACCACATTCACAAAAAAGCCAGATGTGGTGCTGTGGCTCAAGTGGCAGAGCTCTAGTCCTTGAAGAAGGCCAAGGACAATGCAAGCCCCAGGACTGGCAAAACTTTAAAAAAAAAAAAAAAAAAGAAGAAAAGAAAGAATGATCCAAGACAGTTTGTTCTCTGGCTTTATCTAGCTGCAAGGATGCTGGTACAGAATGCACAGGGCTGTGGTTTCGCCAAGCAAATTCAACACAGTGAGAATAAAGATGCAACAATAGTGGGGTGGGAATCCAGAACAAATAGCATAATTACAAGGGGTGTGACCTTGGAAGTCTTGCATTGGTGGTAGAAGGATTGGATTAGGGAATGCTGGTAAGCTGAAAGGCTGTTGCTGTTAGGGCCTTGTGTGCTGTGGGCAGGGTCTCCATGCCAGAACATATTCTGGATTCTTGGGATCAGTTTTAATAAAGTATTTTTGCATTCTAGAAATTCATTGAAAGGGGCTGGGAGTTTGGCCTAGTGGTAGAGTGCTTGCCTAGCATGCATGATACCGGTGCTGGATTCCTTGGTACCACATACATAGAAAAAACTGGAAGTGGTGTTGTGGCTCAAGCGGTAGAGCTCTAGCCTTGAGAAAGCCCAAGGACAGTGCTCAGGCCCTGAGTTCAAGTCCTAGGACTGGCAAAAAAAAAAAAGAAATTCACTAAAATATATAATTATTTGGTGTTTAATAGGCATTTTATAGGACAATTGATTAGAAATTTGTTGTGACTTTCCAGAAAGTTATGGTAAAATGAGAAAGTTCTTGAATGTAGCTATGTTTCTTGAAAGGAATATGAGCCCAGTGCTGTGGTTTATGCCTGTAATCCTAGCTACTTAGGAGACTGATATCTAAGCCATGGTTCGAAGATGGCCCTAGCAGAAATGTCTCCATAATACTGTTTTCTCAAAACGAACAAAACAAAACAAAAGACTATTATCTCCACTTAATCACTCAAAAACCAAAAGTGGCACTGTGGCTCAAGTGGTAGAGTGCTAGCCTTAAGCACAAAGAGGCTCAGGGACAGCACCTAGGCCTTGAGTTCAAGCCCCACAACTGACAAGAAGAAAGAGGAGGAGGAGGAGGAGGAAGGAAGGAAAGAAAAGAAAGGAACATGCACTGAGGCCAGTAGAAAAGAGAAAGAATGGAATCTAGTCTCAGATGATGCTCTAGAAAAATACTCACTCAACATATTCTGTCCTGTTTGCATTTCTCACCTCCTTCCAGAAGTAAAGTGTTGTTAGTGATTTGTATTTTTATAACTTTTTTTCTGAATACTTTTACTATAAATCTCTTTGACCTATAAAGAGGGCATCCCTGAGAAGTTTAGGAAGCTTCTATAAGCAAAGCAGTTGTTTCCATTGGAGAAAAGAGCCAGGGAAAGTAAAGTGAGAGGAACTCAAAATCTGAGGTTAGGAAAGACTATTTAAGAGAACAATTGTGGCGTATGATATAATTATGACTATTCATAACTCAATCTCTTATTATTCCCAGAACAAGAGGCAGAGGAAGGGGACGAGGCAAGAGGCGATTTGGCCCAGGCCGACGACCAGGGCGTCCTCCCAAATTTATCCGTTTGGAAATAACCAGCGAAAATGGGGAAAAGAGTGATGATGGGACCCAGGTACTGGGAATGGGAAAGACCTGCTCCTGCCATATTTGTTCACATTACCTAACTATATTGAATACACACATATCCTCAGATTAAATACATATACACCTTTGTCATAGAATAGCTTTGCCATTTGTTAGCCGAAGTGTAGTTGGAGAAGAGCAAATAGAATGTATTTTCCAATGAAAAGCTAACTTTGCTCCCCTAAAGATTTGAAATTGGCCAGAGATATTAGATAGAGTCTTTGTTTAATTAGTTTGCACCATTAAAATGATTGATATTCTAGAAGGGTTTTAGTCTTCTGGTTTGGTAGTCAGGAATATCTCGTTTTTGAATTCTGTGATTATATCTATAATTAGCTTTTCCAATAGGAAATGTTGTTTCTCGGCCTGTTTTTTTTTTTTTTTTTTTTAAAGAAAAGCCAGGGGCCAGGAGTTTGGCCTAGTGGTTAAAGTGCTTGCTTACCATGCATGAAGACACGGGTTCAATTCCTTGGTACCACATACATAGAAAAAAGCCGGAAGTGGTGCTGAAGCTCAAGTGGTAGAGCTCTAACCTTGAGAAAAGTCCAAGGACAGTGCTCAGGCCCTGAGCTCAAACCCAGGACTGGCAAAAAAAAAAGAGAAAAGCCACAAGCTTTTTTTTTTTTTTTTTTGCTCAGCATTGTAGTGGGCTGCGTTTGTAATCCTAGCTACTCAGGAGGTTGAAGCCAGCCCAGGCAGAAACTCCATAAGACTCTTTTTTTTTTTTTTTTTTTCAGTCCTGGGCTTGAACTCAGGGCCTGAGCACTGTCCTTGGACTTTCTCAAGGCTCTAGAGCTCTACCACTTGAGCCTCAGCACCACTTCTAGCTTTTTCTGTGCATGTGGTACCTAGGTCTCTGTGCATGCTAGGCAAGCACTCTACCACTAGGCCAAACTCCCGGCCCTCCATAAGACTCTTATCTCCATTAGCTACCAGAAAACTAGAAGTGGAACTGTGGCTCACAGTGGTAGAGCATATCCTGGAGTAGAAGAAAAGCTCAGGGACAGTGCCCAGGCCCTACGACCAACAGCAGCACACACACACACACACACACACACACACACACACACACACACACACACACACACACACACACACACAAAGCCACAAGCTGGATACTGGTTGCTCATGCCTATAATCCTAGAAGACTGAGATCTGAGAATCTCAGTTTGAAGTCAGCTGGGACAAAAATGTCTGTGAGAAGCTGGTAGTATAGATGTGGCCCAAGTGGTAGAACACGAGCCCTGAGCACAAAAGCTAAGGGAAAGCATGCTCTGGCTCTGGGTTCAAGCCTCCAGTATTGGCAATAAACAAAAAGACAAAACCATAGCTGCACATAGTGATACTCCTTAGTCCCAACTAACTCCAAAGGCTGAGCCTAAGAGTTTGGAAGCAGCCTGGACAATACAATAAGACCCTGTATGTTTTAAAAAAAATCCACAATTCTAAATCTAAGCCCATCATCCTACCATCGATCTCTATGTTGGTAGGGAAATAATTTCTGGGTATTGTAAATTTCAGGACTTGCTGCATTTTTCCACGAAGGAACAGTTTGATGAAGCTGAACCAGCTACTCTGAATGGGCTTGATCAGCCAGAACAGACCACTATCCCAATACCTCAGCTGCCACAGGAAACCCCGGCTTCCCTGGAACATGAACCAGAAACTCACACTCTCCATCTGCAGCCACAGCACGAGGAGAGTGTGGTGCCCACCCAGACCACTTTGACGGCTGATGACATGCGCAGGGCCAAACGCATCAGAGTAAGTGGGCAGGCATGTTCCCTCTCCCCAGTGGGTCACTGTCCCCTTGACAGTATTTTTGGTGCTTTGTGTTCCAGTCTATATACCATTCACTTTGAAATGTTGCATTTACCCTATCATTTGAGCTCATTATTCTGAAAAAAAAAAAAAAAGTCTTAAGTATTTCTTTTGTTCTGTGGCTGGCTGGCATGGGTGGTCTTATAATCAATGTAGTGTTGACACACAGAAGCCTGGATTTTGGAATTCTTTGACTGTAATATGTGAAATAGCTAAAATTGGTGCCACTTCATATTTCTAAGTTTACAGGTTAGAAGTAGAGAAATCCATATGTTTCATTATAATAATTACTTACATTTTATTGAATATTTATTTTGATTGCTTGATGCTGTAAATTCAATCTAGGGCCTTGCACATGCTTGCTAAGCAGGCACTCTGACTGAGCTATACCTTCAGCCCTATTTATTTGTGTGTGTGTGTATGTGTGTGTATGTGTGTGTATGTGGGTGTGGGTGCACGCACATGCACAAGAAGCCCCTCTCTACAAGTGTCAGCCTGTGTACTCTTGTACAAATATGTATATATATTTATAAATACACACATTTATATACATATATATGTATTCTTTTTTTTTGAGGTACAAGGGATTTAATTCAGGGTTTAATGCATGCTAAGCAAGTACTCTACCACTGAACTACATCCCTGGTTCTATTTATTTGTCTGTTGTGGTGCTTGAATTCAGAGCCTGGGCACTGTCCCTAAACCTCTTGTGCTCAAGGGTAGCACTCTACCACTTCAGCCACAGTGCCATTTCCAGTTCTTGAGTGGTTAATTGGAGATGGGGACTTTTCTGCCCAGGCTGGATTTGAACCATGATCCTTGATCTCAGCCTTTTACTCAGAAGAGTAACTACAGGTGTGAGCCACTGGTGCCAGGCTAATTATTTACATTCTTAATCAGGCTAATCTCTGTCTAATCATAGCCCTTAAGTTAATTTTACGTAATTAAATTTAGTTATCTACAGTTTCCAAGGGGGTACTGGCAAGTGTCACTATTCAGTCACTACAAAGGAAACCATGTCCAGGTCACTCTGTTGAGAACAGTGTACACACCTGGGGAGAGTTAAGTAAAGCTGTGTGTTCAGGTGCTGATGGAGGTCTTGTTTTCTGGTGCCTGTGTCTTGGCTTTAGACTTTCAACTCAGATGGGTCTTTCTCTTCTATTTTCTTGCGTAGCAGTTGAGTCTGCGTTAGGAAATGCATGTGGAAAGCTTATTGTTTTGTTTTTTTTTTGCCAGTCCTGGGCTTGAGCTCAGGGCCTGAGCACTGTCCTTGGACTTTCTCAAGGCTAGAGCTCTAGCACTTGAGCCTTAGCACCACTTCTGGCTTTTTTCTATGTATGTGGTACCGAGGAATCGAACCTGGGTCTTCATGCATGTAGGCAAGCACTTTAACCACTAGGCCAAACTCCCGGCCCCGAAAGCTTATTGTTTTAAGACATCAGTGATGACAAAAACTAAGGATTAAAAAAAAAAAAACACGTTTGTGGCCCCTGGTAATAAAAAGACTTATTGGTTATGGACTTGTAGATAAGAGAGTTGACTTGTGTAACTTCCCAGAGTTTACAGTTTCTAGATGGTTGAGTGTTTTAACTCAGTTTTTGCTTGTTTTTTTTTGTCATATTTTTCATTTTTATGTTTTAAAGATGCTAACTTTCACCATATTCAGGGTAGGCAGGGGGGCAGTAGGAACCACTGCATAGGGTCTTGCATTGGTCAAGAGATATTAGATCAACTCTCTCTTTCTTCTTGTTTTTGGTGGGTCATGGGGCTTGAACCCAGCCTGGGCGCTGTTCCGGAGCTCTTCAGCTCAAGGCTATGGCCGTACTCTTGAGCTAAGCCCCACTTCCCATTTTCTAGAAATTAATTGGAGATAAAAGTCTCAGTTCCTTTTGTGCTCAGGCTGGCTTTGAACCTTGATCTTCAGATCTCAGCCTCCTGAGTAGCTTAGGATTACAGGCATGAGCCACCAGCACAGGGCTTCAACTCTCTCTTTTGATTTTTTCATTTGCCTGTAGGCTAGAAGGGACCTTGAAAATTAGTGTAATCCATGTCTTCATGTAAACAGACATTTAGACCATTATCACCCCATGACAGTATTGAAGAGCTCTACCAACTTTTGAGGTTAACCAGCCCTTACATAGATCCTGTAATTGAAATACATACAACTTTTGAATTGAAATGATTATAACTGGAATAATTAGAATTAAAATATTTGCAATATTTTCAAACTATATTCTTACAGGGATATGTAAAAATAAATAAATAAATATAGGCCAGAAAGAAATAGCTGTGAACTTCCTATTCATGATTCTACTTTATTTTCCAACTTACCCTTTTAATATTTTGTCCAATTATTGTCTTTTTTGCTTTGGCCATCTGATATTTTACTAAGTCAGAGAAAAGCATTTGCTAGATTTAATTTTTATTTTGATGAAAAAAAATAAAACTCATGTGTGTTGAAGCTGTGCGTGTTAAAGTATAACCTAATTGTTCATATACTTACGTTCTTCTGAAGGAGATAGAGTACTGGTT